>NW_015622140.1:296481-896481 GCF_000836295.1 Verruconis gallopava | reverse complement strand
CGTGGATATTCGTCGCCGACACGTCGTTCCGCTTGTATGTGGGCATCAAGCAGTCGGGAACATTTCAGCATAGCTCATTCCTGCGGGGATCGAGAATCTCGGCTGCTGGTCTGATCAAGATCAAAGACGGCCAGCTGCGAAAGCTTTCGCCGCTGAGCGGGCACTACAGACCGCCCACCAGAAATTTCCGTCAGTTTGTGCATTCTTTGAAGGATGCTGGGGTCGACATGTCACACGTCTCAATATCTCGATCGTACGCGATCCTGGTAGGGCTTGAGATGTACGTTCGCACGCGCAAGAAGATCAAGCACGGGCTCCACCACGTAGAGAAGGAGAAGGAGAAGGTTCTACATCCGGAGGATGCAAAAAAGCGAGAAGAAGCACTTCAAGACAAGAGCCAAAGCGCTGCCAAAGAGAGAAAAGCGTTGAAAGAAGAGGAAGAGCAGCAGAAGGAGCATAAGAGAAAGAACAGTTTGTCCTTCAGGATTATGAACAAGCTAAGGTCACGAACGTCAAGCAGTGCGAGTTTGGAGAAAGAGGTGGAAGTACCCGAAGGTTCGTCAGGAACTGATGCTTCGGCACCACGCAGCGTGAAGCACGAGGATCCAGAAAGTGGAATTCCACCAGAAGGCAAGCGATAAGGCGAGAAGCCTGCCAGCAACGATTGAACTTGACTTACGAATTATGAATTCACATATATTACATGATGATGTAGATAGCGTCCGATGTATCATGACGAATAATATCCGTTGTTCTCGCAAGAGTTCGCTAATGTTGTGCCCGCCCTTCCTCAGCCTCTCCATGATCCCGTGACGGCTTCCGGTCAGCGTGTTTTTCAGGATCGAACACGTACATCGGAAACTCCAAGAAGATTGTCCTCTTCAGGAAAACCGGCATGCGCTTGTACAGCTGAGGAGGGAACGGGATGAGAATGCTGGTTTCGTGCAGCCATTTCGCATAGGCAG
The DNA here is from genome assembly GCF_000836295.1 of Verruconis gallopava. Taxonomy (NCBI): domain Eukaryota; kingdom Fungi; phylum Ascomycota; class Dothideomycetes; order Venturiales; family Sympoventuriaceae; genus Verruconis; species Verruconis gallopava. The sequence continues at coordinate 895,516 of NW_015622140.1, read as the reverse complement.
GCCAGTTGGTGCCCTTCTCGTATCGCTTCTTCGCGCCAGGTCGTTCTTGCAGCGTAAGACCGGAAACGAACAAGAGCAGCGTTGTTAGGAAGAATGGGCCCAAAATACTGGCGTACAACGCTTTGTAGCCGCCGCCCTTAGTGTATCCGTACGCTGCTGGGGATACCGCGATCATAAAAATTGCTTTTTCAAATTAGCTGTATTCTGATACGTGGACACCGCAACAGACTCACAAAATTGAATGATGATCTCTCCAAAATAATTGGGATGTCGGCTGTATTTGAACAGGCCGACGTTGCAGACGGCACCGTCGTGCTGATGCTTGGTTCGAAACAAGTATTTCTGCACGTCAGAAACGCTCTCCATGAATAGCCCGATACTGTACAGTATCACGCCGGCATTGTCACGACCTGTACCGAAGTTCGGTTGACCGTATCGTGTGACGTTGGGGCTGTTCAGGATGGTGACTGGCAGGGACACCGTCCAGACCCAGAGCATTTGGAACACCCAAAAGCCGAGGAACTTGAAGAAATCATCCCGCTTGTCATCAAAGCGGTCGTCTTTTCCGGTCTTAAGAATCCGGAAGAGCAAAAAGGCGGAGAGCCTGGCGCCCCAGATCATGATGAAAAGCGAGCATACGATGTTGCGTGCATCGTCACGAGCCTCGCTGAATGCGAGCGTGATGACAGCAAGCAGAATGAAATTTGTGCCCCCAGCAAAGTCTGTGAGTTTGTCGAACTTGAGCGAAAATGCTATGGCGAAGAAAAACAGCTGGTAAGCGACTGTGATGAGAAGCTGCGCAAGCCGTCAGTCCAGGACCTTATGAGATAGCGATGGTTTGTGCTAGAACATATGGTACAAGCTATTTTTAATCGATCATAATGAAAGAAAGAAGGAAATTTTCCACTTTTCCGACGCATAGTGTCTCGCCATGTGCTGTAGTTGCTACTGGAATTAATGGGGTTTACGTACGGTAATCGCGAGGTAATAATCATCCAGAACGTGAACGGAACCCATGCTGGCTGACCTTCAGAGTTGAAAAAAAGTTAGCGGATTGGCAGCTGCGAATAGTCATATTAAGCTCCGCGCGTATATATAGAGCGTTTCCGGTCGAACTTCTTACCGAGTGAGCCTCGTCGAAGTTCGCAGCGTCGCTTCGAGCGAGCAGGTGGTGACGTTTAGAACTAGAAGACTGTACAAGGGAATGGCGATGCTGCCAAGCGATCGACGTCAGTCGATTTCGTCCCACGATCGCGGCCGCACAACGGCCACGTCCACACGGACAGGTAAAGTCGTTCGCTCTCTCGCACGAAATGATCAATCCGGGCTTGTCTGCATTCCACCGTTCGAGACGGAATCGACACTCACACGTGATGCGCTGGCGCGAAGAAAAGCTTGGAGCGGTCGTTCCTGAAACACTTTGAGTCGGATCGCAGCCTCGAGACTCTCTGCCGCGTCGGAGCCTTGGAGAGAGGAGATCATTCTTGCCACATGTTTCCGAGACTCCTTTGACGGCATCCTCCAATCGTATTCATCGCCTTTCGAGGCCTCGCCGGCGACGCCAACAGCCTTTCGTCGACCGAAGAAACAACCCCACAGTACGAGTGAACACTTGCGAAGGCTTCCCATGCACGACACGGCCAAGCGTACCCGCCTTGTCGAGGCCTAAGCCGTCGACTTCAAGCACTGTCGAGTTTGGTTTGATGTTGCATAATGGTCTTTTCAGTGTCTTGCGGGCGATGTGCCTCTTGCTGACCTATGCGCCTTTCCATTCTTTTCCTTCTGTAAGGACCAGATCGCGAGATCTTACGAACTTAACAGCTTATTATTGCCAACCTGTTGCTGATGGTAACTTAATCGATTACTTCAGTTCTCATTCATTAATATTTCTCTTTCGTTCTCAACCGGAGCAGGTCTCTCCTTTTTTTTATTTTTTTTTATAGCCCTGGTAGGCTATTGGTTTTCTTACGTTCACGAACATGAGGGTTCCTACCGCCCGACATCTTTCAATCCTAATCAGCGTAATCTCTCTCACTGCAGGTTCGGTATGTTTTTTTAGGACATTTAGAAACACGCGATGTTGACATTGCAACAAAGGTTGCTGCGAACGATGCCGTTGAGCGGCAGGAACAGTTCGCGCAGCCACCTTCTCTCGGACTTAACCAACAGTCGAACTTTGCTCAGATAAGCTCTCCGGAAAGTAAGGACATCTGAATGCTCGTGCAGGGTCCATGATTGACAAGGTCGCAGCTTTTGGAAGAGCGCTAGCTGCTACCCAGAGTGTGTTCGAGCGACAGCTGTCGGTCTCCATTACATCAACAATAGCCTTGCAAATAAGCGGACAAGCTGCGCAGCCGGTACCTCAACGAACAATAACGGTGACAGCCGCAGAAAACGGTAGCCAAAATGCCGCTTCTACCAGCACGTCCAGTCCGCCGCTGTCGACAGTCTCAGCAAGCGGCCAGTCTTCGCCGTCGTCGCCTAATGCGAGGACGACGATCACCGTTAATGTTGCTGGCCAGCCAGCTGCATCACAGCAGGGCCTGAATTCGTCCTCGAATGCATCCGCTGTATCGCAACAGGCTGGAGGGGCCAAAAAGACGATTACGATCAACGTAGCCGGCCAGCCAGGCGCGACGTCGCAAACACGATCAAGTTCCAATCAATCACTCAAACCACAGGCCACGGGTCCGTCTACTGTGACAATCAAGCCAGCAGGGATGGCAACTGGCGCCTTGACGCAAGGCGCTAGTGGCTGTACGTGCACATGTGCTTGCCCGAGTGGAAGTTTCCCCAGTCCTGCAGCGCCAGCTCCTCAACCCGTTCAAGCGCAGCCGCAACTCCAAGGTCCATCAGCCACAACTTTGAGTACGATGGTTGCGTCTTCGTCTAGAACGTCTTCATCAAGTGCTCCTAGCCCGGCAGCCGTTGCTGCGCAGATGACAGCGGCGCCCGCTGTATCATCTCAGTCAAGCATCTCGTCATCGAGTCCAACGGCACTCGCTTTGAGTTCACCAACATCTGCAACCAAAACAGTGGGCAATAATGCAGCGGGGGAGATCACACTAGCCGGCGGGAGCGTGTTGCCCTTGCAGAGTGCGGTAACAGTACCATTGCAAGGAAAATGGTTCCATATTGGGCCTGTCAATGAACCTATGTGGACATGAAAGAAAGTATTTTAACACTATATTTGTAGTTAGATAGTAGAGAATGTTCACTCCGGCTACAATACTATCACTGGTGACACACATTTTGATAATCTTGAGCCTCATAGGCATACCGGAGGGAAGGTAGCTCTTCTGTATCAAAATCCCGGACCTTACAAGGGTTGACGAAAAGGAAAAGGTATGATGTCGTGGAAGGAGTGACATGCAGGATGATGAAATGATAAGACATGAATTTGAATCAGAATTGGCTGCATTAGAACATTCGTGATCAAACGGGTAACAATTACGCTCGATTGACTTGTTCGCAGAGTGCAACAGTAGAACACATAAGAATGGAGGTATCCGGTGCACGTTATGCATGAATCATGACGGAACTTGCCGCGTATGACGGAACGTCGCCTAAGGAATATAGCCTTTCTCCTAAGGGGGTTGATTTGACCTTTATCTTTGGGGCCGTCGATCGATCTCGACAAAGCAACCTCGCAAAAGCGAAGAGATCGTCCTCGGGCTCAAATGTGCAGATCGTAGAAGGAACCGAGCTTCCAGGCTGGTCAGAATCCAAGTTGCGAAGCTGAAGACACGACCTGGGATTGATGGCGCAAATCACTGGAGCGGCCATTCAAAGATTGCAGGCTGTTGAAACTTGTCCCCGAAGATTTAAATCCCATCAACTGGGCGACAAAGGAGTCTCTTCACTACGCACGATTTTCCGGTCGAAGAGGCGGGGACATTCCAAAGTACATACAACCTTTTAACTTTCTTGGGCTGGTTCCGTTGCGCAGCGACTGACGAAGCGACCCAGGGACCTTGACTGGAAAAACGCTCCGTGATACCACCTTGATGAAGATGAGCGCGACGAATCAGAACGGCGTTTCGAACCGGTGACGGCGATCGTCTGGTCGCTTGTACGCAGCGAAGAGCTGTTCTTTTGCGATTGCCGCGCGCCTGCCCTGGGATTTTACCTTTCAAGGTCCCGTTCATATGCTTTGGCTGGAACACTCACATCCGCGAGGGTCAAAGAGCGTCTGGAACGCTAGCACTATATTTTGCATGAGCACAGGATGTTCCTTCAAAACCACCTGTCCGTCCACGACGATGAACGCGGACTGACTGCATCGCAACTCTTCCCCGGGAAAGGTGAAGACCATGCCTCACGTTCGCCAGCCCATATGAATGCCCATCTTTGAGGACATGATGTAGGTGCTCTACGACAGACGTAGGATGTGCTCAAAGTCAAAGGCGCAAAAGGACTAACGCGTATCGCCAGGCATGCAATATCGAGCGAGGATGCTAAAGATCGCTTTTGTGCCGAGATTGACAGGCGATTGCAGTTAATACGAGACAACCAGACACCCAGTTCCGACGCTGGCGAGTCATGGTGGCCATTCCCGGATTCCATGCACTGCTCGACCATGGAGCTGCATTGTCGGCGGTCTTCCGTCGGCCACGGCTCTGTGTTCGGCCGAGCGGCGACGACGCTCACTCCAGCCACCTCCGGTCGGCGACCGCACGGGAGGAGCCTTTCTGTTCAGGACATCTGGCACGATGCCAACAAAGATTCTAAAGGCAACCTTGCCGAACCGAGACAGCCACGTCGAGCCTTCTCGGGTCGTGAAAACACGGACCTGGACCTGTACGATCTATACTTTGCACAGTACGCCCAGAACGCAAGGCGACCGCAGCTGAAGACAAAGAGGGCGGTCACAAACCTGAGATCGACGCGGCCAAGGCCGTCTGAGCCTGGCAAAACCTCTACGAAGGGGACGGGCTACGAAGCATTTGACGACGACACGTTCGGAAAGCGCCAGCCACTTTCCAGCGCGGAGCGCAGGTCGTCGCTCCTCTCCCTGGAGCTGCAACCGTTCGAGGATCTCATCGAGGAAGAGAAGCAGGCGAGAAAGCGGATGGAGGCTTTTGCCTCGTCCAGTGGAATGCTCGACCGCTTTGGACAGCCTGTCCGTCCCAACTGTGACGAAGGCGTGCGACGTGACTCGGGCTATGACTCCGCATGCGGCGATGAGGAGCAATCCAAAGACGTGGACCGCGCGACCGAACAAGCCGAGTTATCGAGAAGCAAGATTCCTGACTATGACTTCTCGCAGCAGAATTATACGTGGTGATAGACCATGTGCATTGCTCGCCAAGCTCGAAGCTGTTGCGGCAATATCGTTCTCGTATGCGAACGAGAACCGCGGTGGCAAGTTTGCTTTTTCCTAATTTTTTTTTTCGTGTTATCAAAGTGCACGTCCTCAAGTTGTATCCGTCATGGTAGCGTAATCATTGTAGTGAATCAACTGTTAAACAACTACATCGCTGGGAGCAGCATGAGAGGTTCGGCACTTTCGGTTGGCTGGTAATGACTTGTACATGGTTTGCTCCTGCAAAGCCCAGTCTGAAGTGTTGAAAAGCCCCCAAGGCAAGTTTCTACATCCTTTTAGTTAAATGCGGCAAAGTCAGTCGGTAGAATGTTCCCGACGGGAGCCGTCATCGGCATTCATTTCAATGGAAAGCGGCCAATTCCGCCCTTCGACCTTATAATGTTTGCGCATAGATTTTGATTAGGCATTCGTAATGTACGTTTAAACATTTCTTATACACCATCATTCCCCATTCTAATCGTCTATACCAGCAATTGGGACCAATGTTATGAACAAGGTCGCACTACGCTATCATGGATATTGATTCGGGGACCCTCTCCACAGTCACTCAAGTCCTCAGTAAAGAGAGGAAAGGCGACATCGTGGTAGATCTAGAGAAATCGCAGCACGTCGCAGATACGCCCACGCAGTTGCAACCTTCTAATTCTGGCGACGACCAAGATGCCAGGCACGGCGCGTTGCCTTTTTCGGTGGCTCGATCCGTCTTGTTTGTTCTTGCACTTACCGGCGCAGCTTTTCTTAATGTGCGTCTCCATTCGTTTACAGTTTTCAAAAATGCTGATTTCATTCAAAGACCTTAGGCGTCCAAGCGGCTGTCATCATCCTTCCAAGTATCGGTCGGGCACTTAGCGTGCCTTCAAGCCGACAGCAGTGGATCGTCTCCGCGTACTCGTTAACTTTTGGCTGCTTTCTTCTACTTTTCGGGCGTATCGCAGACGTTTACGGAAAGCGACTTGTCTTTCTGGCTGGATCTACATGGTTCACTGCTAGTACGCTCATTTGTCCTTTTATGCCAAACGAAATTGCTTTCGACGTTTTCCGCGGATTTCAAGGCCTGGCCTCGGCCGCAACAATGTCTTCAGCACTTGGTATTCTCGGTGCTACTTTCAAGCCTGGCAAATACAAGAACTACGCATTCGCGGTGTATGGTGCTGGGGCTCCTCTAGGAAGCGTTTTCGGCAACATCATCGCTGGATTGATTGGACAATGGGCGAGCTGGAAATGCAGGTGCTTGCACTACCAGATCCCAGACCGATGCTAACAATCCCTAGGGACATTCTGGGTGATAGCGATTCTCGCTGCACTGGTCACAACTGCTGGCTGGTTTCTGATTCCGCCAGCGCCTCCTAAGCCCGTGGAGAACAGAGCTTCCGTTGATTGGATTGGTGGAGCAACCATTACTATTGCTTTGCTTATGCTCCTCTTCGCATTGACAGAAGGCAACATTGTTGGATGGAGTACTCCGTGGGTGCCAGCTCTAATAATCATATCAATTCTCATGGTTGGTATTTTTGTTGCTTGGCAATGGTATCAGGAAAATATGACGAGTAGACATCCCTTGATGAAGGTGTCCGTCTTCAAGAGCTTGCGGTTCTCCGGAGCAATGTTGATCATGATGCTGTTCTTCGCCTCGTTTTCAAATTACTTAGTTTTCACTACATTTTTCTTCCAGGATTACCAGGGTTTATCTGTCATTGACACTATGCTTCGGTTTATACCTACCGGTGTCGTTGGAATCTTGACTGCAATGACAACGGGGTTTCTGCTGTCGCGTGTTCGTGGAATGTACCTCCTATTTTGGGGCACGCTCTGCGTAGCAACATGTTCGCTCTTGTTTGCAGTGCCGATCCCGCCGCATACAACATACTGGGCCTGGAACTTCATCGCGATGATACTGGCAGTCTCCGGCGCTGATACTCTATATCCCACACTTACATTGTTTACCGCACAGAGTGTTCCGCCTGCAGATCAAGCACTGGGTGGTGCTCTGATAAACGCCGTTGGTCAGATTGGACGAGCCATTGGGTTGGCGATATCCACGGCTGTCCAAACAGCTGTGACAGCAAAGAGAGAAGGAGTCGATGTAAAAGAGGTCGGCAATAGTTTGCATCTTTCGATGAAAAATAACGATGCGTATCTGGCAGGCTTGAGAGCTGCAAACTACGCTGATTTTGCGTACGCAGTCGCAGCATTTTGCGTGGTTGGTGTAGCTTTTAGAGGCGCCGGAAGAGTAGGGGCCAAAAAGTAATGAATAGAAGCCCACATTTTGCTTTGAAACAAGTCGGTCTTGCTCTTGGTATCTCGTCAATTTTGCTACGATGTCTCTTTTCCAAGCCGTTGGAGCTCAGAAACAAATTCTTGAGGCTTGAGGATCTCCGTCGAGCCGTAAACGATGTTGTAGCGAGGTCCTGCACCAGCGACCTTATTTCGCTGTGCAAACGCTTGGATGTTTGTGTACTCCTCCACGCTTCCTCCACCAACGGTGAATAGAATTGCTTCGCTAAAGCCTTGTCTTCGCATCCCAAAACTTGCATCAATTCCTCTCTGCCTGGGTTCTTTATCGCCTCTTCCTGTCGGCATGTTACCTAAATGAGGCGGTATTAGTACGCGCAATATAAGTTGTATTCGCAAAAGGTGATCGAATTACCTCTTGCATGCGCAGATCGCGGATCATAGTATAACCAATCCTCAGACCTTCGCAATGCGGCCGTGCTAGCCTCGGTTGGAGCAAGCAAGCCATGCATGATCTGCGTCACTGTCATGTCACTAGAGCTAGGCATAAGATTTTTTAAGCCCTTGGTGAGGGTAGATAAGTCTACGTTTGAGAGACCGACATCTTTGAGGCCCGACGTGAGACGGCTTGATATAGAACCGAATAAATCACTCGACATAGAAGTCTGTTCTCGCTCAGCTGCGGGAGCAGCTGCCATCATGGACATCCTTGAAACCTGTCGTAGCTGTTTGACATACGACAAACACGTTATATCTGCCCCAGCAGCTACGAGAGCTCTTTCGAATGCCTGCATTTCCGCTCGAGAGATGTCATTTTCCGCATTTAGGTACCTGTAAATCTGTTAGACAACGTTTTTAATAGATTCAGTCCACAGAAGCAGTCTCATGTGATCCATGTTATGAGAGGAACCCTGCTTTGAGATCAGCAATAGGAGCGAGATTCGCCGCACAGATGAGTACTGGCCACCAGAAGATGAATAGACGCAATGCATCCAGACTGTCCTTCCCTCGTTTCTCTTCGGAGCCTAAGAACTCGAGCAGTTGCTGACGTGTAAAGCCTTTTTTCGCGACAATGTCTTCTTCGATCGAGTAGTATTGGTCAAGGGCGCGATCTTTAATTGCTTTCAGAAGGCTAGTCAATATGGTCATGTGCATCTAGATGAGATATTAGGATCGACGATTCAGAGTTCTGAGGCGAGACTGCTGCATAATGTTTGAGAAAAGAGAAGTACGACGACATACATCCAATTGCGCCTTGCGCTCTTTTAGTTCCGGAAGAAGCGTCAGTGCCGCTCTCAGGTGCTGCGGGTCCACAGCGTTGTCCCCAGAGAGATCCTCCAGACTCGAAGCGCCTGTCTTGCGAGTTACTTCCGCGGCTTCATCTTTGTACTTTGCCAGATCCTCATCTATCTTCTGCGCTGCTTCGGGAAACGGGTCAGCCGCGTGCTTAGCCCAGAACGTGTCGTTGGACTTTAGATCGAAGTTTTTCTTGATCGGTTTTGCGTTGTCATCAGTTACTTCGACCGTGATTTGATTGAGCTTAACATCAAGGCAGTCATATACTAATGACTGATAAAACCACGAATGGCACAGCATACTTGTCACGTCAACGTTGCGGTCAATGATGGCAAGAACTGGCCTCGCGGAGGACGATCCAGCCGCAAACAACGACTGTTCTTTGGTCGAGAGAATATGGTCGCGCAATTTGCGATCAAGCTTCGGTGCGATAAGTGATGCTGCACCGTCCTTAGGCGCGCGTATGATGGGCACTTTCTCCATGGTAACACACACGCTGAAGAGGCCGGAGACGATGCGATCCACCGTGGCGTCGAGTTCCTCATCAGAAGTGTTCGGACTGTTGAGGATCGAGTACGCGTTGCTGATGCCGAGCGAGAAGAGATTCGGTTCTATTGAAGACGCGTTCACTGTTAGAAGGGACAACCGACGACAAAGAACTTTGACCATCCGGCCAACCAGTATCCAAAGCTCTTACCTGAAACTACGAAGTTGACATAATTGTCGAAGACCGAAGAGATCGACTCGGCTACGTTGGCGGCGGCGACCTCGCTAGCGAATTCTTCGAGTAGTGGGCGTGGTACAGAAGAGGTGAAGTCCAGATGAATAGGAGACTGTAGATTATGACGACCTCTGTCAGCTTCCCTTTCCATTTGCATTGCACACCAATGGATTTGTCCTCATATCGCACATACGTAAAGGCCGGCCTTTAGGTCGGATAATATGATATCAAGGTTGGCTTTTGTAGGCTCGACGAAGTAGATTGCTGGTACCTAGCACGACGAAAATAAGTCAGGAACATCTCGCGAACAACACGCAACACAAGAGGAGAGCATACATCAGAAATTGCAGCACGTCGGCTGTTGAGGCTCAAGTGCAGAGTGACCCCTCTACTCCTCAAGTCGGCAACTCGCAGCGTACTGCTCACGATCGCCATGCCACTGGCATCTAAGACCAGCACCTTCCATATAGGCTCATCTCCAGCCAGAATAGGCAGCGACTCTGGCAGCAAACCCTCCTCTTTTGACGTGTCTGATCTGCTTGGTTTGTGCAGGTCGAGCATACGAAACAAAGCCGCTGCGACTACAGTTAGCCGGACGAGCGATTAAGCTGGCCTGCAGCGAAGAATACCTTTCTGTTTGTCTCGAAGCGAGACGTTGCTTTGGACAGTGGCCATGGTCTCGAAATGTGGCGAGCTCTACGTAGGCTGGAATGGCCAGCGAGCGTCTCTTGCTATTGATGGCCAGCGAGCGTCTCTTGCTATTGCATCCACCGAGGCTTCCCCAAAAGTTGTGAAATGGGACACCTGAGTTGCTCTTTGGCGGAGACCAACAATTCGGCGCGATTTTGGTGGGACGCTTCCTGGGCCGAAGCTAAGAACGAACAGCCAATTCTGCGCAAGCACGGCAGATCAACGCTTCCGTGACGGTTGAAACACAGCTCGAGTTTCGGGAAGCTAAAGCAAACGGGTCGAGTGTATTCCAGACTTATAGCGGGCAAGGCTTCGGTACACGTTGCTTGAAATCGAATTCCCACGTTGGCATCAACTGCACGTTACGCCACAGCCTCCGTTCTCCGGCCAGCGGCAGGTACGGTCAGCAGCCTCAGGCCACAACACTCAGCCAATGGGAGGCTCCGCTGCTGGCTCCCCCGTGTTGTGGCCTTGTCGCCCTGGAATCAAAGATCGCTGGGGCGCACTGGACACGGCGCCCACAGCCTCAGCTTGGAACGTTGAGGCCTGAGCTCGGCACGTGACGTAGGCGCAGTCGCCAGCAAAGAGTCGGCGGGTGGCCCCTTCCTGGCCCCTTTGCGGTCCTTCCTTCTCCAGCCGCAGCTTAAATCGGCCGTCCGCCTGCGACGCCGCGTCTTCGTCCTTCCATCCAACTTTCCCATCCACAGCACCCACCACATTCCATCAAAACTAACCCCCTCCCCGTCTCAATAGGCCCTATAAAGTGCATTCCCCAATAATAAACTCATCTTTCTGCTCGCCTCCGCGTAGATTAGCGGGTGCGCATGGAAGGTGAAGGCTGATGAGCGTTGAGAGTCGCTGGAGGAAGGTGCAGTGCTTGCTGCGTGTCGGGCTTCACTCAGGGTTTGACGTGCCCCGACGGCGGTGCCGCCTGCACCAGAGGGCCATCGACGACAACGACGAGGGCCGAGTGTGTCTGTGTGCGGCTGCTCATTCGTTTACTCTGAGAATATTGGCGGTCGGGGAATCTTTGTGACTTTCCATCATACACCAAAAGAAGAGCACCCTGAATCTGGCCCTGCGCTCTCAGCACAAACGCAACGCACGCGGTCTCTTTTTCTTTGCTCCTGCTTCTTCTGCTGCTACTATTGACATATTCACGGTCTTTTACTGCGAGGGAGAAGGGATTCGGACGCTCTTTACGAAAACAGACTGGCAGTCACAGACGCACGTTGCCGCGTAACCTTGTTTCCCATTCTATTCAGCTTTCTTGAAGCCACTCACACAGGGCCATTGTAAAAAAACAAACAGGCTTGCACCCGCCGCTGCGAGCCCCAAAGAGGGAAGAGGCAGGCAGAAAAACGCGCCCTTCAAGTCGCCCGCCCGAGAGACGCACGCAGCCAGGGCCTTCGATCTCTGCAATTCCGTCAGCAGTGGGCCAGGCGTGCTAATCCCAAACCTCTTGAGTCTCTCTCGGCTTAGCGCCGTCTGACCACGGCCCAGCTGGCAAACAACCGTCCTCGCCGCAAAAGGCTTAGCGCGCTCTGCTGGACCGCATCCCCGCGCATCCCTGTCGCGTCGCCCCAATAAGCTTGCACCGCCTCTTGCCGAGTCCAGACTACGAGTCCAGATTACCGCAGAGTTCAAGCCACAATGGCATCCAATCACGTGCACCCGCCCGATCCCTCCTTACAGAATGTCTCCATATTCGGTGCTGAGGGCCAAGATCATCTTCCCTTTACTGATCCGTACTCCCAAGGCTCGGCCTTTCCGACCTCGTTTCTCTCAGACCAACAGGCATCGCACTTGAACGCTACGCCCCCGAGCCATTCGCCTTTTAACCAGGCTCCTGCGTTCAGCCCGCCCGCTTGGCAAAGCACCTCGACTCCATCTGCCTCCATTCCCAGCTCGCTCCCCAATCAGTATTTGACTGCGAACCATGGATATTACCCGCTGCCGACCTCGAGCAGCGGGAGTGCCTTTGTGGCCGGTCATGGATCCCCATTCACCAACGTCGACCCGTCTTTGTATCGTCAGGGAGATGTACGTTCCTTCGGCTCATCACCCGGGCTGTCTTCGACGGCCTCCCGCTCTGCTTCAGCCATCGCTCCCGCCCCTCTCCAGCGAGGCTCGCCAGCCACTCCTTCTGCAGTCTCAACGCCTGGGACGTCCACGCAGGGTGTGGTATCGCAGTCCGTTGCCATCCAGCAACGCCCGCTGCCTCCCTCACAATCAGTAGCAAATGGAAATGCCGCCGCTCATGTCCGAACCGCTCCAAAGGGCACGCAATCCGGGAACTTTATCATCGTAACCTTGGAAGACCTGGCAAAAGTCACCCCGTCCAAGAAACTGGCTAACTTTGCAAATGTTGGCGACATCCCAGTCGATCTTAACTTGACAAAAGGTGTGTACCGGACTTCCTATGGGCTTGTCATCTTTATCTAATCGTTGCAGTGAACATCCCACAGTATGTTCCTCGGAAGTCACAAAATGAGCTGAAGGCCCTTGCTGCAAGTGACCCCGCTCTTAAAGGTGAGTTTCCAGTGAGACGTCGCCACATGTACGTAGACACACTAACTCGTTGTAGCAAAAATAATGAAGCGAGTAAGGAAGACAAAGTTGAGCACTCCAAAACCAAGTCGCCCACTACAGTCGACTTCCGGGAAGGGTTCGCCTGTGTCGTTGTCGTCAGAGACGGAATCCTCGGATTATGATTCTGACTCATCTTATGATTCCGACGCTTCTCCCCCCCCAGAGAAATCTCCACTTCCCCCATCTCGGCCACAAAAGGCCGTGGAAGCAGTACGCTATGACACGATCAAGGCCGTGTGGTTGCCGCGCAACAAGTTTGCGGAGAATGAGAAAATTCTTAAGGGACTGGCGGACTTGTGGGAGGTTGTTCGGACCATAAAGGATCGATGGAAGACAGATCGTGATGCTGTGAAGAAAGCACTCGAGCTGAAGCAAGACAGCGAGCTGCCTCTTTTGCGTGAACGTGTTGAAAAGCAGCTCGAACTGATGGAAGCTGTGCTCAACGCAGCTGTCGAGTTCGGTCACCCTGACCTGCTAAGCGCGTACGTATCCCCTTCTATTCTCATCACCTTCTTATCCAATGCACGTGATTTGTGGCTTTCGCCTGATGAATGTGACGGTCGAGAAGCTTTCGATACAGCTGCAAAGTTTTGGGGTGGCTTATTCATGGGCATGGCCCTCATCAGAGCGATGGCTGTTAGTATAGTAGTCGCATATATGTTCCACAAGCACTCGAACCACGGCGCATTCGTCACTATTAATCGATCTGAATCAACCAAAAAATCGTCTGCTCAACCAGTGCAGAAATGCACAAGCAAAATGCTTGCATATTGCACAAAAATAACCTTCCCTTAAAGTAACGTAGGCTAATTTTCCATTGATAGCTGCGGCCAGAATACAGCACTTATGCTTGTCTGCTACCAGTTCATTCTCGAACCGGTCCGTGAGGGTAATTACACAGGCTCCTTCATTAAAGCCGTCTTCAAGGTAAGTTACATCCTGTATAATCTGCTGTGATGTGAGCACAAGCCAATTTTCAACAGTTTCTTTCGCTCTGTACGAATCTGAATGGATCCATTTCCGAGAAAACTGGTCTCAGCAAACTCTTCACCCGTTCGATCAAGCGCGGCAATGAAGAAATCAAGCTTTTAACCGCAAAGATTAATGAGAATATCGCCGCATCGGACAAGAAAGCCAAGGCGGCGCGAGCTTCAGACTCAAAAACTGCGAAGGCTGCTGATTCACCAAAAGCGCCCAAACAAGAAACCGAAGTAGTTGCTGGGGTCAAGCGGGCTCGTTCGAATGAGGGGAGCGTTACGCCGCAAGCAAAGCGTGTTGCCTCTGGCACTACCGCTCCCGGTGGAAAGGACTCCGCTGCTGCAAAACTCGGATCTGTCAAGAAGGTCGCTCCCGCAAGTTCTTCGACTCCAGCTGTTACCGCAAAGCCCAAAACCGTTAAGCCGGCAGCAACGACAAATTTCTTCGCTGGGCTGCAGTCAGCCTCCAAGAAGCCCGGAACTTCGAACGCCGCCCAAGCAGCGAAAAAAGTTACGGCCGGGGCTACGGTCGATAAAAAAGGAGCGGCAGCTGCCATGCCGACACCTGCGCGGCCCGCATTCTCATTTGCGGAAACGATGGCTACGCTATCTAAGGAGAAGAAAGAAGATGATGAGAAGCCAAACAAGAAGAAATCAGAGGAAACACGGCCGCCCGAAACTGAAGAGGAGAAGGCCAAGCGTTTGCGCAAAGAGGAGCGTCGAAAGCTGCGTGTTCGCTGGAAACCAGACTTTGAATTGGTGGAGACGAGGACGTTCAGTCCCGATCCATCTGAAATTTCAGGGAAGGCCCGCAATGTGCGCGATGTGGGCAACGGCAGGGAGAAGGAAGGCTTCACACTCAAGAAGCACATGGACATGATGGAGGTTGACGAAGATGATGACGGTCAACCTATGGAACAGACGTACTTTGATTACCGCGAGCCAACAGCCGTTGACTTCAGCACGGTCCCGGAAGACGAAAGATGTCGAAATTTCGAACGCTTTGGTGGTTACCAAAAAGTCGACTCACCAGAGCGAGCCGTGCAGGACAATCACGAAGCGAATACACTTATGGTCCATTACCTCGCCAAGTCAGACATACCTCCAAATCCACGAGAACCAGCTGATCCGTACACGGGCCCCCAGATCGAGACCAAGAATTTTGGGTATCCTGATAGCTCATGCCCGTGGCTGCTCGCTCGCCTCAACCAGCATTCCACCACTGCACCTGCTACCGTTCCGCAGATTGACATCACTGCCTTGTTGCAGTCCTTTGGTCAACAACCCCAACAAGCGCCACAGCCAACACCACAACCAGTCTCTGCACCGGCTTTGCCAGACCTTTCCACCCTCCAAAGCATAATTGCGAACGTCAACGCTGCGTCCCAACAAGCCAGTGCTGCCCAGCAGCAAAGCTTCTCGTGGCCGTCAGCGCCCTCGCAGCCTGCTTCGTCTGCCACGGAGCCTGAACAGCCCAGTTCGCTTGAGTCTATATTAGCTGCCTTGGGTGCTGGCGTGCAAGCCTCACAACCAACTACTACGACTGCACCACCCATACAGCCGTCTCAACCGCCCCCGCCCCCGCCGGCACCGGCGCCACCGACCGCCGCTGTGCCTTCGAGTGACGTGAGCGCTCTTCTCGCGTCGCTCATGCAGAATGCACAAAGCGGCAGTTCGTCCACAGCAAGTCCCTTCCAGGGTTTGAACTTGACCACCGCTGCTGGTGGTGGGGGGCAAGACCAAACACAAGGTGGCAACTACTACGGATCGGCCCCTGCGTCTTCTACAGACCAATACGTCAGCAGTGCTGCAAACGGAAATGACCAGGGCGCGAATGGCAATGGCGGAAAGCGGAAATGGCAGGGCAACGCAAACAAAAAGTTCACGCACGCGTGCCGGTTCTGGAAGGAAGGCAAATGCAAGAAGGGAGCTGAGTGCACCTTCCGGCATGACTAATGCCAGTTTATCCACTGGTTCCCTGTTTTTTGCTCGGTGTTTTTAAAGGCAGCGCCTCTCCATCTACATAACTTAGCGTTTACCAGGCTTCGTTTGCGACGCCATGTTATCATTACTAACAGTTTCATCCTCTTAATCATAAGCAGCCTGGGAATTAGGCTTTTCATACACTCTTCATAGACCATGGGAGTCGGGTTGGCGCCATGGCTGTGCCATTGATTCATGTTGCATCCAATCTACGCGGCGCCGGCTTTTTCTACGGGAAGGAAATACGGCTAGAGCATACACAGCTCATGGGGTGGGTGATCCCGAGTTTTGTTTAGTATTCAGGCGGAGAAAAGAGCATTTGGCTGCTCTTATCCTGTAGTTGATACCATGGCTAGGTTCATTCCAAGAGCAAAAAAAATGACAAAAAGGAAACGGGATCTTTGATCTGAGCTTCTCTTTGCTTCCCTTTATTTCTTTTTCCTTCTTCGACATCAGAGCTAATAATCAAGATCCACTGACACGTTGGGCGCGTCATCCTCGTCCCTTGCCAGTCTTCGGTACGTGAACAGCTCGCCATCCTCCCTGAAGTCGTTCGGATCGTGCCTCTTGTCGAAGCTGAGCGTGGCCCTAGCCGGACCACCGAGCCTCGCCTTCTTCGCGCCATCGTGCGCGGCCAAAGTCTCCTCCTCCGAGCTCGAAAGTCTCCTCCGTTTGGGCTCCGTTTCGCACTGCGCCGGGCCCTTCGCGTCCGCGTGGGGCCCGAGGCGTTCCACGCGTCCCGCAGTCGCCTTCTTCGGCTTCTTCTTGGGCTTCTTATTTTTCTTCTTGCTCGTTGCAGCAGCGGCGCCAGCAGATGGCGTCGACGCCACCGGCGAGTCGTCTGTCGATTCTTCCGACCGGCCCACCGGCGGGCCCGCGGACAGCACATTGCCCGCCAGCGCTGCGGCCTTGCTGGCGGCACCCTTGGCCGCCTGCTGGGATCTCTCGCTCTGAACGCGGCCCTGGGGCATCGAGCCGAGACGCGTTGGGAAGATTGGGCCCGCGTATTCTCCAGCCTCCAGCCACAGGATGCGCTGGAGCTCGCTGTGCCGGAAGATGGCGATTTGCGCGTCCGTCAGGGTTCGCTTAACGCCATCGGGATAGTAGCCCAGTCCGTCACTGTCCTCCTCGCCGCCACCATCTTCGTCGTCGTCTACTTCGTCTCCGTTCGCGCCTTCCTCAGTCTGGTAGCCGATGAAGAATTGCTGCGGCAACGCAGTTCCCGGAAAGTGCCTTGCGTGAAACGCCCTAAGATCGTCCTGATCACCCGCTTTAGAACCCTCGCCATTCGGACGTATGCGAGTCAGAATTTACCTCTGTGATGGATGGAACAGAAACGCTTCTGGTCACGTTCATGCTCGCCACGATTTTTCTCGCAGAGATCGATCAAGCCGGAAGCACATGATCTAAATTTAAAAGAAAAAAAAATTGGCGTCCGAAATATGAGTTCAAGACTGGTGTTCGATTTTCAGGCTCGTGGGTTCCATGAGCTCTGGTAGGTAAAGCGAGTGAAGAGCTTATACTTCAAAGATCAACATCCATCATCCAAGACTGTGGAGTGAGCTGAGGTTGGATGAATGCAGCCTTGCGTGCAGAAAGGGAAGAGAGCGAAGCGGCGTCAAGCCAATCAAGGCATGGGGAAGCACGTGCGGCGTCCCACCTGTCGTCATCGGTACTGATGGCATTCAGCCGTTGCGATGCCTTGCTTCCACGTACGTTGCGCACCCGACTCAGCAAACCATGTATCACATATTACGGTCTTCAATACCTTTACTTTCTCTGTTCTCTCTATCTGCCCTTGCTTCGACCCCGCAAAAACCGTTAAACATGGCTTCTGCGGAGTCCCAGCAACCAACCCTTCAGTCCTCCTCTGTGACTCTCTCTGATGTCCTTCCGCGTTCCCAGGCTATCGGCATCTTCAGCAGCTTCTGCAATGATGTCCCCGCTGTCTCATCCCTCCTCTCCTCCTCTTCCAAGAACCTGACCGTCCTCGCGCCACAAGACAGCGCCATCAAGAAGCTGCCCCGAAAGCCGTGGGAAGATCCGGCAGACTACGAAAAGGTCGGCATGGACGCGTACGAGGGACAGGCCGGTGTGGATAGAGCTCAGGATAACCTGCGGAGGTTTGTGGAAGCGCATCTTGTGACTAGTAGTCCGTGGCCAGAAGGCGTAAAGGCAAAGCGGATCAGCGGCGAAGGTGGGGACATCTGGTGGGAGATGAAGGAGGGCAAGCAGGTGGTACGTTCCTTAGCAACAATCGAGCAGGGAAGTTCAACGGCTGAGCGCTAAAATGATAAACAGATTCAGCCTGGTAACATCGAAGTCGTACAGATCGCCGATAAAGTCTCGAATGGAGAAGTATGGGTCGTAAGTGGCGTGCTCAACTACGCTAGATAGATACACGAAGAGCAGGGATATTTTGATTTGAAGGGAGTAACGGCGAATTGATTCTGAAAGAGAGCAGCCTGATTGTGCATTCCTTGTTTTTGGGGACGCTGAGAGTTCTTAACAGATGCTCTCACCCACTGCTACAAGACCTGGAAAGGCAGGTACGCGTGTCCCCAATTAGTTCGCAGGCTTGTAGTCATAGAAGAACTTGACCCTCTGCACCTTGTCCTTCTTCCAAACAATGATGTTTCTAGCGTACATTCTGATCTTCTGACCGTTCACCTCCGCTTCCTGAAAGCCCCAGACCTGCCTGGCCGTCCAGCCGTTGCCGACGCTCTTCACTTGATTGTCGATCAACTCCTCGTCAAGCCATCCATCCTTCAGGAACTTCTCGTCTTCGTCATCGTCCTTGAGATCTGACACCTTAATCCAGTTTGTGACACCATCGACCGCACCAAAGATGTGATCCTTGTGGTGGGCCTCCTTGCCGTCCACGGTACGCAGCTCAGTCGTGCCTGAGATGCCAGCCGCGCCCGGCTGTTCGATGTCGAAGTGCCAAAAGCCCTGATCATCTTGGTAGTTCTTTATGATGAGTTGGACTGGCATCACAGAGATTGCCTTGCGAATAAGCCAGCCAATGCCTTGCTATATGTTTGTGTAAGCGCATGACATGGCTATTGTGATGAGGTTCGGGAAGTATTCGTACCAGAGCAAGGACTGGGTCTGGGTCGCCGGAGATGGGCTTGTTCTGTGGCGAGAGTTCAGTCAAAGAGGTCCAGAGCAGCAAACTAACATGGTGCAATCGTTACCAAAATGTAGTGACCTGAAAGATTCTTGAGGGTGATTTCTGGTGGTGCCGCCATGGTTGGGTGCTTTCTATGTAGCTCTCCGTCTATGTCTTGTTTAACGTCTGTGTAGGAAAGGTAGGGCTGTCTAAGGCAAGATTGCTCAAAAGTGCAGTAGGTATTGTAGCCTTATGAAGCACTTTACCGGTGCTCGGACAGAGGGCTGAACTGCTTCGCTTAGACGCAGAATGGAGCTTCAGCTTCAGGCACATGTTACAGGAGTGCGCTAGTCAGGGCCGAACCGGCAAGAACCTAGGTGCCTAGGTATCTCTTCGCAGAGCGAATCTCGAGAACACGCACAATGTGCATACATTCGATGAATGGCGCAAGCCGATTGGTTCCTTGCGACTCTCACGGTGCAACCAAATTGGACGATTCCTGAGTACATTGGAGGTTCAAGCGGGAACTTAGCGGGGCCATAACGCCTGGTCCGTCCGGCGACAGTGGCACTTCCACGAAGACTGCAATTTACACAGGACGGCTGGCTCAGTTTCGGGCTAGTCGATCTGTCAATGGCCAGCTCTGTTGTCTTGACGAATACTAAAAATCCGTCCTTTCGCATCAGAGCGTCGGTGTCATTGAAAGGAACTGCGCTGAGCGCGTTCCCAAGGAGGGTAGACGCCCCGAACAGGTTGAATCGAGATCAATGAGTCAAAATGGACGATCTCGCGCGTTTCGCTTGTATCAATGCAGGGAACGCGGAGTTCACTAGACGTATACATGGCTGGGGCTCGCCCATGGGGTAAAAGTCCGTGTGTTTCAGATATCAAATCATCGAGACTACGAGTCGATAAGGTGAGCACACAGAGTCACGTGATCAAAGTCTCTCCGTTCGGCTTATCTAAGCAGTTGGTTCAATTTGACTGCCCGATCGAGGTTAGCGGCGTAATGGCAAGCGCGTCGCGCGTCATTGCTTCTGATGTGATATTTCGTTGAATGCGACAGTCATACACAGCAACGGCACAACATATGCCATGGCCAGCAGCTTTTTTGACATACGGGCACGCAAGGCCGCAGCTGCAGATGCAGGCTCGTCGAAACAGCCCGCAAAGCCAGAATCGAATCGTCTCCAGCCATGGGTAGAGAAATAGTATGAGCTGGAACACAAGCGTCCGCACTATGAATACACAGCTGATCAAAACCACAGCCGGCCAAAGACTCTTTCGGATGTCACGGCGCAGGATCACACAATTACTGTCCTCCAACGAACGCTTCAAGCGTCTAACCTCCCACACATGCTCTTCTATGGCCCCCCGGGTACGGGCAAGACCAGTACCATCCTCGCGCTGGCAAAGCAGCTTTACGGACCCGAACTATTCCACTCGCGTGTACTCGAGCTCAACGCATCCGACGAACGAGGAATAAGCATCGTGCGTGAGAAGGTCAAGGATTTCGCTCGCCAACAGCTGTCCAACCCACCCTCGGGGCCAGCAGGCGTTGAATACAGGAAGAAATATCCCGTCCCACCTTTCAAGATCATCATCTTAGATGAGGCGGACAGCATGACGCAAGATGCGCAGAGTGCGCTTCGGCGGACTATGGAGACGTATAGTAAGATCACCCGCTTTTGCTTGGTCTGCAATTACGTGACGCGAATCATCGACCCGTTGGCGAGTCGATGCAGCAAGTTCCGTTTCAAGAGCTTAGACAAGAGCAATGCAGGAAAAAGACTGGAGGAGATTGCGCAATTGGAAGGTGTTGGGCTTGAAGTCGGCGCTGTGGATGCGCTAGTCAAGTGCTCTGATGGAGATTTGCGCAAGGCAATTACGTATCTCCAGAGTGCCGCTCGACTGGTTGGCGCCATGGCTGCTAACGGGAAAAGAAATTCGGACGAGGATGCTATGGTAGTGGACGATGTAGCTGCGGAAAAGATTACTGTGCGTATGGTCGAAGAAATCGCCGGCGTGATCCCGGACGATACAATTCAGAGCCTGCTACAGGCTATGCAGCCACAAAAGAATGGATCGAGCTACGGCGCGGTATCCAAAGTGGTTGAAGATCTTGTTGCAGATGGCTGGAGTGGCGCGCAGGTGCTGGCGCAGTTATACGACAAAGTCATCTACGAGGAAACGATTCCAGACCTGAAGAAGGGCAGAATAGCCATGGTGTTCTCTGAGGTCGACAAGAGACTGATTGATGGTGCAGATGAACATTTGATGATGCTGGATATGGCCCTGCGGATATCCGACATTCTTGCTAGCAAGTGAGCAGCAACCTTATACGGTGGCAATTCGAGGCCTGGATCTGCTACATAACATGTGAACTCATCGAATGCGATATACTCGGGAACATGCGCCAACTAGTGCCGACAATATGATACAACCGGGAGTCAATGCTTGAGTAGGAATGGTTGTGAAAAATGAAGGTCATGTAAGACTACAAGGAAGATTTCGAACTCCACAAGTATGAGGATGAAATGCTGGCGCTCAGATATGAAGATGTTCTGTTGGTAAATCCAGCAACATTCGCCGTGCTTCAAGGCCATGTAAATGTAAAAATCTCCTCGTTCGTTGCCCCCACACTCTCTACCCAATTCTTCATGCTTTCGAGCAACTGTGTCTTCAGATCCGCACGCCTTACATCTTGTCCCGGAAAGCCACCATGCGTCGTTTCGAACTGGAACGGTGCGACGGCCTTCCAGATCCTCGTCACATCGCTCGGCCTGAGCGGGATCATGTTAGGGTAGCTCCACATGAAAGAGTACACGTTTGTTTTCGGCTGCCGCGTTTCCTGGAAGTACAGGCCGGATGGCACCGTCATGATGGTGTCTGCGATGAACAACTTCTTGTCCCAGTGCAGGAGAAGCGATCCCGGAAAGTGACCTCCTGCTTTAATCGCCGTCACACCGGGCACAATTTCAAGTGTCGGCGTGGTGATGAATCTTCGTCTCGGCTTTTTCTCGTCGTCATCCAACCGACAAAGCCATTCCTTATCCTCGAATGCGAGGTACACTGGGCAGTCAAATGCTGCCGCCCAGTCGAGGTGCGTGTTATAGAAGTGAGGATGACTGATCACTATCGCCTTGATCCCACCTTTCTGCTTGACCTCTTCGACGAACTTGTCGTTAATGAACGGGACCAGATCCCAAAGCACGTTTCCGTGCTCGGTTTGTAGCAGTATGGCTCGCTGGCCAATGCCAATCTTCGGTACTTTCATCCCACTTGTTAATCCCAGATTAACGCCAGCAAGGTGCGCTGGAAGCGAATCCGGCACACTCTGGATGAACCAGACTCGCGGGTCGACCGCGTCTTGTGTCCATGTGTTCTTGAAATTGTCTGCCTTAAGCTTGCTCAGACATGACCACTGCTGTCCTGTGGGTGGAACATATTGTCTTGGATCCTGCGTGGGGCAGAAGCGGTTTAGAAACTCGTTTCAGACTACATTTCTCCCGAAAGAATGGAACTTACGTCGCATATCTTGCAACTTTTTGGCGGATCCGTAAAGGGAGCGTCGTATTGAGTGCCACAGGCCACACATATTGCAAGATCATCCGAATTCGCCATCTCACTTCTTGGATAAGTCGTGTTGAGTTATCTTTGCCGGATAGTTATATTGCTTCAGTCTTTCAGGGATTCGCACCGGGCTTTAAGTCATTCTAGAGCTTGGAGAGGTGCTGACGAGCGGAGCGAGTTCTAGCTCCTGTACAGGCTGCCCCGCATCCACTCAATTACTTCGTATAAAGTAAGCACAGAAATGATACTTACAGCCTGAACCAGCAGTCCTGCGTCTGGACTCTATCTATGCAAGTAGAAAAAAGCCTATGATTAGTAATGGAGTTTGCGTTGCGTCTTTTCAACGTGCGGCAAGACAATCCAATAGCTGCTCTTCGTTCACGAAGTACAGTAGGCCAAAGTTAGCAAAATTAGAAACAGTTTCGAGTTCGCGCAAAGGTTCTTGTCACCAAACGATGATACAATGACGAGTTCACAAGTCTACAGCTAGCTAGAGAATCAATTCTAGTCTCACACAAATGCTCTGTCTTTATTCAGTATTCTCTAGGTCCTGCCCTTCAAATTTCGGCAGCCTTTTCATGACGTCTTCCCAAGTTTCCCTACCCTTTACCATGTTGACAACAGCATCCACGATTTCTGCCTCTGGTGCGCGAACTTGCAAAGTGCTGTCGCGCTCGCGTAGCGTGAATGTTCCTTTCTGCACACTCTCGAAGTCAACGGTAATGGCATAAGGTGTACCAACTTGATCTTGACGGCTGTATCTCCGACCGATGCTCACAGATGAATCATCGACAACATTGTATACCTCTTGTTCTCGAAGCGCTTTGGACAAGCGGGCCACCAGCGGCTTGAACTCGGCGTTGCCGGAAAGTGGTAAGACAGCTACAGGAGTCGGTGCAACAATCGGTGGGAAAGAGAGAACAACGCGAGCTTCATCGTTTTCACGACACCAGTAAACGTGCTCGCAGAGTGCGTACAAGATTCGACCGATCTGTGCTTGTTGAGCCTAATACACCATATGATTAAAAGAAAGGGTCACTTACTCCGAAGGACGGTTCAATCACGTTTGGTATGTAGGTGCGGACGTGTTCCACACGTTTCTTCTTTTCGATTGTCAAAAGATCTGAAGTGAGCTCTACATTGCCGTCGCCAACTCCGGGTACATCAATGGTCGCCTTTCCATTGCTCTTGAGTTCGAGAGACATCTTCTCCCTAGAAACAATTAGTATGCGTGTGATATTCAAAAACACGCGACATACTTGAGATCATCAGCCAGATTGTCAAGAGCGGCCAGGATTGGCTGTGCGTCTTTCCTGAACTTCATTCCCACTTTCTTCTTGTCAGG
This sequence comes from Verruconis gallopava, assembly GCF_000836295.1. Taxonomy (NCBI): domain Eukaryota; kingdom Fungi; phylum Ascomycota; class Dothideomycetes; order Venturiales; family Sympoventuriaceae; genus Verruconis; species Verruconis gallopava. The sequence continues at coordinate 871,669 of NW_015622140.1, read as the reverse complement.
CTCTGCAGCCCAGTATTCAACCTCTCTTGGTTCAGGGAGCCGCTCTTTTGCCACCAGAGGCTGACCAGTTTTCTTCATATGCACAGTCAAATCGTACGCACTGCGATCAGCGCAGCCGACGCACTCAATCCATCCGTACGAGGTTTGAAGTTCAAGATCCCAGCAGTCGGATCTATGAAACGTTAGGATGAAAGACAAAATATGTGAAATATAATCAAACTTACGCATAATGGGCCATTTCTGAAGCCATGTGTTGTCTAAAGCGCATTTTATTTGGATCACAGCCAATCTTAATGGCGAAAAGCTGTATTCTAGCAAGGAAGTAGCCAAGAGTTTCATTGTCAACGATACCGTTCTTGACAGCCTCACCGATAGGCGTCGGCGTGACAGTGGTCTTTCCAGATAATTGAACTTCTCTATTCAGCAAGTTCAATTTGATATGCCGGACTTCTTCAAAGCGTGCGTGCTTTTTGCCACCCTGTGGATCAACGAAATGTTCGATCTCTGCCATCAGAAACTAATAGTAAAGAAGTTAGTTAGCAATTCTATGCACCAGTAAGATGTATTTCGGCCTTTTGTTTGTGTATATGTGTGTTTTGGCGAGAAGGGGCCAAGAAGTAAGAATGCTGTCATCCATGGCAGCACGTGCATAAAATATACCACAGAAAGGCCTATCGACGACATACCTCGCGCACACGAAGCAGACCAGCACGTGGAGCTATCTCGTTTCTGAAGGACTTTCCAATCAAAGCGGATGCGAACGGCATGCGCCCGTTGTTGAACTCGAGAAGCTTTGCAAAGTTCAAAAATTGGCCTTGCGCAGTCTCTGGGCGTAGAAAGCCCTTGAGTTGACTCGAAGGGCCAATATTCGGGATTTGAAACATGAGGTTGAATTGAACGGGGGCCTCAGTGCGCTCGCCAGAAGCTGGGTTACGGATGTCGTACTTCTCCATTAGCTGACCCAGCTCAGGACCATCATAGTTATCGATCTTCGCAAGGACTTCCTCGTACTCTTGAACCACGGCATCATCAAGCTTCACGGCTTCTAAGGCGCCACCCTTCTTCTTTTTCTTCTTCGGGTCGTCTTTCTCGACGATGGCCTCGGCTCGTGCTAATCTATTTCCATTTAGCCTTGCCTCCAATACCTGTTCGACTAAATGATCAGCTCGAAGAATGTCACCGTTTTTTGGATCCTTGACCATCCAGTCGCAGAAACGATCAACGTGACCAGATGTTTGCAGCACTTCATGAGGCGTAATCATTGGACAATCAACTTCGAGCATGTTTTCCTCTAGCACGAAATGCTTTCTCCACAGATCGACGATTTTAGCTTGCAGAGAGCAGCCTGGAGGGCCGTAGTCGTAGAATCCGCTCACGCCGCCATAAATATCAAAGGACTGTACGAACATGATTAACAAAAATTCATTTGATAATTCCAAGCTGCAAACGAGGAGAATCCACGCTGCAATGACCCTCGGCAAGTCCAATGCAACCTACTGTGGAAGTTATTAGCAAAAAACAGGACAAGCTATTTATTTTTCGAACCTTGAGTGTAGAACAGTGATGCGCGGAGAACCCGGTCAAGCTCAGCTCTGTCAAGCGGCTTGCCTTTCAAGGTTTTGACTTCTGACATTTTGTCGACGAGTTTTCTCTTCAGCGATCCTGGGTTATTGGTTTTTAAAACAAGTGTTGTCGAGAAGGTTCGTTTAGCAACCAGCGCTGGGAAGCGAAGCGTAGCAGATCGATCAACGTATCTGACGCAAGAGAGAATATGGATCGTTCTTGATGAGGAGAAGCCTAGCATCCACCGATCTGTGAGAAAGATAACGCCCACTTGAATGATGATGGAGTTATGTGAGTCACGTTTTGATTTTCGACACCTGTTAGGAGGTGGCATTTGAGATTAGATTAGATCAGATGGGCAATCATGTTGTGCGCCCTATCACGTGCAGTATCTATCTCATAGAGTCACCCCGTCAGTACTCTCAGCACTTAGCATCGGCATCGGACTAGGCTTCCGCATTCGAACCAACTTACGGGAAGGACTCTTCTTTAGTGATCGTCACATTTTGTCTGTAGATACTCGAACAAAATTCAGTCACTCTTCGTGCTAAGTCAAAATGCCAGCTTACGAGAGCTTGCAATCAGGCGCTTCTATGGGCACATTCAGAGGCCGTTCAGACGAGCTTGTCAAAACACCATTAGAAATGACATGTGAACCACGGGACTACTATTTGAAGAAGAGGGATTCTTTGCCTCCTCCACATATTGCTCACAGCCACTTTGTGCCGAGAACAACGGTGGAGTTTCTCATGCGCTACAAGAAGGACAGCGCCATCGGCATAAAGTTTTTTCCTAGCAACAGCGCAAATAGTGGACGACTTGATAGGATCACAAATTTGGAAGGAGTGTTGCATACTTTTGTTGTACCTATTGTACAGGCGACTATGCACGGTGACTATCGATGGGCTGGAGGCCACGGCGTACTGGAATTCGGTCAGAAAGATGGCTACCAACTTGGCCGTGAAGTCTTGGTCAGTGCCCTCGTACAACAAGACTTTGAGAATTCAAGAGTGATGATGAGAGTCGCGGCACTTGACACTAAGGATTTACATGGAGACCCAAGGTTGCCCAGACCTCTCACCACTAAAGAGAAACAAGATGTGAACTTGAGGACGAGATACGACGATGCTATTCGTGATTACCTCATTTATCATCTAACATTGGATCGACGCTTGCCTGCTGTAGATGTCCACATAGAGCAGACTGCACTGACATTACGAGCCGCTCTTGAATTCCTGGCCCAAGCAATTGAGGAAAAAGAAGCACATAAGCTCCCAAACCTGATGCAACATGTGTTCTTTTACCATGAAGGAAGATTCATCAGCCTCGAGATCATGTTTCAAGCCGCACTCCACCAAATTCGGAATGAGATGGTCCTCCTTGAGCGACTATGCGGACAGCAGGGCTATGTGTACACCTTCAATCCACCAGCCATATTTGCTCGTTTCTTTGGCCCGTATGGAACCGAGCTTTTGTCAAGAGTCCATGTCGCAGCTTTGAAATTCTTTGCATCTACAACGCAAATGCTTCGCTGCAAGATTTTTGCGTGGGCGGATTTCAACTCGCCGCGCATTCTTACACTGATCAGGAAGGCGCTGGAAAGCCAGCCGCACATAACTGTCATGAGTTATGATACTCTCTTCTCTGGAAAAAGGAGCATTCGAGGTCAGAACGAAGGACTATATTCACCACCTACGGTGGCAAGGGGGGCGACCTTGGTGATCCATAACAATAGTGATGCATTTGGCCAAAATATTGAGACCGAAGCATCGGGAGGGAGCCTCGACGGCGTTATTGGCACATATTCAAGTGCAGCAGCAAGCTTAATGCGAGACAGGGAGGATCTTTGCCATAATTTGTACGAGATAATTGCAACGTAACAAAGCAGATAATAATGATGGTTGGAGACAACGGGGAGAGAAGAAGCCATCGATACGTGATTTCAATGTCAACAACATTTGCCATTCACAATGGTACGGTCAATGGGTTCATAATTCTACACGTTGACATTAGCACAGAGTCTTCGCACAATGTGAAAGCAACGACTTACACAGCACCACCGTCAACTACAATGTTCGCTCCTGTAACGTAGGAGCTGAAACCCGATGCCAAAAACCCGGCTACTTTGCCAACTTCAATTGGTAGTCCTGCACGCTCGAGACCGATTTGTTGCTTTTGCACCTTAGAAGATTGCAAGCTTGCTGGGGGGAATTGAGCAGACATTCCTCGCATGTCAAACTTTGCTGCTAGATTAGTCTGCGTTTGAACAAATGGAAGAATCAAATCATACTCCATCCAAGCTGACGCCAACGTCGATCTGCCCTGCACTTATACAATTAATTCTAATCCCTGTCCCTTTCAATGTAGGCACTCCGGCTCTAACGACGCCAAGCGCAGCGTGACTGCTCATGGTGTACGCAGGACCCCAGCAACCACCGTAACTCGATGCTACAGATGAAACCACAATAATGCTACCATACGGAACGTCCTTAGGTGCCGCATTGGGATAGTTGCCTTTGGAAGTCGTTTTGAGCATAGCAGCGGGAGCGTACTTTAATGCTAGAAAAGGGGCTAATGAGTTGGATTCAAAGCATTTCTGTAAATCTGCAGGCGACGTCTCTGAAATAGAGGCAGGGCCGAGCAGACCGGACGAACAGGCCCACACATCGAGTCTACCCCATTGGTTTAAGACATCGTCGACCAAAGCTAGGGTCTCGACTTCATCTGCGACCTTAAATGGATATCCAATAACTCTTGTGTTCGGGAACCTTTTATTGATCTCGGCAGCAAGGGAAGTAGGATCATCCTGGACGTCATCTGAGCAAGCTATATCTCGTTAGATTCTCATATCAACTAATTAAAAGAACCTACATACCATACACGCATGCTGCACCGTGAGCTATCCTTCACATTAGATTCGATCTTTCAAGCCTTATCTCAAAGCCTACCGGCCAACTCAGCAATAATAGCGTTTCCCACAGGCAAATTAGCTCCTGTGACCACACAAACAAAACCGTACTGTGAGGTCGTCAGTCTTCTTTGAAACCTGTTGTTCCTCAGATCATCTTTAGATTTAGCATACTAGCTTTCCATCTGCTCTATAAGGCGAAAAGTGCTCAGATTCCATGTCTTCGAGCGCAGATGCTGTCAGAGAAGATGCGGGGATTAACCCGTTTATGTCGCTGTTCTCCATAGATAATTTTGCAATCTTTCCTCACAGTGTTGTGAATGAGTTCTTGGCGAGTGCTTCAGTCGCAACCTTTCTACGAAATCAGGCGCGCTGATAGCCATGATAATGTTAGTCTGCAGTTGATTATGCATGCGGGACTCCGAGGAAATAGGAAACCTTGTTGCAGATAAACGTCATTCGTCCGTGGAATTCTGAGAGCAAATGCACAGTGGTCATAGCTTAGAATAGGTCTGGACAAGCTGGTCGTTAAGAAAAATGACGATAAGAATAGATCCTAACGTTTTGATTAGAGATAGATAAACATGCTTCATGCTTTTGAAAGACACCACGGGAAAGAGGATGTGACTGATCTAAATTTACTCTCGACGCAAGGTCTTCACTGCCGTCTCCTTTGCGATCCACGAGGCCAGACTCCACCACCTACATCAGCACAGAGCTCAACAAGTAAGTCACTGCGTTTTATTTCTGGGTGGACACCTTTTTCTTTAAAAATGGCTAATGCTTTCAAAAGCCTCTATAGTCAACTTTCTAATCTCAGCTCGATCATCGTCGTTCACGTTGCCAGATTTGATCAGATGTTTGAGCTTCTCAAGATGTGAGTACTGCTCATCAGAAAGGTCCGACTTTAAAAGCTTTAGCAAACGTGGTGCAAACTTTCCGGTGGCATATACGATTCCTTTTCCTTTTCGTGTTGCGAGCATAACTATAATCATTGTCAAGAAGAGGCGGGGCGCGTCATCGTCTCCCTTCATCCCTCGTACCATATCTTCCAGTTGTCGCTGGCGCGTCTGAACAAGATCCTCAGATTTCACGGCAGCGAAGCCCATCTTCTCGTGAAACTTGTCCAAACTCTTCATGATCGGTGTATCTCTCTTCTCCGCAGAGAGTACAGACTCCAGTTTGCTTACATTTTTTTGAATTGTATGATCATGAAGTAAAGATTTTGTTCGAATTTTAGTTACTGTAGCAGGGACAAGATCTTGCGTCAGATGTATCGCAAGCAGGTCCTGTAGTTGATCTCTTAATGATCCAGGTTCTAGATCTTTCAATGCATTTTCGTACTGTTTTGCTGGTAGATACGCTCGCAACATCCACAAAGACTCGAGTTGGCTTCGCTCCTCGGCAATCAGTTCGGTGATCCGCTCATCAAAACTCTTTGTAGCTATGGGCTTGATCTTGACTCTTTCATCATCCCACAATCGTGATAGAAGGTCTATTGGCAGATCCGACTCTTCCACGAGTTTCTTCAAGAAAGATGCCAGGACCGGTTCCTGTGTTAGACATGGCTTCACTGCTTCTTTCTTCCAGCTCTCATCCGCACACTCGCGGCCCAACCTTTTCGAAGCGATTTCAACATCGCCGATAATGGATTTCAGAACAAGCCACTCGTCCATGCCCAAGACTAGTGGCGCCACGCCGCCGCAATAACGCCAAAGTTCGACGGTTCGGTTCTGTAAGAGATTCAAGACGTCTTTCCGAATATCCGCAGGAAATGATTGCACGAATGGCTTGACGAAATCAGAAGCGTGTAGTTAGATGTATAGCTGTGAACTCACCTGGGTGTTAAGATATCTCTGAGGCCCAAGTGTCTCAAGACATCTTTTGGCAGTGTTATTCAACCCAACATCACCAATTACGTAGTGTGAAATAAAGTGCCACTTGTACCTGGATCCGTCTTTGTGTAGACACTCTCTTTCTGCCAGTTGTCTTGCCGCTTCAATGTCAGGGAGCAGAGTCGGATACTTTTTGACTAGTTGCTCAAGATCGCAAAAAGCTTCGTCTCCGATTGCGACCTCCTTTAAGGACCGTTTGGCCTTTCGAAGAAGATAACTCTTCGTGATATAGCGGACCTCGTCCTTGCCGATTTCGAAAGTCCCGTACAAAGGTTCCGAGCCGTTGAATTCTTGAGCAAGTTTCTGAGCAAGTCTCCCGAACGTTGCGGTGTCCAGCCCGTACATATCATTGGTATTCCACACCGCGATCCGAGCAGCGGTGTTTGAATTCATGGCTTTCTCGATGACACTTCTCCTTAACTCGAGGAGGGTGCTCAATGCGTGAATGTAAGATTGTCCACCTTCCAATGATCTTGCTCTCGATTGATTGGGAGCATCGAGCAACTGCAGAGGAGACTCGTTGTGGATATCTTCGCTAAGTATCACAAGTTTCTCCACGCTTTGGACGTCAAGGTCATTTTGGTCTGCAAACTCTTTTGCTAACACGAACTTCAATTGAGCTTTTGCATATAAGTCTTCAAGAATGCGCTCTTGATCGCATCTGGTAATGATATCTTCCTTCGACTTTGAAAGCATGAAGTCCTTTCTTCCTCGCAGTGTTTCAAGCAAGGCATCTTGCCTGACTTCAAGATGATTTCCGATGGCGGCAATTGGAATCTTCCCATACTTGCCCTGGATAAGACGCGAAAATGCTCTAGCAAGCGCGTCTCTCGTAGTGAAACCAGTTCCCGAAGATAATGGAATCAGAGTATTGTCGGTGCTTCCTTCATGCTGGGGTGGCAGATCAAGAACTAATTGACGGACTTCATCATCGTTGAAAATGTCGCGCTTGGACATGTTTCGATTAGAACCTACGAAGTCGAACATCACTCAAGTCACAGCCGTAGGTGTTGGAAGATATCACGAAATTCTAGTCAAACCCCATTTTGATGACTCAACTTTGATCTCTCGAAATCGCATGCTCACATCAGGCAAGATTGGTCACTTTCGTTCAACACGCTAGGCAACTAGTTCTAGGGCACGTGCTCGGCTGAAGTCTTGATTCCTCAGGCCCTCATTGCCATTCCCCATCCCTCGAAGCTGAATTAGTAACAAAGTTGTCAATTGACTTCTCCATTCATCTCAATTCACTCGCAAAATGGCTCACTTCAGGGCCAAGAGGCTGGACATAGGCAGTTACGTCAATAAAATGGTCATCCGTGATCATACGAAGCGCAAGGTGTTTGAAGAGTACGAAATGGATAGGTTGACTTCTTACTCAATCCGAATTCGATGCAAACGGCTGACATTTCTTCTGACAGACAAGCGCTTCGTTACATCGTTCGAAATACATCCCTCCCGGCTCGTATGCGTGCACAAGCGCAGCTCGACCTTTCCCAGATGCACCCGTACACAAGGTTAACACAAATTAACAATCGCTGCATATTTGGCGGCAGGGCACGAGGTGTCTTTAGAGACTTTAGAATGAGCCGGGTACGAATTTGATCGAGCAATACGTCTTCGTGTGCTTACATTGAGCAGTATCAATTCCGAATGAACGCATTGGAAGGCAATCTACCAGGTGTTAAAAAGGCAAGCTGGTAATCAATATGACCGAGTGTGTTTCAACTCGAGCGATACTAGTATTTGTGTGGGTCAAGCCTATAGACTGCGTGTATAATAGTATATGTTTAGGTCGGTTGCCGTGGATTACTCGGGCGCAGGGTTTAGAAAACTGTATCTGGAGGGCATGCCCTGATTGCGGCCGATCGTGCAACAGATGAGCTCGCTTGAGATATGTACGAGATACGACGGTCGAAGTAAGACCTTGAAACAAAATTAATATATCACCGCACTTCGGACGGTGCAGAATACGTCGATTTCTCTGTAGATGCCAGAGCGGTAGCTTGTGGCTTATTGGCTCACGTTCCAATTTGAGGAAAAGGAGCCACACGAACCGCATTGTTGAATTTTCATGATTACACTTCGAGCAACGAATTGCTTCCCTGCTTGTGTTCTGTCGTGCTCGCGAAAGAGTTGCCAGTAAGATGCGCCGTCTTTCTACGCTAACCTCTCTCGGGAACAGTAGTTCGCGTCCGCGCTGACACATGTACTCTCAACTCTTTGTTCTCACATTGACTGATAAGTCGACACCAATCACGCAGTATAAGAGTCGTAGTAACTTCCTACAAACAAAATCTGAGCAACAATAAGGTTAGAAGATAAAAATGCGTTCAGAAAGCAAGATTCAAAACCTCGAAAGGCACACCGATCCTTCTATGATGTACTCAATCGCAAGATTCTTCGTTCTATATTTTACGACTCTATTCTCCCTTGATACTGTCTCCGCAGCGCGGTCATCGCCTTTCAGCATTAGCAATCCACAAATACCAGAATCTATGCGACGGGGCCGGAGTGATTATGGCGAAGGTCACAGCATTGGCTACCGGCTCGACCCGGGCGGCCCAGCAACTCGACGAGGAGGGTTTAATGGTGGCGGTTCTGCTTCAGACATTAATATACCTGCGTGCAAAAATTGTCCCACGAATGCTGCACCAAAGCTTGGGTGAATTGAGAAGGATCTGATTAGATGCTCGATATCTCCCTGGAGATGCTTATCACTTCGGGATTGCTTAATATGCCCAGCTGTATCTGCATTGCTTTTACGGGGCGGGAAGATAACTAAGGCTAATTAATCTGTCGGATTCAAACCATCTCAGACACAGAATTACTTTAATTGGACTCATTGAGCAAAGCCGACTTCCCTTCAACATATTTATGTCCCTGACTCCCTCAAGCGGCTATATGCCTACACTTATCCATGAAGCGGTGTTTTGCTGTAAGGGTTCTATATTCCAAGGATGCTAACCACTAATTTATACCAAAAAGAGATATCGATCTGGTTCCGCCAGTCTCACATCGACACAATGACACCGGCTTTGATGGTAATTCTAGCTGCCGGAGGATCGTACACCACCTCTGCAATGCTCTTTCTTGTTCTCAATTTTGTGTATCCTTTCTTAAAAATCACGAAGTCAGCGTCATCGCCAACTTGAAAGTCCCGATTACCCGGACGTAGACCTATGGCTCTGCGAGCGTGACATGATACGCAGTCATATAGCAGATCGGTGTCCGTTTGACTTCCGGCAGAGTAAAGACCCACCCCTAGACATGCAAGGCTCAGCGGATCACAATTTCCTTGTGGAGTGAAGGCGTTGCCAACGTTGTTAGTCCCAATGGCTGCTTCTAATCCATGCTTTTGGATCATGTCTGGAACATGAAGTGTGCCCCGCCATTGCTGCTCCGTCTTCATCATGAACAAATCACTCGTCGGCAATCCTACAAAAGATATTGGAATATCATGGCAATCGGCCTTCACTTTTTGCCACTCTGAGCTTGTAAAATGTGTCAGGCGAGTGCAGTGCCCTAGAGTGACATGTCGATTGCCCTTCTTTGCCCAACCCTTTTGCTTCAGAAGGGATATTACGTCCCAAAACAGTGGTTTCTTCTGCGGGTCAAGATGATAGTCTAAATGCAAATCTAGCATCTTGCTGTGCTGTAATGTCAAATCGATCATCCACTCAAGATTTCGTAACTCGAGCTCTTCGTTTTCTTCAACATAAGGGGTACTTCCCAAAACGTCCACTTCTGCTTTTTTGGCCGCCTCCATGATCAACTGGCGGACTTTCTCTCCATTGTCCTTGCCGCCGAATAATGGATTTTGAGCGAAAGCACACAGCTGTATATCGCATTTGCTCTCAAACTCTCTTTTGAGTTCTAGTCCAGTATCTAAGCATTTCATCCCTACATCTCCGTCAACTTCGCAGAAAGCCCGCATTGCCGTAACTCCGGCTCGAATGCTTTCAATGATCAACTGTCTTCCCCTTCGCAACAGGTCCGATCGTGTGAAACGCTGCTTTGCCTTTGTCGTAAGGTTCATTGCTTCCTTGAAATCTCCGTCCACGATTTGAAGATCGCTGAATTTCGGATCTTGGAGAAGGAAGCACTTATCTAGATGGATATGTGCATGGCACAGGCTTGGAGCTATAAGACACCCACGAGCCTCAAGAATATCAGGCGAATTTTTCTGAGGAGGTGAGTTGAACTCATGAGGGAGGATTGCTGACACGGCCCCTTTGTCGAGTTGCAAATCCCACAGGTACGGACGACACGGCAGCCGAACGCCGACAATTTTCTTCAACTCGTGGAAGCGGGAGTCTTCTTCAATTGATTCTTCACCCCGGTTTGTCTCCACCTCCCCAAATTTTATCTTGTCAACCTCATCAGCCAAGTTGAACCCATGCTTTTTGAGGAATTCAAAAGCCATCGTGATCGTCTGAAGATCGCTCGAGACTTAAGTTCGAAACATAAATTCCGTGGGTTGTACATAAATGTGTCACTGCCCCTCATTACCAATGACAACTTAGTGGTGTAGAGAGTCAAGGTCTAAGACGAAAAGTGGGGTACATTGGTAAGGTCACACCATTGAAGATTATCAGGAAAATGGTTAAGTGAAGTAGCTTCCTAAATCAATGGATCTTACATTAGCAAACTCAAATACAAGCTTGCTAATTTCAAATGTAATGCTACACCTCTAGAGCAGCGGTCTCGTCCCTGGCCTGTCTCAGGAAAGGGAGCAATGCCGATCCTCCCGTGCCTCTCAGATTGTCCCCATTATCACAATTATTCGCAGATTGACAACCCATTTCTTCCGGAAATGTGTCAACATGATCCACAGCTTTTCTTGCAGGCTGGATAATATATTTGGAGACAACTGCCATGTGCTTGCCTCTCCAAGTCTTCAACTCTTTTACACAATCATTGTAAACTTTCCAAAGCTCATCGTCACCAACCCTGGTCTGTAAATATGTCCTCAACGAGGATAATTTCGATATTTGATGAAGAAAGTTACGATGGATTTGGGGCATATAGCTTCTCATTTCCTGTGTCTTTGTTAGTGATATGTCTTCAGAAGCACGTTGGAGAGCGGAATTACAAAGAATATTGGGTCTTCGTGCACCACACCGAGTAGGCAATCCACGAATTGGAATAAGCTACTCTGTCCTGCATTTCCACCTGGTAACTTATATTCCTCTTTTTTTCCATTGGATCTCAAGAAGATCATCCCACGAGGTAAGCCTTTTTCTTCCATGTCTTTACCTCCAGCAATGAAAGGACGTAATTCATTATAAAAGAAGTCGGCCTTTAAAACAGGGTACAATTTCGAAAGCTCGTTCCCCATACTGATAATAGTTTTCTCTGTCTTTTTCAAAGCTTCTACGACTGCATCTCTTTGGCTGGCTTTAGCAGCATTGCTTGCGCCAAGGAGAAGGTGCATCAGATGCCCGCCCTGGTTCTCGATAAGTACTGGAACATGATAAAAGGCAGCCTCTCCCCTGCTGTTCGTGAAACTTGCTATAGTATCCATATTCTCTAGTTCAAATCCAGCCCTCGGATCTTGCAGCTTCCAATTCCAGAGGCAAAGACCGGCATAGCTCAAGACAGGCTTCAGCCCTAGCTTCTCGCAAACGGTGAGAAACGGTTCTGCTAATTGAGCCGGAATTACTTCTCTTGGTGGTGTCCCGCTCCAGACGAAGCCATGTACGAGAAATGCAAGAACAACGTACGCGCGCTGGTACTCCAAATCGCTATCAAGATGGGCAGTCCTCAACAGAGGCAATTCGCTTATCTTTTGAAAGAGCTGATTGGATTTGATAAAAACAGGCAGATTCGAGATTAGGTCGTCCCATGGCTCGTAATATTTGTTCTTGAACGAGGAAAGAGGCGGCTGTGATGACAGAAAGCCATGTTTGGGTGATATGCCAAAGTTACATGGGTCTAATACTTGAAGATCCATATTTTGGAATGCCAATTATGCTTAGATATGATTTTCATTGTGCTGATGAGCTTTTGTGCTTACATATGTCCCTACTTCTTCTACGCCCTACGAGTAACAAGCTCCGCCTTACAAGTGAGAATGACCAGAGAAATACGAACCTTTGATCCGATACCGACGAGAATCTTGAATTATGATTTGTAGATTTGGCAGTTGTTGCCTTTGATACAGGGCGTCCCCAATAAAGGAAAGAAATTCTTTTGTCTCAATATATTTGTTACTAGACGGAGTTGCATGCGCTGTCACAAAAATCAAAGATTTTTTTGCACGTTGCTCAGTTCGGACAGACATCACACGAAGTGAACATCAATTCTTTCGCAGTTAAAATTGAATTAATACACAGTGAATGACGCTGTGTCGATACCACGAGGATCGCTGGCGCTTTTTCATAATGCTTAAAGGTTTGCGTTGTAGTCATTTCCATTATGTTTCCAACATTTGGATCATAGGGTCATGGCTGGCCATCTTCTTTCGACGGTATTCCTCCATCTCATCCTCTGTTGGATCACCCCTCATTTCATCAATTGTTCGTTTCCTCTTCTCTGCATCTGCCTGCACATCTGAGCTAGCCTTTGGATCGCTGCTGGAATCATACGGCATACGCTGCCCCATTGTGTCTTCTTGCCATGGCAATTGCTTCGAAACCTCAACAGAATCAGTATCTAGATCCGCACCGGAGCGTAACCGATCTGTCTCCTCGAATGCATGCTTGCCTTCTTCGCCAGTGCAATAGCTGTTTTTGATAAAAGAATGGCAGCAAGCGTAGCCCCACCGAAAGTTTGACCACCATGATCCCCAGACCGATGTATGATTATTGATATATACGTCCTCAGCATATTTTGATTTTGTCTTAACCTTCGGCAAGCCTTTTATCCTTCCACGTTCATCATATTCGACGAACTGTTCTGATTCAACGACTGCAGTATCTTTTGAAGGTGCTGGAGTAGGTTGAACACCATACTTTTCCAGTAGCATCTTCTGTCTGGCTTCTTTCTTTGCTTTTGCCTCTTCCAGCTCCTTCTTGCGCAAAAACGCTCCTTCTGTTGGATTTGCCTGTAGGTGTATTTTGTTAGGTCCACCTCTTTGTTGGATCTCCCATGCATATCTTTGCGCTCGCTCGAATTCTTCAGCATCGCCACTTTTTCTTACAAAACCCTCCTCGGCAACCAGCGCTGAAGCAGCATCTGATGTGGCCCCCTTATCGACCATACTCCGGGTTTTCGGATCGTACTTTGCAGAGTCAAGGTCGAGATTGAGTAGATATTTTGCGGTGTCTTCTCGCAAACGTAACTGCCTTGTGCTATTCTGCTGTTGTCTGCCCATGTCTGTCTCCTCTTCGTAGCGATCACCTTCGCCTTCCTCGCTGCCTTTTTGATTCCCTTGTGTAGCCTTTTTGAGTGCCTCTAATTCATGGTACTCATCCACAACTTGCTGATACTCCGTCGCATCATAGCCATTCCATCGATCGCGTTTAGCATCCCAACCTAAGTTGACATTGGTAATGGTCTCGTCTGCTGCAATATCTCGCCCTGTGAACTTAGCACCGAATTTTCGTTTCCGTTGCAAACAGTCCTTAGCCTTGTGTGTCATCGATCCACAGTTCTCGCATGCACCTTTGCGGAATTTTGTCGCCGCAGGTCCAGTTTTCTTGCCACGGTCGTACCATTGCGCCTTTGCTAGTGAATCATCCTGCTGTTTTTGAAGGCGCTGATGCTCGAGGTAGTCCTTAGAGTCATTCCCAGTGTCTGGTACATAGAAGGGTTTATTTGCGATGAAGTTAGGGATGTATTCATTCCGCTCTTTTGCAGCTGCGTTGACATCTGGCTTCTTCGGCTGTCCGCGAAACGTGCCAGACATGGCTAGTAAATCCCCAGTGTTGGAGAGCCTTGAATATAAGCTTGTGTTTTACGTTCAGAAAGCAAATCGACACAGGGTGCAGCATCGCAATACCATCAACTAGGTGAACCACCTATAAGGCATTAAGGCAGAACATGCTGCCTTCACGTGCGAGAGTCATGTAAACCGCTTGCGCTTTTACCAAACAAACAACATGACGCGTATTTGGGTTCCTACTCCATCTTTGACGGGGAAATCTCGAAGATGGAATAATACCTGTCTCTAGAATGACACTATTTACAGGGACAAGTCTCGTCGACGATGGATGGCTTCCCACGCCCCTTTCGCTTCCGCCTGAATTGTATCGATCACTATCAAGCCACTCCCACTACCTTTGACCCACAGCTGAAAAGGATAAAGCGTCAGGGCCAGAATCAAGCTCCCACTGTTCCTGTTATCCGTGTCTTTGGCGCTACCGAGAGTGGCCAAAAGGTTTGCGCGCATATCCATGGCGCATTTCCTTACTTATACATACCATACGAAGGAGGCTTGGAAGACGACGAGGTACATGGCTTCATCGAATCACTAATCCTTTCTATCAACCATGCACTTTCTCTATCGTACCGCCGCAATCCGTATGATCATTCCGCCGGAACATTCGTTGCTCATGTCTCTCTCGTCAGGGGAGTTCCTTTCTTTGGATACAATGTTGGCGCGAAGCCTTTCCTTAAGGTGTACTTACTCAACCCATTGCATATGACCCGACTTGCGGACTTACTCGTGCAAGGCGCTGTGCTTGCCCGGTTCATGCAACCTCATGAGAGTCATTTGCAGTATCTGGCTCAATGGATGTGTGACTACAATTTATTCGGTTGTGGATTTATCGATTGCGAAAAAGTCTATTTTCGTTCACCTGTGCCTGAATATGAGAACATCGAAGATGCCAAAGACAAATGGCATGCCGGGACGATCCGACCAGAGTGGATGTCTGATATGACTGAAGTTCAACGTCAAAGCCATTGTACCCTGGAGGTTGATGTTCGTGTAGAGGACATCACGAATCGACGGGAGATTAGACCGCGGTACATTCACCATGATTTCATGGAGCGATTCCACGAACTGAAACCAGATGAGAAGTTTGTGCATTCCATGGCAGGTCTCTGGCGTGATGAGACCATCAGACGAAAGAAAAAAATGGGGCTAAATGATCCGGGGAGCAGCCCTTTCCCACCCGAAGCTATGGTAAGCATGAGTGCTGATCCGCGAGCTGAGAAAAGCGACTGGATTCACGAAGAGGAGTATCGGCGGCTCTTGTGCGAGATTATCAACCAAGAAAAAAGAGCAGATGGATATCGGGACGTCAACTTTGACAGCTTTCTCAAATCATCTGATAGTGTACGTCATATCCAATCAGCATTTGAGAGTGTTGAGGACCTTTACCAGGTCAATCTGGAGAAGGCCGACAATGGCTACCTCGGAATGCCGCCATCAACACAAGAATCAAAGGTGCTAGTAGACGAGCAGAGTATTTCGCAGACCCTAGACAACATTGAAGAAAGTTATTACTCTGACGAGGAAGTTGCAAAGGAGATTTTCTTTTCCCAACGCCGTGTGAAGGACGAGCTCCTCAAGGATTCTGACTGGCCAAGCGCAATCAAAAGCAGAAGTCACGCAATTACAGTGGAAGAAAATTTTTCAATTGACAAGCTTATTCAAGATGAAGAGACTGACGATATACCTGATCGTCGTGAATTAGATGCCTTGGAGTCTAAAACAGTTCGGAAGGTCTTGAAGAGAAAAACGCTCCAACGTGATGAGAGCTACGAAACTTTCAACATATCCATAAAGAATCAAGCGCTGGAAACTACGCCACAAGTTTGTCCACAAAGTTCTCCCAGTGACTCTTCACACAAAGGGAGAGCCCCCAAAATTCGCAAAGTTACCTTCACACAAACCAAACCTGGAAGTCAAGGAGCATCGTCATCATCTAGCCAATTGTCTCAAAGCAGTATCAAGGCCCAAGGGACCAAATCTTCGAGCACACTGTCGTTCCCGGTGGTCAAACATGCCCATGACCCAGACACGCAGTTAAGATTAAGCCAAAGACTTGAGTACTCCAACCTAAAGACGTCAGCATTGACGGCTCCGAAGACAAGCAATGAAAAATCAGATTTTGGGTCGCCTATCACGCCTTTTACTAACTTGAAATTGGCCTCGTCTGAGCTGAGTTCTGGAATCATTGGGGCATCGCCTGTGATGCTACAGATGGCCAGTCATTTATCAAAGGCATTTCCCATTTGCAAAGGTCGGGTATTTTGTTTGTCAGAATTACCTCCAAGTGCTGATGAAGTCTCTGTGTCGATGCTTGAGTATGGCCTGCCTCCTGTCATCTACCAAGACGCTTTCTACGGCGATGAGAAGGACGTCCCTGAACGGTCTCGAGAGTATGCTGGGCGTGAATTCAGACTTGAGAGCACAACCGTTCCATTTCTTGCGGATTTTGATCCCTTGGGTAACTCTGCAGCAGCTGCAGGTGAAAAGCCTAGTGTCGTACGGGACAAATCAAAAGAGGAAATGATATACTATCGACGCCGCAAAATGTGTTCTCTAAAGAACTGGGAATATGCAGTCTCGCCACCCTCTTTTACTGAAGTGAGCCAGTGGCCTTCTTTAGCTTCGAACAGTTTAGAGTCTGGTCACAATGGTTTAGGATGTCTTGACAGGTCACCAGCGGATGCTGAGATGATGGACAATTTTCATCTTGAATTATCACAACTAGATGGTCCAACACAAAGAAACAAGCACGGATTCAAATATTCCCAAGTGCAAAAAAAGACAAGTGTTGAACACGAAACACAGTACATGACGCTGATGAGCTTGGAGGTACATGTGAACACACGAGGCAAGCTAGCACCAGATCCCGCTGAAGACGAAATTTCCTGTATTGCGTGGAGCACTCAAGTCGACGTCAAGACAGCAAACTCAGTATATAAGACCGGCATTCTGGTGCTTTCGGATGATGATGGAGTTGCAAAACATATGAATCGATTGACTACCATAGAAGTCGAGAACGAGGAGGATGAACTCGAGCTGCTCAATAGACTTGTCGACATAGTTCGCGAGGTTGATCCAGATATCCTGACTGGCTTTGAGGTGCACAACGGCTCTTGGGGCTACCTAATCGAACGTGCGCGTGTCAAGTATGAATTTGACCTTTGCAACGAACTATCGCGGGTCAAGAGTCAATCACACGGTCGATTTGGCAAAGATGCTGATCGATGGGGCTTTCAAACGACATCTTCTATTCGCATCACCGGCAGGCATATGATCAATATCTCGCGGGCCATGCGAGGGGAACTCAATTTGCGCCAATATACAATGGAGAATGTTGTCTTTCACTTATTGCACAAACGCATACCCCATTATGCGTTTTCAGATCTTACAAGATGGTTTCGAAGTGGTATATCTAGAGATATTGCCAAGACAGTGAACTACTTCCTCACTCGAGCGCAGATCAACCTGCAGATCCTGGAAGCAAACGACCTTATCCCTCGGACATCGGAGCAAGCGCGCCTGCTTGGTGTTGACTTCTTCTCCGTTTTTTCGCGCGGCTCGCAGTTCAAGGTTGAGTCAATAATGTTCCGAATAGCAAAACCAGAAAACTACATTCTTGTATCTCCATCAAGAAAACAAGTGGGACAACAGAACGCTCTTGAATGTTTACCCCTGGTAATGGAGCCACAGTCCGCATTCTACCCATCTCCTTTACTTGTTCTCGATTTTCAGTCATTGTACCCCAGCGTTATGATTGCATACAACTATTGCTATTCGACTTTCCTCGGTCGGGTCGTCAATTGGCGGGGTACCAACAAGATGGGCTTCACAGACTTTAAGCGGGAACCACGTCTACTCGAACTTGTCCAAGACCACATCAATATCGCACCGAACGGAATTATGTATGTCAAACCGGAGATGCGGAAAAGTTTATTAGCAAAGATGTTAAGTGAAATACTGGAAACCAGAGTGATGATTAAAAGTGGCATGAAGGAGGACAAGGACGATAAAATTCTGCAGCAACTTCTCAATAACAGACAGCTTGCTCTAAAGCTCCTTGCGAATGTTACTTACGGCTATACTTCTGCGTCGTTCAGTGGGCGCATGCCGTGCTCAGAGATCGCCGATAGCATTGTCCAGACTGGCCGTGAGACACTTGAGAAGGCCATAGCACTGATACACTCTGTTGAAAGATGGGGAGCTGAGGTAGTATACGGCGATACTGACTCAATCTTTGTCTATTTGAAGGGGCGCACTCGAGAAGCAGCATTTGATATTGGGCAGGAAATTGCCGAGGCCGTCACAAATGCTAATCCTCGACCAATCAAGCTCAAATTTGAGAAAGTATATCATCCTTGCGTCTTGTTGGCCAAAAAACGATACGTAGGGTTCAAATACGAACACAAGAGTCAACAAGAGCCAGAATTTGATGCAAAAGGCATTGAGACGGTGAGGCGAGACGGCACACCAGCCGATCAAAAGATTGAAGAGAAAGCACTCAAACTGCTATTTCGCACACAGGATTTAAGCAAGGTCAAGAACTACTTTCAAGCTCAATGCATGAAGATCATGGCTGGCAAAGTTTCTATCCAAGATTTCTTATTCGCAAGGGAAGTCAAGCTGGGGTCATACTCTGACAGAGGTCCTCCGCCTCCAGGAGCTCTTGTTGCGACGAGGAGGATGCTTCAAGATGCGAGATTGGAACCACAGTACGGCGAAAGGGTGCCTTATGTGGTCATCACAGGCGCACCAGGCGCTCGACTTATAGATCGCTGCGTAGATCCCGAACAGCTACTAAACAACGACCAGCTTGAACTTGATGCGGAATACTACATCACAAAAAATATAATACCGCCACTCGAGCGGATTTTCAATCTCGTTGGAGCGAACGTACGGGCTTGGTACGATGAAATGCCAAAATTACAGCGAATCCGGGCCATTCGGACGCCAGCACAATGCGTTAATACCGGTCTCGGCGGAACGAAGAAAACTTTAGAGGCGTACCTGCAAAGTACGACTTGTCTAGTATGTCGTGCGAAGCTTGCGCCGTTGCCAGCCTTGTCGGCAAACAATTCAGGCCAAACACCGCCGCCGCTCTTGTGCGAAAGATGCATGAAGCAGCCTGCTTTGGTCTTGTATGCGTTGCGGACGCGAAGACGGGACGCAGAGAAGCGAGTCAGAAATCTGCGTGACATCTGCAGAAGCTGTTCGGGGTTCGGCTTTGAGGATGAAATCAAATGTGACAGCAGGGACTGTCCCGTGTTCTACACCCGAATGAAGGAAGACGCTGCATTTGAGCACTTGAATGGACAATTTGGGAGTGTTGTCGGTGCTCTTGAGAGGCAGGGCTTTGAAGATGGCCCGGAATGGTAAGGCTTCGAATAGACGAACTTGAATGTTTTCCGGTTGCATAGCACTGGCGATACTTGGGGTTGTAAATTACATCAATGTACCAGTATAGTTTGCTTCCGAAGCAATTGATTGTGTGAGGCAGGCGGCCATCACGTTGCGCTGGGCCTTGTTTGAGATTTCCGCATCACCATCATCATCATCATCATCATCACATGCCTCGTTGGAAAACGCGCTTGGACCCTTGGACTGGGAGAATCAGTATCCTAGCTTGGGCGCTATCTCAACGGGAGGAAATCTTGCTTCGATGCTAACATTCCGTGCTACCCTTGTTATCCTTTGCGATCCGCCACTATACACGGCTGAGGCAGGGCACAGATCCCGGTTCTCAACAAGCTAGGTATGCACAATTATCAACGTCTTCACATGCAGATGTCAGAAACATGCCCGCATGCCATTTTTTGTCGGCGGTTAGTTTCGCGGCCATATCTATCACAGCTGCCGTCACAGCGAGAAAGCTGACACCAGTCTCTCCTCTCGCTCCCTCAAGGTAGTCAATCACTGTGTGTGTGTGTGTGTGTGTGTGTGTGCGCGCGCGCACGCAAAAGATTTGTCGTCTTGTCGTGCTTGATCCAGAAGCCATGGAACAACAAATACACAGGGACACTTTATCGTCAACAAGCGATGAGAGAAACTCGCTTCTCTATTCAGTGATCCCCAAGATCGTCAGAACACGTATAAGGAAGATCTCTTCGCTGCGACGGTCAATGAGCCAATACACCATCAGCACAGAGGTATCTCTTCCAAATAACGGCGGACAAATCAGCGAAGTGTTTCCTGATCTGGGCACACCACCCCCAGGATATCGATCTCGGATTTCACTCTCGGAGCCAGAGTCCGATAACGAAGGAGATTTGGACTTGCCCTTGCGACCAATGTCAGCTTGCTCGTCTGTGGATCCGCTGGAGAACAACAGCGGGATCTTATGGATTTTTGCCAATCAAGGTATGGCCTCAGTCCGTCAGAATTTCATTCTGTCATTGACACGCCGTTTATAGGCCTGAGCCTCCTCAACATAGCCGCTCAAGAAGATAAAAGGAGACCGCAAGGTAACAACACCGACTCGAAGACCTCGTTGAGCCGATCGCTGTATATACATGGCGTCACATACCTGCTAAGAGGCCTACCTAAAAACTTGACTGTAGACGAGAAGATGAGTGTCTGGTCCTCAGTACCTCCTGAGGTTCAGCAGATTGCACCAATAGCAAGCTCGCCAGAAATCGGACAATTGGCGCAGTGCCAAAGCTCAACCGAAACGGCTCGGCCAGGCAGCTCGTCCATTCTGAAACAGGTCATTGCGAGCATGGTGGTGCAGATATTCATCATCACGCATTTCCTGTTCCCTTACATCAAGCACTGCCTTGCAATCCTGTACAAGTACGAGCGAAAGCATAAAGTTTCGGAACGCGTGCTTGCCTGCAGTGTGCACACATGTGAAAGTTTCATGAAGACCGGCCTGCAGGTCACAGGCGCTATTGGCAGGATGAATGATGGCAAGGTTGGACAGGCCTTGAACGACATGAGCGTCTGGTGGATCTCCGGAGTCACGGCGGGAATTCACCAGGGCATCGGTGATGGCCTGGCTATTGTGGGTGCCAAAGACGTAGATGATAGAGGACCAGAGAGCAAGAAGAGACGATAAAACGAAGAAGATACCAATAGAGAGCCTCGTGATTAGAGGTTATAGATAGCGTTTGAACGTTGCGATGCCAGTCTTTTGCCGCTTTCAAACTTGTGTGCCATGCTCTTTTCCAGTTCATCGCGATCGTTTGGTCAGGCATCCCGCTTGCCGCCGGTCAGAGACCAAGGGTTGGATGTGCAAAGATACGCGCCGAATGAATATTCCAGGCCCTGAGCGGCTCGGTTGCGAAGGTTGTTAAGTTGATATTTCTGGCATGTGCTCGTGAAATTTTTCGAGTCGATATTCTTCTGCATGTCATGCTCCCTGTGCTTTCTTTGTCCCCTCCCAGACCACGTCCTGCGCAGGCAAGAAAAAAAAAAGGAAAGAAACGCTCCCAGCCACGATTCGAACCTTTTCACATCACGCCGACTGCCTCCACGAGTCTTGGCGTAGTCATGCAGGAAGGCTGTCGAATGACATTGCTTTGGCTTATCTCCTATTTCCAAAGACATCACCTCATCATTAGTACCTCAGTCTGGCCGTCCGCGAAATTTACTGGCTTGAGACACGAACCCGGCGGCGCGGCTTAGGCTTGGACCGCATTAATTGAATCACAAAATCTCTTTCCTGGTACAATGACCACACCCTTTTCGTTGTGAGAAGCTTCGCGCAATGTCTTATGGCCTAGCGAAGCCAAGAGATGCACATCCCACTGTCATCCAACTGAAGAGCAGCCAGTCGACCAGCGTTGCGTCATAATGCTCGGCCACTGGCTGGTTCAGGTTGAGTACCTACCTTACTTTTGAGCAAGCTACATATTCTGTCAATTCCCGACGATTTTCAGTCACCCAGCATCTTCCCTGCCTCTCCTGCCTTCGATTTGAAACCTTTGAAGTACTGCAACGAACTCCGAGACGGCAGCTGAAAATGTCTGCAGAGGGTCCAATCCATTCCACAGGCCGCGGTGGTACGCGTGCAAATCCGCGAAAGATAAGAGTCTGGGCACTGATGCTTTACAGGTGCTGGCAACGTTGGCCACGATAACACCGAGTACACGGATGGTGGTATCGTACGTGAGGGCATCGTAGGCGCTGGCGAGGGCGATTACTCAACAGGTGTATGTGAAGCCGTGACCATTCTGTCTAGTAACCACGCCATCGCACTCACTCACCCGATCGCAGCGTGGTGGCGCCGGTAACATCGTGGAGCATCCAGAGAAGAGGCCGTCAATGGACATAGTTCCCAAGGTCAACGAAATTCCTCATGAAGGCCATGAGGACTTTCACACGGGTGTAAGTGGTCATCATCCTAGACCCTCTTCTTCACGGCACTGATTCGACCCATGTAGCGTGGCGGAGGGGGCAACGTTCACAAAGAAAAGTACGGCGGCCATTCCCACGATCCGAACAAGTTGAGCCTGCTTGACAAGGCGAAATCGTTCCTCACCGGCAAGAAGAAGGAGGCGAAGCACA
Source organism: Verruconis gallopava (assembly GCF_000836295.1). NCBI lineage: Eukaryota > Fungi > Ascomycota > Dothideomycetes > Venturiales > Sympoventuriaceae > Verruconis > Verruconis gallopava. The sequence continues at coordinate 848,916 of NW_015622140.1, read as the reverse complement.
CGGAGACCAAAACGGAGACTCCAGCCCCCACTAGCGAAGCTCCTTCCACTTGATGCTCAACCTACGTACGTACATAGTCTATCGAACGTCGCGACTAGCGTCAAATATGATACCAGGCAGAACATGCCATGCCTCGCTCCGCAGCAGCATATCAGAGTAGATAGATCGTGCAGTTTCCTCCCAGTAGCTCTAGACAAAATGAAAGCTGTAGTTCTAACCCATGTCACCTGAGCACATTTGCAGATGCACCGAGGCCGTTCACGCTCTTATCACGTCCGACACGTTTGCTGGTCTTCAGCTGGCCAAGTCGTTTCTATGCACATAATTTCTCGCGTATATGGCGCCGGAGCTCGTCATCACTCACGCTAAACAAGCTTGAATTGGCCCACGTGCGTCAGACCCGTCAGGCAGTGGACCCTGTCCCGCGCGAAAAGCACCGGCGTGTTTTTTTTTTTTTCGACGGCGGCAATAAGCCATTTTGAGAACACCAAGGCCATCCTCGCAGCGCAAAAACCTAGACTCCTGCTCCCTGAGGAGAGAGGGAAACCCCGAATTTAAAATGTCTGCGCCTGCGAACCTCCCTCATGGCGAGCAGGATGATGTATCAGGCGAAGCTCTCATCACGTCCTCGGACCCGGAGCACCCAGCAAATCTCATTCCGGATCTTTGCCGCAACTTCTATAGCTTAGGATGGGTATGCTTCGAGGAAACTGTATCTGCGTCACATGTTATATAATCTTCTGATACGCTATCCTAGGTGACGGGTACTGGTGGCGGCACGTCCATTCGTGACACAAGCACGGGCAACATCTACATCGCGCCCAGCGGTGTCCAAAAGGAACGTATGAAGGCTACTGACCTCTTTGTTCTGGCTTACCCGGCCAAAAAGTACCTCCGCAAACCGCAAAACCTTAAACCTTCTCAATGCACGCCGCTTTTCCTAGCTGCGTTTGACCGCGGAGCCGGCTGCTGCATACACACCCATTCTCAGTGGGCCGTCCTTATCACATTGCTTGTAGAAAAGCAGTTTGGACCTGATGCTTGCTTCGAAATTGAGCACCTCGAACAGATTAAAGGCATCGCAAAGGGTAGAGGCAAGCCGGGTGCTCTAAGTTACTGGGACCGGTTGCGTGTACCGATCATTGAGAACACTGCACACGAGGAGGATCTGACAGAGAGTTTGGAAGCAGCCATGGAAAAATTTCCCGACAGTTATGCTGTGCTGGTGCGAAGGCATGGCGTGTATGTGTGGGGCGATAACGTGCACAAGGCGAAAACTATGTGTGAAAGCTTCGATTACATCTTTCAGCTCGCGGTGGAGATGCATAAACTGGGCCTGCCGTGGGTACGGGATGACAAGTCCGGACTGGTAGAGGGATGAGCAACTCCAGGCACGGTTACGGCTACAAAAAGATTTCTAAGGGCGGGCATGTTAACAACTGCGTTCACGAAAATCATGGCAGAAGATGAGAAAACCACAGAAAGCGGTAGAAGGTAAGAAGCAATTCGCTTGTCATGAACCTAGGCCTGTTGATTTATCCACGAGCACATACAATGATCGTACCCCATTGGGTTGAGATTGTGGGCTCTCGCATTGCCTCCAAAGCAAACCCTTTGTGCACATGCGGCCCTTTTCCTTTCCAACGCCAAACTTGCTAGCTAATGTAGCCCCACGGACAAGTTCGCGAACGAAGTACCGGCCTCCTAAATGGCCCCAAAATGCACAGGACCTGAAAGAACCTAGATGTGAAGGATAGCTATGAAAAGCCCCCTGCAGCAAAATAAGCTGCAAAAATGTACAACTCCGAATGCGAGATGGGAAATATGATCCCTAGCACTTGTTAACTAGATACTGTTCCAAGATCGAGAAGATATGAGGTACGAAAGCAGCTCCAAGTAGCTGCTCTTGCGAAGCCGGGCGCAAAGATGAAGGCAAGGAAAGAGCTTTGACGCCTAAGCTGCTGCCTGCTCCACTTGCGCCACTGGCTCTGCTGATTTTGTCTCTGGACCTTCTGGTGTCCCCTCTTTCTTTGACTCGTCCACAGCTGAAGATTGCTCTGGTGACTCCGTAGGCTTATGCTCCTCAACCTGTTCCTTCCCATCGTCTTTGACACCGTTCGTTGCAGGTGGCACAGGTGTGCCTGTGGTATCCTCCAATTGCTTGCCCCAGCTAGCCAGGATGTCTTGCGCGCGCTTCTTGAACTGAAACTCGTGCTCGCGTGGAATAGTTGCAAGCTTGATGATTGCTTTGAGAACCTTGTTGATCTTGGTAGTTTTTATGATGGAGCCGTCAAGATCTCTGTAATTCTCGAGCGTCTTCATATGCCCATGCATACCTGGCATCTCACTCTCCTCTGGCGGCTTGTCACGCGAAAGGAAGCCTTTTTGCAATCTATGGCGAAGAAACAGTATTGTCTTCTGCATTTTCTCATGTGCCTCTTCTGGAGTCTCCTGTGCGGCTGGCTTTGGCGACTCGACTGTCTTGCCATCCTTCTTCTTTTGCTTCTTTGTCTTAGTTGCGCTATCAGCTGGTGTCTCCTTCTCTTGAGGTGGTTTAATCTTCAGCTTTTTTGGTGTTTTTAATGGCTATTACAGTGTTAGCGAGATCCTGATATAAGCGTAGCTGCACTAACCTTGCCATCGGCATCTATCTCGTCGTCCTTCGGAGCTTTGCGTTTCTTTTCCTTCTTGCCCTTCGATTCGGCTTCGGCTTCCGCATCGGCCATTTCTACGTCTTCCGCAGCCTTTTTAGCGGCAGCCTCCTCGCGCAGACGCTCCTCTTCGGCGGCAGCCTCCTGTTCAGCAGCTAATAACCTTTCGGCTTCGGCTAGCATATCCTTGAAGTAAGCAAGGTCGTGGCCCTCAGCTGCGACTTGATACGCGGCCCATAGAGATTTCGGCTGCAGTGGTTTCTTGCTGTGCTCTTCTATGATCTTCTTGGCCTCCTCGACACTGAACGGGCGCAGATCAGTGTTGACATGCCAGGAGCTACATAGAGTTCTTAGCAGGTTGAAAACAATAATGTCCAAACAAAACTTACAACTCGTTCGTGCCCAGGAACATGATCGGATATCGACGGTCACGAGCGTTTTTTCCACCGGGAAGGAAATCCTCACGGTATGAGCCATCAGGACGCATAGCACTTACGGGACGCTTGCTCAGGAGAGTCTCCGGGAGCATATCTTCGTCGCAAATAATACACGGCCAATTCTTATAGCCTTTCATGACAGCAAGCCAAAGCTCGCCGGGTTGGACATCGAGATTTAGGTCGATCTTAGATTGTTTACGGTTGAGTTTTTTGCCTTTGCTCTCTGGTAAAGTGCCTGTGGACTTGCGCTTGTCCTTCTTGGATGATGCTGCACCATTGGTAGGGGGAACAGCGCCTGGAATACACGTTAGAATCGTCAAAAACTCCAGCCAAGAATCAGAAATTTCGCGTTTGTGAATGGGGAGCTCGTAGATTACGCCTTAGATTGGATCGCACAGTGCTTGAAGCTCGCGCGCCGACAAGCATTTGCCCACTAGGCTTGACTCCGAGACGGGCGGTCATAGTTTTAAGCATCACACTATCGAGGATATCGTTGTGCCTGAAAATATCTACCCATCGCAAGAATTGCTTGATGCCATCTCTTTTACGCTAAATTGCGTCTGTAGTTGTATACTATTGAGACTGGTCGAGGGCGAGATGCGTCGCAATCTGGCATATTACGAACATGTGGATCGCGACACTAGAAACTGATCACACTTACTATCCTCTGTCGCCTTCTTTCCTGGCTCATCACCTGTCGCTGGTGCGTCGGAGGTCACGGCCGGAGGCGCGGTAGCGGACGCGTCTGTGGTCGAAGATGCGCTAGGTTGTTCAGCAGGCTCATTAGTTGCTGGCGTGGGTGCAGACGCGACATCAGCCATTGCGTTGGTGAGAAGAGTTGTGTGCAAGGTGGTTATATGGATATCACGCAAGGCGTGGACGCGTCACGACGGTTGCGTCAGAGGGCGAAGTCAACACAGGTCGTACTAGCGCTCGGGCGACTGCTCGCGATAGGGGAAGTAAACGAGAAGTGGTTAACACAATGAAGTTGATGGGATTGTCGCGTTTGTGATGCGGCAGTGTGTTGAGTGGGTGGGAGGTTGTTGCAAAGAAATTGGTCGAGAGGTGCTTTTCATTGATGCCTGACTAAGGCAGCACCCATCGGTGGTGTCTCTGTTCCTCAGACAAAGCCAAAATCCAGTAGCAAAGCTGGAAGACAACCAGAAAGTAAGTCGCTTTGAAATTCAGAAGGTGTGCTTTATTAGAGCTCAAGCTACTTTCCAAGCTTGTTTCTGTAATTATTGAACGTCGTTGTGGCTTTATCCGCGCCTCTGTTGTGCCGGTCTAGGTGACTGCCAGGTGCAGCCCCGGCGACCTACCCAGGCTGAGCATGACTTCCCCGCTTCGAGTCTGTGCTTCCACAACAGCGCTGAAAGCCTGTGAACCATGTGCGCTGAGTCCAAATACTGCATTCGTTGGTTTCCACCGCCTCCGGAGGCGCATTAGGTGAATCAGCACAGAGTTTGACGTACGCTTCATCGGGTTTGCCGGAGCTAATCCACCCTAGGCACCGATGGATGGCTTCGAGAGTCTTTGGTGGAAACCTGTGCTGCGCGAAAACACAAGCCAATCCAGAGATCGTGCATGTTTTTCACAACGGCCTGGCCCTTATGCTTGGAATAATACACATCAAAGAATAATGTTTCTGATCCCTGCAGGAAGTAAGTTCTACTCGTCCGCTCCACGCAAAATCACCACAAAAAGCGTGTGAATGGCAGATAGTATCGTCGCCGAGCCGCGCAATAGCCACTGAAAGCAATGCTGGCTGATGTTCATAGCGCAATGTCCACGATAGATGCACCTACGCTGAGGCGAGGTCACATACATGTCCAAGCTCTTTTCGACGTTTTCACTAACACATCCGCTTATGCACTAAGCGCAATAACCAGTCGACTTACGAGGATCGTTTTGGCGAAGATGCCTGCCATGCACGTTCCTGTTAAGCACAATTTGCGCTGCTTCGAATCTATTAAGTGAACGAGACCAGTTCGTTGAAGAAAACGCCAGGCGCCACGTAAAATATCAGATATATTGAGGCCCGCGGACATGAAATCCTGGCTCATACAAGTATTCTGCGAAGAAATGTCCTGTGGCTAGTTGCGTTCATCGCACGACAAGTCATTCTCTGCCTTAGTGACTCACAAGTGTTTGCATAATCAAGATATTACCATTCCAGGTTTTCATGGATGTTGGCAAATCTGCCCCAACTTCCAGTATGTTGCTCTTTTGTATCGCTGGTTCTCGTCTCTTCTTAAGACCAGACGTAGCTGGATTTCCCAGCACCATACATGGCGACTAAATTGACGGAAGGAGGAAGAGGAGGTGGTACTAGAGGACGGTTGAAATCGAGGCGTACATATCGCGGAAGGAATTAAGTTGATTGCTGCTGACTTTGCTTATCTCTTTTTTTGGTGCAACCCAGCGCATTTCCTAGCAATTTAAACTTCCGACGGCATAGAGTCCCCGAAAATTATGATCGACTCCTTTCATGGCGTACCATAGATGGACGTAAGGATGTCGGCGTCTTCGTCGTCGTCGTTGTGGAGAAGGTCAGGGTGATTGCGTTCTGTACAGCTTCGAGTGACTACTGAACGGTAACAATGCTATCTTTCAAGCCTCTCAATTGTCTTGATGATGCACGAGACGAGATTCGGTGATGCCATCGAAGACCAAGAGTTGAGATGCTGGCAAGAAAATCGCTGGGAAGAAGTGGAGTGACTTTCCTTGCCTTAGCGCCCAAGGCATATCGCATTGGCCCTTGTGACATTTCTGGAGTTCGCGTATATCGATCCGACAAAGAGCACTCACTTTCACATTTTTCTTTATTCTCAATTGCAGGTAGTCTCTCAAATGGAGGTGTAGAAAATCTCATCTCTTTTTGAGTTGTTAATCACTTCAAAGTCGCATTTGTTCACCGGGCAATTACTCAATCTTAGGCTTATATTGGCCATACTCTTTCTGAGATAAGGATTAACTATGCTCTAGTGTTATCTAAATTTCCATCTACATCTTATCTTGTTAAAATAATATTACAACATCATATAAAACCATTACATCAGCAGGCAAGTCGCCAGTCCTTCACTATACCCATTATAATACTTCGATCTAATTCTACTAACTCTTTAAGTGGCTGCCTTGCTTTCCTCCTCATCAGCGTGCTTTTCCTTGTGCTTGAAACTTTGCTCCGTCTCAAGCGCCCTGTCAAGTGGGAGAGCTTCGGTCCATAAACTAATGATGAAGGCTACGCCAGCCAAAGCAGTCATGACTATCCAGACCATTTTGTTTGCGTCAACGTATGCCTCTTGGAGAGCATGTTTAACAGGTCCGTCGGCCATCGCTTTTAGAATAGCAACAAGCCCGCTTGCATCTTGAGACCATTCATTAGCATTCGCGGCGATAATTGAACGCTTGAGGATTTCTTTCTTCATTTGGTTTTGGAAAATAACGCCACCAACGGCAACGCCAACTGTCTGACCGGCGCCGCGGAAGAAGCTGAACAAAGTTACAGCATAATCCATGTTTTCGTTTGTCGATGCAGCTTGCACGGCGAGGGCCATTGCGGAGAAAAGAACTCCCGTGCCCAATCCAGAGACCAGATTGAGGAAAATCCAGGCTGGAACGCTTGTACCGATATCTAGAAGAGTGAGCAAGCCCATTCCAAGCACAGTAATGGCCCAACCAGTCCACGTAAAGATAGTATATTTCCCGGTTATCGCGATAGCAATGCCCACGGCCATAGATGCTGGCGCGACCGTGAAGCTTTGCGGGAAGAGAGCAACTCCAGACAGGATAGGGGAATACTCTTTGACTGCCTCGTAATACAGCGGCAGGTAGTACACAATACTCCAAAGTATCATTCCATGGAGAAAAGTAGTTGCGTAGGTCACTGCTGCGGTGCGATGCTTGAGTACGCTCATACGGATGGTTGGTTCGCGGCCACGTCTTTCGAGCCACTCCTCGTAGGCAACAAAACCGATAAGGGCGGCGGCACAAACAAGAAGAGGCACAAGTGTGCGCCAGCTTGACCAAGAGTATTGCACACCTCCCCAAGTGATTGGAATGAGGAATCCGACGGTCGCAGCGACAAAAACAACTATAGCAAGTCAGTTTCTGTCATCGAGCACATCCAAGGGATACTTGCCAGTGCCGATCCAGTCGACCCGCCTCAGCTTCTCAGCAAAGTCGCTTGTTGGGAAATTCAACTTCAAGAAGAGGATGACCATAGTGCCGCCAATGCCAATAAATGGGAGATTGATCCAGAATATCCACCTCCATTCGCCTGCTTGTGCAAGGCCACCTCCGAGCAATGGTCCGATGACTGTTCCAAGCGCCCTTCCGAAAATTAGCTTCAACGCTCGATGATTTCTTCTGTTGAACATACCACATGCTGCTGATAAAAGCAAACCATTTACCTCGTTCTCTCAAGGGCACCATGTCGGTAGAAATGATTTCAGTCAAGGCAATCACTCCACCTCCCCCGATACCCTGAATGGAACGACCCACGAGGATAACAGTGAAATTATTGGCAACTGCTGCTACGATCGCGCCGATGCCGAATAGAACAAGCGACCCAAGGATCAAAGGCTTGCGACCAAAGATGTGACTGAAGTTGCCGAGAACTGGTTGGAAAACGGTGCTTGTTAGCAAAAAACTTGTTCCTGACCAGAAGGCTTCGATCGCACTGCCTCCTAGCGCTTTCGCCATGACAGGCAAAGCAACAGAAAGTGAGGTCGCATCAAGGGCCACCATCAGAGTAACCACGGACAACGATGAGAACGCCAGCTTGAACCGCCAGCCCGGGTTAAACACGGGTAGAGCAGGAGGTGTTGATGTAGAAGTCTGTGATGATCTCGAGCTGACAGGTTCTTCCACTGTCTTTGCCTTCTCCAAGTGAGCTTCAACTGGTGTGCTGAGATTGGCCATGTTTGACATAGTGAGCTGGCACGCGGTGTGCCAACGAGAATATGCAGGTAAGAATGTGGTCCAATGTATACAGATAATGTTGTATTTTTGATGGTTTTGTATTCTATGGTATTTTCAAGAATCCAGTTCATGAAGCTGGTCAACATAAAGAATATATACTTGATGGCAGCATGACGGACGCTGCACACATATAGCGTTACGGCGGGCGGAATGTCCATGGAGTCACACTTCACGCTAAGAAACAAGAAGTCTTCGTTCGTTAAGCCAAGGGGAATATCCGGACACGCCCGTCTTGAATCTCTCCGTCTTGGGCATTTGGAAACCAAATGGCGCGAGGCGGAAGAAACGTGCTTGTGCCATCTTCACGTTATGCAAAGACTTTGCGTGAAGTTTTACGAGTAGTGGGGACAAAATCCAGGGCTCGTATATCGTGAACGAGCAGGCCAATCGCAGCGCAGCATGGATCGGCCCAATATGGCCCTCTTGGCTGGGGCTCGGCGCATTTTTCCTCCGCCCTACACTTGGCCAGACTCGTAACTGACCGTGCGAAAGCCTTTACGAGATGTTTGAGCGACCAACGACCTCAATCCACTATGACATCAGAAAATTCATTTGTAATCGATGTTGCTGCCGTCGGAATCGGGGTCGAGTTCATTTTATAATCGACGTTGCTGCCGTCGGGATCGGAAACGAGAATGCTCTTAAAATACGCTTGCGTCGCTCACACGCGAATGGAGTCTTTCGAATCGAGAGCCAGGCATAGCACTAGTTGATTCTTCATATCATTCATCCAAACCAATAGGTTCCATGTCATAAATGGTCAAAAATGACATACTTTTTTCTTGAAGAATTCCTTTGAACACATTTTCCGATGCTCTTCTCGATTTTAAATCACATCTCGTGCTTAGGAGTGCTCGTCTTTGGTGCCGCAATACAAAATTCTTGAGCTCGAGCTTCTCATAACTGAGCAGCTCTAACCAAGAAGTTCCAGTACTTCTTAAATGACCGTGTAGCAGAAAAGAGAGAAACAAAAAGAGAAAAAGAAGAAAGAAAAAAAGGGGTGGGGTGGGGGCCGGAGCAAGGTACCACATCGCCTACTTCAGTTCGCTTCTTAGAATGCAATCCGTGTTGTGGACTTGACCGAACGTAGAGTCTGCACATTAGGTTGATTTGTTTCGGACAAATATTGAAAAGAAAACTCATCCACATACGTTGACTATAATTCGATCGTTGCCACAAATAGAGTCGGTGCTTCCTAAACTTGAACGGTCAACAAACGTTGCGAATACATAAAATATTCAAGGGAAGGAATCTACGTCTTCAATGATAAAAGCATGCTGTTAATCGTAACCTCATCAGTCCTTGCGCGCGTTTGCTCGTGTAGAGCTGCATATTTTAAACGAATTTTTGTTACACTTTCGTGCTAAGTATCTTTGATCCCACTCGTGTGGATTCGTCAATCCGGTCTTCTTTCCTATTATCAATAAATTAAATACACTGATCCGAGCTGAATAACAGGAGATATATCACCTTGTGGTAGCCAGCGATACGCCACGATTTTTAGCTCATAAAATTTGACGATATCTTCTTATCGAAAGGAGGCTTTTTTTTTCTATCACCTATCATTTTGCCGAAGTTAAAATAACACGAATGGTGTGAATTGTGTGCGTGGGTCATATTTAAGCTTTAAGAACGGGGAGGAGTGTCTGTTGTTCTAAAAAAAAAAAGAGACAGGCATCATTATTGTTTTGACTAGAATTGTGAGATGGTAATATGATGGAAAGGGCCTTGCCGTAGCATTCCATGGGTCTAAGAAATCCGTTGATACCAACAAATTGGATATATCCGATGAAGTTCAAACGCCATGTTCCTCAGTAATTTGCCAGAAACAACACTTTATGTCTGAAGATGCAATAAGCCGACCAAGATGCACATCGTAATGAAAGAAGCGCATGCAAATACGGGCATTGATCGGTCTTCACGCTTAATAGCGGCACGGTCGTGCATCGTAAGATATACCATCGCCAGAACCTGGGTTTGTTAGCCAAGGCATCAATCACTTGCAACAACAGTGCATACCGTCGCAACCAATATCCATGAAGGAAGCAAGTTTCTTGGGTTCTCCCCAGAATTGGAGTACTCCAACACAACATTTGTGCCAACGTAATAGATGAAGCTCGCGGTGATCAGACGGATAATAGATGCAATAGGTGTGTAATGGAAAAGCCATCTGACCATTAGGAGATCCATAGAGAAAAAAGAAACGTAGCCGGAGACAGCACACCATAATGCAGCCACCATGACCTCCACAAACACATAGTCGGGATCACCTTGCTCACTGAAAGCCTTTTGTGTAGTTGGATCTCCAAGGAGGAAAGAAGCCAATTTCCAGAGTATTGGAATGCCAAATCTCAACTCAGGAGCGACGGAGAGCAGACGGCAGAAGAAAAGCCATTTGTGCCAATGTGTTTTAAGGCCCAGTATGACCGCGGCACGTGGATGAAGTCGGCCAGTCGCGTGTTCAGGCGGAGTTGAACTAAGCGCGATGTCTTCCTGTGGGCATGTTGAATACGCGGGTGGATCTGCGTAAGCCGGTGGTTCACCCGTTGGTACGAGATTCAGTGTGTCCTGAGCTTCATCAAGATCGACGGCAAAGTCGTCGACCTGATAGCGATTAGCGGCCAGCAGTGGCAAAAGTGTACGGCGTATTGCTGCCGTAAAGCATTATCAGTGGCACTTTCACTGCTTCCCGAAATTTTATCAGAGGAACAGGTTTCGTTTCGATTTGTACTATCCTTTGTCTTGATAAGTGAGGTCGGAGGGATCAGGGGAACTTGAGTTTAACAGGCGCAAATATCCTAATCGCTAGCGTTGCTGAGAGATCTGTGGATACAAGTGTCTGAATAAAAGGGGCGAGCGGGAACACTTCAGGCAACGAATTTCGACATAGAATCAATGATTGTGCACGGCATGGAAACTATGCAGCTGAAGTATCACGAGCCCATGCTGCATCAAACTTGAGGTGGGGGACTGCCTTGGACCAAGCGTCAATCCCATCATTCCTTGATCATATCTTGCAGAACGACGTATTATTGGGTTGGAATTGACTTTATATCGAAAGAAAGATACCTAGATAGAGGCTTACGAAGAATATAGGCCCCATAATTTTGTATTGCGTTACACGTGACAAAATGCCGATTTCATCCCCACGTCATGTCCATAGTGATAGCTAGGGGTATGAATATAGTCAAAGTATACTTGATGGCCTTCCTTCAGCACCAGCTCCTCGGACATTTACTGAGTGTACGTCGTGTGCATGGTTATGTCAAGCGGTACACAGTGGACCGTATCTATCTCAGAACCAGAAGAGGAATTGCCAATCTATGTCCTCAAGCGTTCCGAAGCGCAAGGCGACAAGGGCGTTCTGCAATGCGGAACATCAGCTATTGGGCGCGTGTTCGGCCTGTACGATCTAACCTCAAAAGGACTTGTTTGGCTATTCAACGCATGTTCATTCTTTATTGTGTCGACGGACTCTGTTCGCTATGCTCAAATTCCTGCTGTGATCGATTGAACACACTCGTATCCCGCAAGCAACCCAGCTATCATTCAGCAGCGTACGAGATTCTATAGCTCCTCTGACTTGTGGCCTAGTGGGCCAGAAGTCTCATTCAATTACAACGAAGGATTATCTGCCCAAGGTTATCCTTGCCTGATTAAAACTGATAACTAGTTCTTATAACTTTGTCCTAATCCGAGCAGTTCAACCACTGTTGCGTTGACTTTGCCACGAGACAGCTCAGTCCCCTCCTCTCGGTCTGAAGAGTTGAACGAAATCTTCGTTTCAGTAGGAGAGACCTCCATAACAACATCAATCGCCAAATATGTCCACAGGAACCAGTGTGTCTATGCCAATCAGGGATGATGGAGGATCCCCAACTCCCACCTTTGTGAAGCATTCAACGACAAATCCCGCACCTGTACATCCATTTATCGACACTTCGATTCCATCCATAAATTCCGGCGCACCAGTTGAATTGGACAGCACTCCAGTCTCTCCCGTTGCTCGGAAGGAAAGCTGGAAAGTGCATTCCACAGGCACGGCAGCGTCCTCCAACTGCGACACAAAAGGGCACGAAGATTTGAATGAGACGCTGGGCAGGGATGAGAGTATAAAACAGGTGCGTATTGGTCGTGTCGGTCTCGGTTTCGAGCAACCAAATTGAAGCTAAGACCGTTCGCCAGAGGCGAGAACAATTGCTGCGAGAGCGGCAGAAAGACCCAGGTGTTCTAGTCGATATTCCGGGCACTCCTGGTCCTGAGGAATACGGAATCGCACAAGCAGGATTTCGAGAGGTTGTTGCACGACGATCCTCCGTAACTGGTGTAACTCCGAAAGAAGTAGCAGCGATGGCAGAAGAAGATGCCAAGTCATAAGTTAGCAAGCAGCAATGTTTTCGAGGCCTTTCAAATGCACTATCTAAATGGAAAAATCGCGATTCGAGCACATTCTTAGTGCGCTGGCTCTCAAGTTGAGGGTTGAATGAGGTCTTATTCGGGTAAGTTAACCAGTTAATTTGTGGCTCACTAATGCGCATCCTCTCTCTGCTGGACTCTGAGACACTGCACTTTGCGCTTCCGCCTTATAGCTTGAGCATCTATCGACAACAGACTAGATCGTCCTATCTTGGCAAAACTCTTTTCAAATCGATTCAAGAAGGTTATGAATTTGTGACGTTGAACTACGAGTGGACACGGAGAAGGTCATTTTCACACCGTTTTCTGTTTGTGGACGTATACACAAGACTCTGGGACGAGTTCTGCGTAAGCTATATGCTCGTTACTCTCTCATGACAGTTTTAGCGTTCTTGTATGTTCAGACGAATAACTGAAAATAAAATAAATTCGACTGTTGTAGCTAATCTTTCTCATATGAGCTAATTCTGTTGGCCCCAAGCTCCATCAGAACGCCAATTACTTTACTTAAGATGTGCTATCATTTCATTGTTTGTATAAAGATGCACAGTTCAAATTGATTTATTTTAGACGACAATTGGAAATGCGTTTCTTATAAAATTCGCGTTATTAGCAGAATAACGTCTAGATTTTTCTCGACGGACAAGATTCTACAATTTGAATTCGGAAAAGATCATTCCGATGATAATGCGCCGAGTTCTTTCCCTAATTTCTTGACCTTGGAGATACTTGATTTTCAAAGTACCTACCATGAACACTGAATATATTTCATTGCCCTGGATGTTGACGAACTAGGGCTACTAAGATGATGAAGTGGTCTTGTTCCATTGTGCCACGATCATGTGACATAGCTGGTCCAAGCTTGAATCTCGAAAGATAGTCACTTCATGCAAGCATCTGCGTATTCTGCGTCCACAGACCATGTTATTCTCAAGATGTGCCTCTAGGCACGCTAAGAGCTCAATAGACGCACTATGCAAAGTATTTGAGATTCCCACACGATTTCGACAGCCAGCGTCCGGAGCGTTTCGATCAACTCATTCCTTACACGGCAAACGTGCAACCATAGAAAGCCACCATGCATCAATTCCGGCCCTGTCAACGTCTTTTCGAAGCACAATAAGATACCAAATACGTCCGCTTTCAATAAATAGGAGGATGCTCATAGAATTGAAACCACAAGGACGCCTCAAGACGATGGAGCAGATAAAGTCAAGAGCAAATCTAGGGGTACTGAAGATCTCCTATGGGCAAGCACTTTTTAGAGGTGCGTTATGACAATCGCTGACACATGCATACAGCCTTTGACGTTGAAGGCAGCACTTCTTTTCGTTTTCGCTGGCGTCGCAATGGTGTTCTACTTCCGTGAGGAAAGAGCGAGACTTGAGAGGCAGAAGATCGCAGAGCAGACCAAAGGAATGGGCAAACCGAAAGTTGGTGGTCCTTTCAAGCTACTTGATCACAACGGAAATCCGTACACGAGTGAGAATTTGAAAGGCAAATATGCTCTGGTATGTTATAATGACTTTATGGGTCAACAATGCAGCGATTAACATGGTTTGCCATAGGTCTACTTTGGTTTCACACATTGCCCAGATATCTGCCCGGATGAATTGGACAAGATGGCCGAAATGATCGATGGGGTGAAAGCAGAATGCGGAGATGTTCTCACTCCAATCATGATCACCTGTGATCCTGCGCGCGACACTCCAGCCGTGCTGAAACCATATATCAAGGAATTTCATCCTGACCTGATAGGTCTAACGGGGGATTGGGAGTCAATCAAACAGACTTGTAAAGAGTATCGTGTATACTTCTCTACGCCGCCGAACGTTAAGCCTGGCCAAGACTATCTGGTTGACCACAGCATTTACTTTTATCTTATGGGTAAGCCCATCTACTATGTAATCTCTGAGGTTTTATCACTGACCCATTCACGCAGATCCAGAAGGTGACTTTGTGGAAGCCATTGGGCGAAATTTCACCGCGGAGCAGGCTGTGAAAGTGATATGCGACCACATAAAAGACTGGACAGGCCCTTTGGACCGGCAACCAAGAAAAATTGATTAAATCTTTGTCGTTGTGTACAACTACAAGCTATGTAAAATAATCTTGTACAACAATATGTTTACACCAGGACGTTAGGAGTCAACTAGCTTAGAAACTCCACTTAAGTAATGAGGTTCGCGCTAAGCTTCACACCCCCCAATATCTCTGTGCTAAGGGTAGAATTATAAACGTTATGTTGGTCATTGTGAAAATGTCTAGGACAGTTCTCGCTCTCCACTCGCGGCCCGCATTCTACCAAAGACTGGGATTGAATAGCTTCTCCCGTTTAGGTTTAGTGCAACCTTCGTGCAACGTCTCACTTGGGAAGTGGCCTCCGGATTATTCGAATTGGCTACCACATCAGAATCAGGCCTTCCTTCAATTTATTATATATTATATCTGATTCTAAGGTATCATAGTCCGTAGAAGGCTGGTGTGGCCGTTCTCACGACGCTGCAGTCGGCACAACTCTTATTTGAAGCCACTAAACACGACTTTGTTGTCTGCATGGCGTACTTCGTGATCTCCTTGTCTTTCAACCCTTAACGAGAAAGCTTGACGATAAAGAGCGTGGATTTTATGGGCGATTTGAACGTCTTTCGTTGATACTAGCCGTGGTTAAAGCCTTTGGGACTGCGAAACTTTCTTTGCGTTGACCCTGAAAAGCGCCCTCCAACAAGTGGTCCATTCAACGTCATACCAGACCATCGATTATTCGACATTTGACCAACCTGAAATCTGAAGCTGCAGCACATCAAGCATTTACACAGATAATTTGGTGCCTTAAATGGGCTGGCCCATTGGTCCCAGATCGTAGCAGCCGTCTGATCGATCAAGAAGGGTCGCATATCACAACTGGACCACATTTTGGTAGGAAGCACGAAGCTTCGACATTTTGGATTTGCTGGCGTCTCACCTTCGATATTGAAAATACGCGCCTGTCTGTTTTTCCTCACGAAGAAGGAACTGGATAGATAACGCTGTCTACCAAAAAGTAGCTCATCATCGGCATGCTGCCGTTGGGAGGGTGTGTTGCCGTTGGTGGACTGTATAACCTGTGATTCTTGGCCGTGTGGAATTACTGACGTATTAAATCATGATGGATGTCGATATGCAAGAAGGCTCTGAGAGCGTTCCGCTCCTTGATATTGCTTTGAGGCAGAGCTTGGATTCGAGGGACAGCATGGACTCTTCAGAAGGGAAAATCTATGACCTGCGGGCGATCGGGTAAGTTCTCATCACATGATAGATCCATATTAGACTCTATGCTCATACATCCCAGTCCTGTGTACGATGATAAAGATGGTGGCCGCCCAGTCGAAGCTGCAGAGTCATGTGAAAATGATGAATACAAAAGCGTTGAGGTTGATGAGGAAGACGCCTTCGCCAAAGATCCATTCGTACCATTCAATGAACTTCCTGAGGAGGAAAATTGGGTACTCACCTTCCGTGCTGTCTTCATTGGTCTCTGCTGCGGTGCCATTGTCAACGCGTCAAATGTTTATCTCGGCCTAAAGTCAGGATGGACTTTTGGCGCTAATCTCTTTGGTGCCATTGCCGGTTTTGCGATCATTAAGTCATTCTCAACCATGTTTGCGGAGAACTTCCCTATTCTGGGTGGAGCCTTCGGTCCAAGAGAGAACAACATAGTACAAACAGCTGCAATGGCGTCTGGCGGTCTTTCTAATGTCTTTGTCTCCGCCTACCCTGCACTGTACCAACTTGGATTAATGAACACACCCGAAGAGGACTTTTGGAGAATCGTCTCTTTGACTGCTGTAGGCGGCTACTTCGGATTCTTCTTTGCAACTCCATGTAAGCCTAAAGCCTCGTTCCCTGTTGACCGAAGCCTAAGCTCATTGCATTTTAGTGCGAAAGTTTTTTATTATCTACGTAGCACGCGAGTTGCGCCTCGTCTTCCCGTCCGCATCAGCAACAGCTCTTACTATACGGAGCATGCATGATGCTGTTCGGGGTGCAAGTATTGGTAAAATGAAGATGAAGGCTATGGGAATTGCTTTTTCTTCTGCAATGATCATTCGCGTTGTCTCCCAGTACGCCCTTGGTATTCTTTGGGAGTGGCACTTCTTCTGGTGGTTTCACGTCTGGGGTCATTACAGGACCGTTGCCATAGCCGTCGAGAACTGGGGTTGGTTTGTCCAGTTCACTCCAGCCTTTATTGGGTCCGGCATGCTCGTCGGTCTGAACGTATCCATTTCATTCTTTGCGGGCTCCGTCATTGCATGGGGTATCATTGGCCCCCTTCTGGTGCACTACGAAGTAGCATTTGGCAAGCTTCGGCAACCTGAAGAATACGGTGTGGTCAACTTCGCATCGTTCAGTCCTCCATTCTCAAGCAAAGAGACACCCTCTCCACGATACTGGCTTTTGTGGCCTGGGGTTCTAGCCATGATCACTATCTCATTCACTGAACTTCTATTGCAGTGGCGTATAATCTTCTTTGCGTTTAAAGCAGCCAGCAAGGGCGTCGGCAAGGGCATCTATAAGTTGGGGTCGAAGCTCGGAAAAGATTTTAGCTTCCTTCGAAAGGCCACTGAGCAGGAAACCAGAGATCTCGTCGAGGATCCCGCCGAAGATACAGAACTACCTCAGATGTGGATGTGGGGACCTGGTCTCATCGTGACTATCATCGCCATGTGCATCGTCATGAGCGTTCAGTACGAAATGCCCCTTGGAATGTCACTTCTCTCAATATTCCTGGCTTTCTTCTTTTCCTTTCTTGCAATACAGTGCACAGGCGTCACCGATATTACACCACTCACAGCCGCATCAAAAGCATCGCAGATTATTCTCGGCGGCGCAACAAAGGGCGAACATTGGACTATAGAGCATTCCCAACGTCTTAACCTTCTTGGGGGCGCTCTGGCAAACATGGGAGCTAATCAGTCTACTGATCTAACTGCTGATTTTCGAACTGGTTTCTTGCTCCGAACACCACCAATCCAGCAATGGCTTGCCCAAGGTGTGGGCACTCTTGTTGCTGTGTTTGTTGCACCGGTTATGTTTAGGTTGTTCATGAAAGCGTATCCGTGCATCATCAGAATGGATGACGAGTGTCCCTTCACTTACCCATCAGTCGCTGCTTGGCGTGCTGTTGCTATTGCGGTTACTGATCCGACGTTTCCCATTCCCCCATCCAGTGCATACTTCTCTGTGGCTTTTGCCGTTTTCGGATCTTTCATGGTTCTTCTTAAGCAGTACGCCTGGCGCGGAAAGCTCGAGTGGATGAAGGCGTATCACCCAAATATGATGTGTATTGCCCTTGCTTTTGTTCTTCCACAAACATACTGTAAGTCTTATTCTTCTGTGGTTTCCAAAGAAACATAATGCTGACATTCTTCACAGATGGCACCGCAATGGTCATTGGCGCACTCATTTCCCATTTCTGGCAGAAGAAAAAGCCAAAACATTATGAGACCTTTGGATATGCTATTGCAGCAGGTTTTATTGCAGGCGAGGGTATCGGCGGAGTCATCAATGCTGTCTTCCAAGTCGTTGGTATTGATGGTGACAAGTATGGTTCAACCATCGCGTGCCCTATATCCTGCTAGGTAGAGGCCTGTGGATATGTATAAACTATGAGAAATGCCTAGACAATCGATATTTTTACCTCACGATATACGTATGTAAGACGTGATACCTTTATCCTAGAAGCCAGAGCAAAAAAAATTTTTTCTTACGGAATTTCAGGAATTAGAGTGAATTGCAATCTTTCTCACTTTTGACTGAGCGAAGACGGTATTCTGAAACTATGCTAATGCTCTTTGGTGCCATCTCCATGCAATTCAATATCTACACAGACTCAACCAGATATGCGCCAAAAATCTAGTATTGGCTAGCAGCCTGTTGACATGCCTTGAGCTGCTCCAGATACCACCCGCAAATGTTCAAGTCGCCCTGATTTGTGTCCATGCAGTTGCGGAACTGCATTACCTGATTCTCGCATACCCGAGGTGGGTTGTAGCTCTGGCTGTATGCAGCACGAGCATCGCCGTTGGCAACTGCTTGTTGTGTGGCTTCCTGGGGGGCGGCGCTCGAGGAACCGCCTGAGAAGAGGCCCCCAATTGCGTGACCGATGGAAGAACCCACGGCGACACCACTTAAAGTCAAGAATGTTAGCTAGCAGCCTAGTTGTGGCAACGAGACGGAGGAGCGAATCTGGATAAGGTGTTTAAGGAAGCACTTACGCAGCGGTGCTAGCCATCTGACCGAAGAGGCCAGGGCCTTGTGACTGTTGAACTGGAGCTGGTGGAGCTTGTTGTGCTGGCGGGTGAGCGACCGTAGAAGCCGTTCGGTTTTGGGTTGGATGAGGTTGTGCTGCAGGAACGGAAGGGCGGGCAGGGGCAGCAGTTGGCCTGCTGGGAGCCGCAGGGCGACCACGGGACTGACGAGGCATGTTGAACGAAGAGTTGTCTGGTTTTAGATTTGATGGACGATCGAGGTAGAATCAATGGCTTTATGCTGTAGCTCGGAGTTTAAAGAAATAGAACAGCAGGAAGCTCGTGGAAGATGCGAAAGACTGATCGTCTCCGAGCCAATCGGAGGGCCGCATTAGTCCACACCAGCGACGCTTATGTAAGGCCGAATCGGGTGTTTGCGAGCTCTCTTGAGCGCTCGCGACATGGTAATCTTAGGTATGGCTTCGTTAAGAGTTTGTTATCGCGTCGCCACAAAGTCATCTACATCATGTATTGCAGGACCTATTCTGCCTCTGGTAGATGTCAGAACCTTCTCTGTTCTTAATCGGCCACCTCCAAACTATGATGGCCATGTCCCACTCACCCGCGTCGAACGAGCCAGCCTTGCAGTGGGATCGGCATTATGGTGCTTCTTTGATCCTACTAGAGCAGGTACGTTTAATGCTTGGGCCTTAAATCAGTTGAATATTGATTGAACGGCTCATGAAGATATGGTCGCCGCTTGCGGCGAAGCGACCGCCCAACCTTATTTCATAAACCGCCTCCGTGATGCCATGCTTTCCTCTCCCACCGGCAGACGCATCCTCCGCGACCGCCCGCGCATGACATCTAAGTCTCTCAATCTTGATTATCTTCGAGGCCTTCCCGAGCACACTGTCGGTCGCAACTACGTAACATGGCTTGATCGTGAAGGCGTTACACCGGACACCCGAAGTTCTGTACGGTACATCGATGACGAAGAGTGTGCATATGTCATGCAGCGGTACAGGGAATGCCACGACTTCTACCACGCAGTAACGGGACTCCCTATTTTTCGCGAAGGCGAGGTGGCGCTCAAGGCTTTTGAGTTCGCGAACACCCTGCTCCCAATGACAGGATTAAGTATAGGTTCTGTCTTCACTCTGAAAAAGGCCGAGCGGAAACGATTCTTTAGTATTTATGGACCGTGGGCTATTCGGAACGGAGTCAATGCAGAAGAAATGATCAATGTTTATTGGGAGGAGGAATTAGAGAACGATGTGGCCGAGCTGAGATCAAGATTAGGAATTGAACAACCTCCTGATCTAAGAAGTATACGAAAAGCCGAGAGAGCAAGGAAGCGGGCCGAGAAGGACAAGGCCCAAGATGGGGCAGCAGTGATGTAGGTGAGCTTCATTTATACCCCAATCTCATTATCTATCGATTTCCGCTCTCAGCCTGTCCGGATGAGCGCTCCTTCAAATCTATATGTCTTCCGATTCATAAGCCTTGATAGTCCAAACGAACACCAGGATTGCAAAATCAAATGACTGATAGCGGGCTTTTTAGTGGGTTGACGCCAAATGCTCTTCTTTCTTGTCATAATCGTCGTTAGCTTCGTCAACACTCATCTTTTCCCGGGTATTCTGTTCATCTTCGTCTTTATCATGAGTGTACTTTTTCTCCAAAGCCTGCTCATGGATCTTGATTTTCTCCTCCTCCGTCAAGCCATACCAATGACTTGCAATATTCGTGTCGCCGAAAAGAGCACCCTATTCAGTATCAGAACCTTTGTTACGGACTTCGATAACGTCTCCTTAAACACTTACAATCTCTTCTAATGTTCGACCTTTCGTTTCAGGGAACAAAAAGTAGATCAGAGTGATATAAACGATGCTAGGACATATCAGAACTAAGTAAAACTTCCAGCCAATCTGGTTGAGTGCAACAGGTGCTCCGACGAGCGTGATCTCGGACGCCAGATAAAAGCTAGACAAGCCAAGGGCAACACCCTGAGAACGTAAATGATTTGGAAAGATCTCTGCAATATACTAAAGCAATGTCAGGAAGAGAAGAACAGCTATAATTTGATAGTACGTACCACGTATTGTGTCGCATCAATAAAGAAACACCACCAGAAGATGTAAAAGAAAATAAAAAAGACAGCAGCTCGTAGACCGGCTGTATTTTCAGTATTCAGGAACTCCGCTGTGAGAGCACACAAGAAGATCACGCAAACTGTGCAACCGATGGAACCTATCAGCATAAACGTACGGCGACCAAACTTGTCAACATAGAATGCCGTCCAAGTGTTTCCAATTCTGCGCAATTATCAGCTTTGTTAGCGCCACTACTATCGCCGCTCTGGGACTCACAGGGTGAACGATGTCCAGCAAGCATTGAGGAGAAGCGGTATCGAACCTGTCAAGCCAAGTGATGCATAGATCAAAACACCATAGTTCGTCAAAACCTTGAACCAGGATTAGCAACCTTCCGGAGCAATCTTTCTACCGGAGTCAAACTTACAAATATTCCTAAGAACTGATCGCCCCACATGAGTATGAACCCGATCAAAGCTCGCTTCCTATCTGGCCCGTTCCTAAAGATCTCAAGAAATCGATTTGGTAGGCTAGCGTCCAATTCGTATTGCTTCTCGATAAGGTAGAATTCCTCCTTAGCTCGAACGTGATTGATGTCTGCCTTAGTTGCATGAAGTTTCTTCACTATCTCCCATGCTTCCTTACGCCGACCTT
This sequence comes from Verruconis gallopava, assembly GCF_000836295.1. Taxonomy (NCBI): domain Eukaryota; kingdom Fungi; phylum Ascomycota; class Dothideomycetes; order Venturiales; family Sympoventuriaceae; genus Verruconis; species Verruconis gallopava. The sequence continues at coordinate 827,449 of NW_015622140.1, read as the reverse complement.
TGGAAAGGAGCCAACGTGGGGAGTAAGGAACGAATCCTTGACCGAGCAGCAGAACGAGTGGGAAAAAGCATTGGAAAGCCAGAGGGAAGCGCCAGGAGAATTCAACGTGAGGGTTGTCGGCGGACATGAAATAGCAAGCGTACCCGAGCCAGCCTGCTAGTGAATAGCCAACAGCGTACATTATCTATTTTCATCAGAATTTTGGAACAGGAAATACATGAAGTACTTGCCCCAGTAACGCACACCATGGCTCCTCTTGTTTCCGGCGTAGACACCTCGGCTTGATACATTGGGACAACGCAGGCTAGCATTCCTGCGCCCCAGCCTGCAACGAAACGACCAACGAGAAACATGGCTAAATCTACTGCACCTGAGCAAAGCGTTCCACCGACAATCAGAATAGCACTTCAGAGCATCATGCTCCACTTGCGACCAATCGCCTCAGAACTCCAGGCATTGAAAATACAGCCAAATATTGCGCCGGCTGAGTTCACACCGTTAAGAGCCCCAATCATATTAGTAGTATGATCATATCCTGGCTCTCCTGCCGTTGCAAGGTTGAAGTAGATGTAAAAGTTAGGCTGACCTACGGTCGACCCGATGATGGCTAAGCCGTACGCAGTGCTGATTGTGCCTATGGCAACAAAAACAACAACCCATAAGTTATAGGAGTTGACAATGATTTTGTCCAACATACTGTTAAACCGAAGGAAAGAATATTGGTCGGGAAAAGTCTGGCACCTTCAGATGCAATGCAGAAAGCATGTTTTATGCGAACAGATATAGGATATAACCGGAATGACGATGACGAGATATTCTGAAATGACTACGGTTATACCAACGTCAACCGATGCATGCGGGGGCTGATGTCGATCCGGCAGGCTTTTCCTGAAGCTTACCCTCCACGTTGATGCGCTTGGAATCTCTCAGAACCTTGTTTATTACAACGCCAAACTAGAACCTGACAAGTGGTTCTGATGATCTTCCTCGAACTAGGTCACCTCAGACGTTGAGCCATACTTTCCCCCGCATTCGAATTACTTAGTAATTGTCGATCATAGGGGTTACCCAGCTTACTGCCGAGGAATACCGCGAAAGTACCGTCCTTTGCAGCGAAATACACAGATTAATGTTGACATCACTTCGCCACGGACTGAAAGTGAAAGCAATTTGCAAAGCTAGAGCTGTCTCTCTTTACTATTGATTTGTGAAAATCTTTTCTATAAATCAAGGGCATTAAGATAGAGCTACTGACATTTTTAGCCGCCGTTGTAATCGGCGGATATATGTTTGTCTTGGTCAAAATTATACAAAATTCACTCTGACGCTTTGGGTTCATGACGAGGTCCCAGCACGATGGGAATTCCAGATCACTCAAATTTCGGTAAATTTTGGTTTTCACCAGCATTCTACATTCTTCCTACATGTGTGTGACTGCAGGCTCGTTAGGGGAGGGGGGGGGGGGGGGAAATAAGCAAAGGAGAACATATAGGTGATTTGCTCCAAATTCTAGAAGCGAGAGGATTATACCGCCAACTTCGCCTCTCCTTCAACTATAATGGACTCTAAGTTGTCATTTCCTAAAACCTAAGTTAGTAAAAACCAATTTGTTTGTCAGCAGTATCAGAATTTCCATAACTCGCTTAACTCTAGCAAGAGTCTCGGACTTATGACCACGCCTGGTTTTTTTTACACAATGTGTCTGCTGCCCTCGCCGTAACTTGAGCTCATCAAGCGGATAGCCTCAATTTCTGTTCGAGAAAATTAAGACGAAATTACAGTAGGAATTTGGTCTCGTAAGACATCACTTTGCTCGTCCTTGGCCACAACAATATCAGTCTGAATTTCGAAGCTCTTTATCCTTATGTTTGCTAGCATCATTAATTATGATCTGAATTAGGTGTGTTTTGATCGTCCAAGTCATACTGCGCAAAAAAGGTCGCAACCACTCAATTGCAAGCTTGCCAAGGATGGTTTCGTTTTTTAAGATGGCAAGGCATTTTCCAGATGAAGGTTTTGACATATGCTCACGAAGATCTGTGTATCCCTAAGATACTTTATGCTTGCGAACAAGGAAGATTTCCATGATCTCGTCTCGCCAAAGAATGTGTAGAAATGACAGATGGACCGAACGAACGCGTACTGCTAACTCCCAGAGCGAAATCGGCATCAACCTATCAAGTCACTTTTGTGGCTTTCGGCCCTTTGGCTCATAATCTGCACATGCTCTCCTGTCAGCCCCCCGCAATGTTTGTGCACTGCCTTGCTATACTTACGGCCTCAACGACATTGACTCGGAACAACATGTCTCATTTTAGCTCTTCTCCCCAGAATAAAATAATGAAGAGGTTATTATCAAAATAGATCTACGAAATTTTTACCATCACCATGGCGCCCAAAAGAACACAGCACTACCCGCCGCTGGACTACCGAGCAGGCCAGGTCCGACTCATCACATTTCAAAAAGCAACGGCTGGTGCAATTAGAGGCCGCCTGCATGTCTTCCCAATTTCTCAGTGTCCAGAGTATTTGGCCGTATCATACACATGGGGCGAAGAGCCGCCACGTCGCACAGTTTATCTAAACAACAATAAAATTCGCATTCGAGAGAATATCTATCAGGCTTTGAAAGTCATTGTGAGAATGCGAAACCGCCACAGCATCCAAGACAATGGTTGGAAATCGCCGAAGATGCTACAAGGGCTCATCCAAGAAGTGGCAGAGTGTCAATACTTCTGGATAGACTCTCTGTGCATCAATCAGGCTTCCGTTCAAGAGCGGAACCACCAGGTCGGTCTGATGAGGCAGATATTCTCAAATGCAAGGTCTGTAATTGCATGGCTTGGACCGGAAAGCGAAAACAGCTCCAGAGTGATGAAGACTATCAACGAGTACCAACCACAAGCAGCGCCTGTTGCACTGTCCTTCATGCCTCTTCGAATGCCTGAAGACGTCAGAGCTGCGCTACTAATTCTTCAGGCTCTTCCCTACTGGAGAAGACTATGGATCGTGCAAGAGATCATACTCGCCCGAAATATCCTTCTACTATGGGGTGAAGATGGCATGTGCTGGAACCAACTTGCGAATATCTGCCTTGGCTGTGGGCTCGATATTGGGCCTCAGGGAAGAATGGTGACTGCCGAGTATGCCGAGCAGAACATAAACGAACGGTCTGAAGGGTGGATCAAGCTAGTGATGAGGAAAAAAAAGATAGAGGCCTATCTGAAAGGATCATCACGACAGAAGACTGAGGGTGGGGATATTAAATCGCCCTCGTTGTACGCGCTGATAATGGAATTTTCCGAGCAGGAGTGTCGTGAGCCAAGGGACAAAGTGATTGGTCTGCTGGGCTTGCTTTTCGACGAAGCTACAGAACTAGGTGACTACTCTGTACCTCTTGAAGAATATTATGAAATGGTCTGTAGGTATGCATTTCGCACTGCTGATATTAAGGGAGATTGGAGTAAGCAACGGTTTCAAGGCTGCCTTAGGAGGAGTCTTGGTCTTCCGGTGTCGTAGTCTAAACATTGGCGAGTTGTAGACGTGGAACACTGCTTTCCTTTTCCGGATCTGTGTTCTACGTATGCCTCGTCCAAATGTTATTCTCGTTGAACTAGAGCACACGAGCGCGCATCATGATCGACCGGGAAAGCTGAAATGGCAACTCTTCGATCTTAATAACGAGTTTTGTGATGCCCAGTTCTTGAAAAGGCTGAACAGCTTCGTCGAGTCATGTAGCCCATTGCTCATGACTCAGCTTTCTCAGGTTCGTACTTACATTTCCGATTTCTGCTGTTAAAGGCCGAAAGCATGCCTCCACCGTGGAAACATCGGGACCAAGGCCTGCAGGCGGGCCGATCTATTGCGAACTGATCTATTGACGAAACCTTTAGATAAGGAATGGACTCTTCGTAGCCATCATTCTACCTCCGTTGTGAAATGCGTCTCCTACACATTCGGTAGTGCTCCATTTCGCCGGCAGAACGTCCTACTGAGGATCTCTTGACGCCGCCTTTTAAGATGTCGTCGCCCAACGAATTTCATGGATGGGTTGGCCACGATGAAAGCTCAGCCCAAGGTAAAATGCGCTGGGAAGCTTTCGCCCCCCGCAAGTTCACCGACGACGATGTCGATATTGAGATCTCCCATTGCGGGGTCTGCGCGAGCGACAACCACACCCTACGAGCAGGATGGGGCCCCACGATATACCCTTGCGTCGTCGGACACGAGATAGTCGGTCGTGCAGTTCGAGTAGGCAAGAACGTCGAACATATAAAAGTGGGTGACCGGGTTGGCGTCGGAGCTCAAGCGGACAGCTGCCGCCGGGCTGATTGTCCAGATTGTGCTGATGGCAATGAGAACCATTGCGTTGGCATGATTAACACGTACGCGATGAAGTGGCCTGGGACAGAAGAGGTCTCGTACGGAGGATACGCCGATTATCATCGAGCACGGGGTCATTTCACATTCAAGATACCGGAAGGCTTGGACAGCATAGAAGCTGCCCCGATGCTTTGCGCTGGAATCACAGCGTACTCACCTCTCAAAAGAAATGGCTGCGGTCCGGGAAAGCGAATTGGTATTGTCGGTATCGGCGGCCTCGGCCACTACGGAATTATTTGGGCGAGAGCCCTCGGCGCAACAACTGTCGTTGCCATATCTCGTTCGTCTACAAAGAGAGACGAGGCCACCAAACTGGGCGCAACTGGCTTCATTGCTACAGGTGAAGATCCGGACTGGGCCACAAAGCATGCTCGATCTCTTGACTTGATTGTCTCTACGGTCTCATCGCACGACCTGCCACTCTCTGGTTATCTCTCACTTCTGGCACCAGATGGTCAGTTTATTCAGGTTGGTTCGCCCGAGGACGAACTCCCTAGATTTAGCGCGTTCCATCTAATTGGCAAGGGCGCCAAGCTGGGAGGCAGTTGCATCGGTCCGCCTTGGGAGATCAAAGAAATGCTAGAGTTTGCGGCCAAGAACGGGGTAAAAGGATGGACTGAGGCGAGGCCCATGAGCGAAGCGAACCAGGTCATCGTTGACCAGGAAAATGGAAAAGCAAGATTTAGATATGTTCTTGTCAATTCGTAGTCTGAATCGATGTTGCTCTACTCTGAACAAAGTAAAGCTGTTACAGACTTGAGCATTGTACATAAGAAAGTAGCTGCCAGCCAACTAAGCAACTGGATTGATAGCTGCAAGTACTCTGCACGTCGTAGATGAGCCGGACATTTAGATACGTGGAAGTAGGTTTTAGCACAATAGACAACGAAAAAGATTTACTATGGTACGTTCTCAGACCAGCGCATGCCGTTCTGTACCAACTTTCTGACGAAATTACGGGTTCCCGTACGAAGTTTCTTCTCCGCATTCATTGTCTTTATAATCCACGACGACGCAGATCGAGTAGGCAAATTGTCGTGAAGATCGCAACTAAAAATGCTTTTCAGCACAGAATCTGTGGTCGATGACAAAGTACATGCCTGACGTGGACGTCCACACTGGAGAGAGTCGAGTCGCGCTGTGCCGCTCCCTATGTGAGATGCAGGCAATGTAATAAAAAAAGGATCCATTTTCTTGTTCTCTCCTACATAATACCCGCATGTTCAGGAAGATTTTGGGACTTAGCTTAACGGCACCCCTCTTTGCAGTTTGTTAAGATGATAGGTGCGTCTGCTCTCAATCTCAGATAACTTTCACATTTAAGCCAAATTTTGCCCAGCTAGATCTACGAATAGATTGTTATGATACTGCAGCCCCAGCATAATTGAGCAGGGTTGGGAAGAGGACGGCGCAAGCTGAGTTATTTGCGATGATGAATCGCTGACCTGAATACGCTGTCAATCACTGCTGGCGATTTTTAACACAACGTAAGATTAGTAGCACGCCAACACATTTTTTTCATCTTTGACTTTGCTTATTTGCACATGCTTAAAAAGATAAGGAGATATTTATCCACCAATTCATGCCGCAGGCTTCATGTACATACGTGGATTCCTCATAATCCTACAAAAACAATTTGTACGTTGCCACCTCGAACGCCCTAAGTTCAATGGCGACACCTTTCCCACTGCTCAGCATTGCAAGCTCCTCCCCTTGATCCTCCAGCAAATTGACCTTTTCTACTTTGGTGATCGGCACGTGGCCCCAAGTCAAAGTACCCCTTGCTTTGCCGCCTAGACTGTCATAAACTCGGATAATGACGCTCTTGCCCTTTGCCTTTGGAATTCCACTGTATGTGCCATCGTACCAGACATCTTCGTCGTTTTCACCGCGCTTGATCGTGTCAAGCACGATCGCGGGATTGCCTTCGATCTTAAACGAGGAAAGTAGCGACGAAACAGATGAGGGGGAAGCGTGGTGATGAACCTTCATTGGGTTGTTGAAAGCGTATCCCGCGCGTACAGTCCTGTGATCCAGACCACCGATGTGCGGGAAGATCGCGTATCTGATGTGATGACGTCCCATGTCTGCATGAGCGTCAGGTGCTTTAGGGGCCCTCAACAAGCTCAAGCGCATGAGGTTTCCACAAGTGGCAAACCCGTACTTGCTGTCGTTCAGAATGCTCACGCCGTAGCCCGCCTCGCTCAGGTCAGCCCATTTGTGACAACAGACTTCGAACTTGGCCATGTCCCAGCTCGTGTTGTAGTGTGTTGGGCGGCGTACGATGCCAAACTGGGTTTCGTAGCTGGCCTCCGTATTGCGTACGTCAACAGGAAATTCGACCTTAAGGAATTTCATAGTCTCCCGCCATTCAACTTCGGCATCAAAATTGACGCACGCAAAGGAATCGTCTAGCACTGCTGAGAGTGAAATAATGGTTTTGATCCAGGAATTTTCGCTAATCTTGGTCTCAGTCTCGACGCTGACTTTGTGGGGCCCTTGCTCCAGGATACGTGAGGATGTCGCAGTGAGTTCTTTTCGCGAGTTCAGATGGAAGACCTCAACGTCCCAAGCCTGCCAGTACAAAGGTTTGTCGTCGAAAATGACAAGCTGGCCGCCTTTGCCTCCTTTGGCCAGAACCTCGCGCTCTGCCGATTTGTCATACAGCGATGTTATTACTCCGTTACTGACTTCGACGTTGAAACGACTGTTAGAAAGCATGAAAACGCCCTTCTTAATTTCTTGGATCGACGCGGGCTTTGCGCTTGCGGCAGTAAGCGGGGTTACTACACCAACACCTGTGCTTGAAGACGAAGCAATAGCATACTGAGGCTTCTCGGTCTTGACGGGAAGCTTCACAATTTCGGTGCGGTCCCATGGCAGCGTATTGAGCACGACTGGATTGAGGGCTTTTGACTCGTTATCAAACCCTAGTTCATGCAGAGCATCCAGCATGACCTTCTCGCCAGTCTTAAAAATTTCGGCGTACAACTATAAAGAGTTAGTATTGATGGCTAGTTGTTGAAGAAGATTACATACCGCATCTGAGTCATCATAGCACATCTCAATAGAACTACCAGGCAAGCAGTCATGGAAGTGGCACAAGAGAATACCCTCCCACATGAAATCAATCGCCTTTTTCGGATACTCGTATTTGCTCTTTTTGCCGTCAATCTCACCCTTCAAACTAGCCAGCGTGCAGAGAAACTCAATGTCCCTCATCATAAATTCGCTGTTACGGTTGTTGCGCTTGTTGTTCGCCTGCGTTGTATATGTCCCACGATGTAGTTCGAAGTACAGTTCACCGTACCATGTTACGAACTCAGTACCGCTTGCTGCCTTCCTCTCTAGTTCGGCGAAAAAGTCATCAACTGAGTTTCCCATATGAACGCGAGGAAGAAGACCGATCTTGTCAGAGATACCACGGCAGCGACGAAGCTTTTCGATATGCTGCCATGTCGGTCCACCGCCGCCATCCCCTTTACCAAACACAAGTAACGACGTCTCATCCTGATCCAAGCTCTTGTGCTGCGTTACGCTCCGCTTCACGTCGCCGAAGTGGGCTTCAGCGGTGTATGTTTCGCTAGGAGCCATATGGCAAAGGACTTGGCTTCCGTCCAAACTTACCCAGTTGAACGTCGTATGCGGGAAGTTATTGATATTGTTCCAGCTCAGTTTCTGTGTAAAGAAGCGTGTCATACCCGCAAGACGACACAGTTGCGGTAGCTGACCCGAGTAACCAAACGTGTCAGGCAACCAGAACGTCGTGCATCTTGCCCCAAAATGGGATTCGAAGAAACGCTGGCCGTAAAGGAATTGCCTGACCAGCGATTCACCGCTTGGGAGGTTGGTGTCATGCTCCACCCAGCTGCCGCCAATGGGGATAAATGTACCCTTTTTGACCTTTTCCTTGACACGGTCAAACAGCGAGGGGTAGTACATCTCAAGCCACTTGTACTGCTGTGCTTGCGAGCATGTGAACCTCAGCTCGGGATATCTGTCCATCAAGTCGCATTGATTTGACCATGATCTTGCGACCTTCCGCTTCGTTTCAGCCCAAGGCCAAAGCCAGCAAGTGTCAATGTGACAATGCCCGATAGCCTGCACGATTGCCGGCTTCCCGGATTGGTACACCTTTTCCGAGTCCACATCTCCGGTGTACTGCCTAGCAACCTCACGCGCCTTCTTGATGCTCTCCTTACTTCCATTGCCCGCAATGAAAGTATCCATGATCTCATTGCACACCTGCAGCGCCTTGTGGCTCTCCCAGCTGTCGCTTGGAAATTCCCTTGCCGCATCTCCAATGATCCAGAAGTCGATGTATAGTTGTCTCGCGTCCAAGTTGACAGCTACAATGTCTGCAGTGTGAAGCTGATAGTATCGATCTGGCGGGGGCGGCTGGATCGTGTCCCCATTCGCATTGCCAAACATGTGATTACACGCCATCTCGATGTAGAAAGTATGGCTTTTTCCATCTCTCCAAGCATCCGGAAGGATCCATTCGGTGCGCTCACCTCCTCCTGTAAGGGCATGCACGACTTCTCCATTTTCCGTCCAGATCAAGCCCTCGGCACCCGTGTCCCAGTGGAACTCGAGGTGTTCTTTTTTGACGAGGCTGTCAGGAATGGTGAGGTCGATCTTGAACCAATGTGTACTCCAGCTAGGGCCAAATGACTGTCCGACGTGCGCCTCGGCGAACTCATGGCTTGTTGCATCCTCAAACGTCGGGCGCGATAGGTTGGGAGGCGAGTATACGCTGAGTTTCACAAAGGGTTCTCCCTGAACCCTACCTTCGTACATCTTCCTGTGTATACAGAGCTCAATTAGCTTGCTCGATCATAACAAATGCAATCCCGGTGATGCTGCGGCTGCGACGGCGAGGAGTTGGAATCGAGACGTACCCCATGAGCCCTTGCTTCTCATATTGGCCAGTATTGGTGAACTGTCGCAGCCGGTCCAGGTAAATGTTGTGAATCTGCTTACCGACCGGCCGCTCCACGAGCTTCGGGTAGGTCGAAGGAGATGAATCTGAGGTTTCTCGGCCTCCCATCTTGAATCACTGCGATCAAATTGACGATGAACAACAGACCGGAGATGGGCAGATGTTTTGAGCACACAGGAAGTTGGTTTGGCTGCAGGAGAATACGGGGTCACGATCGATCCCAGGTATGGTGGTGGTGGTAGTGGTAGGAGGCTGTACCTGGTTTCAGAGCTCCCCTGCTGCACAAGGGACGAATGACCCGCGCGTATGACGACGCCATGGGCAGGCCAGCCAAAACCCCGCCACGGTTGGCCAGAGTTGTGGAGAAAGCGGTCTAAACAGAATACGCTAAGGGCACCTTGACACCCTCTTGCGAGGCTGACGCTGCAACAAGAAAGCTCGGGAAGAAAGACCCAGAAATCCCACGATGACCGCAAATTGGCCAGGCCTGAAAGCCAGACATGGTCGTGGGGGACGTCAACCCTCGGATGGCAGTAATGTTAAACTCAATAAGAGCACGAACGGATTTGTGTCAGACGATGCACTTCCCATGAGCATTCTGCAGGCCGACATGTATATGCATTATCCTGTCGCGCAACACCTAACTGAAGCACAAAACATATAGTCATCTAGATACTAATTACTAGCTTTGGCAGCCTTGGCCGCTGCCTCGACCTCAATCGCAACCTTGGGATCTATCCTCGGTCTGCTCTCCACGTTATAGATAGCACTCTGCAGCGCTGCCGTGAGATCGATATGGAACAACGGCATATTGACGCCGTGCACAATAATATGTCTGCCTGGAACGGCGCAAACGCCTCCCGGAATAGCTTTTGGATTCTCCTCGCTTGACTGAGACACACTTGTTGCTCGCTCAATGTCCGCGTTTCTGGTAGAAGCACGACGAAGCTCATCGCGATTCTGCTCCCACTCCGCCTGGTTCGCTGCAGAGGCATAGCCACCTATATCGGCAACAGAGAAGATGGGTTTCCACCGATGACCCTCACCTGGTGCGTGAGACGATTCGGATGGTTGGCCAAAGCCAGCAGAGGCAAGGGCGCGCTTGGTCCAGCGATTGTTGATGCCCGCAAAATGCCATTCGACGGTCTCGGGGGACGCATAGCGGTCAAGTTGATTGCGTACGTCGATTAGATTTTGAACAGAGGTGATATCAACGTTGTTGACAGAGGAGAAATCTAGAATGATCGCCTTGAGAGTCGGACGGTGGTCGTTAGAGTTCAATTCCTTTCCGCGGCGCGGACCTGGATCATTCCACGGTCGGTCCTAAAATCTGCTTAAGTCTTGGATCACGTAGGCGAAATAATAAGTAAACTTACGCCCGGCCGTGGAAAGCTTAAAGGGTTGGTCCGCTGGGTTTTCTCAAAAATGACCTTCACCATATAGTCCAAGTAATGGTTGGCGTTCGGGTAGTTGAATCCTTCTGAGAATCGGAATATAAAAATGCCTGGGTATGGGTCCTCAAGTTCGATCGCCGGATTGGAGCCGTCATGGTGGCTGATCGGGAGGAAGGCATTACGGTACTCTGCGGTGTCGTGACTACTCACATGACCTCTATTTTGATCGTATGGCTTCGCAACACCAGTCTTGTTCTCTTCCCCATCAAGAAGGTGGTCCCCAATGACTGAATGAATCTTAACCTTGCCAAGGAAATAGCCTTTGGCTTTGAAGGCCCGAAACAAGAATAGCGCGGCAGAGCAGGAGATCGTGGTGTAAACACCGTCCTCAATGGTGCTGAAAACGGTGACAAAGACACCAGCAAAGAAGATGAGAACTTCGATTGGAGAGATTCTCCAGAATCTGTAGACCGTATTTGGTGGCGTGATCAAGTCTCCAACAGCATGAATAATGACTGCTGCCAGGGTAGCGTTGGAGATGTAATAGAACACAGCGGGCAAAGCGTAGATGGCCAAGAGCACAACAACAGCAGTAATAACTCCAGCTAGCGGTGTGCGGACGCCTGCCTTGGACTTGATGGCGGTACGTGAGAAAGACCCCGTGGCTGGATACGCACCAAGGAATGGTCCTAGAAGATTCGTTACGCCGATGGCAACCAGCTCTTGCGAGGGATCGATTGTGTAGTTATTGACGCGCCCAAAAGACTTCGCAATAGAGATGTGCTCAATCAGTAAGACAATGACTGCGGCAGGAAGCTTGTTCGAAAAGGCATCGATGATTTCCGAGTTGATGACTGGCACGCCGGCATCTTGGAAGCCGCGCGGCACTGTCTTTAAAATGCTGAACTTCGGACTCTTCTTGTGATGCCTGTTCACAAGCCAGCTGATTAGAGTGAATAGGAGAATAACAAATACAGTTCTTAGAGTGGAAATAAAGAACCACATCTTTCTGCGATTGGGCTGCTTCTTAGACATGAAATTGCAAAACCATCTGATGAGATACAGAAGGAATAGGGATGCAAGACCCATTGCAGCATTCACGTTGGAGCGTCCCAGATGTTTTAAAGTATTGATAGCGACTTTATACGTCGAATCGCGAGTGTTAAAGCCGGTAATGCCCATGAGGGTTGGCACCTGGCCTACGGCGATGTTGAGAGCAGAACCCGTCATGAAGGCAGAGATAGCTGCGAGTGAAATAAACTCGACAAGCCAGCCTAAGCGTGCTAGACCGATGAATACCACGATAGATCCGCAGATGATAGCGAGGGCCGAAGCAATATGATATGGCTCGACATTCGGTAATTTCTGGCTTGCCTCATCGATAATAGTACCGGTGAGGGTAGACATGACGGCAACGGGCTGATAGTATCATCAGTATGTGTTCTTCAAAAGATTTCTAGGAAGCTTACGCCTATGGTAATATCCTTTGATGTTGCGAAGAACCAGTAGATCAAGACACCCATGAAAGATGAGTATAGGCCAAACTCGACGGGTAGGCTGGCAAGCTTCGCATACGCCATACCCTGCGGTACAACAACCGCGCCAACAGTGATGCCTTAAAAGACTCAGCATGGTTATTCAGAAAGCGATTGAGCCTTCTTACCTGCTACGAGGTCACCATACAGCCACTGTAAGTTGTAGCGACCGATCCAGTGAATGAAAGGGAAGAGATTGTATATATATCGTCCGACATCCCGTAGTGAGGGGGTATGCTCTTCAAACCATTCAAATATTGTTGGTTCCTCTTCAACATAGGTATCTGCGGTGGTCACTGAGAAGACGGATTCTCCTCGAGTGACAGGATCGGTCTTCGGGTCGTCAAGCTTAATCCCTAGAACTTTGGCCAAGGAATGGCCAACTTGCGTTCGGCTGATCATAGTTTGTTCACTAGATCAAGCACAGTTCAGTAGGAGAATGTACCCTGGACTGTTTTCACGAGAGAGAGAGAAATAGACCCTGTGCCAAACTAATCGTAGCAAGATGTGCAGAGTATTTAAGCCCTCCAAGAAATGAGATCCGCTGGTCGCGTGCGTTGATGCAGCGCTCTCTTCTTCTTCAGACCAACTAGGGAGTTTCCTAGGATGGCGTAAGTACGGCAATGAATGATGTGAGCGAGAGTAAAAAGCCACTGTGGGGGATTTGAGATATGTCGCATGCGCGAGGCTGAGATCCAGACTCTACACGCTTGCGGTTTGAAGAGACAATAGGCGAATCGCCATAGAGGAGCCAGAGGTGCGGACATTAGCAAGATAGAATCTCAGAGACAAAGAAATATCTGTCAGGTAGATTGATGACGCGATCGCTTCGACTTTTCGCCGCGGCGCACAGGTGTGGATTCAGGATATGGGAGCGACTGGCAAGCTGCAGATCCTCACGTTTCCGTTTCATTTGTAACAAAAGATCATTGTGGTATTTCAAAAGTTTGCTAACCTTTCGTAGCTTAATCAACACGGAAGCTTAACCTCAACCAGCCAGAACTACGGGTACGCCTGGGTCTTGGTGTTGGAACACCTTGTGTTGTGGTGCAATAAACCTCCAATGAGCAGGGTCGGGAGAGGCGGGTTAGTGAATTGCGTGATTGAGGGCCTGTCTCACGACATAGAAGCGGAAATCTCAGGTGCATGCGCAACGAAAAGCCAGTGAGTGTTTGTCAGGTTAGTTACTAAGAAAGTCGATGAGCAGATCTGCAAAATTCCAATGCGAGATTGATCTGCTCTAGGATGGGCGAGCGTGCTGATCGTCTTCAGATTGCTTTGCTGGAAGCAAGTATTGTGGGCACAGGTCCACGCATTTTGGTGGATAGCGCCTGCGTTGGGTCCCTAAGGCGCATTCAAAATGGTCCAATCTGGTGCGTAAGAATTTGTTCATTAATCAGTCGTCCGTTCGTTGGATCCGACAGCCAAGGCCTGAGAAAAGTGCGACGTTCCTGGGAGGACTCCCGCGTTGTGGTACATGAAAAAAATACAGATGCGAAGCCATCCGCACAGGTCGCATTGAACGTGATCGCGTTCACGAAGAGTTGATCAGCGGACAAAGGCTAATATTCATCTCAAAACTCTGGATGGATTGAAGAGCGGTAAGACCAACCACGAGGCTAGGCTACAAGTCGGGATGAGCATCTCTTCACCAAAACGGCACGACCACGACGCTTGTGACGCGAGGTTGAGTGTCGATGATTTTGTTGGAGAAGCCTTTATGCCTCAGGCAGACAAGCTTGTGGCTGTGCCACAAAGAGTCAGCCACAGGTTCCAGCTGCCGTGTGGAGATCATCGTAAGGCGCGTCAGGACGTGCAAAAGACGCGTTGTGTTCACTTGACGAGATCGAACAACATATAGTCAACATGGCCGTCACCGCAACTCAAGAGACATTCGAGCACCTGCTGAGGAGAGGACCACCCAATGGCGACATTGCCTCTGGCTTGGACGAGCTGCGATACAAGATACTGATCGACGGCTTACCTAGCAAAAGTGACGGCACGGTAAACAATCTGCCATCCATAGCTAGCATCAGCAACTGAGTAGAATAATAGTCGGAGCTGCGCATGTACGTATGGCTCATATTGCTCAATTCGCCACCCATCAAGACCGATGTCTATCTCGACCTCGTCCAACAAGGTGCTTCGCCAGCATACTCTAAAATACGCAACGACACATTCAGGACGCTTGCTACCGATCCACTGTTCAGAAACCGGGTGACGGAAAATAGCTTGACTAGGGTACTCAATGCAGTCGCCTGGAAGCTTCAGGACGCGCATGAAGCGCGAGTCAATGGTTGGCTATCTCCACCCACAATGACCATGGACGTTACTGCGAGTCCCGACAACACGGCGCGCAGCAGGAGCTCGGTGTCTGGAACGCAGGACGGAAGCCAGATGGGAGACAAGACGGACTACGTAGGCTATGTTCAAGGCATGAACGTCCTCGCTGCCCCATTCCTCTACGCAGCGAGAAGTGAAGCCGAGGCATTCACCGCGTTTGACAGACTTGTGAGCACCGTCTGCCCGGGCTATATTCGGGGAAGCATGGAAGGTGTGCACAAGGGTTTGGCGCTGGTAGACGAGGTCCTCCAGATTTGCGATCCCAAGTTGTATCATTGGCTGCAGCATAAAGGCCTCCACGCGTCTATCTACGCATTTCCATCCGTGCTGACGATGTGTGCTTGTACCCCTCCTCTACCGGAAGTTTTACAACTGTGGGACTTCCTTTTCGCGTACGGGACGCACTTGAATATCGTCTGTATCGTGGCTCAACTAGTCTTGATACGTGACCAGATTTTGGGCGCGGAGAGGTCAGATTTGTTGGTATCTTCTTGACAGCCTGTTTGCTAACTGAATCATCTGCAGCCCTAACCAAGTCCTTCGCTCCTTTCCTCCACTTCAAGCCTCGAAGATAAAAGCGTTGGCAATCAGCTTTGTGCCCCGGTTACCAGAAGAACTGTACAACCGCTTAGTCGAGCATGCCAAATGAGAAATATCATTATGCCGCATCTAACTTTTTTTTTTAGCACGTCACCGCCAAGTTGGTTGCACACGCGAATATTTAATATGATTACATCGATGAACAGGAGCTGCGCATGCAGGTGTCAGACCTGTTGCATACCTCAAAATAGTTGCAGAGCTCCGAGCATATGGGAGTCGGTAAATAACCGGAAAACCCAGCTATATCAGGCATTTATATTATTGCATCGTCTTTTGGGGATGTGAGCATCAAAGCCGGTAAATGTATTGTGACAGTACTTCTCTTTGAGGGGAAAGTGCGAGCGGCAAAACGAATCCAGCTGCGAATTTGACGCAATTGACAAAATTGCACCTGAGCTTTTATTTTTCATTTCTGACTTCAGTCTAATGAAGTAACTGACAATTCGCACTGCAACAGCCACTTCGAAGTCAGACCGAGACCATTCTTTTGCACTGCAGTTTTTTGAACTAATCACAAAGGAAAGCCAGGTCCGTGGACACGGCGAGCATTCAAACTAAATCCGATGTAACAAAACGGCTGCGCCAACTGAGATCAATCTAAGAAGAATTATATATATCAAACATAAGAAACAGCGGTAATCAGGCTGGTATTTACATTGGCTTGCGTGCCCAGCCGCTCAAATACCTCCAAAAGGCACCGGTGTAAGAGCCTTCCTCAAGTGCTGCAGGAACACCCTCGAGAAGGCGATCGGCTTCACGGCCCATCTCCTTATGCAGCTTAAGCATCCATCGTTCCCATGCCCATGAGCCGACCAGGCCAGAGATATGGCTTGCATCTGCGGTAGTGCCTTGCCGGCCGTCAGCCTGAGCCAAGGGCAAATTCAACCAAGCCCGGCGGACTTGTGCGAATCCTGCACGGCGGAGACGAGGAAGCCACAGCTTGGTCGGCGCTGGATCGTAACCACGTGTGCGGAGGTTGAAGCAGAACTCGACGCTAGTGGCGCAAGCCTGGTTACCACCACCGACAATGTCTGCGTCTAAGAGGGCAAACTCGAGATATCCGCCTGGAGTGAGGACTCGCATGCACTCGCGGAGGACAAGGTCATATTCGTCTCTTGAGCGACCAGATGGTTTATCAGTTTTCAGGAGCGTCATCAAGTTACGGGCGGAGATGACGTGGAAGGTGTTATCGGCATAAGGAAGGGTCCACAGGTTCGGCACAAGCTTAGTTCGGTGGTTGGGTGGCCCCTGTATGGCGGGATTGACGGACTGGTCGTGAGCAGTGTATACTGTAGTAACTGTGCTGGACGGGTGCTCAAGCGCCACCTGCCACGCCCAGTCGCAGGAAGCAAGGCCACCAAGGTCGAGGACGCGGCCGTTTTCGATCTTTGGCATGAGCTTGCCGGTTGGGCTTGTGAGAAGGGATCCACCATTCAGCATCTTTGTAGCTTCAAGATTCCACGCGATGGGCCGAATCTCTTCGACAGCACGGCGCTGCCTAAGGGTAGCAGTGACAGCCTCAGATTCTTCGGTAAATTCCGGTCCAAACATGTCAGAAGCCGGGCGGCGAGCCTCTGGCTCCTCCTTCTCGATTTCGTATTTGCCATCGAGACGGCTCAAGTGGGTTGGGAACAGGCATCTGCGATCAAGGCGAAGCTTGTCGGTACGAACCTTGCGCTGAACAAAGGCATCTTGGGGGCCTTTGCTCGAAGCGTATTGTTTCGCAGCCTTTACAAAAATGTCGCTCTTCTCGACCTTAGCCTGCTCAACCGGAGCCTGTTCTGGCTCTGGGTGAACGTCTTCAGCGAAGCGGACGGACTTAGGGGTCGGGAGAGAAACCGATACCGCCTCCTCTTCAACAGTCTCTGCGATTGTTGAGACATGCTGTCTATGGCTATGGAGGCCACCAGAGGAGCTGTGGATCGACATAGAATCGTCAGCGACATATCTCTCCTGCTGTTGAAGCCACATGCTAGTGCGGTCAAAGTTACATTGACCCATAGCCTGAAGCTCCTCAGCATAGTTGTCCTTGTACTCCGATGAGTCGAACTGGGAAGACTCGTTTTGCGGAGCTGGAGCTGCAACTTGTGGAGAAGCAAGTGCAATTCTACGAGCGGTTGGAGGGCCCTCCGTGATGTTATCATCGACGTCGTACTCAATAATTCGCTCGTTCATGCTCTCAGTCCATGGTACGCCGTAAAAGCGCTCTGCAATGCTAGTTGATGGAGCATCTTCCTGAGCATAGAGCCATGTATTGCGCGAGGATGGATCCAAAGTGGAGAAAAAGCCGCCCGGGGATGGAACAGATAATGCAGAAAGCTCGGCTTCATCCGCATCGGCGGGTTCGATCGTTACGTCAAGAGCTAGAGATGGACGCTGCTCACATATCTCTTGCATCTCGCCCACAGCTTCGACTGGTTCCTCTATTTCCTCTTCAACATTGATTGCCGTAAGCGTTTGAAGAGCCTGAGGGTGAAGCTGTACGGGCGTCGACCATTCACGATCGCTGCGATCCAAATCCGGAGTCGATGGGCAGCTCAGGCTAGACAGTTCCTCAGAGGTGAGACTGCCATCAAGCGATGGGGCACTTGACGTGCTGGCCATTGGTCGGGTAGCAAGAGCAGAAAGCATCCTTGGGTTTGGTGAAACAATCGCAGGTGATCTAGTATTGGGGGAAAGTAGTGGAGCGTGAATGCTCTGTTTTTGGAAGTTTTTGAAATTCTGGATGGTCGGCCACGCAGTTGGTGACGGAATAACGAGAGACGACATGCGCTTTTGAAGTCGGGGTGTTGGTTCGCCGTTGCCGTTGGTCAGCTCGGATGTGAAGCTGATAGAGATCTCGCTTGTATCGTCGTCGCTCATGTCATACAAGTCATCAAAGGCAGTCTGCGGTTCCTGCGGTGAGTCTTCAATGAAAGTAGTTCGGTTGTGGTTTCGTTCCCGACGAAAACCTGAGAATCGACTGGCGGGAAGGGTCTGGAGAGTAGCCATTGAATTAAGTTAAGAATTAATTAATAAGACTGAGTGAGCCGATCCACAGCTTTTGTTAGAGCTAGCAAGTCTTCGGTCAACGAAGAGGCAGAAATGGCCAGATATGGGCAAGAAGTGAACGAGCGAAAGCTGCTCTGAAGGATTCAGCGGCGGTTGGGATGTGATATAGGTTCCCAGTTGCCGCCCGTCGTGGTCTGTTCACCACGCCACGCTGAATGGCTTCGAACGCCGTTGTTGACGAAGTGTGGTCGCTGGTCGACCGCGAGGCGGGTCACCTAATTGGGTCTGCTGGCTCCCCTACAGGATCACGTCTAGCCGCTTCTGTGGGTGGACCAACGAACGCCAGGCGCATCCAGAGCCAATCATTCGACTGTCGCACCTGGGCTTCTGATTTTAACCGCCGATATTCACCCTTCGGTGGAGCGTATCGCATTCCATGATGCGGATTCCTGCCTCTTGCGCGAAGCTTTATATTGTTAATTTTATGGCTGCGCCATCCTTACAAAGGAGCTTGGCTTTATGCGGCGTCCAGGCAGGAGACTTCGCAGTCTGCCGCACTCGTTCCTGCGTGGAAAGATCCGGGGGCACAGGGCTTCGGTCAGAAGCGTTCGCATACGTTTGCATTCATGCTGGAGCTTTTAGGCTGGAAAGCACTTGAGGATCGCAAGTGTGGAGATGTTGGTCCTTCGCTTGGCTTGTTGGACAGATGGAGTGAGCTTAGCGGAAACTCGGAGCTCACAAGGAACGACAGCCCACAAACCCTACTTTTGCAGCACTGCTACGTCAGACATCGCATCGACCAGAACAAGACCTTAAAGGTGATCCTCACGTTCAAAAAGACCTGTAACCTCTGCCGATAAGGGCCTGTCTCAGTTGACATTTCTTCAGGTTGATTAATTTCGTGGCCCCAAAGCTAAGCCGATTTTCTAAAAGCTCGACTTTTTCCCTCAGGCCGCGAAAAATGTCGCCCGCAGCAATCATCGCGCCCTCCATTTTATCGGCTGATTTTGGCAAGTTAGGCCAAGAATGCATTGATACCATGAATCGAGGTGCGGACTGGCTCCATGTAGACATTATGGATGGGCACTTCGTGCCCAACATGACCTTTGGCGCCCCAGTGGTTACTAAGATCCGCGAGAGGGTGCCGAAACCAACAGTTGAGATGGGAAAAGGTACATTTGACTGCCACATGATGATAGCGGAGGTAAGTTGAGACCCTATCATCATGAGCCGTGGATCTTTGGCCGAGTGTATGGCTGTTGGATGCTATGCAGCTGCTTCGCCAAACACTGGGTAATGGCTGTGCAACCATGCCCCTCTCTATTCCTTCAGGGTTCTTAAAGCTCGGGGTTAACGCATCATTCCAGCCCCACAAGTGGGTTGTCGATTTCAAGAAAGCAGGCTGCGATCTCTATTGTTTTCACTACGAAGCGGCGCTGGGTTCGACAGCGGCGCAATCTCCTGAGCAAAAGACAGACGAGAAGACCAACCCCAAGAAGCTCATTGCGTACATCCATTCCCATGGCCTCAAGGCAGGTATCGCCATCAAGCCAAAAACTCCTGTAGATGTGCTATGGGATATCCTGGATAGTCCAAATTTGGAAGAACGACCTGACGTGAGTGAGATATAATTGCACACATTGTGCTACATTCTCTTTGAAGCTCAGATTTAAGCTAAAGTCTTCACAGATGGTGCTCATCATGACTGTAGAACCAGGCTTTGGGGGCCAGTCCTTCATGGCCTCGGAGCTTCCCAAAGTGGCTGCGCTGCGAAAGAGATATCCCGATCTACCGATCGAGGTTGATGGGGGACTCTCCGAAAAGACGATAGATCAAGCTGCGGATGCCGGAGCAAATGTCATTGTTGCTGGCAGTGCTGTATTTGGTGCCCAGGATCCCGCAGAGGTCATCAGAAAGCTACGTGAGGCTGTCGACTCGCGAAGAAAGTAGGCATACATTCAACTCTAGAGGCGAGACATTTCAGGCAGGTGAAAAATTTGCTAATCACCAGAGTAGATAGCCTTCTCTATGTCTGACACAGCCGGATACCTCACTGAAGCTACGGGGCCATCATCGCGACCATGTTCTCCAGATTCACTCCTGCGTTAAACTCTTTGAAAGATTCTAGACCGGATAAATGTCAATAATCAACCTGCATCCTCCTTCGCACAGTTTAATTTCTTCGTGCTGACCTTTGGTATAACCTTTCACTTGGTTTTATCTCATTCCCGTTGGGTTTAGCGTGCGATCTTTTTTTCGTTTGCCTTTTTGCGAACTTCAATCATTTCAATGAATCCTAGCAGCTCTCTTTTCTCTTGGCCGACATTTATTCTATGATCTCGATCTCGGGCAGGCCGATCCTTACTAAAGGGAGAAGTGACCTGGGCCGCGTCGGCTCTTCTACTTTGCCTTCCTCCAGGGCGATTGTTAAAGGAATTTAGCCCGCTCACGCTTTGCCGCCTCACTTTATCGCAAATGCAAGGCTTCGAGGTCCTCTCATGCAATATTAAGGAAATGGGACTTTCTGTACAACTCTGGGATGCTGTCTCGTTGCGTACCGATGTTCTGTGGCTAGTTTCTTTACGACGTTCTCGAGCAGAAGGTGCGCTCTTGCCAGCTTGGACTCACGGCCAAAACACAACTTCGGAAGAAAACAGATGGTTCAAGTGAGAGGGGTTCCAGGATCTAGATATGTCCAACTTATTGTTTCCGGGGTTGTGTCATTCTCAGATTGCTAGTGCTATGCCCCAATGCACTTCGAGAACGCGATTGGACTTACCCAATTCGACACTTTTAGCTTCCATGTCATTCTGTAGACCTCCATGGCACGCAATATCGCCCCGTAGAATAACGCAATTCACAAGTTTGCCAGGACTTCACCTAATCCTCCTTCCAGAGCCAAAGAGCTTGCTCCGGTTTGCGAATATCATAACACGCGAATCAACAGAACGCGGCATACAAATCCACTTTCCCCTCTGTCCTTGTCTTGACACCCCCCCATAGAAGCGCACGGCGTCTCGCTTCATTATTTACTTCATGGCCGTTTCAACTCTGGCGACGCAGAGCTCCGGTTTACTTTCAGTCTCGTCAAGCAAATGGCTCTCGCTTCATTTTTTGCTTCGTGACCGCTTCAGCTCTGTCGAAGCGGAACCCCAATGTACTCTAGGCAGCGATCTATTTCCAATTAGTTGTATCAATGGTCGCCTCAAAGAGGCGGGTTTGCGATGCTTCATGTGTTCCGGCGCTTTTGTTATTCCTTGCATATATGCGGCTGCTCTGTCTTTCATGGCGATGCATGTCAACGCTGGATTCCAGAACGGGCCATTCTGTTGAGGTTAAATACATCTTTGACATAGAGACTTGAATTTTATAGAGATTGT
Organism: Verruconis gallopava; assembly: GCF_000836295.1. Taxonomy (NCBI): domain Eukaryota; kingdom Fungi; phylum Ascomycota; class Dothideomycetes; order Venturiales; family Sympoventuriaceae; genus Verruconis; species Verruconis gallopava. The sequence continues at coordinate 805,881 of NW_015622140.1, read as the reverse complement.
CAGAAGAACTACTCACTCTGAACCGATCTTCCCAAGCGAACAGCTCTGACTCCGGTGTTCCATTCTAACTTTGGACAGACATACATCATCAGTACATAGATTTGGTCGGCTACCCGCCTTTTCCAGCTGTGTTCTAACCTTCATCATGGCTCCTCCATCGGTGACTAAGAGCGCGCCCTGTGTTGAGTCACCCCCATGGGTCACGACAGAAACAGCAGATCGGAAGGCATCTTCTTCGTCATCGCACAACTGGCAGCCGCCCCCGTGGAACGATCGCCATTTGGTTCATGTCGGTACCCTGACTTTAGTCACCGAGCGACGAGGAATGTTGATTTGGTTAGATGCTGACACCCTCCTTTTAGGAGATTGCTTCCGCAGAACGTGGACTCAAGCTCCTTGAATTAGATTCGCAGCTCGTAGAACGAGTTAGGAATGCCAATGGCTTTTTCCAACGTGGAATGGACCCAATGCAGCGGTTCAAAAATTGCAACTAGATGCCGTCTGAGCGGATTTTCTTGGTTGCGCTCTTCTGCCTCTTCCCGTCTATGCTGCAGCTGCCAGTTCAAGCGCCACGGGCAGCTTCGTGCCGCATGGGACGGATTCATCGCCTCTGCTCACTCTAGGACTTCGATTCTAAAACAAGCATAACCTCGGTTGAAAAAAAAATTTCTGTATTATCATGCCTTTTCATCGCTCTCATCTTTAGCTCTACCGACTGCTCAACCGAGAGCAGAGAACTCAAAGCCAGGATGTCGGGGTCAGGATCTATTTCAGCAAAAGGCTGGTCACGTTATGGGACGCAATGCTGTTCCGAAATGCGTCCGCAACCTTTTACAGTTCGCACACTGAAGATACGAGGCGCTCTCCACGAGCACGGCGCCCAGATTGGTGGATCAGACGTTTCAGAACGCCACAGCTGGTAGACAAGCGAATCAGGCCCGAGCAGATTACCCTGTCCGGCACTGAGGACGGATTTCTTGGGAAGAAATAGTATGACGACTACCCACGGTAGCCGACGCTGAACAGGTCTGAGACTCGATTTGGGCGAAGGAGCAGGGGCCGGGCACGGCCAGCGGAATTTTCTTGTACACTGTCTATCTTCTTATAACTTCTGGGCGCTACGGCGGACTAGCCGCCGGTGCCAAGGGCAGGATGGAAGTTCGGGTTGGCACACGAGGGACGCTGTACGAGTATTTTAGAATGGGCATAGCAGGCAGCAACGTTGAGAAGCAACGTGGAGACATGGTGTCGGCGTTACGGGACTCAGTTTTTCGTGCAAGACGTGCAGTCCGGCTGCTGGCCTCACTTTCCTATTGCCCTTCTCGCTTTCGCCCTTCCCTTGCGTCGCTTTCGACGTCCATCAGCACAGGCCTTTGGCGGTGCATGTGCCCGTGGAGGGCGCAACGAGCGACGCGCTCCGCATCTGGACAAACTGCGAGCACGAGATTGGGGACGGCGGGGGGACCGTAACGCGGTGGCGAAGGACTTGGCCGGATGGGCATGGACGTGCGTGGTGTTGGCCCACACTGCGACACGAAAAGGAGCACTCCTGCGCCTCCGTCCGCTCGCGGTCTTTGCAGCGCCTCCGTACGACGGGGCACGCAAAGAGAAGCTGCACGATCGTCGACGAGCCAGGGGCAGACGGGCAGCGGGCCAGGGAAGCGAAGGATGATGCATCGTGAGCTATTTTGAAGCGCAGTGCAGCGCTGAAGTCAGCCAGCCGAGCCCAATGGCGGCCATCCAAGACGGGCGACGAAACACTGGGATCGGCTCCTCTGCCACCACGAGATCAGCTCTGGCGCCGAGCAGGCCGCGTCTCTTCTTCCCATGCTCTTCACCCTCGCTGCCGCCGCGGTCAAGCCGGCATCTTCTTCAGTCAATCGTCTCCGTCGGGCCCTCCAGCTCCAGCTCCCGCTCCCGCTCCCGCTCCAGCACCTCAGCAGCGCCCGCGTCTGCCTGCGTCTGCTTAGCCTTGGCGCTGGCCCCGTTTTGGCTGCTCCAACCCCCCCAAAAAGCCCGACTTAATCTCCACCGGAAACACAAGCTCGGGGACGTCAAGATCGGCACTGCGCAACGTAGACTCTTCACACGACGCTACGCCCCCAGTATCCACAGCGTCTCTCAGCCTCCCTCACAATTCGTCACCGCCATTACTTCAACCCACCGGAGGCGACGCTCTGTCATGAGCGCTTTCTGACTGCCGGGCCAGTCTGCCTCCATTGCTCATGATTTGATTTTCATTCGTGCCTTGCTTGACTGCGCAAGGCCGCTTATCCAACCTCTGCAAGTATGGATCGACCCTATCAGTTTTCAGATCCGGATCAGCGCGTTACCTCTCCGTTGTATGTGGCCCACCGCCGGAAGGCCCCTCGTGTGCACGACGAGCTAACAGGGTGCAGAGATCGACGGCAGCAGGACGTGTACAGGCCGGCGCAAGCTCCGTCTTTCACGACGAATGTCAACCGCGCGAAGACGAAGAAATGGGTGGAGGCGAAGCAGGTGTCATACGGAGGCGACGACTGGGACGACTACGACGAGGACGACGAGTATGGCGTGTCAGCTGCGGATGAGCTCCCCGCCGCCGCGTCGTCATCCTCCCATGGCAGGAACTTCACCTCGCCGGTGTCCGCGCCCTCGCAGGAGCCGCAGCTACAGCGCAGCAATTCATTTGAGCGTGGAGACGAGCGACGCGCATTCTCTGCCACAAACCCGCCCGTACAAAGCCATCCACGATCTCCTGGCCCTCCTCTCCACGTCGATACCACCGCCCCCGCTAAACAGGGGCAACCACTCAACAGCGCTAGCTCATACTCTGTGAGCGATACGAGGCAAGTGAGTGCCACCAGTTTCGCGCCATCGACCATAAGCGATAGTTCGGTGAATCCGGAGAACCGGCGTGACTTCTCGCCTTCCGCAATGCCTCCTCCCTTAAGTGCGTCGACGGCCGCTGCCGGACCCCAGTCACCTGCATCGCAAAACAAGGGAAAGCCCTTCATTCGACCTTCAGACATATACAAGCGCATGGAAGAGGAGCAAGAGAAAGAGCGCAGAGCGTCGATAGAGTCTTCGCGAAGCCAGGACGCGACCAGTCCAGCACCCAAGTCGTCAGAGCCGTTCTTTCCAAGGCCAGAACCTAGACTGGAGTCTACTTATCGCATGGGAGCACCTCTTGAGACTGTGGCGGAGAGAAAAAGCGAGTACGGTATGCCGGGCCTTACGACGTCTGACGACTCCAAACCGGCCTTCACCAGTTTATCACTGCCAGAATTCGAGTCGGGATCGAGCTTTGGCAACTTCTGGGACAAGCCATCGCAAGAAAGCACGACGTCTCAAATTGCGAAGCCCGATGATTCGGCGCTACATCATCAACCATCTGTGGGCTATCGGTCAATGGTCCACCAGGCATTCGACATGCCCGCCAAGGTGTCGAAACAGGACAGCACCCGCTCGCAAGCAGCTACAGAGTCATCGGGCTTGTCGCGAAGCGACACGACGGGTACGTCCGACATCAGCCCAATCATGAGCAGAGTTCCCAGCTCGGCAACTGCTGCCATGAAGCAAGGAGAGCAGCGCGACACACCCCCAGTCATCGCAGAGGAGCCAGAGATTGACGACAGAGGTCGAGCGGCCATTCTTGCCGATGTGAAGCCAGGTTACCGACGGGATCTCAACCCACCCAGCGGGACCAAGAGCCCAGCCCGATCGCCTGCTGTGGAGGATCATAAGGAACTACAAGATCCTATGTCTGCAGAAGTTATTAGCAACCTTGAATCTAGCCAGGCTGCTGATCCGTCTTTCCGTGAAGTCGATCTAGCTGCCTCTGCATCTGCTTCTCAAGAAAAGCCCAGCACGTTGGCAGCGCTGGAGAAGGCGGCTCAGGAAAACTTCGCCTCAAAGCATGAAATGCCGGCTGAAGCGAGCCCTGCAATTTCACGTTCGGAATCGCCTACAAAAGGTCGCGTTGCTGATCTTGCCGGGAGGTTTAATCAGGCGGAGTCACGCAGAAACTCCACACAATCTGTTGACTCGTGGGAGGGCGACTCAAGGCCATCAAGCTCCCATGGCGGAAAAGAAGGCACACGGCCAGCCGCGGCTCGTGAAGCAAGCTTCAGACCCAAACTTCCTGGCTCATTTGAATCCTACAGCAGCAGTGTGCAGGCTTCTACGCCAGCAGCTGAGGACGTTTCTGCAAAAGAGACTGATCTTGAACCTACGACCACGAAGTATCAAGTCGAGGGTAAAGCTGTCAACCAAGGAAAGACCGCAGAAGGGCCTGTGGCTGCTCTGGCTGCTGCGGGCGCTGCTGTAGCAGCTGCTGTTTCGGGTGCGGTTGGGAGTCAATCGGATAACACGGATTCTACTGCATCTCGGCGTGAGACTGGTGATATTTACAATAGACCTCTCCATCCTGACCGCATCGATTCAACTTCATCGTCAATTGCCCCGGCGTCTCCAGCGAAGGAAATCGTCGAACGTATCTCAACGCCTCCGACAACTGTAAAAGACGAGCAGTCACATGGCGACTCTGGAGAGTCGGGCGAAGACTTCGAGAGCGATCGTCTCCGACGAGATATCGTTCGCACTTTGAGCCCAACGCAAGAAGAGGCACCAGCGCAGCGTGGATTGGACGCACCAGAAAATCGTGCACCGAATCGAAGAAGCGATGTCATCTTGAGCGAGTATGAGAGCTATTGGGCTGGGGCTGATGAGGATGACGACGAGGAGCCAAAGATGAGTGCATCGGCGCTTCCAACATTCGCACCCAAGCCTCTTGCACCGAAGCCGGCTACAGTGCCTGAGTCTGAAAAGGTGCTACCTGACCCTAAAGTGGCAACGACTCTCGCACCCGAGGCTGTCCCACCGCCTGCGGCCACTACTTCTGCAGCTGAAGCTCCGGTAGCATCCTCTACACGGCCTGGCTTCTTGACACAGCGTTTTAGCTGGGAGATGACCCCAGCAGACTCGCCTGTCAAGGAAGAATCAGAGCATAAGCGTTCAGCAACAGTTTCTGAAGCTGCGCCACCACCAGAGCCTCCTAAAGACAAGCTTAAACCTGATGATCCATTGTCGCTGAATCCAAAATTGAGCAGTGAGCACCTTCAAGTTCGAAATGCCGAGCCGGGTGAGCTTCCTAGCCCAGAGGAGAGGGGTCCCTCACTTGATTCAATACGGGAATCCACCCCTCCTCCTGAGCGCTCGAAGGCAGAAGGTCCTGAATCCCCTGTACAAACGCCAACGGTCCGCGAAACGCCTGCTGGACCGCGGCCTCCCTCGGGCCTCAAGCCTCAAGATGGGCAGGAGGCAAGACCCCCGTCCTTCCGGGAGATCCTGGCCATTAAATCCACACCAGTTCGTGTTGCAAAGTACAATGAGACGCGACTGCAATTTGCAACTATGGATACTGGTTTGGAGCATTGGTTGAAGAGGATGGCTGCAACTAATCCAGAATTTCGCAATGTGCAGACTACCGTTTACAGGCCCGCAGTTTCTTCGATGACAACATCAACAAATTCACCATCTGGAGCACGACACAAAACTACCACCTCACTTACCAAGGTGTTTAGTAGCCAGGGAGACAGATTCGGCGGCCCTTCGGATTCACCACAAGAGTACCGGACATCAGCTTCACCGAGTGATCGTACTGCAGCGGCAGCTCTTAAAGGCAAGGACTTGCTCAACAAGGCCGGCGCACTTGGTGGAAAGGGCGTGAGCAAAGGCATGAAAGAGGCGAAGGGATTGTTCGCGAAGGGCAAGTCCCGATTCAGGGGTAGTGGTTCGGAAAAGGTAGATGACTGATTTTCCTTTGTAGAACACTTTCCGCACGTTCTCTTCCACTCCCTCCTTTCCCATCTCTTGTTCCGCTTCACTTTTATTCTTTTCATTTATCTCTTGTAACAGTTTGTCTGCCTTGTCACATGACCATCTTCGAAGTTGGCTCAGTCTCAGTTCGGTCAGTTCGGGCTCACTTGGGTGGATACAAAAGGGCTGCAGTGTATTGTATCTCCTTTCTCCCCCAATGCGAAATTCTATTTTCGTGGCGCCTATGACACCCGTGTGCTCTAGAAACCTCTTCATCTTCTTTTTCTTTCATGGGGACGCTTGCTCATATGTGCTTTTTTGTAGGCCCCATTCGAGACCTCTTCCCGCCGAAGCTCCATTGCCTCCGTTTCTTCACAATCAAGCATCTTCAGCCTTCCATCGTCCCGGCGTTCTAGCTTTGATTCCACGCCTCCAGCGAGCCGACCCGCATCTGTAGACTTAAGCGTGGCGTCGCTCGGCCCAAATCCTTCTCCCCATCCAAATTTCAATGCCGTAAAGCTGCCGGAACCTCAAAAATGTCTACCAGATGATGACAGTTTCACCCCATGGTCCGATGAATGGCTGCGCGAGAATGTGAATTTCGACGTCATGGCTATATTTTCAAGGAAGAAGAACAAAGTGGAGGAGGAAGACGAGGAGACAGCAAGGAACACCAAGCTGAATGCGCAGATGTCGGGACTGCCAGTAGCAAATGGACAACAGCCCGTGGGTAAGATTGGGGACCTCCCTTCGCCTGCACTACCTAGCTTTCATTTCGAAAGGTCGCGGCCCTCGTCTAGTAACGGCTCAGACGTCGTGAAAAGGGGAATAATGAAGAACCCGAATGGTTCTTTCACAGCACTGGCGTCGCAAACTCCACAGCAAGGCGTGTCGTCTTCATTGACGATCAATAAACCCACTGGCAAAGCAGAAGACCGCAACAGCGATACGAGAATAGTTAGCATGCTTGGACCTGCAGATGGTAATCAACGTGACATTGGGGATGATCCCCCTTCTCCTGTCTCACCTGTGGATGAGGATGAGAAGTTCACAGGAGCAAATTCGAATGGAAGGCCAAGTGCATTAAAAGTCCCAAGCGCTCAGACAAGCGTACAAGGCACTTCGTCTCCAGGTGCAACTCAATCACCAGCTTCAGGATCGCCTATGCTTCGAGCAACCAGTGCCGTAGGTATGATGGATGTCGGGTCGAGTCCTCGCGTATCTTTTGCGGTCAGCGAGCCCAAGGGCAAAGAAAAAGCTACCGACGGGTCATCTACCCCTATTCTGGGAACTGCGCGCCACATTCGCTTCGACTCGACTACGTTCCATCCAAAGGCGAAGGAGATCAAACTGCACAAGCAGAAAGGGGGCGAAGACAAGAAGCAGCAAGGGAATGGTCCAGAGGGGAACCACAGTCCTCCGCTCAGGGTCGGCGCGGCTCACCATGGAAATTTCCAGCAAGCCGTAAAGGAGTCGCAAAGACCAGGCGTGCGACCCGCACCTCAGAAACGTGCGAATCCAGAGAGTGGCGCGCTTACGAGCTTGCATCGGGCGGACTCGCAGTACGATCGGATGGCGGCGATTGCAAATGCACATCGCATGATGAGAGAGCAATTCGATGACATTAATGATTTGAGTCTGGCGCCGCCTGATCTGATGGCCCGCGAGACGGCTGCAAGAATGCGTGCCAGGCAGGAGGAGCTCGAGAGGATGGCGACCATGACGAGTGGCGGCGTTGTGGGTGGACCTACTCCTCCTCTTTCAGAGTCTAGACCACAATCTAGAAGTGGAGGGAGGACCCAGATCAGCGGTACCGCGATCAATGCTGAACGATCCGAGTCAAGAGAACCGCGACCTCTGACCGTTGGACAACCTGGCAATTCCAGAGATTCAAGCGCTGGTAGCAGGTCCACAAGTATGCCGCGGCTGCCTCCGACTGGAGGACCGAGGGCAAATAGCATCCCTCGACCTGAGAGTATAGTCGGAATGCCCGGCCATAAGGAAGCACGGCGTCGAAGTCTTACAAACAGTCGCCCGGGCACGAGCGAAGGGCCGTATTCAGTCTCACTCGATACTTCTGTTCCTTTATTGACAATCTCCAAAGGCCAGTCACCAGCGACTCCTGTAGTACGTTTGAACCATGGGTCCGCATCTCCAGCTACGCCTTCAAGTCTAGGCGCGTTGCCCTCACAAATGAATCGGCCCGTCTCGCAGGTTGCGACTTTTGTGTCGCCAGACTTATCTCCGGACTCACGACTCAGTGTCGGGCCGGAACTGATGCCGCAGAATACGCGGCAGTCAAAGTCGCCGTCCTCAAGCACGCCTTCAATGATGGCCAACAAGCCCGAATCCGTGTCTACTTCGCAGCAGCAGCAGTTGACTTCAGCAAAGAACCACAGTCTAGATGCACGGCCATCCGTTGGAGGCAGGTCGGAGCATAGTGTATCCTCACTGGACGCTACTGATCATTCTGAGAATGCCAGCCCCATAACGGCAAAACGTGCGGTCAGTCCTATCGGCAAAAATTTCGAGACACGGCAGTATTCCCCCCCTGATCCCAAAAAGGAACGGCCTATGAGTTTCATCCCGTTGGAGAGGGACGCTCGCGGGCTGCCCGTTTCAGAGATCATCAGCACCGCTAAGCACCCCATTGATGTAACAACCCCTGAGGATGAGGAAGTAAAAACAGCGCCCAATGCTGTGCCTGGGCCTGAGAGGGATCCGAATCTTCATCTACAAGAGCAGCCACAGAAGCAGCGACCATCGTCTCTCCAACGTTCGAGTCTTCTCTCCGCGCCTTCAGACCAAGACGACGACCTGTACAAGCCACCGACCCCGAGGCGAGAATCTAATCAGACGACTGAAGCAAATGGGACATCGGCGTCCACATCACCAGCGAAGCCGGCTACGCCGGAAGAAACTTCCACTGCCCCCTTACATTCAAATCCGGTAAAACATAGATCAATACAACTCTATGATAGGCCTTTTTCCAGGGACGGAACTTCTCCCGAACTTAGCGTCTCAACGGCCGTGCCAGATGCAAACCCGATTGAACATCTACAAACTCCAATTTCGCCAGCTTCGAAGAAAGGACTCCTCTCTAAGTTCATGAGTAAGCCACAAGCGGCCGTTTTAGCTGACGCAAGTGCGCATTCTCAGCAGTCGTCGCGCGATACCACAAACTCTTCAGGTGATCAAAGACTGTCCTCTATGACCTCTACAACCGCTAGCGTAGATGGTGAAGGTAGAGACAAACAGCGAAGGCGAGGATCTGGTTTATTTTCACTGAGACGATCCTCAAGTACGGAACCAGTCTCGTCACACGAGCCTGATGATACCTTCATACCCCCCCACAACCAAGTTAGGCTCAACTCCAAAAATGTAGCCCCTCCTCCCACAAAGTCAAAGCCGCAACGGTCGGCTACAACAAATGTGGACGTACCTGGCAAGAAGCGACGTGGTACTCTCGGCAGCATATTCGCTCGTGGGTCATCGTCTACCACCTCAACGCAGACTCCCAAGAAACAGAGCGCAAAGATGACCGTATTTCATCGCGTCCCAGACAATCCCAATCCGAGTGCTTGGGAATCTCATCAGGAGCGGCGATTTTCAGGGCCTCGAGGGGCGGATTCAGGAAAGCCACCAGTTAACGATCCACTACACCCAACACAAGGCAGCAGGCCAACCAGTCGAGGTGGACGGCCACCGAGTTTCGTGCACAGCCCCGGAGCCATTGGGATGGCCGCTATCGCTGCACAGCAAGATGCACAGATTACAACAACGATCTCAAGTACGCACCAGCGCAAAGAACGACGCTCAATGTCACTGACAGGCGGTGGCTTTTTCGGAAAGAGGCGATCAGACTCATCCCCATCTGGACATAACCGTAACCGTAGCAATAGCGCGGAGTCGCAATCACAGACGAAACTAAAGAAAGGCCGTAAGGGTAATATGGGGAGCATCTCTGAAACAACGCATCAAGAAAGGCCATGGGCAATTACTCTTCCCGGTGCTGAGGACCATGACGATGAGGAGTCAAAGGAGATCGAAAGGCGAGAGATCATGCATGCGTCCTCAGCTCGTTGGCAAAGAGGTGCTGATGGGCAGATGCACGCTCAGCAGGATCAGTCTCCAGCAAGCCTGACGGGCTCTACTCCTATCAGCCCACAAACATATCCTTTCCCTTCACAGGGGGCCCACAACCAGATTTTCTCATATTTGCCAAGTGGCGCACCGTCGCATACATCTTCAAGAGTGCAAGATCAAGCCCAGCGAGGTGAAGAGTTTTCCGGCCCGCATCCTGCCGTGTCTCCGCCGCTACAACATGTACGACGGCTGAATAACTACATCGACCCGGAGAAAGCGGAGATTTATCAGCCCTCCGCGCCGTCCCAACCAATCATTCCTCCTTTGCTGCAAGACGATGTTCCTCTCGCACAGCCTAAGCCACGTCGAGCGAGCGTGCAAGGAAACGTCAACGATCCAAGAATGGATCCAAGCTATCGTTCGACAGGTGCATCTCGTTCAACGACTTCAATTGCCACGGCGTCATCATCCCCGCGTGTCGTAGACAATACTGATTCGACAAGGTCCCCTTACTCAAATATGGAATCTCGTGGTGGACCTGCACAACATTCGCAAGGCTCTCTCTCTAGACCTGTAATGAATGGCCGAGGAGGTGATGGATCCTCCAGTGTTCACCCTGACAACGGCGATAGTCCAGACGAACGTCCGCCTGTTCCGATGAAGGATACAATATCTTTGGCACAACGTGGTCCACCACGCGGAAATGCAGACGTTGGTAGCGGATCGCCCGCTCCTACCACTTTCATTGCTGCCCTGGAAGAAGAGAGACGCAAACACGGCGAACACGCTGCAATGGGCTACTCGGGCAGCAAGGCGAAGCGTGAACGGGCAGGATTAACGGTCAACGTCCCTGTGACCAGCGGGGCGCCGCCACCTCAAGTCGGCATCTTCTCGGATACAGCGGCTGCTATGGCGAGCACGACGGCCAGCGCTAACCGCAGAAGAGCCAATGACGACAGCGACGATGACGTGCCTGTCATGAAAGCGACAAGTTTCCCTGGAGACGAATGGGTTCCGGAATTTTATTATGAATAAGCATTTTCCACATTGCTGTTTTACCGTATAAGATTTTGTAATTAGAAAAGCATTTCGTGTTTGTGTCTAGCGAGGAGTTGTCGTTGGTCTAGTAATAACAAACCGCAAAGGTGCCATTGTTTAATTCTCCTTACCCGATCGATCGCCCGCCTTTCGTTATCTGTTGGCACGTCCACGAAAACCTGCTTTTTGGTCTTGCAACTTGACTGGCTTGCAATACGAGGCTCGACAGGCTTTTCAACCGCTGAGTGGTGATAGGCTGCGTCGTTGGCAGATGCTGATTTGACCATGCTTTGCTTGGAAGGCCAGAAATCTTGATGTCATCATGTACGCTATTGTATATATATATATATATATATATATATATATATATATGTGACCTTCCCAATTCTTCGGAACGGTGAAAGTGAAAAATTGTCTCACTATCACACTGCTTGCGTTAGCTTTCCCACACCTCGTGTCACGACTAATGCATACACGGGGTGTGGAGAATTCCCTGTTCCCGATCAAGGTGGCAGCTTAACTTGGCCTAGGCGAAACATTATCATGTAATTCACGCAGGGGCCTAAGGCAGCAGGATTTCCGGGATGTCTGTCCATGCCGTACGTGAGCGATCTGAGCGGTTGAGGACTGCTTGAGCGACCATGTAAGCCTCGCCTAGGATAGATGAATGCTAAGCATGGCGGCTGATCGGGCCTTTTTTTTTTTTTTTTTTCCAAGGGGCAGGCAGCATTGTCAACAACGGTTGACAGAACATCTTTGCTTCACCAAAGCTTAGGCTGACTGGTCGGGCCGTTCCTCTGGATTACGAACTCCTTAAGGGCTTTGATTGATGGGTTTGCGCCATCCAAATGGCCCGAATCCCCTTCGTCGCCTCACCTTTTTCATTCGATTTTTTTTTTTTTAAAAAAAAAAATCCCTCACGAAGCGGACTGTGGGGCCTCGAGCGCATACATGCTTCTTCGCGCTCTTACTGACCAGGATTAGGGGTTTTTCCACCATCGCGAAAATCTAGATTCCGTTCCAGCGCAGGATCAAAGCCCCATGCCAACCATGACGGACGACGCTGTAGGACCTACCTCTGGACCGAGACTTCGTTTTCCAAGTCATGCACTGCGACGGGACTATTCTCGAAGCCTGGAGCTTGCGCACCCAACGTAACGGATGCGGCAACAGTCCATGAACCAATAGAAGCGCATTGAACAGCAGTGATTGCTTGAAAGCACGCTGCCTTCACCCCGGACAACCGAAACCAGGGCAGCAAATTACGTCTTCAGAGGTCGTCGAACTGCTAAGAAAGTCTTTGGTCGTTCATGAACCGTGTTTCAAAGCTTCTGCACGGCAGCATGCGTCCTTCGATCACTGACGTTTGCTTGGAGCGTGGCGCGAGGGACGACGATCTCCGTCCCGACTGTGGTGGGATTGAAGTCAAGTCCAGGCCTTCTCGTACGATCGACTTTCCCGCCACTTGACGGAGTGGCGGCGCGCTCTGGCCTCACACAAGACGACTTATAAGCTGTCGCCTCCATCTCTCTGCAGCTCAAATTGGTTCCAGGCCCCAGGCTTGAGACAGCAGTCTGGGATCGTCGCTGGTCTATTCGCGTTCGCAGTCTTTACGCTGGTTCGCGCGGGGCCCTGTTATAATATAATAGTCTTACAATCCTTCCCCGTGCGAAGACGCCGTTGGTTTGCGACGCTGATACTACCCCCCCCGCTAGCTAGATCACATCCATTTCTGAACGGTTACGGCGCACCACCTCATGCTATTAGGCATTGCCCAAGAGTGCGGCACATCTCTGCAGAATTGTTCTCTACGTGAGCAGCGAACTTGCCCTTGTCGAGGGCGAAATCAACACAAGATCTTCGCGAGCATGAGCGTCAGCTTTGAGACTGACAAAGCCGTTCATGGTGTGTCCAACCGCTTTCTGTCAATTTAAAGCGTGGGTTGATGTCTAAACCAGAGAACGCTTATGCTGCGGAAGACGATGGATTTACCGAAGTATTCGCGCAGCTTCAAGCAGCCGCGCAAGAGGCGATGAACAGCCGCACGCCAGAGGATGTTCTTGAGGAGTACTTTCCCATGCAGAGCTCCACGTTGCCGCCATCTGGCACGAGAAGTCCCACGAAAACGCGGCCCACGTCGATCAGCATTCACGACGAGGCCCTGGCAGACGTTTCCGAGATCGCATCTGGAGGAACTCTAGAGATCGACGACCCTTTGTTTTGGGGCCTTGGTGCAAATGCCGGGCCTGGACGCTGGGCAGGTCGACAGAAAACGACTCGCCTTTCAAATCAACTGACCCTGCCTGCCTTTGCCCAATTGCCCACGTGGGTCCGTATTTTTGTCGCGCAGGTCGCGGTTGGCTCCGTCGTTTTGGCCGTGTACGGGCTGCGAGAGCTGCTGGAATGCATTCGCATCCAAGTTGCCAACGTTTCTGCGCACCACGCGCCACAAGACGCGTCCTTTTGGACGACCTACTTTCCTCGTCTAACCAAAGTGTCGGGCTGCAAGGCCGTAGCAATGTCACTGAACGGCCTCATCTGGCTGTGCTCAGCTGTCCACTGCGCACAGTCCTTTCGCCAAATGCTTACGGGCGCGATGTCAAACAGAACGATTCAAGTTCGACTGCTCATTCTTACCCCGCTGTGGTTGGCTTGCTGCACTGTGGATGGGATTTTACGGCTGCGCACGAGAGAGGAGATCTCGCTGTCGATGATGACGATCCTGATGCTCATGTTTGTTCTGTCGACGTTTGCCAGACATCTGGCAGTTCCTAGCTATGCGTGACACGAAATTCAAAAGTTTTAGCCCAGTGCTCCGTGCCTCTCTATCCTCCCCTTCGACCACGGTCACATGATTACTTTCTATTTCATCCAACCAGAAGGCCATGCAAAGTTACTTGGAGGAGGACGAGGAGGAGGAGAACGATGGCTTGCTGTGTAAAACGGTTGCCGAAATTCCCCAAGTTACCTGTAGTTGTACGTAGACATGTGACACAGTGAATGTCCATGTGGACAAGAACGTTTGATGACGAAACATGCTGCGTGTGCGGCTGCGAGCCTCCTGGGCTGCGGAAAGAGATGATCCTTCTCTTTAATGTTTTTTCCTTCTGCCCGAGTTCTTTGCTCGCCTTGCGCTCACCTTCACATGCAAAGATGCGGGCAGCTGTCAGGTTCAGCGTGGGTGGTTGGCTACCTGAGCGCGGCCGCTGGCGCGAATCAGTCTCCGCAATTGGCGGTCCCTCTCCCACCCCCAGTTCCCGCACCCTCACCTCGGCGTTTTTCTCGATGACGAATTTCGGTGTGCCCCCAATTGCTTCTGGCTCGTTACACTCTCGCGACACGATGATGTCGCTATCTCTGTCACCACCCTGACGGTAGCTCCACGTCGGTCACCGGCCATCGCTTTCCAGTGCCTACCGTCTCCGCACCCCGCCGCCGCAAGCACGCGACCTCAATTGCCGACCAGGCCTTGACGTCAGGCCGAGGTGGAATCGGCGAATCGCACATACTAACTACTGCGTGTGGTTGGTCCCGCACGCGACGACAAAGTCCTTCGAGACCCGTTCATACACACGCACATCCCTCCATCTCTCGCTTTCCCTCACTCTCAGCCTCGCTCTCCATCTGCTCGTGCGGCCGCTACGTCGGTCGCGCTGATTACTCAGCCAAGATGGACCTCATCAAGAGCCTGGAGGCGTCGCTCGAGAAGATCGTGCTGGATCCAAAGTATCACGATGTCTTCATGCTGGTCAAAGCCGTGCGTAACGGCGTCGTCTACGGCACCAAGGTGCGGTTCCCTCATGCTCTCGTGTGCGTATACCCTCTCTCCCCTTCATAAACCCCCGTCTTCAGTTGTTTCCTGACGACTGATCCGGCGGCCCCAGCATGATGTTTCTCTTCCGCAGCGGCACCTTTCGGGAAAAGATGTGGCTCGTCATCAAGGCTACGCGTATGCACGCTCGAAACCTCGGCCTCTTCGCCTTCATATACAAATCCACATGCCTGGCGCTCAGGGCCCTGCAGAACGGCAAGGAAGGCCACTACGACACGTTCCTTGCCGGCCTGCTGGGCGGCTACTTGGTGTTCGGCCGCACCATCCGCAACTCCGTCTCGCAGCAGATCGTCATATACATCTTCGCGCGTGTCGTGCTCGGTATCGCCAAGCTGCTCGTGAAATCGAAAGGCGAGGCGATGAGCGCCGTGCCAGGCGGCGGCGGCGGCTTCGGTCTGGTCAGCAGCCCCAAAGTCAGGGAATGGCTGGCCAAGAATGGATGGGTCGCTTTTGCGAGCTTGAGCTGGGCTTCCGTGATGTATCTCTTCAGATGGCACCCGGAGGATTTGCAACCCAGCCTGCGAAGCAGCATGTCTTATATGTGGGTTTCCCCTACTTTTGCACTTCTATGCCCAGTTTTCTTCTCCCTTCCTCTCATCTTTTCCTTTCACCCCGCCTTCCATCGCCTTTCCGCCTCGCACAGTCCTGTGAATACAACAACTTGTGACGGCATTGGAAACATACCCAAAGCAACAACTTCGGCGCGCTAACGATTGCGGGAACAGTTATGTCCAGTCGGATCACTGGGACGGTCTGAGAACGCTGATTTGGCACAATAAATAGGGTTTTAGAGGCAAGAGAAGGTTTGGAATTTCCCGCTTTACATGTTCGTGGCATCGGATGGGGAGACAAGAGGAGCACATGCACGACAGCATTTAACAGGCGTTTATTAGTGTCTTTTGGGGAGAGCGCGGCACGACTCTTCGTCATGCATGTACGAATACAGCGCATATTATTTTAGGATGTTTTAGAAAGGAGAGCGTAACACCGCCAAAGACGTTTGCGGGGTCGATAGCTCCAATGTCACATCACGTCAGCAGGGTCTCGGTGTAGAATTGCGTGTCAAGTCAAAGTCTCGTTGGTCGCTGTTTGAATCGACACGTCTTGAAATTTCTGTCTCAGGAGGGGTTGAAGTAGATCCCATGACGACCCCCGACTATCCCGTCTGAAGCTCTACTACCAAGAAGCCGCTAACGCAAGGCATCGGATGCAAGGGGTGGACCAAGGAAAGCTCACCGAGAGTAAAATCAAGCATCGCATTCAGTCATATTTGTGGCATCAGTGTTGACCGGGCGATTGCAGCCCAATGGATATCAGGAGATTCTCCATGTGACCAAACAAAGCATTCAGGAATCTCCTCTTTCTCAAGCGCCGTGTACAGTGCTTTACTAGTACCAAACGCATGCAGAATCAGATCACACCGAGCCATGCTCGTACTAATGTACGTATAGGTTGCGCGTGCAATCAATGCTGGCATCTCATCTCGTGCCAACGAGAAGAATGCGCAGGAAGCCGTTATGAAAGATAGGGCAGCCACTTAGAAATTCGCAAAGAGATGTATAAATTTTCGGGGCGGATACGAATCGGTGCCAAGTAAACACCCACCAGTTGCTTAGATGCAGTGCCGATGATTCGTTGCGATTAAACCGTAAAGTTGCTCCGCGTACGGGGAGGGCCGAAGCCACCCATTGGCGGCCGTCGAGCCCGAAACATGCGCTGACAAGATGAAATTTGGCTTATCTCGCCGTCGGATCCAGGCTCGTAATACCAATCTGAGCGGGATGTTGAAATGTTCGCGTCAAGTAGACTTCGTGTCGATTTTCTCGGTTAGAAGCGGTCGAAGCTTCTGCAAGTCCATGAAGCTCCAATCTTCAACAACACAATCTAACTGGTCAGCTACACTGCTCATAACGCTGCTTAACCGAGCAACGTGTTCTTGTACATTTCAGACGAGCGAATGGTACGTACTTTTTTTATCACATTTCCTTGCTTGTTTTTCAAGCATTCGCTTGGCGGTTGGAGGCGTGTGAGTGAGCATACGTCCCGTTGTTTGAAGCCTGTCCGATTGAACACTGCGCGGCGCCCGACGTGCATGTTGACCGGTCTTGCTCGAGGATCGACGTGTCCACGACAAGTTGTTCGACATTGTGCACGAGGACACTTGATGCGATGGATAGGTGGGATCTGCGTGGACAGAAGCGTCGTTGAAATCTCAGGCAGTCGTGAATAAATAGTTCCCTTGTCCGCGTTGATTTCTGAAGTCTTCCCCGACCTCATCTCAATAAAAAAGACCCCGTAAAATTCCACCTTTTAAACTCCTTTGATATCTTTATACTAGCAATTAAGGTTCGATCTTAGCACGGCGTCCCGACAAGCTCTGGCATCTACACAACGACCAGTTGTCAAGAAATTAAAGAGACGCTTTGTCCCGGTCCTTACCCTTGAGGTAGTGACTGAAAGATATTCACGTGTATGTTACCTGTATATTGTTGTGATAGCGCCTCTTGTCTCTAGAGGTTTTTCGAGTATAGATCTTTTCGCCTTCTATTCAAAATGACAAAATCCAACGGACGGCCCAACGAAGAAGATCAAGTTCCCTCTGCGGAGCCAAGACAACCGCAGTTGAACCCAAGAGTATGCAGCTGCAATTGCAGCTTCCGAGGCTTCGTGACAGGTGATGGAGAAGCGGGCGAGCGAGGAGTCGATGGTGACGATGGTACGTCCGATGTGCTGCAGGTGAAGGTATCAAGCTAACATCATCGACAGCGGACAAGGTCTGGCTAGCAGGAGACGAGGGTGTCAACACACACATGCTCTCGGCAGGCACGTCCCTATCCCCTACACTCAATCAGTACGAGCCGTTCAACGTGGACACGCAGTATGTCCGCTACGAGCACGGGCGCAATGGGTTTGTGATGACAGGAGTTCTGGAGAGCTCATCTGCCGTGGCCGATGATGACGACGGGTACAAGCTCCGTCGCCCGGGCTCGGATGAGTCTATGATGATGCACGGCGACGGCAGTGGCAAACTGAGCATGGCCTCAAGCATCTACCAGATCACGGCGAGTTCGCAGAGCACCACGCAGCTCGTCGTCGGAACAGGATCCCAGTTTGGCAACACCGTCCATCACACTTTCAGGTTAGGCTATTTCTTCACTGCGCCTCCCCTTATACTTGTTGCGCCCGTCCACTGCGGATGCCACCATGGTGCGATTGATACTGAGAGTCGTGACAGCAGCAGCGCAGACATGTATACCGATCCGAGAGAGTTCTCTGAGAATGTGACGGATGATGAACTGGGCCACTAGCGTGGTCGGAGAGGAAGGGCACTACAGGCTTGGAGGCGTTCCGTGTGATGATTGTGCTTTTCGAGGTGGGAGGAAATGTCGTTCTCAAAATGGTAGGCGTCAGGTCTTGGACTGTAAAGTGATTCTAAGCATTGGCACGAGACGAGAAATAAAGCAATTGAGCCAGACAGCGGTTTCCCACCGGCGCGAGTGCGTGTATAGAGAGCGGCAAAAGCGTTTGAGCAAGCGGAGAAGTCGAAAGAAATCAGTTGCGTGTGTGCAAGTGATTTGTGCTTGTGTGTGGGCAAGTACGGGCAGAGTGCACACCGCCTCTTCTTGTAGCTTTTCCAAGGGTACCGGATCTTACAGGCCAAAGGCAAGCAAAACAATGAAAGTGTCCAGGCAGGCCAACCAAAGTAAGCATTGCGGAAGCCAGGCCGCACCCGTTGTTCCTCAGTGTAGCTATCGATCAGGCGCGTCAAATGAGCCACCATCCGATTCGTGACGACGTAAGCTGCACAACGTGAAAGTCGTTCTTGTGATCACCGGGTGACAAAGGCAATGGGCGGTGCGCTGGATATTGGTCATATGGAGAGCGAAGATTGGACGAGATAGATTGCTATTTCTGCATCCCGTCGGACAATACTCGCGGTCGAGCGTACACGTGAGGTGAAATATTTTTCTTGTTCCCCCTCTTCAACGGAAGGATGGTCAAATGGCTGGACGCGCGAGATTGGATTTATTGACTAGACAGGTAGCTTTGTGCGGTCGCGAACGGGTTCGAAGGGATGGCGGGAAGAGTCGGTGGCGTCGCAGCGTGGTTATAGCCGACCAGGGCGCAGCGCAGGCTCCTTCATATTCTACAACGGCAACAAAGATGCTGGTTGCGATTATTGTTTATCTTTTATCGTTCCTGTAATCGTTGTTATTATTGTTGATGTACCCGCGCATTGCGTGGCGGTTGGGATCATCCGTGAGCAGATGCAGCGTTCCAGAACAGACAAGGCGCCTTTTTCTCTCAACCAAAAGGTACATTATACGGCCTGCATGATGGGAATTGGCCAGGGCGAGTGCATGAGTGCGTGTGTTGGGGCTGCTCGAGCATGCAAAATGCGATTGGGGTTTGTCGACGAGACGTGATCTGCACGCCAGCGCTCACAAGTGTTACACAGACAGCCTTGTCGTTGAGAAAGATTTGGTCAGCTGGAGTTTGGCCAACAAGGCCATCTCGAATTGCCCCTACAAGTTCCCTTGCAGGACTAACAGTATGAACGAACCACGGCAGTAGAGATCGGAGTACGAGGAGGTGGTGGAGCGTGCAGGATACGTGTGCGTACGACAGTGCAAGTTGGTACTGGCAAGCGGGCCTAGGAGGCACAGCGAGCAGCGAAAGCACTGGGCCATGCTGTGCTGTGCTGCGGTGTGCTGTGTTGTGCGGCAGCGGGGGGGCTGCATGCAGTGACGTTGGCTCACTAACTTTCTGGGGCTTTTCCCCAGCGTGATCTCCCGCCCTTACGGCTTGACGCTCCGTAGGTCTGCAAGTCTCGATCCATGCTGACGTTCGCTCGCCGTACGTTAACTAAACTTTGGTTTTTATTGTCCACCGCATCGCCGTCTTCTCTGCTGCCTTTCGTTGTTATCATCACAGCCGTAGCTTTTGCATTTGTTTTTCCAATCGTCGTCAAAAGCCCAAACTGTCGACTCTTCTCAATACTACACACCTCTCCTAACCCACGCGGCCCTTTCACCCTTTCTTTTCCTCAAGCCATTCACTGCGGCATTTTCCCACCCCTCGAGCGTTGCAATTCACGCTTCTCGCCCGTCATTTATTCAGGTCCCTCGACACCGGGACACGTTCTGATACTGCCTCGGACGGTCTATTCTTGCTTTTGGCACCACCGAGTCGACCATTCCCATGTGCTCGCAGGCGTGACTGCAACCAGCACGAAAAAAAGACGTCACCGCAAGCATTCCCTGCACCCGAACTCTGCGTCCATCCGTAACGAGCCTGTTCTTCTTTCCTCAGCAACCAGCCCTAGGCGCGCCCCATTGGAATCTCCTCTCCGACGCTCCTGACCAACGGTCGAAATTTAATTCAACCCCTAATTCCGTGTCAGGCCAAGTCCTGCGCCTGTCCAGATCACGGGTGCGGGTGAAGTCGGAGAGTGTCCACGCACTGCAGCACTCTGGACCCCCAATAATTGCAGGTCAGTTAATAAGGCATCACTCATCCCATGTGGGCATCCCGCTTCGTCCAACAACCTCGCTGGCTTTGTCGGCATCACGCGACACAAGCTTATGTTTCTTATAGGACTGTTTCATGTGTTTGGATCTTCCCAGCCTTCCCCTACATTCTTCAGCCTTTTCGTGCTTAGCCCTCTCCGGCTGTTTCCGTTTTGATCTGCCTCTTTCCTTTTCACGCAGGCCTGCTTTCCAGGGCGCTTCCGTCACAAACATCGCCTGTATAAGCCTGAGTAACCTTTGCTACAACGAGCCTCAACAACAACATCCTCATAACGTTGTCGTTGGTATCGACCTTCATATGGGCAACCAATTTTCCTTCTCTTCTTATTCAATGTCGAATCACGAAAGTGGCGATCCCCCACATTGATCTGGATTCTCCACAATTGACGATAACTTGCATCCACTGGTGGATCTTGGCTAGACTCTTTTTTCAAGTGCTGCTTGAAGATCATTTGCATTCAATGTTCACACCTTATTTTCCTTGAGCAGTTGCAGACGATCATAAAATCATCACATCCTTTCATGTCGCCAAAGCGATGGCGGACTCGACATCTCCCCGGAAGTTCAAGGTCGAACCTATCGAGTCCAGCATCAGGAGGTCTCGCAAATGTGCGCCAGAACCAGCAGAACTCACGCCGGACAGCCCAGGAAATCCCATCGAGGATGCAAAGGAGAAGCTACCAAAACGCAAGTTCTTGCCACAGCTTATTGAAACCACACGCACAAGCAGTGGGAAGAACTTGAAGACGCAAGCTGAACCCCAGGATACTCTTCGCAAGTTCACTCCTCAGTTAATGGAGACCAGTACAGACCATAGGAGATCGAGCAACGTCCAACCACAGGAGGATCAGCCAGGCACACCGGAAAACTCTACAGTCGAAGAAGACTCGGTGATACAAGAACTGCCAGCACGTCGAAGGTTCACTCCCTTGCTGATTGACACCGCAAAGCGCACAAGGAGAACAGGGGACGTACGGCCCGCACACTTTCCATCGGACCGTACCGACGCCATTCCAGAGCCATCAATCGGCATACGCCGTTCAAGAACGGTCCAGCTTCCGGCGCAACCCGAAAACACACCCGTGAGCACAAGTTTACCTAGCCCTGCTCTTACATCTGCAGAATGCAGGCGACTAGGTATACCTGTGCCGAGGCGGGGAAGGTCAACAAGCAGTCAGCGCCAACATTCGTTTCGAGCGCCGTCTCTTGAACCTATCGAATCATCCGAATCTGGCGATGAATCAAAACTCTCTTCCTCCTCGAGCACACCTTCTTCTTCTTCTGATTTGTCTTACCAGATGTATAAACACGCGACGAGGCTGAGAGAAAGCGTGGACGCCTCCTCTCAAGGCTATTTGCTTGAGCTCGCCGCTAAGGCTGCAGAACGCCAGCTACGTGAACAAGCTCTGGCCGCGTTTCCAAATGACGACCGTCATGTCCGTGTAGATCACTACATTGGGCATGATTATGACTCCCCGATGCGTTCAATTCGGAGTGACTCCGATCGCTATCGATTTGGTTCGGTGAATTGGGAGCTCAAAGACATGCGCCGCCACGCTGAATTCCTGGAGGCCAACAAGGAGCGCGAGCGAGCCGCACGTGAGGCGAGGAAACGATGGAACCGGGAGTACGAACGGAAATGTGGGGCGTGGAGGAACCCTTTCAAGAATGCCGTTCCTCACACCCACAAGGATAGTGTCGAAATGGAGCGTATGCGCAAGAAAGCTCGTCCACCCATGCTTGGTGCTGATATAGAATTTCCACGCTGTTCGTCCCCAGAGCCGGCGCGTTTTGATGTCACGCAGGGGACCTACAACGAACGAGCAGCCATGTGCTACCTTACGGAGCAATCCAGTCCTGGTCCATGCGGTGAAGGGCTCTGGGCAGTAACTGCGAAGAAAAGCATCGGAGCGGCATCGGTGCACTCACAGGCAGCCAGCCGAGCACCAAGCACAGGAAGTTGTTCTGGCGGCCTCTGGGGTGGCATGTGTCAAGGTAAGGCTGGGAATCTTTCTCCGCCGAGGGGGCCCACGGGGCTACTAACCCCAAGGGAGGATGCTACGAACCTATTGGAGCCAAGTGATGCCACCAGGAACCTACATCAACTACCCCCATCGCCTCCTCCGTCAAATTCAGGAGTAGCGAGCTTAGACGAGAAGCTGGAACTCGAACTAGCGATTGAGGCAGAGTTCAATGACGAATTTGTCACGCAGGTGTACAACTACCTTTCCCTTGGATATCCCTCTATAGCTCGACGATACGATGAGGAGCTTGGCAAAATCGCGCGCGTTGCTGTTACGGATCTGCGCCACGACGACGAACTTGAGTCCTCAAGGGGCTACATTCGCTTCGGTAAAGATGGGAACGGGGCCGAGGAAGGGATCAGGGAGGACATGTGCGCACGATGGAAGGCACTTAAAGCATATATTCACGAATGGGCACGGCAACAGCCTGGCATGTGTGAGCCAAATAACAAACACGGCGGCTTCGGTGTAGCTGTCCGACGTGGCAGCTGGGCATGGTGATTGTGGTGGTTTTAAAGACCAGCTTCACAGCCTCTTGATTACCCCTTAGAACACCTGGAGTGCCTTGTCGGTTTCTTCTTTTCTTTTGCCTTTAATTCCCGGCTTTCACAGCTGTTTCTTGCATTTGCGTTCAAGCGTGTTCTGGGCTTTTTTTTTAAATTAGGATACCAGCGCTGTGCGATGGCGGCATTTGAGCTTAGCATTCTTGTGCAACATAAATAAATACACATATATACGGGTTTGTAGAGCAAAATGTGAGGGATTTTGCGACAGTTGCGAAGTGCTATCGAAGTTTGAACAGACGCAAGAGAGAAATTAAAAAGGCTTAATTCAGTAAACAGCTCTGATTTCTCAATTAACTCTGATTGATCCGCTGATAGTAACACTGGGGAAGTTTCATCGGTAAGCTTGAACGCGTTCAGTCTAGCTTCGATCCCGCTTCGCAGATCATCCGTGGGGACGATCGCATCTTGAAGACAGACACAGATCAATGACGACGACGAAACCCAAACGCAGGCCTTCCTGACGCACCCGCCTGCCAATGTCTTTTGACGCAAACAAAAACACCTGACTGGAAGCCTGTCTTCCACTCAGGTTCTGACAAACCTCTTTCTTTTCTTTTTGACTTTCGTTTGTCAAACTGCGGTTTTCTTCTGCATGCCTTCGTCGAATCCATTGTTGCCCACCATGTCGAAGCCTCACGGAGCTTCCACGTGTGGAAATCGGAAGCCAAAACGAGTCCTTGTTGTCGGGGCCGGAGCAGCTGGTACGTGTGCTTTGAGAGCTGAAAGCTATTCATTTCGAGCGGGACTGAGATTGCAACGACGGCAGGGATGTCATGCGCACACCATCTGGCAGAGCATCCGGATCGATTCGACGTCACCCTGATCGACGCGGTCGACTACTGCGGAGGCCAGGCTTTTTCAATCCCAATCGACAAGGACAAGTACGGCGCGAGCTGGCTCAACCAAGGCGTGCAGGGCGGCAGCTACATCTTCCACCACACCATGACCATGTTCGCGAGACAAGGCTTCTATGCAGACCCTGTCAAACTGCAGGTCCGTGGTACCCCTTCGTTCTACGCGAAAGCTGCAGTTTACAGACATCTCTTTGTAGGTATCCTTCGACAAGGGCGACACGTTCTGGACCAACGTTTTCCCCACGAAGATGATCGCGTCGCACCAAAAGGAGGCGGCGCGTTTTCATACAATGCTCAAGGTCGTGCGCTGGTTTGAAATTTTCTTCGCCCTGCTGCCAATCAAGTATCTCCTTAAACTATTTCGATTCAGTGACGTGTTCGCGAACACGGTGGCGCTGCCCATGGTAGCTTTGTTCCTGGGTACGGGCAATTACACGCCGGATGTGCCTACGATCATGCTGGAGAGATTGTGCACAAGCCCAACGTACGGCATGTGGTACCCATCCGACAAACAGAGCATTGTAAGCAACCTGCCGCCCATGGTCGTTTTTCCTAATTTCTCGGTCTTCTATGACACGTGGAGAAAGGATCTGGAGAAGAAGGGAGTGCACGTTCGCCTCAGCACCGAGCTCACGGAAGTCATCAGACGTGACGCAAAAGGCGTGGTCGTCAAGCTGATCAAACGCACGTCAGTTAATGACAGACACAACACGGCCAGCGCATGGGCAACTGAAGGTTCGGTCAGCAATCAAGACGGCGACGCTGAAGAAGTCGCAGAGGAGTACGACGAGCTCGTGCTCTGCCTACTAACCGATGTCGCCAAACGTGTCCTCGGCAAGACCGCCTCATTCCGTGAGAGGAGGATACTAGGCGCCGCCAAATTCGCAGACGACATCACTGTAACGCATAACGATGCCGATTATATGAAGAAGCACTACGAGACGTTCTTTGATGACGACAAGGCCGTCGCACATCTCTCAGGCACGGACCACAGCAAGCGTGTCGAAATGGCGAAAAAGGATTTCAGACCCATGTACCTAATCAAGTGCTACGGTGAGGACAGGACAAAGCTGGAAATGTGCTTCGACTGCTCCAACTACCAGGCCCAGTTCCCGCCACAGCTTGACTTCGAAAGGCACGTCTTTCAGACCATATTCCTGAATAAGAAGCGCGATGGCAAGCTCTGGACCATCGACGAGATCAACCCTGACAAGATTATCCGGAAGGACTGGTGGCACCAGCTGTGCCACTCATGGACGCATTACCTCTTCGTCGTGCCCTGGATGTGGCTGTTGCAGGGCAAGAAGCATACACGCTTCGCGGCCTCGTGGACGCTCGTCAACGCTCATGAGGTTGCCTGCATCTCCGCCATCTCCGCCGCCGTCAGCCTGGGCGCCGACTATCCTGCCGACCTAGAGAGGGACGGGTTCGCGTTTCTGTGCTTCCGACTATATCACCTGTTGCAGCACGGGACGTGGTACCGACGCAGGGTCACCAAAGAAAACAGAAACGGCCCAGGTGCAGAGTACGCAAGCGGCCTGTATGGAAGCGTTTACAACGGGCCTGGCGTGAAGGCCACCGAGAGGAACATGTGGAGGGAGGAGCGCGAGGCTGGCCGCAGCTGGTGATGTCGCGTCCAATCTCGAGGAATGGATGACGTTGGCGGCAGTGTTGTGGTGAATGTGTTGGTACGAGAGGACTTGGTGGCCTCAGAGACTGGAAACTCACCGTGGAAGTATTACTTGCTCGTACGCAGTGTAACTTGGCACAATGTACATATACCGACACCATGTTGCGCATCGCGAAGGCTTCCCTCGCGCGTGAAGAAGGCAGGGTCTGCTCTCCTCCGACTAGTTTCTCTGCCCGTCGTCGCCCAGAGGACCATGTCAACCAGGTTCCAAGGTATGCGCAATTTGGATCAGCAGGCGCCAGGTCGCGAGATCGGGGTTGAAGCAACGTGTTCTTAAATGCAACCCAGCGTAGCAAAACGTCTAAAGAAACCTGCCCTCCATCCGGAAGCCGCCTCCAGCTCGAGACCGGAGTGCACATGAGTGCTGCAAGAGAAATACGTGGCTCTATGAACCTAAGAAGCTTGTGAGGGACAAAGAATCATGTCGAGCACGGCACCGCTCCGAACGAAGAAGAGGAAAAAGAAAAGAATAGACCATTCTTCGTATTCGGGGAGGGGGGACTACGGCTCCGGTGTACCAAGCCTAAGTACAAAAGAAGATGTAATTTCAGCACATGTCCACGTTCGCTCAACAGACACGCGCACAACTACACATCACGTGTTTAAACCTCACTTCCTGCCCCGACGCCCTGGCTCGTTTGAATACGGAAGAAAAAAAAATTTTTTTTAAAAAAATGGTTTCAGACATAGAAAACGCAAAGGCCTCAGTCTGGCAGGCGTGAGAACGTCTCCCCTTCAATAAAGCGGCAGCGGGCAGCGGGTAGCGGCGGCAGCAGCAGCAGCAGCAGCGAGACAAGAAGGGCAACCGCATGACATATGAACAGGTCAAAAGAAACTTACACAGAGGTCCGTGAAGCGTGACAAGACGTCGCAAAAATAGAGAAAATACAAAGAGGCGGCTGGTGAGATATGGGATATAATCGCGAAGAAAAAAAAAGGGTTTGGGGGGGTAGGGAGTGTGGGGAAGGGAGGTAGAGAGGATAGCGGTGCAGTGAGGAATTTTTTTTAAAAAAAGAAATAAAAAATAAAGATAAAAATAATTCCAAGACTCAGGCAACACTTGAAAGAATCCACACCAGAAGGATTTAGGGGCCCCCACACCGCGCTAAATGCTGCAACGAAACGGAAGGAACAAAGAAGAAGAAGAAGAAGACGAAGCAGAAACGAAGGAAGGAAGAAGAACATATGTTGACTCCGGGGTGTTGCCAGGCTGTCTTCGCAGCTGCTGACCCGCTCCTTCCTGGTGCGCCGAAAAGAAGGTTCGACCCCACGGACTCATCTCTCCAGGCTCTTTTCCGCATGGCGAGAGATCCTGCTCCTGCTGGTGCCACGCCCCCCTTCGCATTTTTTCAAAGTGCCGTCCACGTCAAGACGCGAACCCTAAAAATACTTTCTTGCAAGAAGTGAAGCCAGAAGATCGTAAGATGGGCGAACAGGCGCGGCGAGCGTGACCTAGAAGGCCATGCCTTGCCTGTACGCGCCGCTGGTCATCCCCGTTTGCGCCTGCACTGTCTTCCTGTACTCCTTTGCGCCCAGGCTCGGCGCTCTGTCCCGCTTGCGCAGCCTACTTGTCCGCCAGCCTTCGTACCAGACCTCACGGCTGGCCTCGCGAAGCTCGGCACGCCACTCGGAAAACACGGCATCCTTGAGGCGTACAAAGTCGCAGTGCTCCTGGTTGTACGGGTCGGCGAAGCCCCAAGGAAAGCGACGTCCAATGAGGCCCGGTTCATAGCTGTCCGGGGAGATGATTGACATGGGCAAGAAGGGTATCTCCTCTTCGGCGGTAGCATCTAGTGCAGACGATAGACTGCGGCGATGGGCCTTGACAGCGTCCTTGTTGTTCGAGCGCGGCGATGAAGTGGGGGGTGATGCGCCCTCACGCTCTTCATTTTCACCCTCATCCGATGAGCCGTCGGCAAGGTTGTCGATGACCTGGGAAGAGTTACCAGCAGCCGGACCGTCGTTGGAAGAGTCCAGGTACGCGTCCTCGTCGCGCTCGTCGAAGCTGCCTTCTTCTTCTGAGTCGTCGACAACGTTCAACACCTCTAGCGGATCAATCTTGGCCTGTTTCAAGCTGTTCCACACCGACTTCTTCAGCACTGCCATGTGCGTGGTAGTGATGGTGTCCGCCTTGCTTATGACAGGAATCACAGTCGTTTTGCCCTGGAGCGTCTTCAGGACCTGGATGTCCAAGTCCTCGTCTAGAGCACCGATAAGCCGCGCTGGTTCGTCCAGCGAGGAGCTGGTCTGCTTGCCCTTCCGCGTCGACACCAGGTTCGCGTTCAGTCTCGTGGGATCGAGAATAAGGAAGACGCAATGGATGTGGGTATCACGCACGCCCGGCGCGCGGACGACTTTCTGCTCCTCCGAAAATGTCTCCTCGAATTTAGATTCCAAGAATGAGGACATCTCTCTGAGCTGAAGGTCGACGAACTTTCGCTCCAAACCCTGTGAGTCCCATAACGTGACGCCGATGCGTTCATGGTCAATGTCCGTCTCTAGATAATACGGCGTGAAGGCGGAGTCGCCAGGGAAGGCCGTCTGCGGTGGCGAAGGCGTCTTCTCCTGCTTCTTCTTATCTGCGAGTGCATTGCGAAGGAATTCGATGAATGACGTTTTGCCAGAGTTTCGTTCGCCAATG
Organism: Verruconis gallopava; assembly: GCF_000836295.1. Classification (NCBI taxonomy): domain Eukaryota; kingdom Fungi; phylum Ascomycota; class Dothideomycetes; order Venturiales; family Sympoventuriaceae; genus Verruconis; species Verruconis gallopava. The sequence goes on along the minus strand of NW_015622140.1, from coordinate 777,820 downwards.
ACAAGGATACTGTGAATAAGAAGGGTCAGCCGGGCAAACCAAGATGTGACATCGGCGGACGATACAACAGATGTATGTCACTTTACGCCCGCCGTGTCTTCAGAGACTCACTTGTAAGGGGTGGGGTCTTTTCTTCTCCTCACTCTGCGTGGACTGTTGATACCAGTTCCACTGGAGATAGCACTGCTGGCATAGCTGTACCGACCACGGTGGGTCATGCTCTCGGTTCTCGCATACGGGTCGATGTTGTGATCTCCATTTTTCACAGCAGCCGCACCAGACGGGATGGGTGGCACGGGTACCTGTTGGTAGCTGCCATACGTGCCCGTGCCCGTGCTGTACGAGTTGGTTGCGATCTGATATGAGTCCGGGCGGGCATTCTCGCCTCCGAAGCCGGGAATCTTGGAGAGCGGCGACGGGGTAGGCAATTGAGGAGGCACAGCAGGCACACCCTGCGGCTGCGCGTTTGTGTCCGAGACGCCTCGCTGCTTCTTCAGCATCTTGCCAGCGTCGTTGCTCTTCTGGCGGCGCAGGAAACCGAAGGAGGTCCGTCGCTCTCCGTTCTGGTGGGCTGGCTGTTGCTGTGACGAATTGGGTGAAGCGGTGCCGTTGCTAGGACCGGTTGCGCCAGCTGGGTGGGAGGCAGAGGAGTCCTTCAGCTGCGCGGACGCAGACATGACGGACGAAGGCGTGGTGTGTAGTGCGCGTGGGTTTTGGGAGGGTCCGACGTCGAAGGGTCAGGGTGACGGGACAGCGATCGGCTGGTACAAGGATCGACCACGGGTCGTCAACGACAATTGCAGACCAGTCGCGTACGGAAGCGCGAAGATGCGGCTCTGTGAGTAGACGATGCGAGAATGTTCAAGGGCGCAGCAAAGGCGCGAGTTGTAGGGTCGTGGTGTCGCAAGATGGTTCGGACAACGGGTAATCAAAGTCAAAAAAAGGGTCAGGACAGGCTCCTGGCGCCAGACACACTGACAATGCGGAGAGCGGGAATGCTCGTCCCTAGCAACGCCCAAAGCGTTCGCGCGCTTTGGGAACGTTCAAGTTACCTTCTTGTCTTAACTCGACTTGGACAGTCTTCCCACCCCCAGAAAGTCAAGGGGCAGAGGAAGGCGGGCAGGCAGTTGAAAAACACGACGCGAACGCTTACGCCGAGCGGATGGCGATTGAGGGTTGCGGTGAAGATGGCAGCAAGGGAGATGGTATTGACGAAAGACGAAGAAGAAGAAGAAGAAGATGATGATGATGATGATGATGGTGTCGACGACGATGAAGTACGACAGATCCTCGTCTAGTAGTAGGAGTAGTAGTGGTGCGCCTGCGACAGCGATTGCGAGGGCGACTGAAGCGCACGACCATGCAACGGAAGAGGAAGAAAAGCGACCAGCGTTTGCTAGCGCAGAATCCCAGCGCGGACGCAGACGAGAGCTCCCGCAACGTCTGATAGCCGTGGACAAACGTCCTGGGATGGCGGCTAAGAAAAAGGGGCGAGCGGAGGGGGGAGTAGGTCGTAGTACAGCTGCAGGCTGGTCTTTTGCGCAGCGAGCAATCATGCACGTACGCACGCACGCACGTACGCACGCACGCGCACACACAGCCGGACGGTCGTCCAGAACAAAAGAAAACCGGCGGCACAAAGCCGTCGAAAGCGTGCAGGAGCAGAGCCGGAGCACCGCTGATGCCAGAGACTCTTCTCTCGCCAGGCCCATCGTCCCGCCCGTCGACCGAAAACGTCCAAGAGGATGGTGCCGCTGGTGGCCAAGTGGTGCCCACCTGCGCAGCCGACGGTCGCCAATGCAATCGAATGTTCCGAGAACACGCTAAGTCACGGGATCCGTCCGCCCTGTAAATTGAAGGGTGCATCTGCAATCAACCAGCCCGTCTGCCCTGGGGACGAAAAACTGGGTCGGACGGTCGGCTCCAGCGACGAGCATGCAAGGCACCGTTCTACGGGCACCGTGCGCTGGCAGCACTTGTCCAGAGCTGGACGGCGTACTGTGCTGTGCAGAGTGGTGTGCAGAGTGGTGTGCAGAGTGATGTGCAGAGTGCTGTGCCTCCACTGCTGGGGCCATCGAGTATACGCACACACGCGTTCACACACGTTGGCTCCGCACTGCTTCTGGCTCCGAACGGCGCTGAAAACAGAGAAGGAGCAAGAACCGAATGCAGCGTGGGCGGCGAGAAAGACGAGTAGTCCTAGTGCGAAAGCCTTCAAAAGAACCGTCCACACCACGCTGACGAGCCCGTCAAAAGCCGCGCGATACATCACAAAATCAGCGCCAAAAAAGCCCCCTTTCATCCAAGAACGTCTGCAAGCCATCCCACGATGCTGCGAGACATTTCTGTCTCCACGCAATCGCTCGAACGGCCATGCATTCCGCTTCTTTTCTTTGTGTCTCCAGCCTAATCAAAAAGAAAAGCCAATCACCGCGCCCAAACCTTTCTCACATTTCAGACGCCCAAGTCCGCAGGAGCCCGCCGTGGACGAGCCTCAAATTTAAGCTCATGGTATGGAGTCATTTGTTCACTACTATATTTTCTTCTTTTGCTATCATGAAACTCAGCCCGCAGGCTTCCTTCCAGCGATCATCCTGCGCCAGAACCCGGTGAGGACCTCCGAGAGCAGCATCTCTGCCAGCATGGGTCCTTTTGACCTTTCCTAGCCCAAGCTACCCTCGTCAACGCTCACATCCTTCATACGCCCGTCATCGTAATGAGTCTTGCTCCATATCTGCCCATGATGCCAGCAACGAGCATCGCGTTTCTGTGACTATCGCTCGCGTACCTCAGTCGATGTCCCACGTATCTTCCTGATCTTCTTGTCTCCTCGCCAGATTCGTACCAATGGCGCTATTTTGAGCAGATTGAAAAAAGCTTCAGATCATCGCTTGTCAGTTGGACGCCACCGCCTTGTCACCGCATCGCCGCCCTCATGTCTTCCCGTGGGCGCATCGTGATCATAGAGAGCTCACTCATGGTATTAAAAGTCTCGACATATTGTCGCGAGGGTCAAACGCTCGCATCCTGTCATTTCATTGCTACTGCTTGGCCAACTGCACAAAATGTTGAAGCAGCTAGTCCCTGTATTTCTTTTGGACAAGGTTCACGGCAGTGTACTAATCAAAAGCCTACCGCGGAACAACGAACGTCTGATGAGGCACGGGTTGAATCGCTTGATCGATCATGTGGGCTCGCTGCCATCATTGACTTGACCGTTTGGATTTATCTCCGTTGCCGGCGCTGCTTGAGAGCAGCCCACAGAATCAGCCTGACAACCGTCCTCCAATAGCCTGGCTCACACGCACATCAAAGTAGGTTTCTGTGTGCGAACTATTTCCGTCGGACAGCTCTGCACTTTTGGTACGGCAATGTTGCCTTCACGTCTTAAGATTCAGACTAAGTAACAGGTTACGAACTGGCGAAGAGGTAAAACGAAGCCTTCAATCGATCTTAGCATCATTGCGTTGCCCAGACAGTTGCCTGTTTTGGCGAATGGCGAAGCTGCGATGCGCTTTTAATGCGCAGGGTCCCTGAGGCTCCACCAGCGGTTTTTGAACCTGAGAGCTCGAAGCTTGTATCTGTCATACAGCTTTCAACCTCGTGAATCATCCACATCGTTTCTCCCCAACGATGGCTGAGGCTTCGCCAAAGATGGAGCTTAACGACGAAGGCGTGCATGTAGAACTAACGTACGAGCATCTCGACCCGGTGTCTGTCATGAACAAAGTCAAAAGCCCGAAGGCTGGTGCCATCGTGCTGTTCGCCGGTGAGCCAACTTCACGCAACGGTCGTTGCGCTCCTGCCTTTCCTTCTGTGCGCTCACGTGTGTCACCAGGAACCACCAGAGACTCGTTTGACTCCAAGCCGGTGAAGCAGCTCGAGTACTCGGCATACCCCGCTCTGGCGCTCAAGTCAATGCTCAAGCTAGCTCGCGACGTGAGGCAAAAGCACAGCCTGACCGCAGTGGCCATAATTCACCGCTTGGGCGTGGTCCCCATTGGAGAGGAGAGCATCTTGATCGCCGTGTCCAGCCCGCATCGCCAAGCTGCGTGGAGAGGCGGGGAAGAGGCGCTCGAAGTGTGCAAGGCGAAGGTGGAGATTTGGAAGCTGGAGGAATTCGAGGACGGCGGTGGTGTGTGGCGAGCGAACAGAGACGGCCAAAGCGGCGTAAAGGTAGCCGAGAATGAATGAGGGATCTCTCAAGCATGTTTCACGGGTGAGAGACGTCTGCCGAGAATGTGTTCTAGATCACGGCAGCCGGATAAGAACTCTTTGCCCGGCACTGTCGCGACTGCTCGGCATCTCAGATTTCCTTTTCGAGCAGGGCGAACGTGCAAGAGACAAGACCGCAGACAGATCTTCTTGGAGCGAAAAGGTCTCGATCCGGCTTCTACCCCAAAAATCGGCTTCTTTCAAGCGCGGAAGATACAAAACGGCAGAGGACCGGGCGCAAAACAGGTTCATAGAAGATGCTGCGTTCGCCGCTTCACGCCCGATGGCCGATGCTATGCGGGTATACATCGGTGCAAAAGCTCTGTGTGCAAAACGTCATGCACGAAGCAGGTTTTTATTGCCGAGACAGCAATGTGGTAGCAGGGCACCTTAAGGCTGGGAACGGAAGGTCGGGGGTATAACATCTGCTAGCCATACATTCCCATACGAAAAGGAAAACATTTGATCCCGGCTTCTACCCTCGATTGCGTGCCATGTCTTCTTCGCGCAGAGCTCGGTTCTCGTGCACGCCGTCGAAGACGAACCAAAGTTTAAAGGGGGTGGGAGGTGAGAGAAGGACGGGGACTACGCAAAGGCGGGGCGGCTCGAAACGCAGAGCCTCAAGCACGTGGACGAAAAAAAAAAGGTAGGCGTGGACTCGCCGAACTCCACGTCGGCGAGGCGAATCATTGCCAAGGCCGTCTGGACGCAGGGCGGATTCGAGGAAGCCCAAGCGCTTCTCGAGCGGTTGCGTCGGGACACGGGCGAGATGAGGAAGGGCAGGTTTGCCGTGTATAAACGGCGCGAGAAGGAAATGACGGAGGAGCTTTGTTGTAGAGCTGATGAAGCTGAAGTCCATACCCGGCGCCTAGATTGCTACCCCCGTCCCCTTTTTTTTTTGGAGCTCCCGTTGTCCAGAATAAAAAGTAGAGAAACGAGAGCAAGTGCTACAGTCAAATGTTTGTCCGTACCTTCAGGTATGCATTGTACTAGAGACGTGGCCTACCCCGTCTCGCCTTGCACCCATCTATTACAAGAAAGTATGGTTATCCACATCGCCGATGCCCAGCTCGGTCCACGGGGTTGGTGCTTGCACTTGAGGCTGTCTAAGATGCTATAGTACAGGCAACAGAGCGTCCATATACAATGGGCAGACAAAGGACTTCAAAGAAAAAGAAAGGGAGGTTGATGCGATATGCAAAAGCTGGGGCGAACCGCCGTGAGGTTCGCAAACCACGACTCTATATGTGTCCGTTCTCGGCTTTAACTGGCCTGTGAAAGGGGAATGGAACGAAGACTCCGTGGGGCTACCCTGCTATGAGCACCCAGAGCAGGAAAAATATCATGAGAACCTGCAATCGTGTAAGTGTGTGGCCCTAGGCTGTCGAACAGTGACTGTCACAAACCCCGAACATCTTGGCTACAAGCCATCGGTTTCCGCTCATGCGGTTCCACTAAGATGCACCGTTAAATACATGGGCTTCTTATACGCTTCAAAGACACCTACGTATTTTAATAGCTCTCGTTGAGCACCCTCAACTGCGGGAAAACAGAATCAGTAAAAGATTTCCAGGTCGAAGCAGCGCGGGATGAAGCGACATGAAACTCACCATTTTCTACAACGGCGTCCTAGTCAAATAAAATCAGCAGCTGGGTCAAAATGTCGCATGGGAGCCAACCTACCGTGTTCGCATCGATTCGCTGAATCTGCTCTCCTTGCTCGGACACCTTTTGTTCAACGTTAGCCTTTATCCACTGTGTAGCCGACAGTCTCGCAGGAAATTTCCGCGATACTCGAAAACCTCATCAACAGGCTCGAAATAGCCAAGAACGCCCATAAAAGAAAATAAGAGACTACTTGCCATTTGTGCGAGTTGAGCTGTGTTCCTGTTAGCCAAAGACTCTCGTGACGTACAAGGCAAGCCACTTACTGAAAATGCCTCCTAGTTCAGTCATCGTCCGCTAATCCAATGTCAGTTGTTGTCACAGTTTGGAATTTAACCCGTATGCCGCACCTCGATCTGATCTATCGCATTTCCTCTCTCCTGAATATACGAATTGCTTTGTGCTCCTTCCTCCAGTAGCATGAGCTGCTGTGCCGAAGCGCCTCCAGCCCGGCTCAGCGCCGAATCACCTCCTGTGGGCATGTCCAATGACAGGATATCGCTCCTCGCCGCTTGCGTCAATTGATATGGTTTTCCTGCTGATCCGTTTCTCTGCTCCACCGAGTACAACGGCGAGTCCGTCCTTGACACAGGCAACGATGCCGGATTCGACACAGAGGAGGTAAATGCAGCCGTTCTCTCACGCGATGCCTGAAGATTTTTTGAACGAAGCTCCAGCGTGTCTTTGAATGCCGTTGTTGCGGACCCTAGGCGGGTCTGTAGGAGAAGGACCACCCCCTCTGAGTGCTTGCTGACTTGCTCTGGTTGTGAGCCTTGTTTCGAAAGACTCTTCAGGTTGTTCAATTCATTGTTAATCTTCGCCAGACTCTGCTTGATAACGAAGGACAGCTCCGATACTTCAACACTGTTATCCGCAAACAGGCTTCGGTTCTTGGCCAGTGACGCCAATCGACCCAACCTATCCATCGTCGTTCCGATCTCCTTCGATATGCTCGCGGCCTGCTGGGCAAACGCGCTGCGCGCTTTGGGTGTGCCATACGCCGCCTTCTGCTGCTCCGGCGTGAGCAGGGCCTGCCGCTGGCTGCTGAGTTTCTGTTGTCGTTTCGCGCTGGCGACTATAGACTGGAATTCGCGCGATCGGTCAAAGACTTGCGACATGGTTCCGGAGCGTAGAGAGCGTCACGGAGGACGCTGTGTGTGTAGGAATTCGACCAACTGCTGGACGATATCGCGTAGGCTAGCGCCTGATAGAATAGTACGCTGACCTTCGGATGCGGCCGTCTAGCACTTCACGCCAGCAACTCTCGCGGAGTATAACTAGTAGGACTGAGAGGTATACGTACGGATGTTGCAGACCGTTGAGAGGGTGCGCGGGCAAGAGTTGGAGGTGACGTCCGTGTACGCAGGTTTGCCACGTCTCCTGTAAGGCCTTCGCAGGCTCCCTTGGTGTCTCGTGCACGTTGATTCACGGAATTGGCAGAAGAGGAATGCTGAAGGCAGCAAAAGTTTATTTAGTGCTGTATCGAGGGCGAAATAACGTTGGCTAGTTATCCGGCCAGATCTCAGTGTACCCACTCCGGCTTCCCTGGACTGGACTCCGCCATAGGCGGCGCAGTTGCCCCCTTCCGAACCAATCAGGCAGGCTCGAGGCAAACAAACGACTGTCTCATCACGTGCTAACCGTGGACAACTATTTCAAACCGTTGACCTTTTAATCTTCTGCCTTCCCCCAGGGGATATAAATTTGTATACCGAATGCTTTCTTTCAAATTAGTGTCACGTGAGCTAAGTCAATTTCCAAGATCCTAATAGTTCATTTTGGCGGCATAGTCATCCAGCAGAATTCATCTCGAGAATCCTAAAGACGTCTGGTTATTTACCTCTTTGCTACTACTCACGAAAATAATTGAAAACCGGAGACACCGGAAGCCTCAGCTATTGAGTTGCATCTCAGAAGATTCCGAAGTGCTCCTACGAAGCAAAAAAGGAAAAATATGAACGTGCTCTGGACGCGGGATTTAATGTCTTCGAGTTGATTCTGCTCTTTCCATTTTTTGTAAGGAAATCCGACCGCCTTAATGTCTGTCAAGTCTGAGAGGCAGCAGTGGACTGGATCAGCAGGAAATGCAAACACGCATAATTTGGACCGATATTTGCCGTCCAAATGTGCTGTTTTCGCTTTGCGTTTCGCCGCTCTAAGATCGACCTGAACTGGAGAAATAGGCTCAGCCAGTACTGCCAACCAGATCAGCCATACAACGGAAGGGAGTGGCCTTTCAAACTATTGTTACAGCCTTAATTTACCCACGTTAAACCTCGAGACCGTGGAACACCACATCCTGTGAAAAAAGTTCCCTCCATCCCTACGACAACTCCCAGAGCTGCTCAGAAATTCCGTGACTGGAGAGCTCGCGAGAAACGCCGAAATAAATGTAGTAAAGAAGGCTTTGCGAAAGCTTTCTCAGCCCATCCTTGGTCTCTTGTTCATGCCGCCCTGCTGGCCAGCCGGAAATCCACCACGGCCAACACCTCCCATCATATTGCCCCCCATCATGCCTCCGCGGTTCTGCATCCCACCCATCATGTTGGGCATGTTGAACATGCTCGGCATGCCCATCATTGGATTCATCATAGGCATGGTAGGCATGGCAGGCATACCGCCCCTGCCCATGCCGCCCATCATGCCTCCTTGGTTCATACCCATATTCATACCGCCTCCGCGACCCATGTTGACACCCATGCCGCCTCTGCCACGATTGTTCATGCCACCGCGATTGTTGAAGCCCCCTGCGGCCATATTGTTGAAGCCACCACCCATAGCCATGCCGCCCTGGTTGTTCCAGCCGCCTTGATTCATGTTTGGCATTACGCCACCCATGTTATTGTAGTTTCCACGACCAACAAAGCCGCCTCCGCGGTTGAAATTTCCTCTAAAATTACCTCGTCCGCCACGGAAGTTGTCCCCACCTAGACCACCGCGGGCATTTGTTCGGTTGGCTCCTTGGCTGGTATTGTTGCTTGAACGCAAATACGGGTTTGAGTTGGCGTAGTGTACCACATAACCGGCAGGCTTGCCTGGTGGCTTGGGAACTGTGTTGGCGATATAGTCCTTCACAAGTTGAGCCGCCTCGGGGGTTGTAAAGCGTACATAGCAAGCACTGAGGACAATCAGGAGTCCGAAAACGCGCAATGAGAAGAGAAAAAAAAATACTTACCCTTTTGACTTGCCATTCGGCTTGAACTCATCAAACTTCAGCTCCTCTATCTCACTTTCCTTACCTACGGCATTTACCCATTCTCGGATCGTCTCCTCGCTCATATTGTGTCCGAGTTGCTGAATATTGAGAGCATGCGTAGGCTGTGGGCCGTAACCACTGTGTTGTGACGGAACCGGCGTTGACGACGTCTGCCGTGGCGTCATGTTCTGTGCTGTTTGGCTGTAGTCATCATCATCATCTCTCTCTTTGCGCTTTCGCGAGCCTGACGCGTCGGTCTCAGCGCTCTGTTCAGCATTCGCTTCTCCTTGAGCCGTGTCTACCGAATCAACTTTTGCGTTTGAGTCGCCGTTGACGGCATGATCGATATTTCCATGATCTCCCTCATAGTTTTCATCGCCATAGAGCTCTGTAGAATCGTCGTATTGATAGTCACCGTCTTGATGATGCTGCTGATGGCCCTCGGCACTATTTTCGTCCATGTACGACAAATCCAAGTTGTAGTCGTCGCCCTCCGCCATGTCCGAAAAAAACCTAAACTAATTTGGGAAGGAAGGATGGGCGTGTAACGGTTTTGAGGTGTCAAATGTTAGTATAAAACGACTTTGCTTTTGTCGCGCTTGGGCACAGCTCTTGAGCTTGAACAAGGTAGATTGTACTAGACACAGTCATGTTAGGCACATATATCGTACAGGCTTTGAAAGATCTCGTCGCTGCGAGTTCCAAGCATGGCCTTGCCGAGCAGCCATGTCGCGCAGCAAGAGCGAAAAGGGCAGGAAATACATTGACGTTTACATGAGTACACATACCCTTTCGAGAAAAGAGATTCAGCTCTCAAAGACAAGTACAAGTCCGCTTGACAGATGCGTTGGCCCGATGATGATTTGTAGGTACAAGAAGTTGAGTAAGAAGCTGGACACGCCAAAGCTCTCAACTACAGTAGCCAGAGATGTACAGATGTACAGATTCGGTAGCTTGCTTGTTCAATGACACTTGCGAGTGGTTCCGCGAGACAATATTTCGTGGAGTTGGTACTATAGCTCAGTTTGCCAGCCTAATAAAACACTTTGTAGGGTTTTCTTTTTCAAACGTCCCGTCTTCCAGCAAGAGTATGAGCAATACAAGAAAGAAAAGAAAGCTCTGAGAAGAGATTGCGCAAAGGTCAGTACGGCGTCCGCATCGACGCGAACGGTTTGGGAACTGGAAGGTGAGGGCACGGCGTCAGTCGTGGACGTAAAGTGAGCAAGCGAAGGCAGACTACGTGTCGCAACGTCAAGCCGGCGTATAGGGATCTGTCGCCGTTAGCGCGTGTTGTTGAAAAAGCATGTCGAAATGCAATGGCGATTCACTATCCGCACCTACAGTCAAGAAAGTTGAACGGTGGATGATGGGGAAGCGGTGAGGGTGAGGCGAAGGGAGAGGACGAGAGTGAGGTGAAGGAGGTTTGTCGCACGCTCTCCACGAGGCGTTGCACAGGGCGAGCTTCTACAAGGGGACTAGGCGCAGTGGTCGGGATCGTTGGCTCGATGTGCCCAATCCGGAAAGGATCGGCGACTGGCTCTTCGGGGCTGCTTTCTGGCCAGATGTGCTGCTGACCATAATTCCTATCCCATCCTCCTCCTGCTAATCGGCCACGCTGCCACCTCGCATCTACTAACCACACTTCTCGACCGCCTCTCCTCCATATACACCGACCAGACATCTTTCCTGAAGCGCTCTGGACTTACCGACACGATGGCCGACCAATTGAAGGTATGAGCCTCCAAGCCTTTGCGTTCGAATGTGCCCTGATTTTTGGCTTCATCTGCTGCAATGCACGCAACTGCCATGCCCCCAACCACCTCATGTGTCGACTTGTTGCTTGATTGGCGTGGAGCGCATAGCGAGAGCATGAGGCTGACGCTCTGTGCACCGTGAGCTAAAGTGTTGCGCGCCAAACTACCCTGCTTCGCGAACGTCAGAATGCTGCGTACGACCTGTTGCTAATGTGATCTTGTAGGAACTCGCAGGTAGCTAGTGCACCAGCCTCGGCGGCCGCCTACTTCCCAAGCTAATCCACTCTTCTCCTCTAGATTTGCCAAAGGAGTTTTTCCGCGATGGTACGTCGCAATTGCCAACATAAGCTGTGACCTGCTTCGCCTCGGGCATTTGAATTCTGCAAAAGAAACCAGAATGCTTCTGTGGAGTGCAGTGACCGCCGTGGTCGAGAGCGTCTTTCAATTTTGAGCGCAGCTAATTTGTGGCGAATTACAGGGCAGCAATTCATGAGACGTTGCCGTACGTGCGGAATCTAAACTGCGCGACGCTCGCCTGGCACCTACTGACCCGTCCTGTAGAGAAGCCATCGAAGACGGAGTTCCTCAAGATCTCGCAGGCTGTTGGAATAGGATGTAAGGATATAGCCTCGCTATGCCAGTTTCAGGGTTCCACGCTAACGTCGTTTCCCTCAAGTTGTTGTCATGGGCGCCATCGGCTTCGGTAAATACTCTCTAGTCGTGAAATCATCCTGCTCTTCTTCTGGCTAACACATTTTCTCTGCAGTTATCAAGCTCATCCACATTCCCGTAAACAACGTTCTCGTGTCATAGAATCTGGGTGTTGGGAGGTATAGAGGACGACTTCAAACACGTTCATGGATTGGGTGGGATGGTGTGATCAAACCTCTAACCTGTCGGCATAACTTGCAAGTGCATCATTGGAGACTGTATAATATAGCAAAGCGTTGCATACGGCGTTGGCAGAGAAGCAAAAGACGCTTAACGTGGCATCCATATATTGAACCATGATGAGTGCTAATTGCACACACCAACATTCAACCATGCTCTCCTTCCACTCCTTTACGGATACCTGCTACAAAAGTATGTATGCATTGTATCGAAACACCAGCAAACACACAGAGGGCATAGATTGGAGCTGGTCACAATCGGACACTCTACGTTTCTGTCTTCATTGGATCGCATACATGATAAAACTAATAATACACCATGCCATTGTAGGTGCGAGCACATGCCCCACAGGCGACCCAATGTGCCCTATGCAGGATTTCGAAGTTCGTCTCTGTGCATGAACAGTGAAAAAATGAAAGGAGGAAGAATAAAGGATCATCAATTATTGCGCGTTTAGCATCCTTGTCCTCGTCGCCCTCCACCATCGTCCCTGTGCACGAGGCGGTTCGGGTGGTTCTTCATCCAATTCCAGCCTTGCCTTGTATTTCACGCCCATTGCAGGGAAGCCTTCGTCTACGTCGAGACCATCATTCCACGAGTGCACAGAACACGTTCCAAGCGAGGTTCCCCAACCATTCCACGAAGTTGCTGCCTCGTCGTCAGCCTAAACACCCGCAGAAAGTGAAGTACAGGATTGTTTCGCCCAACTTACCAGCAATCATAGGCACATCAGGATGCCAGCTCGCATCTCTCACACACGTATTGAATCCGCTGCTGCCGCCCCAAAATCCATCATCGTAGTCGTCTCTACTCCTGCTTCTCAAGAAATTCGTCGCGGCACTGACATCCACTGTGCCCTTTAGCGTTGCGTCCATATTCCATATGTACACCTTCCCGTCGTAGCTTCCAGAGTACACGTATCTGCTATCCGTGCTTCCAGGAGGCGAGAAATGGCATCGTATCAATGTTTTGAGGACTTGATGTCCCCTAAAGGTGACCAGCGAGCAGTCATGCGGGTGCGGGCGCCAAAGGTCGTAGTTGAAGGGGTTCATACGGTACTCAAAGCCCGTGGTATACCTATCTATGCGCACCTTGTCCGCCTTCTCGGTTGGGATGACTTTGCGAAGGTCCCATAGCTTCGCAGTTTGGTCTTTGCCGTTGGAGATAATGTATCTGCCGTCGCCTTTGCTGTCCACGTAAGTCAAACCCTCAGTGTGACCCAGGAAGACACCGGCTGCACGTCCCTCGCCAAGAGAACGTCTGTCCCATACTTTGAGAGTAGTGTCATCGGAGCCGGAATACAGCACATGCGGTGATGCGGCGTCGCCAAAGCATACGGCATTGACATCATCTCGATGACCGGGAATACGGAGAATGGATTGGTTGCGCTCAATGTCAAACACATATACCGAACTGTCGCCTGTACCTGCGACTATCTCTCTTCCGTCTCCTGAGAATCGAATCGACCAGATGGCAAAGCGGGCGTAGGCACGGGCGCCAGCTCCTGTGCCAAGGCGTGAGAAGTCCAGCGTGCGTGGATGAGAAACGTCATTCGGGTCGGTTGGTGCAAGGCATACCACGGAGCTAATCGAGCTGTAGGCTAGCCACTTGTTGTCCGTTGAAAGGGATGCATCGGTGATAGTCCAAGATCCGTAAGGATTATCAACAACCTTGTAGTACTTCCACTTGTACGGATTGCTCGTATCATACATGCGGACTCTAAAGTCCTGCCCGCATGAAAAAAAGAAGTTCCCGTCTGCAGAAAACTGACCGGAATAGCAACGCGCATTGTAGATGATTACTTGATCAGCCGTAGACTCAGGAATCATGTCATGTTTGATCATGGAATTGCTCGTCCTCTGCTGTCCTTGTGAGCTTAAACCAAGCTCCCTCTTCAGCAGTCTATGAGCCAACTTCTTCTTTCGTTGTATCGAATCCATCCGGCGCTCATTATCGCCAAATGTTCCGTTCTCCAGTAGCTCTCGGCCTTTTTCGCTTGGCACCTTCTCAAATTCAATAGGTCTTGAGGGACGCGAAGATTGTCGCACGCTTCTGCTCCATGGTGTCCAGTCATCATCATCATCATCATCTGATTCTGCACTGGTATATCTGCCGATAACGTGTGCACGCAACAATCGTTGGAGACCCGGTTGTCGCACAATCCGCAGCAGTTGTTCTCGAGTCACTATGCTCATCAGCATTTTACGACAACGTTACGGAAGGCCTCTACACACCAAAAACAGGCCTTGATCTGCCAGATCCTTGTGTTCCTTCTTCCTCTTCTTCTTCTTCTTCTTCTTCCTCGTCTTGTTCTTCCTCGCCGTCGTCATGATTTTCATGGTCATTGTCATCATGATCACTGCCCTCTATCGTCACTTGTATAGTTCCTTCCTCTAGTAACGTTTGAAGTATATTCTCTTCTGCATCTTGCCACGCCGCTTCTTCTTCCTCTTCTTCATCTTCGTCCAGATCTTCGACGGCCGGCACGTAATCCATGTCATCGTCATCATCTTCGTTCTCCTCGTCTATCCATGCCGGATCATAGTCCGCAACTCGTTCCTCTATGCTCTGTACACTTGGGTCGTATGAAGGTGATCTGTCCGCCATAATAAATGAATTTCACTGTTCAAGAGGGATTGTACGTTTCACAAACTGTTGGGTCACACGGCATGAAAGTAATCACGGCATTGTGAACCCTAGATAGGTGAGCTTCCATGCCAGAGTTTCCGCCACTCGTCATTGACGAATTGCCGATTTAGGGCGGGTTGGGCAGTCTCGACGGAGATACCGCCCTTATCACCGAAAATTGTTAGACTTATTGGCAGCGCACTACCTCTCTCTCTACACATTAGCATAGTCATTGAATGGAATTAATACATCGGACGCATCCATGTTCCAAAGCTGCTCATCCGATTCGACAACTCGATTTCTTCAAGAAGCGTCATGGTTCAATTCTCGTTGACGGCTTGCAAGGTTTCTCAATCAAACAAATCCTGATTATGAGGCCCAAAGACGAATTATGAAAGATTGGCTTTGAAGCTATCCAATTTCTGCTGACGGTTAGTTTCAGCAGGCACCTTGAAATTTGTCAGAATGAAGCCAAAAGCAACGAACTTGCCAATCATTTTGGCTGTCTTGCTTCGATAGAATAACTGGAGCAAAATTCGACATTTGTATCTACATCATCACCATGGAAAAGTTGGAATCCCTTTCCGAGAAGGCTCGTTGACGGAGGCTATTCCAGGTGCATGCCCCTTTGCATCACATGTAATTTCATGCCTGTCGCTTGATGGAAACCCTTTACGGTCCATTGCCCAATGCTTTTAAAGCCTGAGTTCTCATAGAACTTGACATTGTTGTCAGTAGTTTCTGTTTTGATGGGAATCTCGAGGCTGTCGGCTTTTTGGATTCCCCACTCAAGCAAGCGCTTGCCAACACCATTTCCTGCAACCCGAAAGTCGACACATATGTTATCTAGGTAAAGGAACGTGCCGTTGTGGTACCTACACTTGTCAACGTATGGCATAGCCACGGCAATGCTTATTACCTTTTTTCGAGATCTTCCTCCGACCTTAGATAGTTCATGAATCGAGTAGCATCCTGGTCTTTTCGGTGGTAAAATAGCCGCCAATACCAAAGCTGCAAGTCGACAAGTAGCTCTTGTTCGCATCCGCGTCAGACTTGAATGGAAAGAGTAGTCAGAAGCACAGGCTGACCTTGAAAATGTTCCAGGCTAGATCGATAGTGGTGGCCTGTTCCGCCATTTGCCTGCACCATTCCCTTCCATTGCCAAACTGCAAATCCGATCGGCGTGCAAACTGTCTGAGAACTAGATAAAGGCAAAGCTTGGGAGCTGTTGATCCAACTCAGCATGCTCCATGACTCTCTTTCTATCTGCTGTGTCGGAGCCTCTCTTGGCTCTGAGGGTAAGCCACAGTTGCGGCCTTCTGCCACAATGATTGTTCGCGAAGGATCCCATAAAGTCTTACGCAGGCGTTTGTCCCAAAAGTACAGAGTGTCAGACGCGTTAGATACATCGTCATGTAAAGGAGCATATAGATAATCAAATAGTGGAAATCTACGGAACGAAGTTAAAAGCATAGATAACATCGCAGGGATATCATCCACAGTTGCTTCTCTGAGATGGACGGTCACAGCCGTCATGGCGGTTTCTTTTGGACGTCGAATGCGGTTTCTGAATCGGATTAAGCTCAGTCTAAGCTACGTTCATGTTAGATGACGTCAATTTGGCCTGACCGTTTTCGTATCAAATCTGAAGCACGTGAGAGAAACGGAAGAAGATGGGCAAACTCAAGTTAGCAAAGGAAAAAAGTGCGTTCTTCACTGCCCCAATCTACCCAGTCTCTTGCCCCTTCTTCGCAAAAAGAGAGCGTAATATCACCCCCCTTTCCAGAAAGGTGAGATCTTCTTTTTCTACTCGTTATGTACACATCGCCGATCACTTTGTATTCACCTGGCATTGACGTCTCTCTTAGTATGTATGGACTCATCCCCCCATCCAACACGCAACAAATATCGTCCTTCATCGTCAGTGGAGGACCTAGCCCAAAGTATCCTCGTCGCGTAAGAACGAGACGTCGGTTATATGTGCAGCTCTGCACCCAATAATGAATCATGTCGTACTTGCCTTGTGTTTCCTCATCTTGACAACCTTCTTGCTTAAGGCTCAGGAGATATGCTGCTCTGTACACTTGCCACTGCTCCCAATTTCCGATATGCCGCCCCACAGAAAGGGTTGTAACAAATGCGATGTCCTGATCAGTTAATGCGTACGGCGATGTTAGCTGTGCGTGCTGTGAGATGGTTTTCCATAAGGAGCGAAGTTCCGTAATCGACGGCTTCTCCTTAAATACTTCAAATATAAACTCTACTTGATCGACCACGACACCACATACATTCAGAATTTTTGCATTGGAGGTGTTTATTTGAGTGTTGGAGGTGGAAATCATCGGCCTGGTGTCAAGATTTGTGCCGTAAGGGGAAACTATTCTGACCTCAAACATGTTCACATCCCAACGCGGCACCCAAGAAGGACAGTTGTCAAGAAGAGTGGCCTCCGTATGCTGTATATACTCTAGAATTCTAACGCTGTGAGTGGATTCGATATACTGTCGCGCCAGTTCCAAGTAGACGTCGTTGGAGTGCTGCCTGTAGTCGGGCATGATACTGACAGGAAGAGTAATCCTGTTAGCGAGCTCCAAAAAAGCGTAAACACGGTCACTCGGCTCCTTGAATCGAAGAGGTCGTGCGTAGTGAAACAAATCGAGGAACAGGACCTCCGCAGAGTTGACATTGCTGTATAGGGGCGTTGCTTCTTTTGGATTGCGGTTTCTGTAGATCTCGAGATGCAGATCGTTCATCCTGTCGATACTTGTCGGGTTTTGCGTCCAGACCTGAGGCAGTCTTTGCTCCATCCAAGTCCAAACTCTAAGCACCTTTTGCCATTCTATCTCCAGGCCTCCCCATTTGACAACGGCGCTAGTCGAGAGACCTGCCTCCTGGACCACCCATCCACGCTCAAACCAAGGCTCCTCAGTTAGGGCTAGCAGTGATTTCCATCTGCCGTCTCTCGCGAGTTTCTCCCGCTCTTCGGCGGTTAAGAAAGGAAAACTTCCGTTGGAGGAGCTCGCATACTTGAGCTTGTCGAGAATCATTTCGTCCAGTTCCGCAAGCAACGACACAGCGGCTGGTGCGTGTTCATTCGCTTTGGCCTCGAGACATATTAGAACTCGATCTGCTTTACTATAGATTTGTCCCATTAGTGCAACCTGTCTTGCCTTCTCCGTAAGATCCTCCTGGTTAATACAGATCGAATCGGCCCAGAGCGTACGAGACTGCCGAGGCAAGCGAACGTCTCTCAACACTCTCCATAAGTTATGTGTTATTTTGACAACCCTTCCGTTACATACTACATCTTTTTCCTTTCGGTCACTGCCCCAAACGTATGAGATAGCTTCAAAATACGGCATCTTGTCTAGGGACGAGACAACGAGAACGCATTCCAGAGGCTCATCGTCTTCTCCAGCTTCAAGGACTATGTAGCGAATAAAGTTGCCATCACTTAGAGGCTTATATAAGATTTCTTCCGTTTCCATGGTACGAGAATCCAGATTTTCCTTCCGAACAGCCTTTACGGAAAGTGATCAACTTTGAGTCAACTGTTTACATGATATCTGGTGCAGCAGCGAAGCTATATAAAGAAGTTAGCTCAAGAGATAAGGGTTCTGCTTGCCAAGGCACGATCGTTACGAAAAGGTTGACCGAAGCGAACGGATTATCCCGTTCCAAGATTATCAAGGAAAGAGTGCCCCGCGAAGGAGTACAATCCCTGTAAAAGGTGCTCAAGTCAGGAGGAAGGCGGTGGTAAGGCTGTAGCAGACGACAAGTCTGACTGTCTGCTTGTTACCCTATATGCAATGCCAATTCCTAGTCTTTTTGAGTCTGCTAGGGACACTTCGGTCAAGTCCAGACTGTTTCCCTGGCTTCAACGCGTCTCACAGTGCTGAAGGGCTCGAAGCTGGCCGTGAATGCGGCACTGTCCAAGTGTTCGTTGCTTGCATCTAAGGAGACGATGGCCGATCGAGCATTGTCATTTCGCCTCCACATGTCGTTCGTATAAGAGGGAAAAATCGTGAAAACATCATCTTCATTCAGGATTCCTATCCACGGAAGGAAAACTTCGACAGGTTTTGCTATCTTATAGAGTTCGTTGCCCGCTTTATGATCGACCTCTTCAACCCCTGCGTAAAACCGGCATCTCTGTATGACAACGCGGCATTCTAAGCTTGAGGAAAGAGTTTTGCAATGGCTTCGACAGTGGTGTTGCCCCCGCTGAATATTACGCCGACATTCCAACCGTCCTCTCCAGCTTCTTTCTCCACCATCTGTCGAAAGTCTTCATTGTACAGAACAACGGCCAGCGGCACACACGCACTTGGCTCCACAAAGATTTTCATCCTCTCGAGGACCAGTCTCATTGCTTTTATAATCTGCTCTTCGGTGACACTGTAGATACCTTTGAGCTTATTAGGGTCACTGATAATCTCCCAGTTTATCACGCCCACTGGCGTCCTCAGCCCGTCTGCTATCGTCAATGTTGAGACAGTCTCGATGCGTTTTCCTTCCTTCAAGCCTCGTTCGCCATCGTTGGCGCCCTGGTATCTAGGCTCCGAACCAAACACCCGTATCCCAGTTCCGTACATTGCAGTAGCTGTTCCTGCGAGGAGCCCACCGCCACCAAGTGGCGTTATGATGGCATCGAGGTTAGTTCCCAGGTTCTCGACTTGTTGCTCAAACTCCAAGGATGCAGTTCCTTGTCCAAGGATAATATTTGGGTGATCATAAGGTGGAACCAAGACGACACCTGGATGCTCTTTCTGTACCTCCGCCACCTTCGCCTCTCGGTCAACCGAGGTGGACCCCGAAAAGATCACCTTTGCTCCAAGGGCCTGAGTGCCAGCAATCTTGGATGGGGTGGATATAGTCGGCATCACAATGTAAGCGGGAATCCCAAACGTTTGGGCAGCCAATGCCAACGCCTGCGCATGATTTCCTGACAGGAGTAAGTACTATGATAAGAGAAAGACCTGAAAAATATTCACCTGAGCTATGCGTGATGACACCCTTGCTTCTTTGTTCCGATGTTAGACGGCTGACGGCGTGGAACGCGCCTCTCGCTTTGAAAGCACCGATCTTCTGGTAGTTTTCACACTTGAAAAAGAGTCGTATCTTTGGCCTCGCCGGCTTCTGGCCCTCCCATTCTGTACCTGCGAGATCCTCTGGCGTCTGAGGTGTAGAAGCGATGGTGTTGAGTGTCGTTGACGTGTGCACTGGGGTAAGATGGATATACGGTTTAATCAACTCGGCAGCCGCTGCCACCGATTCGCGCGTCAAAGGCGGACAAGAGGAAATTTCGGACATGATCGACATGTGACTATTTTCAAAGCACAACACCTACAAAAGAAGAGAGCGGAAGTTGAGACAAGGCCATACAGTGGAGACAAAAATCACAATGTCAGAATTCCATGTTCTATCTCCGCCGATTGCACCGAAATAGCGTCCTGATTTGTGTTTCGGAATTCCACGCACAACCTACGCAAGCACCAAATACAAGATCAAGAACGGGGCTTGACAAAGCTACTGAGCTTAGAAATGAGACTGCGTATGAAATATAGGTTTATTCTAATTTGAAGGATGCTGAGCAATATGGAGAATAGTGAAGATACATTACGAGAGCGGTCCAATGTACTGCATCGGGTTAGCCGACATCGGACTTTCGTTCCGACCACCGAGATATATTTGATGCTACTGTGAGAAGAATTTATGCCCCTTCCCTTCCACCATGAGTCTCAAAGAAGAGAAACCCACCGTGTCGAATAAGGTCGATCTTTCAGCGTTCGGGTTGTCCGCCGAGGAGGTCCAGACGCTGTCGCAGAAATGCACTGAGGCGAAAGAAAAGGCATACTGTATGTACTTAGATGCGTCACGTTCCTGAGCATCACTCGTACCCCACCCAGATTGAATAAAACTCGACATTGAGCAGACAAAACAGGCCGCTACTCCCACTTCAAGGTCGGGGCTACGCTGCTGGTCAAAGACGATGCTCCCGCTGTGTCGTCGACTGGCCGCTTCATCTCTGGCGCCAATATCGAAAATGCATCATATCCCGTGGGCACCTGTGCTGAGCGCGTAGCACTGGGTACGGCGGTCTTTGAAGGACACCGCTACGGGTCGTTCAAGGCACTCGCAGTCGCGACGAACACAGAGCCAGGTAGCCCGGCGAGCCCTTGCGGAATGTGCCGACAGTTCATCCGCGAGTTCTGCGAACCGAATATGCCAATCATTATGCACGATAGACTTGGTGGGCAAGTCGTGATGACTGTCGAGCACGTAAGTGTTCTTTTTTCTCTCCCTCTCGATTTGATGTCGAGTGGGATGAAAGAGAGGAAAGAAAAGAGAGGACAGGAAAGGGACTGACTGAATGAAACAGCTCCTGCCAATGTCCTTTGGGCCTGATTCGTTGCCCGCTCCTGGGGAGCTGGACAAGCTAGAAAGGACATAGGAGAGAACATCTCGAGGCGGACTCGGAGTTTTAAGCTACTGCAAAGGAGCCTCTGGGAGGGGACGCATGACTTGTCCTAGGAATGATGCACCCGTTGGCAAACGGCTGATACCAGTGTAGATATCGCGCTTGCCATTTGAGACAGGCAGATAGAACGAAAGTTACTTGGCTTTCATCCACCTCGCTCTCTCGAGCCCCCAATTAGCGTCTCGTCCTAGGAAGTCATTGGCAAATGCAGAAGCCCGATAGGACCGTCGAGCATGTAACGCACAGGAAAGGTCTGTCGCGCGGGGAATCCAGAGAGATAAGGAAGTCTGGGGGACATGGAGGGACATGCCGCCTCACGTACGCCTTTGGCAGGGATCAGTCCCAACATGTGCGTCTGGGTCCTCCCGCTCTTGCACGGACACGAAACGCGCCGTGGAGATGGAGAGAGAAAAGTCGCAAACAAAGGACAAGCGATCGCTTTTACACTTGCATCGTTCAGAAGCGAGGACGAGGCCTGGGCGTTGGCGATGGACGAGGCGCCGACGCCGTCTGGAAGTGGACGTCTGCTCGTCAGCGCAGCGGTTTGCTGGCCAAGCCGCAGGGACTTGACGTGCATGACGCGCAGGATGGGCTTTTCGTTCTCCGTCCAGCTCCCAAAAGGCCCATCGCCCGACTCGTCATGGCCTCACCGACACACACACAACCCGCACTCCTCCACCCGCAACCACAACCACAACCACGCCCGTTGTCCAACCCTGTTCGCAGCCCTCAATCAGCCTCTCAATGCCCTTTCTGGCTGCCAGAGGCCCACGCTAAAAATCTGTCTCTCACGATCGCCTCTGCAGTGCGTGCATCTTGCCCCGCTCGCACTTCACAGACCCGACCACCCTCGCCCCCATTTTAGCGCTAAAGGGCGTCGTTATTATCACGTCCTTTTGATCGCCCCTGTGTCGCAATCTTGTCTTCATCTCCTCTTCGTGAGGTTCGACGCTCGCCTCCGGAGTGATTTGGTCTTTCTTTTTTTCATTAAAATCGCAAAGATGACTCGCCAGATCATTTATGGCGGTGCCTTTGTGCTTACTGTGGCCTGTACGCGTTGTTGCCTGTTGACATCATACGAACGTCTTCCACTGACAGCTGCGACACAGGCACGGCCATGACGATAGCGAGCATAGTGGTGCCCAGTTGGATCCGATGGGACAACGTATGTGTTCATATCCAATATGATAGAAAAATTTAAAATAATGCCACGCGATTCTAAAGGCAAGACAGGGCACGCCGTCGTCACCGACTGTTTCCTACGGCCTACACAAACGATGCTCGTCCGTAACCGGCATCTGCGAGACGTTCCCACAGGATTCTGACTGTAGCCGAGATTCGGGCTTCTGTTCGATGTGGCGCAGCGTTGGTTTCCTCATGTCCTTCGCTGTCCTAATCGAGCTTGCCACCCTCGTTGGCTATATCATCATCGTGCTGGGCGGCAAGCAGACCCGTGACTACGGATGGAAGATCATCTGCACCCTTCTCGCCTTCGTCACCGTCGTGCAATGTGCTGGAATGGCCATTGTCGCCTACCTCTACGACAACGATCCTCGATTCATCATGGGCTGGAGACTTGACGTTTCCTGGATCCTTTGCACCATCAGCTGGTGTCTGGCCCTACTTACCGCCTTAGGCATAAGTGCTGCGAGCTACGTCCTTCCTGAAGAAGGCGGATATGAGATAATTCCTGGTGAGCAGTGAAAAAAAATAGATAAATACAATTTTTGTCGCAACACGGGACCCCTTCGTTTTCAACGTGGAATGAAGTGGAAAGGAAGACGCGGCAGGAGGTGTGAAGGGGACGAACGACGAATTTTGCATTTTTCCTTTTGCCTCTCCCCTCCCCAACCTTTTTGTTCCCCTTATTGCATTACACGGTTTACAGGAATCTGATTTGTGGAATGCACGAATAGACGAACAGCCGCATCTCCAAGAAGAGCGGCATTTTGGACGCGCGGGCATCACGTCGTGGCTAGGTGGCCATGAGGATGGCTATGCTGAGGATTTTGACGAGGACGGGTACCACACGAGCTTGGGCAGGAGCTCAAGTTACAGCAAGAGCTCTACGTTAGGGAAGAGTTTATGAGGTTTCGGAGCAGCAAGAAACGGTCCTGATATTTGGTGGTGGCGTTAACCATACACACTGTCTTGGGCGCCATGGCCAATGTTGGCTTGTAACCATTTCCTTTATTCTCCCTTTTCCCCCCCTCTCCATTTGGGGGTCTACATTGGCTGGGCGTTTTGTTCGCGTTATGATATCCCCCGTCGCCCAAGCTGGCGCTGTCTTCCATTCCGCACAGCATGGTTTCCAGGGTTCTTCAAGGCATCTAAGTAATAATCCGTGGTCACACAGTTCTCGGGACTTTCTAGACGCATTTATAACGTCTTAGCATATGAGTCTGCAATTGCATGAGCCTTCGGCAAAGTTTTTGACGACCATTGAATCTTCGACACATCGTCCTGCGCGATTCCGTCACTTGCTTTGAGAGTGAGTCGCCTGACCGGACGCCGAGCAGCCGATCGGTCGAGTGAACGTTGCGGACAAGTGCTTGCCCGTCGCACCAGATGGGTCTGCTGCAAGCAGTCGGAGCTCCCCACCTTCGACTCCCGATGCCCGTGAGAAGGGCGACTGAGCTAGGCCTAGCTCTCACACCAAGGGCGACGTCAGCTCTCCTGGCTACCCCTCCACTTCACACGCATGTCTCACCGAGCTGACCTTTTTAAAGCTGGCCTTGCGCAGCAACGTACGCTTTGCTCTCTTGACTTCAGCTCCGCCTACGAAGCTCCGATCCTACTCGTACGGCGCTACATTTGAACCTGGCCGCTTCGTCAGGTGGGAGGTTCTCTTCATCATTTTTTTTTTTTGAAAAAAAAAATTCCCAAAGATATTCTAGAAAACTGTGAAACCGCACCGTCCTACTCTGCCCTACTCTCCCTTCCTCTCCCAAGAAAGGATTGTTTGTCGCAGCCCAAGTGGGAACATGGCAGGCAAAGTGGACGAGGCCATGGAGGCGATCATGAAGTCGCGCTCGATGCCGGACGTCCCCGTGAACTTTGTGCCTGCAAAGGCTGGTGAGATCATCAAGCTTGGCCCCATTACGTGCCGCGTGCTTGAGGATGGCTCTCGAACGGGTGCGAAGGTCTCCGAGTCCTCAGAACTTGGTTGAACACGGGGCGCTTACACAAAAGGCATGCAAGACAACCGCATAGGCGTCGCCGAGTTCACACTTCCTCCTCGCACAAAGGGTCCGCCGGCACATTGGCACGAGGTGAATACACACCTATACATTATACATCCCTCACACATGTAAATCAAAAGAAAAAAAAAAGAAATCGAAGTTGCGTCCCGTTTTATTCTCGGCAAGGCTGACCCCGCCTCCTTCTTTTTTCGCAGATGCACGACGAGATGTTTCTCACCAGTACGTGTTGCGCCTGGCTCGGCCTCGCCACGAACGAGCAAGAGCGCGGACGATGCTGACACTCCAGGTTTCAGCGCAAGGAACCGTCCGGTACCACGTTCCGGGCAAGCCGGACATCGACGCGGCAACGGGCGACTTCGTGTCCGTGCCGGTGCGGGCGCCGCACACCTTCTCCAACCCGTTTGACGAGGAGGCCAAGTTCTTCAACACGTACACGCCCGCCTTCTACATCAACTACTTCAAGCTGCTGGGGAGCATGATCGAGGAGGGCGGCGAGATGACCAAGGAGAAAAACCTCATGGCTATGGCGAACTACGCTACGCTGCCTGTGCCCCAGGACAAGATGGAAACCACGTGGGACAAGAAATAGATGCAAAGCAGGCTTGCTCGCACGGGGAAGTTGTGGGAGGAGGTTCTGCCGCTGCCCTCGCTATCTTCGATGTGGTATCATGGCGCCTCGCCCCTTCCCTGTGGAGAGACATCAGAACAAGAAGAGAGCATGCGGAGTGAATTAGGGCTTAGTATAGCATTAGGCCATATGAAATTCGTATGCATATGCGTTTGCTACAGCAGCGGTAGAGAAGACCTCTCCTCCCCCACCTCGGGGGGATTCAGTTACCGTCGTCTCAAATTATGTGAACCCAGTCGAGCAGAGGGCGTCGTAGTGATTCACCATCGCTTTGTGCGAACTGAGAACAGAGTCAAGAGTCCGAGACGCACAGAACGTTGGCTGCGAGGGGAGATCGAAATCAACGGCATTCAGTGTGTCATGGCATTTCGCCGCTCCCCGGGCCACCCGAGCATTTTGTTGAACGTCGGAGCAAGGCCTGTCTCTCGTCACTGGCCCCAGTCGTTCGGGGGTTTGCCATTGCTCTCGCCTCGCTGATGATTCCTTTTTTCCCGATCGTTTTCAGGCGAATGGAGGTGGGGTGGGCCGCGATTGATGGGCGCAGCTCGACGCGCACGGTGCGAGGCTTGCTCTGCTTGCTGCTGGCAAGCGGGCCAGACGCGTTGGCCTGGCTTTCTGGTGTAAGCAGAGCGTACTTACGACTCCTGTCAGCGCGGTTTTTAATTGATTACTGTGGTGCGGGCCAGGATTCTCTCCTCTTGAATATGCAAAGATGAAGTTTCCTGCCCTTTTCCCTTTCCATTTGTAGCCAACAAGGGGACCGTTCCTCAGATCTTGAGATCGGGCTGCGTCGCGGGTATCTGGAACTTTTGGCTTTTTTATTTTTATTTTTTTTTCCCTTCCTCGCTTTCGACTTCTTAGTGCCAGCTGCTGCTGCTGCCACAGCTGCATGTGGTTGGTTGGCCGATCCCTGGATCGACACTGTCAGACACGTCCGTGTGAAATGACATTCTTCATAATCAGAAAGCGAGGTCACGGCACGTTCGTGTAAGAAGAATCAGATTGAATCCCAAAGTAGTTCTAATACAAAGTAGACTGAAATAGCCCCCATCTCCATGAGGCGAGGACTTGGCCAACGAAGCAAGGGAACAGCATCCCTTGTGGAAACGTCATCACGTCGGTTTGGGAGCCGGACAGTAGTCAGATGCGGCAAAAAAAAAAAGGAACGCTGTGTATCACCCAGGTCAACATGTTGAGAGACGGCTTAGGACAAGCTGGGGAGTTCATAATTGACAATGATTGAACTATTGGATGAACATTTATCGTCGCCGTTATGAGGCCGTACGTATCGCTCTATTGTTCAGCTATGGGCAGATCTCTGCGTGGAGCAGCCAAGCCCCTGTCCATGTATCTGCGGCTACGGAGTAACAGTGGGCCCAGATATCAGTTGTCAGATCGTAATAGAAGGCGTCCCTTTTAAGACCCAAGGATGTCCAATATTCTCACCCAGAAAGGAGACATCTCTGGGAAAAAAAAAATTTCCGGACCTGATCGATGGATTCCCAAGAGACGGTTCGGGTTGGGAACGGAGAGAGAGTCAAATTTCCTTTCACTTTATCGAGGGGAAAAAATGAGGTGGCTTTGGAATCTGGCTGGCTGTCGTCAGTGGATTCGAGAGCGGGAGTGGCGCTACGGTGATCCTGTCACTACGGTGATCGAACAAAGCTAAGGAAAGCTCGTTGGTCACGACCGATGATCTGGACTCGGTGGGTCCAGGAAAGCGTGCGACGGCATTATTGTGTGGTAGCGACAGGAGGGAAGGGTCCGCTCCAATGCTGTATGTACTACTGTCGGCTTCGAAAGGAACAGCTTAGAAAACGAAAGTTGTTCGAGTCGTCGGTTAGACTAGACATCACGTTAAGATCAAGTGGTGCGTGATTTGCATGCGTAGCGTGTGCGAGTCAAACAATGCACTACTTTGACACGAGTCGCCGTCGTCGTCCACACTGTCAAGCAGTGAAGCCGCATAATTTTCCATCATTTTTTTATTTGACAAAAAAAAGTTTTTTTTTTGGGAAGGGTTAGAGAGGTCGATAGATTAGAATGTGAAGGTGTGATGGGACAAATCGGAGTGCATATTTCACGACGAAGGGTAAGCGGTGATGGTATGCAGATGGCTTAGCAGAGTGCGGTGTGTGAATGACGATGATTGTGGCACAACAGAGGCTGATCCGGGAGATGAGGGAGCAGAGGTCCGATGTGATTTGAGGCTGTTCACCTGCTAAACCAGCTGTGGGTCTCGTATGCTGAGAGATTCATGTTCCACTTGCCACTCACTTTGTTCGCTGCTAGTCAGGTATGGAGTAAGGCTCAATGAGGGCGGAAAAGAGATAAGGGCAGATCAGAGAGAGCAACGGAGGGTGATTAGTGGACGAGATCCTGGGGCGGCGCAGCTGAACAACGGTGCCGCTTTGCAAAGTCCAGAGGTAGCCCATCTGCTTGACGAGCGAGCGGAAAACAGAGGCGCGAGCACTTGGCCGATTTGGCAGTTGGCTCGTTTTGCGTGCAGTGGACTGCGCAAGCCACAAAAGCCAAAGATTGCACCGGCGTGAAAAGGGTTGTGGGACGAGCCCTCGTGGAGCGAAGGCTGCAAGTGCGGCCGGTGGAGTCTCGTGGCCCGTTTCGGAAGTCGGCTTTGTGACGGAACCGTGGTGACAAGGGGTCCTAATAATTTTTTTTTGGCTCTAGAGCAGAGAGAGGGAAAAACAACGACGAGAGAGGTGCAGCAGCATAGGAACGCGCACGGCGCATGATCCGCTGGGGCCGTCGGGGAGCAAAGACGAGAGAGGAAAAGAGCGAACTGGTGGGAGGAACAAAAAGGAAGCAAAAATGATGTGTTTCAGGAGCTGCACAGGTAATGCAAGGTTTACTGGCGCTCTGCCTCGGACGGGCGTTTTGGGAGCGTGAGAGCAATAGCAGGAGATTGTGTGCGTGCAAGTGCAAGGCAGGGCGAGTAATGCGTCTACTCCTTGCTCAATGCGAGTGGTGAGGGCGAGGGTGCGACGGGTAAGGGTGTGTGGCAGACGCATGGAAGATCAGGGAGGGGAAGAACGGGGATCAGAGAGAGGGGCTCAGGCTGGCAGCTGGGGCAATCGTCCAGATGGTTTTGCGTGATGATGACCAGTGCCATTATGATCACTAGGAGGATGGCAATGACGAAGTAGAAAGATAGGATGGATGGACAGCGTACCGCCACAAAACCGATACGGCACGACCCAAGCAGCCTGTCCTCTCGTCACCACTCGCTACACTACCCAGCACTGAACATACTGTGGTCGCCGTCGTCGTACTTGCTCCATGCTGGTGCTACCGTGCCGGCCGGGTTTTTTTTAAACGCTTGTGGGCCTGCGTCCACGCGAGGGATGGGCCCAGTGGACTGGCGTCCGTTCAGGTACAGCCGAGATGGGCTCCTGGCAGTAGGAGGAATGGTAATCGTCTTGCGGATACGGCGCAGCAGTCGTATGCGTGGGAGGAGTAGGACAAGGACATTCTCGTCGCCACAGGGTCTTGCTGTCAGGATACAATTCTACGTACTGCATGGTACCTCTGTACAAGTGATCAGACAGATTGGCCGTGGGCGAGTGACACCAGCAGCAGCGGAGGCAGGAAAGGTAACCGTACACGCGTGCATGTCGTGTGGCAGGCATCAGACCTCCGCTTTCCAGAAGGTCGGCTAGTGCTGCTGCCACTGCTGGTGCTGCTGGTGCCGCTGCGACGGGTGAAGGTGGTGGTGTTCGCGACTCAGTAGTGTGCCTTTGCTAACGTTGCTGAGCCTTGACTCTCTCTGCGTCTTGTGGTCTGGTTCGGCCTAGCTTGCCACCCGGCCGAGCAGCTCGTGTAGTTCGTTGTAGCAAAAGGTCGCAGCACGAGCAAGGTACGTGACGGCGGATGCCATCCAGCTCCAGGCACCGCTTGCGTCTCGTTCCACAAGGCTGTTTGCAACTGTGAGACGCCTTCTCACATAGCGACGTGGGTGCACACCACCGGCACGGAGGATCAGAAGCAAGGGAGCAGGAGAGAGGAAAGCGGCGCGGCAGATTTGCTGAGGCGGCAGGCTCGTGCGGACATCGTCGAGCGAGCCCAGCTCGCCTCCGGGCGCAGTCTTCGCCAGCAGGCCCGGCCGCGGCGTCGTCCTGTTCGAGGCCCCTTTCTCCCTCGACTCGGCGTCGGCCGCGCTGCTGGCCTCGAGGCGTGCACGCAGCAGGGCGCGCGAAGGCAGCCGGACGCCCTCGAGGAGGACGACTGCTGCGGCCGTGCGACTGCACCGACGGCTCCTCGGGCGCAGCGGCACCGCGTTTGGCGTGGATCCGGCGCGCGCACGCCGGGCATCTGGCCCTCCAGCGGGGCTCGTGCACGATCTCCTTTTGCGCTGTGGCCGCGCCCGCATCGGCACTCGCCAGTCGTCTGCGCGCGGTCAAATCAGCGGCGCCGCCAACGCGGGCACAGGGGCTTGTCCGCGCCCTCGTTCTGCCCTCGCTCCCCCAGTCGGCTCAACTGCTGGGCCTGGCCCATTTCCACGCCTCGCTTGACGACGATCGCGACCTCGTGCTGCAACCTCTCCTTCGACCTCCTCCTCCCTGTTCGACTCTTCCCATTGTTCCTCCTGCTCCCGCCTCTGCTGCTGTTATGTCGCCGAAGCCCTCCTAGCTGCGCTCTCTGCTCCCGCCGTCCGACTCAGCCTCGCCCTTCACCTCTCTCTGTCGCTGGCCCTTCGTCGTCCTTGAGTTCCCTGGCCTTGCGCTTGCGGGTGACCCGGTTATTTTTTTGGCCCACGACTTCGGCGAAACCTAATTTCGGGACACGCTGCTTGATCGTGCAACACTAGCAGCTGCAGCTCTTTGGTATGGCCTCAAGGCTTCCGATCCTGCTATCAATTGCTCCTGTCCTCTAATCTGTTACCCCAGTCAATCTGATTTCTCTCGGTCCTTTGAAATTTACTTCGTGAAAGACATATTTGCATGCACACATATACATATATATGTGTATATATATGTAAAAATAAGAGAGAGAGAGAGAGAGAAAAAGAGAGAAAGAGAGAGGGACAACGTGAAATTCTCTTCGAAAATTCCTATTCTGTACCCGCAGCACGCGCACCTGTCGTTCTCGCCTGTCGACCGTCCCTTTCGAGCAAACGTGACGAACCGATTCGGGTGCACCACAGGTAACACCTGAGCTTCTAGGCGCCGGTTGAAGTCTTCGCAATGGCGTCTCCGCCGCCTCGCAAGGCGCCAAGTGTCACGAGCAGTGCCGGCACTACGAAGTCCATATCGCTTCCCTTCCTCCCCCGATACACGCCGAAGCCAGAGCCGGCCTACGTCTCGCCTGCCGCCGCCGCCGACTATATCCTTCACAACCGTGACGACGATCAGCTAGATCACATATCGCCGTCCGTATCGCCCACGCACGAATCAGTCGTGTTTTCGGGCCGATCGTTGAGCTTGCTCAATTCATTTCTCGACTCGCTCCTGTACAATTTCCTCGCGAAGGCCCGAGGCACGTCGCTCAGCCAATTGAAGCCGGCAATCATCGAGGTGCTCAAGTCGAAGCTAGCACGAGATGCCTTGGCCAGTGCCGACGAGGAACTAGAAGGCCTGGTCGGCGAGGCAGACCTGGATGACGCGGAGGATGTGGCCACCTTCGGCGGTCAGGAGGGCTGGTCGCAAGAGTGGCATCTTGAGATGGCATTCAAGCGCATGCGATTGAGGGTCATGGTCTTTATCAGACTTGGGGACTTTGACGATGAAGACGAGGAGCGCTTTCTCGGCGAGGAAGACGACTTGCGTAACGGCGAGAAGCTCGAACAGGAGGAGATGCTCGCGTCACCTGCGGCAGTGTACCTGGCTGGCGTTCTCGAATACATCGCAGAGCGTGCTCTTGCCATCGTCGGAGAAGCTTCGTGGAAGCGAGCTTCAGGGAAAGCGCACAGACGCGTCCCAAGCGACATGAGTGAGCTCAGCGATCTGCGAGGGCTCGTTGTTCAAGAGGCCGACGTCGAGAAAATCACCCTCAACCCCACACTCGGTCGCCTCTGGCGGACTTGGAGAAAAAACTACCGTACAATGCATTCTTCGTCAGAATCCGGGAACCACATTGTACTAGCGTCGCCCCCAACCCCGACATCTGATAGACCTTACCGTGGCCGTCTTGGTAGCTTGAACGAGACCATTGCCGCTGTTAGAAGACCTAGTCCTAGCAACCACGAAGAGCGCGAGAATCGACATCTGAGCGCAGACGAGATTCCAGAGGGTGATGTTCTCGAATTCGACATCGCCGCAAACATACCCCTCCCCATCAACGAGAACGATGTCGAAGAGATCGAGACGATTGAGCTTCCAGATCAAGACGTTGTAGCCGCAATACCACTGCCTATGGGCGACAACGATGTCAACGAGATCGAAGTACCCGGACTGGCAAAAGAAATCGTCGACGAACCCGCTCGAGCGGAGGAAGCGGTAGCTGAGGAAGCACAAAAGAGACCACTTAGCGCCATTTGGTCATGGCTCACTCCGTTCTCCTGGGGCACAGAGCCGAGCAAAGGCAGGCCCAACCTCCAAAGGATGCGATCAAGCTCTGTGCCCACCAGAGAGCGTCCTACCTTCATGGGTGTGGCGGTTTTCACTCCTGCCAAAGAGCAGGAAGAGCCCCGGTTTGAGACCGTGGAAGCTTCAAGCACCCCTGAGGCGGGAAGTGAAGACGTCGCCACCGTTGGGGACGCAGAATCAACGTTGACATCTAGATCCGATAAACCCAGAATCTCCAAACTGGCGGACATGGTCGCGGGCGCGGCGGTAGGTGCTACTGCGATAGCTGTCACAACCGCGGCCGCTGTAACAGGCTCGCGTAGATCACAGCCTGCGGACGAATCCGAGAAGCCTGGTGCACCCCTAGCCACCAAATCAGATGCGGACAAGTCAAGGAGCCCGGTTTCTACGAGCATCGCGGACAGGAGGCGAATGTTTGAAGCCCAGACAAAAGCAGCGAACAAGGCCGATGCTCCTGTAGCGCGTGAACCGTTGACTACCACATCCGAAGAACAGATGCAATCTGCAGCAGCGGAAACGCCATCGCACACGTCTCCGTCGAGGCCTGTGGCTGCTGCCGTGACGTCCGTAGCGACGACAGCACATGTCGGGGCTGAAGGATTGATGGCACCTATTGGAGTTTTCGTAAAAGAGGTTGATCCAAGGGTAGACAGAAAGACGGTAAAGGACGAACCTGAACCGGCACCAGAATTGCAGGCCACTACTGATGAGAAGGCGATCGGCGTTGCAAGGACATCGGATGTACCAGTCCCAGTTCCTTATCCACAAGCCAGCCAGTCGACTGCTCCGCTTCCGGAGAGACAGCGTCCTTACCACCTTCCCGGCAACCAGGTGAGAAACGAAAGTGGGCGAATTACGCCCACGGAGTGGAACACCAACAGGGACCGCTCGTTGGTTGGTGCGGACGAATATCTATACGCCAGTCCCTCATCAGCTAAAACTGGTCCATCACCCCTTCGGACCGTTTCAAAGACGGAAGCGCGCCAGAATGAACCAACGCGAACTTCTAGCGATGGACCTCAATCGGTCACATTCTACCACTCTGAAGACGAGAAGTCTGCGAAGGAAGAGCAGAGCAGCCAGTCCACTTCTGCATCGAGGCCTAAACCGCCACCACTGAAGGTGGCGACTCGAGAGCCTGAGTTAGAGACAACACCGATTCGCCCAACAAGTGGTCCGCGTTCCGCTACTTCGACTTCAGGAGGCCACAGCACCAGGGGCTCTGCTTCCAGCTCAACTATCCAGCGCCAGCTTGACAAGAAGTCGCTTGAGGAGAGTCGTCAACGCGACTTTGATTCCCTGCTGAAGAACAATGAACCTGTCAAATATACTCTCACACCAGAAGATCTTCGTACCACAGAAGTTCGCACCACATCGTCAGTGACGACTCGAATTCCTGCCCTAGCAGATCGCGGACCGCCGTCGCCTCGAATCATATCCTCGCCAGGAACGTACACAGTGAGGCGATCTCCACCGCGTGAAACTGCTGCATCCAGGAAGGAGACTCCCAGCCCAACAAGTGCCTTAGGTCCGCATGGGCGCAAAGCAGGCGTGCCTCGTGTCTCAGAGTACAAGCGCACTGCGGCGAACAGACTCTCCCAGAAACCAGAGGCCCTCAACACAAGCTTGCGAAAATCCGGATTCATGCCCCGTGAACCACGCGTGATCACGGACAACACGGCCGATCTTGCTGACTATATGGCTTCGACGGCTCCAGAGCATGAACCAACTATTCTCCCTCTTGCTCGTGCTGCTAGCAATTCCAAGCTGCAGCAGACCATCGGGCGTACTTCATCTCCGCTACCCCGATCTGCCTCCCGCCAGAAACTAATTCCGCGAGAGCCCGAGGTTAGGAAAGATGGCACAAGCGACCTGATTGACTTCATCCGCCAAGGTCCTCCTGGATCGAAGCCTGACAAGGAGCAGAGGCGGACTGTAGCACCGTTCCGCAACACCATGGACTCGGACGACCTTGGTGGCTTGAGCGATCTGGCGAGCGCTATGCATTTCGGGTCTAAATTGGAGTCCAACTCGGGATCCGGGGTGCTTGGTGGTTCTATGAGCGGTCGTAGCAAACCATC
The DNA here is from genome assembly GCF_000836295.1 of Verruconis gallopava. NCBI lineage: Eukaryota > Fungi > Ascomycota > Dothideomycetes > Venturiales > Sympoventuriaceae > Verruconis > Verruconis gallopava. The sequence goes on along the minus strand of NW_015622140.1, from coordinate 744,536 downwards.
TGCTCCTGGCAGTGGTGCTCCAGTTATTGTCAAGAAGCAGCGTCGGGTGAAGGATCCGTATGCGATTGAATCCGACGACGATGAAGCGGACTATTCAACGTCCCTTCCGAATGGTGGAAGAGCAGGGCAAGAGCCACAGGAGGAGTCCCTCGCAGATTTCCTTCGAAATTCAGAGCCTCCTTCTGGAAACGCACCTCCGCTTCTCAATGGCAACTCAATTAGCTCGAGACACACAAATGTCTCTGCGGCTGGCGGGTATAGTGCGTCTCTTTCGTCCAGTGCTCCTCGATCCGCAATGATCAAGTCTGGGCTGTCTTCTTCCGGTGCCACTCAGCGGGCTAAGTTCGAGGCGCGCGCGGCAGGCGCAACGCGCAATGGCTTTGGTGGAAATGGATTCTACTACAGCACCAACGACATGGCTGATTTCTTGCGAAGCTCTGGACCTGTTGAAAATGTTACCACGCAGCAGGTTACGCTTCAAAAGAAGCCGTCCAAGAGGGGTGTTTCGTAAGTTACTATCTTCGACGACATGGAGATTTGTCTGACAACAACCACCAGAAGCCTGATTTCAAGATAAGCTGGACAGGCAGGCAGTTCTTTTCACCCTTGTTGGATGCATATCCAACCCACACAATGCACGCGTAACGTTTCACAGTGCGACTTCGGCCTTATTGTTCAGGGAAGCAACACGCGCTCCGTGGCTTCGAAGCAAGCGTCGGAGTCTGCCAGACCTCAGATACCCATTTTCTCACTTTTACAAGACGGAGGAACAAAAACATACCTGCTCGCTGCGTCCATAATATTTCCTTATGTCATTTTAGGCAATTGGAGGGTTTTTTTTTTAATTCTTTGCGCATCTATTGCTTTCGAAAGGGTACCACAGAGATGAATGGGACCTGCCGTATCTGCATGAAGTGAAACTACATTATTTACGCCTCGAAGGTTATTCACGACCGTCCGGAAAGAAGCTTCGATTCAACTTGAAAAGGGACGCTTTGGGCTCAGCGCATTTGTTTCATTGTAATCAACAAGTTTTCAAGATTGTACAGCTATGGCTCCATTTCGGACCTCGCAAGGAGGCCTGCCTGCTTTACATGGTGGACTCGGATGCATTTCTGTCTATTCCCGTCCTACAACTGTATGCTAGATACTAATTTGAGGCCTAATTGCGAGATCTACAGAGACTCACACGTCACTTTAGCAACCTTCACACGAGATCGGATGAGACAAATTTTGCTCTTTACTAAAGGAAAACGTATAAGCACGCCTTGTGGAGCTGGATCATCTCACCGGTTTTGCATTCTAGGCAGTCAAGCTCCGGTGAGCCAGTTCAGGTGCCTGCGGCTGCTATAGTGCACATATAAGTGATCTGGCAGCGTGGTTGGTGTATTGTGTTTCGTAAGACGGGTTTTGTTTGCTTCCAACCTCAGGGAACCGCGAACGTCGCAAAATACGACACCTATTAATCAAACTAGTGACCGCAGCAACACTGAGCCTGGCCTCGAACGATGTCGAGCAGGAAAAATGAGCCGCTCACGACGCAGCCTTGCGAGGCAGCGGCCGCGGTCGTGTACATAGATATATGTATGCCCTTTGCCTCGCTGATGGACCGCGCTCCGCCCCAGCGCCTGCAGAAAACAAAAATCGAACCCCCTTTGATCGTACTCGTACTCTTCCTCTGAAGTCCCGAGGGACGGAACGGGACACATCAGCAGCTTCGTGAACGCGTCCAACCTCTCCACTCTTCCACCGAACCGGCCGCCGACCGCGAGACCGAGACCGAGACCGAGGAGATCAACCACCGAGTGTCTCGAAGGAATTTCTTCGACCCTTCATCGCACCGTCCCTCACGCCCTGCCAGAGCCGAGGCGAGGAAAAAAAAAGGACAAGATGCGAGCCTTCCTGGTGCTCGCTTACGCAGCTCTCAGCGCCGCGCCCCTCGTCTCGGCACAGGGCCCGGACGGTCCCAGAGCAACCGTCACACCTGACACGTCGGTGCCGCTGGCGGCCTCGACGACGGCGCTAAGCGCAAGCCCGCCTTCCTCCTCGGTCGTCTTCGCTTCCGCGTCCGCGACGGCGAGTCGCGCAAGCGGTGCTGGCCTGGCGCTCAACCAAAACGTGCCTGCCGGAGTTGCGGGCCTGATTGGGATTGCGGTTTTCGCATTATAACGCAAGCGTTTGCCGTTGCCTTTGTCGTCGTCATCATCATCGTCGTCGTCGTCTGTGCGGGGGAGTGTGCCTGTCTTACCTACAGTTCCTAGATAGAGACAAGTTGCTTTGGAACCCACGATTGCAAGCTTCGAGTTCCTATTCTTCTTTCGCCCCTCCTTGCCCTATGCTCTTCTTCTGAAAAACCCCGACAATTTCATCCCGTGCATTTCGAATGAATCGTGCATTTGTTCAAGTTTCTCACCTTCCTTCATTTCCTGCTGCTAAAGTACGGGCAAAGGGCTCATCGAATACGTAGTGCCGACCGGCTACGCTATGAATGAATCTTCAAGAAAAGTGAAACTACATTGCCTCCCGCAGACTGCCTACTTTAATCTACCTATGGAGGTTAGGTGTAAGCACATGTTTCGTAGGAGCGCATTTTCGCTATTGGCATATTCGTTTGAAAAGTGGCAGAGGGTAACAAGTACTAATACAAACTCCCAATTCCACGCCCAGAGTACACATGGGCCCCTTACACCCTTTGGGATTCCATTTACAGTACGATCCTGAGCTCATGCCTTGTACAGCCGACTTCGTCCAGGTTTGGATAATATGGTACCATAGCATCTGCACTTTGGACATAGGCCTCATTGTAGAGTCGCCATCCGGGTGTGCGCACTTTTCTCGCTGGATGGAAAAGCATGCCCACGAAGTAGTTCATCACAAGTCCGGTGCCCACGGCATTGCGAATAGCATCGATACCCTCGATTATTCTATCGATGACATGTGGGGATGTTTCGAAGAGGTTCGGTACGAGCAGATTAAGAAGATGCAACATGGCATCTTCGCAGCCAAGTCCGACGACACCTAGCGCCAAATGCTTAACAACGGAAGCTGCAGTCTGGCGATGCACTTGATCCCGGTCGATGAGAGCGTCCTCAAGAAGCGGTGTGACGGCGTAGACATAGTCTTTCGACATTTCTCCAATGTACTCGAAAACGAACGTCAGGGCTTTGAGCACGCCGTTCTGAACATTGAGTTCGGGGACACGATACTCAGACATGAGGGACGGGATGACGGTGAAAGGTTGGCACGTTTCGGCGACAATGCCAATAGCGACGGCAGTACAGACACGAGACTGACGTTCTGAGACACGAAGATTGTTCTATAATGGTTGTTAGTCTTCTTGATATTTATTTGGAAATGTGTAGCGCTACGTACCAGGAGCGTTGCTAAGACATCAGAGGGACCAATCGCCTTTGCGATGAACCCAAAGGTGTTGTTAGCCGCGCGTCGAATGCCCTTCTTGTGTGCCTTCAACATGTCAAGCAACTCGAAGCAAATTCTCATCCACTCCCTGGATGGAACAGACTCAGCGCCGCGATCGGCGATACGACCGACCAAATCAATCGTATTTTCCTGCACTTTCTCATGTCGGTTTCGAAGAATAGGTGTAAGGCGTGGTAGCAGATCTCGAACTGGTGGTTGCATAGTCTCCAGACCAACGACCGTGACAATAGCCCGAAGAGCGCCAAGAATTGAACCAAGAACCTCTGGGTACTCTTCGCCGAGATACTCGTAGAGTACGGAGCCGATCTTGGTGAGAAGCGGGCCCTCTTCGCACTGTTGAATTACCACCGCTACTCGGGCAACTAGGTCAGCTGCCTGCTGGCGTACTGAAGGGCTCTTGTGATTGAGCCGCCACAAGATTGTGGACACTATCTGCGGAAGGTATTGCTTGGTTCGTGTACCTAAGCTGTTGACAATAGTGCCGAAGCCGTTGAGAAGGATAACGTCCTCGACGCTTTGTTCTTGGAAAGCGTAAAGAAGACCGTCAATAAGGCGCTCTTCAAGTCGCTCGCTGATATCAGCGGCTCCGAGAGAGCTGATCAGCTTCTCAATTGTCTCGAGTGACATTTTTCTGTATGCTTCAGAGTCATCCTTGAGATTGACTACAATGCGTTCAATGATCTCGCCAGCGCCGACCTTCTGTCCAATATCGACGGTTGTATCGACGACTTGACGATAATTACGTTTATCCAATGCCATTCTTCGCACCCAAAACGCCTTGAAGAAATCATCGCACACACGATTTAGTAGGTAGCTCTTTGTCACGCCGTTTGTTGATGCAGCCTGGGATAACACCTTAAGGACTACCTTTTTCATCTCTTCGTCAGGTGAGCCAAACTCTCGAAGCAGAATCTCCATGATCTGTTCCGTATAATAGTTTGCATATTCCTCGTCCATAAGTGGGATAATGTAGCCAACAGCTTTCAAAAAGGCTGCAAGGCCTTTCCCTCGAGATTTCCGTGCTCCAATCCAAAGAGGGCTCAGGATATTGTCGAAACTCTCGATGCCGTAGGGCGCAGCGGCTTCGGCCAGTGCTGCAATGGATAAAGCAGTTTGTGTCTTAACTTTGATCTGTTCATCCTGCAAATTCTCGCCAATGCAGTCAACTAAGCCTTGCAAGTGAGGCAAAATGGCGCAGCCCATCTGAATAGCAATTTGCTGAACGATCTTGACGCCAGTGTGACGAGCCTGCCAGGACTTCTTTGACCTGCAGACAGCACGTAAAAATGGAAGAAGAGAGGGAATTCCGAGGGCGGAGGCAACAACAGCAAACGCACGAGCCGTGGTGTTTCGCACGTATTCATCTGAGTGATCAATATCTGGTCTCATGGTTGCAATCATGTGTGCGAGACCTGCGGCCTTGGCGAGGTTGGAGATGATTTCTCGACCTTCAACCCGCGCATAGTAGTCTTGGTCAATGAGCAGAGGCTCAATAACGACCAAGATCTTATGCGTGTATGGTCGAACTAGGTCATCAAGCTTATAAAGAATACGATCAATGACCTTGACAAGTAAATGCCGCTCCTGGTCCTCAAGGGTTTTTTCCATCAATAAAGGCAGAATCTCGCTGAAAAGAGCACCAGCGCCAAAAGCGCGAGCGTTGTCCGTAAGTTGACGCAAGGCAGTCTTACGCATAGGGGGCGTGCCGTTTTTGACCTTGAGAATCAGTCGCTTAATCTTTCTCTTTTTCAATTCTTCCACGGTAAGCTCGTCATCGTTCGTAGCATCAAAAAGATCAGCAAAGTATTGCTTATCCTCCTCCTTAAAAAAGGCAAGCTCGCCAACACCAGCAATATCTGTTGGCAGCTCCTTTCCCATCATGTTAGCGCGGACAGCCTCCTGTTGCATGAATCCTCCGAGGACCGAAGAGCTCTGTGCAACACGACGAGGTCCGACAGTGTATCGATATCCCGCTGGAGGCTCTACAATCTTGTAGCCTTCTGCTTCACCCGGTAGAATCATATCCAACTCCTCATCTGACCAGGAAGAGTTACGTCCAATATCGGTACCGAAAGCAACCGGCTGTGGTGCTGTGCCTGTCGGTGCGCCAAGCACATCCCATCTTGAAGAGGGTGCGGGGGCAGCGTTTGGATCTTGAACGAGATCCCATCGTGACCGTGACTTCTTTGGCTCTGGTTGGGTCGCCTCTTCTTTGGAATGCCCGTTGGTGGCTGCTTGACCATTTGCATCATCAACAGCATCGCCCCATCTGCTCTTCCGCTTTCGCTTAGTAGGAACCTCTGTGCTATCGCCGTTCGTGAGAGTTGGCTTGTGCTCCTCCACTTTTACATCGCCATCGCCATTTGCTTCCTTCTCAGCAATGAGTTTGGCAACGCGTTCTTCTTCGCGCTCTAAATCACGCATTTCCATGCGTTGTTTGTAAGTAGCGTCCTCACCCTCTTGAGTTCGATCAAAGGCCCGCTTCTGATAATCTGACATACGCGAGACGATTTGAGCTTGTTTTGCTCGATCCTCGATCATGTCAACTTCGCCATGAGCGAACTCGTTCATGATCTCCTTACTGGCTGTATAGTTGCCAACGAGCTTTCGGCCATTCATCTCAGCGTCTTCCATCTCGTCATCTCCATTATCCACCACTGCGATGGAGGTATTGTAGCCTGCAAATCGATCGTTGCCATTATCGTACAGTTCTTTATCGAATGCTTCTGTGAGAGGGGCTTTCGACCCATCCTTGCGTTGGGTATCTAGACCATTCTTGCCGCCCTTCTTTGCAGCTGCAAGAGCGTTACGTTCCTGCTGCAGCTTCTTAATCTGCGCAAACTCGGCTGGCTCTTTATGAGTGTGAAATCTTGGTGATACATGTGAGATGGACTTACCATCGGACATCTTGTTGAATCCTGTTGATAGCGAGAACGGTCAGTAAGGTCTTGTACTCGAAATGATGGGACGATCAAGATAACTGCGCTGTTGCACGCTTTTTCTGATCAACTGTTTCGAGGGCAAAATCTGTTACTCTCTCGTCGCTGGTATTCGAGCGGTTGGTAGCTGTCGCTTCGGAGAACGAGAAGATTTCTCGACTTCAAGATGTGTTATCACAATGAGAACCTACTTTGGCACCTCACGCAGGTCTCCTTCAACGGCTTTTTAGTCCTCGCGCCTCCTCGGCGCTCGCCTCATAGATGCAGAGTAGAGTTGAACGAGGTTGGATCACACTGTGGCAATGATGTCCGTGATACGTAAAATGGGAGATGTTAGTCGTTCGCGTTGTCGCGGGCCAAGAGGCGCATCGCAAGCAGGAACTTTAGGTTTAGTCACCTTCCGCAGTTAACTTATATGTCTTGGCACGCATCTGAGCACGTGATTGCCACTTCGCCTTAATAAAATCTTCAGAATCTTCAGCTTAGTTAACCTTTGTGGACAATACAATACAAAAGAATTATATCCTATTTGTAAGTTGCAGTGCGTAGGCAATCGGATTTAAGAATTGCGAGGAAGAATCGTTAGTTTAATCCTTGTGAGCTGAACTCTACAGAAGACCAAGTCTAGATTGGCTATCACTTTATCGTCGTCAATCACTATGATTTCGCCGCCATGCAAGCCGCTTTTTCACACCTCATCTCCGGACCACTTCCTTTGCAATAGCATTCGCCAATTCCACCCGAATACCAGCTCCTGTGAGCACATGGATCCATAATCTTTGTGTATCACTCAGCCGATCGTTCGCACTCTTCACCTCAGCAAACTTGATCTCTCTTCTTTCTGTATGCCAAAGGAACAGATCCGGCATTCCGCCACTACGTTGTCCATATTCCTGCGCGAGCACTTTGCATATAAGAGCCAATGCATCACCGGGAAACAGCTCCGTTATCTCCAAAAGATCGTTAAGAGGGTAAGTCCAATCCAGTCCAATGACACATGTCTGACGAGCATGGTGTTCGTCCCAAACGCGGCGGATGAGACTGGGTGCTTCGCCATTCGATATTTGGAGGAGCCGCTGATTGATTTCGCTAAGTCGTGTGGGATAGAATGCATCTGTATGGAGGTCTAAAGGACATGTTTGGAACTGTGTCTGGAAGACGTTGGGGATATAGGTGAAGAGTACGTCGTAGAATAGATACGCGAAAAGCGTTCGTGCAAGACGTCCCTCGCAGTGATAGCCTTTCCACCCCTTTGATCGATAGTATGAAAGGCACATTGCTTCAACTGAACATTCGCCGTTGTCTTCTAAGGGATCGAGCCAGATTGTCTTCGTTCCTCGCCCAGCAGCTTTTCCCGCATGGGGGGAGCTGTTTCTTCTATTTTTGACCAGTCCATCGAGATCTCTTTCAACACGGATACCCTCGATATTGACTTCCTTGGCTGTTGCTAGCCGGACGTGCGAGAATGTGTGCTGCTCACGCTTGGGTATCTTCAAGCTCTTCTCGAGCTTCGTTACACGCTTCTGTAGATCATAGTGATAGATCAGATGTACGAGAGGATCCTGTAGGCCTTCCTCGCATGTTTGTAGTGCAATTCTCTTCGAATATCGCTTGTGTGAATCCTCACTCCGCCTCTCTCTTGGTATCCAGCTGTGCATGTAATGTTCTTCGAGTAGAGCTTTACGCTGATACCAAGCACCCCGCCTAGCGTGATGAAATAATCGCTGCTCTAGAAGCTCGCTCAGCAATCGGTGTTCTTCTTCATGCTCTTTTCTTCGCCCTAGTATCTCACTCGCTTTGTGTAATATTCGAGTATAAACCCAAGCAGGAGAGAGCCGACGTAGATAGGCACCCTCGCCGCTCTGATACATACTATTTTCCTTCTGTTGCTCCTCTTCGAGTAGTGCCCTCCATCGTGGATAGATCACTTTGTACGTGTCCAAGATCCAGTCCAGATCTTCTTTGGTAGGCGGGCCATTATATTCAAGAATGTTGTCCACTTTGAATTGTGTCCGGAGAGCTGCTTCGTACTCAAGGAGCAGTCCTCTTGATCCGAAAATGCTAGCTGATCTTGAAACTATGTACTCCGGGAAATTCCATCGTGTAATTTTCGCAAGAATAATAGCCGTAAGGGACTTATCCGTCCACTCCGTTGAGCGATAAAAAACAAGATGAACCCTTTCGAAGAGTTTCAGAGGTGCAAGACTAAGTCTAATACAAGGTCCAGTCTCAATTAAGATTTTCCTCGTGAAATGGATATCTCTGTTTCGATCGTCATCCTCATTTTCGTATGAAGATGGTGTCACTGAGCCACTGCGGGGGGGTTGATCTCCCGACGAATGGCTCGAAGCTGTCGTATCTACCCTCTTCAAGCTTGCCATCAATCCTACTTGTTGCCGACTGGTCTTGTGTAGCGCGTGCAAGAGCTCTTTTTTGTTTTTGCCCTGAATTTTAGCATCCCTGGCCAACATCTTCAGCTCGTCTAGCCTTAACAGTGACGAGGCCTCCTCCAGCGAGGAAATCGATTTCGAATGATCTGCGAAAGTAAAGCTTTGTGCAAGCGCCGTACCATCAGGTGGTTCCAATTTCCCAGGATAGCTCTCTGGATGTGAGGATGAGGAGGGCAACTGTCGGCGCCTCTGCAGCTCCTCAATTGCAGCATCGAGATTTCCAATGTCGCTATGATATCCTAATCCATTGATCCTATGCCACGCCGAAGTCTTCCTTAAAAAAAGTCTAACATATAGATACTGCGCTTCATAACTTAGTGCTTTCCAGTGCTGAAAAAGTCCTTTCTCTGCATCATTGAACAAGTGCTCCTCATCTTTCAATACAGTATCTAGAATGAGATTAAAGGCGTCCACATAAATTGAGTTCTTTCCTTTCGCCCAAGTTCTACTCGCCAGGCGTTCTTCTGTAGTAGCATGTGCATTCGAGTCCTCATCAGCAGCGCGCCATTTTTCGTATTCATCGATGGCCTCTTGATCTGTCGGGATAGGCGGCAACACAATCTCCAGATCTGTTTTTTGGGCATCTACAGATTCCACCTCGTCGATATGCTTGACGTCTTCAATGCTAGCTCTTTCCAACTGTAATGACGACAGGTGCCCTTGTGTTTTGTCCTGTGTGGCATTGCTGCGCTTCACCCTCTTCACCGGTCGAGTCGAACTCTCATCATTTGGCTCATTAAAATGGGTCGTTATGGGCCGTGCAATGCGCTGGCTTGACATTTGCTTATATTTTGAAGGACTACGAGGATCTAAGGTTATAGTTGAAGCTTCTGCGTGGCCATTTGAAGTCGGCAAGGATCCAGGGAAAGAGGACGAGTTCGACACGAAATTGACGCGTCCATGCATGAAGTCACGCTCAATTGAGAACAAATCCCAGCACGCAGGCAAGTGGTAAATCACACAGCATGTGTATGCGCACAAGTACTTGTATTCAAAAGCTTATAATTATTTTCATTCGTGCTTCCTGATTTTGTTGCATTTTCTTTCCCACACTTATGGGTAAATCGTCCCTCACCGTTATGCCTCTCCAGTTGCGATGAATGGAGTGTATCAGTCTCGCCAATGGAAAACGAAAAGATTGCTAAGAGGAACGCCACAGCTCGATAATATACACGGCTTCAACTATACCACTGAGCCTGCCTAACCGGTACCAGATGGAAGCTCTTTTGACTCCTGTCAAGTAATACAAAACTGTTGAAGAGGAAAACGATGAGAAGAGGTAATTTTACTTACCACCCCCGCCAAATTTGAGTTTAAGTTTTAATTTTTGCTGGGGCGGGGGGATGTCTGAAGGTCTAGAGGATGGTGTTTCAGTGTTCGGTGCAGGAATAGATGAAAGTGGTGGTGGAGGTGGTGCCGTTTCCATCTTCATATGAGTAGTACCATTCGTCTGTGGAAGGGCAGATGCTCGTGAGGCAAGTGGTTCGTCATCGTCGTCATCATCATCGTCTGCATACGGCGGCACTTTTGGTACGGCGCTAGATTTCTCTAGTGTTGTACCCTTGACAATTGACGCGTATTCTTTCTTCTTGTTTTTGAACTTGAGCACCACACGCTTCTGCTTCAACACAGATTTCGTAGCGAGCTTTGGAGCAGGAGATACCCACGAGTTTGCTGAAGACGCGGAAACCTTTTTCACTACAGCTGGCGAAGGCTTCTTCTTCACAGAAACAGGGGACGTTGATTTTATCGGAGCATGTGGCGCCGGTGATTCGTTCTGTGAAGGTTGGATTTGCTTCGGTATGGCTGTGATGGCTGACTGAGACGAACCAGGGGATGGAAGTACTGGAGGTGCTTGGAGAGCTGGCGTTGTTGGGATTGGAGTAGGATTACTTCGTCCGAGGGATATCTTGAGTGGCAAACCAGATTTTCTGCGCTTCGCATCTGGCGATTCTGACCGCTCGTCCGAGGTTTTCTTGCGTTTGAGATCAGGCCGGATATTCTGCGGTTTGAAGCGGAATTTGTCGCTTCGATAGAAACGAATTTTGCCATCGCCGAGGTTTTGGATACGCCAATAACGTGGGTAATGGAGAGTGACAGGTAGATAGTCCTTCGTCTTGTAGAGGTGCGCGCAAAGATCAAGCAGCTCAGAGAAATCCTTTAAACCAATTATGGGTGATCTAAGAGAAAAGTGAGTGAGTGAAATCATTCGGGTCCGAAAATGTCTTGACGAACCTCAGCGCATCCATGATGGCTCTCTCCAAGGTTTTATTCTGTTCAAGTTGCACTGCCATCCACTTGAGAGCACCTTCCAAGGTAGATCTTTCCATGGCTTCGTTTCGACTTGCCAGCATAGTTTCACCAGTGTCAATTGTAAAACCATTCATATCTGCGTCTCCGTCTTGCTGACGGTCGATTTTTGTCTCGCCAAGAGCAATGGACGCAAGGCCTCGGTGTATTCGGCGCCACAAACGATCGCGAAAGTATGAGGATGGTTCATTTGCAAGTGAAGAGAAGATATATCGAATGAATGAATCGTTCGCCATCATACCAAGACTGATCAGGTGGTCAAATGCCTCAAGACGTACTTCATCATGGTTGCCTGGACGAGTATACGGTAGAAAGGAGGCAGTGCGTTTTGGTATAATGCGCAACAGCATTAAATCAACCAACCCGCGAAGCGCTGCTCGAGTGTGGACATTACGATATGAGGGTATCCATTCATCGATACGCCTCATCCTTTCGATCTCACCAAGAGCTTCACGCTTCAAGCGAGCCTCGGCCGCTTGTTCTGCAAGATCGGTGTCCATTTGGAATTGGAATGAATTGTACGACGATGAAAGGGCTCGCGTAAGTCCAGAGATGAGGTAGGCGACGTAATATGAGTCCGAATACTATCAGTCGTGAGTGTAAGTTGCAACGTGCATAGCGAGATATCATGCTTACCTGGTTGCTGGAATTATCGTTGAATTTCAGCGTGTCGAGAAAGAATTGCTTAACTCGCTTTGGTGCCTTTCCCCTGTCGTCGCGTATGACTGACATTGCTTGAACAATTGCGCATCGAATGCGATAAAGCCTCAAATCAGAGAAGTCGTTTGGTTTGGTCATTCCAGCATTACCCTCATAACAAAACAACGTCTTGAAAGCCTTTTCTAGGTGAAAGAACCCAATATAATCAAGCTGGCTGATCGCACAACCCACCAGAGCTTCAGCAGCCTTAACTCTCACACCGTAGAAATATCGGCTGTCCATGAGTGTGCGCAGGAAGACTGATGACAACAACCTTGAAGGTGTTAGGGCCATGAGACGTTGAATAGCCTCAAGATGTGCTACAACGTCGTTGTCGCCTTGGAGTTGCATGATATACATGAGTTCGAGCTCACCCGGCGTACCCCCTGGATGAAAGCTGATATTTGCGATCCACTCAAAATCTTTGTCAACTCTTATCCACTCATATGACGCATTTGCAAGGATATTCTCTTGGTCCTCGCTCAAAGTTTCGAGCTGCCACTCAGCTGCCTCTTCCGGCTTCATGAGAACATCACCGAGTGAGTATGTTGGCACGTAGTCGTCTCCGTCTTCAGCAACATGTGCGTGGCCTTCAACGGCGGCTTCTTTCAGTCTCTGACGTCGTTTTCGAAGCTGATTCTTGTTCTTTGAGTTATAATGGAATTCGACTTTGGTTTCACCATCACGAACTTCAACGATTTGCTCGTATGGCAGGCCGCTGGGCTCGTGTACACGAATCGTCATTGGTCCTGTGAATGAATCTTGCAACTGGCCAGCATATATCTCATGCTCCATTTCTTTCACTTCCCGAAAGAAGTTGCCAGCAGACAGAGGTTGAGGTTGCAAGGCGAGTACATCCAATTTCTGCGTTTGTTTGATGGTGATAGCAACGCTAAACTTTTTTTTCTGGAACGCTTGAGAAACCAGAAAACTAGGTACTCCAGAACCGTAGACCCACTGATCAAAGAAGCTTTGGACCTTTGCATGCGCAACCTTCTCAGTCGTGTAAATGAAGCGGTCAGTCCATATCTCATTGGACCCCAACCGCCCAGATCGTGCGTCAGATAACATCCTCGTCAATATTCGAACGACACCAACAGCACTACTCTGCTTCACCAATCTTTGATGAAGCAGATAGAGTATGAGAGGCGCTTTCAATTCGAGGAAATCAAGCTCGGCAGGGTCGAGAGAAACAGCATTTCCACACTCATAGATAGACGGCATGTGCTTATCCTTATCCTTGACGGCATCTGCGGCAAGCTTTTGCCGATATCGTAGTTCGTTTCGACCCCAAAGACCCGCCATGAAGTTCTCAGCCATGAAGTAAGACGCGCCTACTATAATCCAATAGTCTGAACTTGCTTTCGGAGTGATAAAGACACCGATCCACTGACTTGCGGCAGCGCGAATCAAGATTCTCGAATTCTCCCACACACTGTCGAGTATAGTTTCAGGATATAAAAGACGCGAGCTACATAGCGAAAGTGTTGCTGTGTCTATTACGTCCTGAGCTAGATCGTCCACGAAACACATCTTGTACGTCTGACATTCGGGGGCGAATGGGTAGGATATGTATGACTGCATGAAGCTATCGATAGCCATTTGGAGAGGTAAGCAAGTGTTGCGCAGTTCATCAGCTCGGCCAGGCATGCAGTAGCCACGAACCCCTACGGCATGGTCCTTAAGTTGGTCCTCTTTGCCGCTCTCGCGAAATTCAGAAAAGTCCACCTCCTCAAAGGGTCCAATTGCGAAGCCGATGTGTACAGGCGCAACAGGTACCGAACACTGAAAGACCCATTTTCTTCGCCGCTCGCTAAATTTGCATGGAGCATCGTTGTCTTCAAGCAAACCAGAACCAACCACAATGATGTCTCTATTGCGCTCCTCGTTTGTGAGCCCCCGAGCAAATTCATCCTCGTTTGCGTTGATATTCATGGTTTGATCATGTCCGTTCGCGCCATTCGTTCGCGGGTCACCCTTAGTGCGTTGCGGCTTCCAAAAAAGATCTCCTAAAGTTCGTGGGCAACACACGCTCAATCTCCAGGAATATTTCGAACTAGGCGAGCCAAGGTAAGGAAAAACAAAGCACGGGAGCGAGCCCGGTAATGATGATGCACATGTATACACATGAGGATACCGTGAGTCACCATCTCGTAGTCCTATCCACTGTAGACTGTCTCTTGAATTCTCGATTGTGTATTCGACCACGATCGTGATGGGAACGAACATGGTATCCCCTTCTTCCAAATTGTTTGCCAGAGCTGACTCTAGGACGGCATCAAGGGCTGCACTGTGTGCGGATGTGATTTCGTTTGCATTCAAAGTATTAACTTTGATTTGCTTCGGAAATTGAATAGAAAGATTGGGATCAGGCTGTTCTTTCACAGCATCCTCGATATTTTCTCGCATCTGGTGATGCTGATGAACGGTATATCCATCCCTAACGTTCAAACCATCATACGGATCGCGGTATGTAGGTAGTTTGACAGGATGGCCATCGACAAAAACTTTGGTAACCTTTAGGGATCGACATGTTAACGAGACTGACGTAAGCTCCTTCGACTGAGGCTCTATGATGATGCTCGTGCGCCCAATCAGTACCCGCGACTTGAAGTCGATGTCGAGTTCCACCTCCTGCTGCGTAACTGTGTAAAGAGCTTCGGAGCTCTCCTGCTGCGGTTGCTGGGCCTGCACGCCAACCTCATCTACTGTGACGGGCATTTTGCTCCTGCGGTCAGCTACCGCGCAGTCCGTGGGTATTTGTGTGCGCAGGCCACCATTTCCAGTGACAGGAAGTTGGGACTGGGTGATAAAAGGTCGGAGGAATGCGAGAAATCGTGAGGGATCAACTCCTAGGTCGCGTGATTGCTACAGCGTGACGGTGAAGTTAATCTCAAATATCTCTGAATATTACGAGGCTTTCGTGAGGTTCGTCGCAATACTATTGAACGAGTATCTGTCGCCTTCGCTGACAATGTAGAGTCGCAGGATGCGCTCACGCTGTCATGATACATTGCAGCCTTGTTGCCTCAGCATCAAGGACACAATTGGGATGTGCCCATGCGAGCATACGGCAGTTTATTCACATGTACAACGAATGCTATATGATCGAGTGAATTGAATTGCTGTGAAATTCACCTTTTTTTACTAAATATTCACTCTCCTTTGAAATGAGGGTGATCGCTTCTGTATCCTCCGGTGCTCGTATGCTATTCCTACACAAAGTTCATGCCGTACTGCTCTCTCTCCTAGCAATTAGCCAGATATCTGCGCTCGTATCGGTTTAACTCCCAGACAAACTTTTATTCTGTAGTAGTTTGCAGGGGTTTAATATAATGCCGGTTCTTGGCCTGCTCGTCCTTTATCACGTCGTGAGTTTTCGTCGAGAAGTCCATAGACTTCGGCGGATTCAGTTGGAGCACCGATAGTAGTCGTTGCGGTGTGCCTTCCTTGTATCATTGAAATACCGTTTCTTTCATTTGCCCGACTTTATCATCTTGTTTTTCTTCTCTCGTCGCCGCAGTCGCTCGACCCGTTTCCGATGCATCTTCTCGGCCAACTTCTCGTACCGCTCTTTTTCAGCCTTAGCCGCTCTTCGATCTTTGATACCTTGTATCCAGCGCTGCATTGATAGAGTTAGTGAAAGCTTAAAGACCATCAAAGCTCTCAAACTCACTTGTCTGCTTGCCTCCTTCTCTTCCTTCATTTCCTTCTCCTTGGCCTTCATAGCCTCAAGAGCTTTTCGTTTTTCGGCGCGTTGCTCATAAGAGGTTAACCCTGCTGTTGGTCTAAAGGCTTTCTTGTTTTCGTGCCATTGTTTGCCTTGAAGAATCTGTAAGCGTCTAGAAAACCGCGTAAGCAAACGTCTCATACCATTTTTGCGCATTCCCTGGACAGAAACACATGAGGAACTCGAGGTTTCGGTAGTCATGGCTAAAATTCACCAATAATGATGCACGACAGCGAAAATCAGGAAATGGTACACGAAAAGCAAGCGCGATGAGTTGTGCTCACAAGTGAGGAAAATTACAGGCTTTAGATAAGATCGATCAGATAAATGATCAGACCCCTACCAACCGCTTCGGAATGGCAAAACTTTTGGAGCCATCGAACACAAAAAATCCTGCACGCCCTGCAAAAAGTTCTGAGCTACTTAAGCGTACATCGACACCGGCACGATGAGCTGACAAGTTTCTTCGTTTATTTAGCTGCGCACATCTCTCGCCTGTGCTCCACATTGGTCCCCGAGTTCGGCCGACAAAGATCACATATACAATGCGTGTGGTCTAAAGCTACACCGTCACCGCTTCCCACGACCCCATATTCGTGTGTGAATTGTGAACCTTGATGGAAATTACCCAGGTTCCTTCTGGAGCTATTGATCAAAGAGTGCAAGATGCGTATCTCATGGACGAGGTGACGTCGGCAGGAAAACTGCAAGAGCAAGGCCTCGAGGCGATAAAAGATATTGTCTACGGTTCTACTGCCGGCATAGTGGGCAAATTCATAGAGTATCCATTCGACACAGTCAAAGTTCGGCTACAGGCGCAGCCGGATGGCTTACCTCTGAGGTATTCGGGTCCACTAGACTGCTTCAAACAGTCTTTCCGTCAAGATGGATTTGCCGGCTTGTACAGAGGTATTAGTGCCCCACTTGTTGGTGCTGCTGTAGAGACGAGTAGTCTATTCTTCAGTGTACGTTTTCTTCACCTTATTTGTCTCCGGGTACGCTAATTCCCAATAGTATCGTCTTGCTCAAGATGCTCTACAAGCCACAATATTGCCAAAGGTAGAACCTCTTCCTTTGTCCGCCCTAATTGTTTGTGGAGCAGCCTCTGGTGCCTTCACTTCCATTCTCCTCACACCTATCGAACTTGTAAAATGCAAGATGCAGGTCCCGGTAGATTCTGCATCCGGCATCACGAGATTACCCAGCGCAAGCGTCATTATATCCACTGTCTACCGACATCACGGTATCTTTGGCTTTTGGCACGGCCAGTTGGGTACTCTGATCCGCGAGACTGGTGGTTCGGCAGCCTGGTTTGGGAGTTACGAAGGCGTTAAAGCAACTCTCCGAAAATGGCGCGAACTAAGCCCAAGTGATTCACTCCCTGTCCAGGATCAGATGTTGGCTGGTGCAGCAGCTGGAATGAGCTACAATTTCTTATTCTACCCTGCTGATACCATCAAGAGTAGGATGCAAACAGAAGAGGTCAAAGAGATAGTGGCCGGGAATGGAAAGAGGACGTTTTGGGCGGTGGGAACTACCTTATGGAAGCAACATGGTTTGAAAGGATTGTATAGAGGATGTGGAATTACGGTGGGGAGAGCAGCACCGAGCTCTGCGTTCATTTTCACCATATACGAAGCACTGAGGAAAACATTTGGATAGCCAACGCTTGACGTCTTGCGACATTGCGTAACATAAGGCAGTTTGCCATCATCTATAATTAAAAAAAATTCATAGTTAGTGCTATATCTTCTGTTCCCTTGTTTTGAGATGTACTATGCGGTCGTTCGAATTTTCTTCGTATCCAAAATCGTTGCCATTTTGTATGAGGGTTGTGCGTGAACGAACCACTTGTTCGAGATTTCAAAGAAGTTGTTGCAATAGTTAAATTGCACCCTTCTCTCGTCGTTACAGAATGTCCAGATCCTGAAGCGTGGCCAGTTTGAATGTACGCCTATCAGCAGATTATTCTCAGGATATTGGTCATATACCCGGCACCAAACGACAGAAAGTGTTTGCGAGAACTTGGGCACAAGAACCAGTGTTATGTCTCCAGTTTAAGTCTCACAAAAATGGCTTGAAATAAGTAGCGACGAATTATCGGTCCTTTGAGAAAATTTCTTTTTCTAATTATCTTTAATGTGGTATTCAAGCATATCGGCAAAGATTTATCAGGCAGAGTACTCAATGCTAAGTGATTACTTATGGCAATTCGAAAAATTTGCTCTTAATGATGAAGCAAGTTGTGTTTCGGGCCAAATTCACAGCTTCATTACACTCTGAGCATTTTCTAATTACTTATAATTCTCCTACGCCATCATTATGCGTATATCTATGGTATCATCATGCACATCCACAAATATCGTCCTAAATGTAATCATCATGCTGAGTGATGAGGCATATCCAAACTCCGTTCATTGTGCGAAATCCACCATTCCGACGCAAATTTCGATCTAGAACCTCTCCAGCATGTTTTTCCGTACTGTCCACATCCTGGCACGTTTGCCATATATGTACATCGGAACCGATAGAAGTAGACACGCGAGTTGGATGCCACCAACGGCAATGAACACTTTCTTCGAACCGTCTGATTCAAGCCAGGAAGTAAAGAAGAGAGAGAAAACGAGGCCGTGAAAGATGTCTTCGCTGATCTATTAGCAGTTAATTCTTCTTTTAGGAAGCAACTTACTTTTCGAAAAGTTCAGTGTCACCAGTGCTTCGCCAGCATACTGCCGATATGAATCAACAGCGAATGTGATGGCAGTTGTGCTTCCCAGAGAGCATCCAAAACTAATAACACCGAAAAAAAATGTGGGCACGAACCACATGTCCCGCTCTGCCGCTGACCACCCAAAGCCCATCAAGCCTATTGTAGAGGTGATGGCAATGGGTATTGCCATGACTAATCTGAATTCCGGCTCGTAAACTCCATCATTGCGCCTCGCCATGAATCTCACAATAATGTCGGATATTCTACCAGCAACAGCCGTGCCCATTATACCGCCAACAAAAGGGCTCAAGTACACAAGACCAGTCTGGATGGAGTTAAAGTTATAGCTGTCACGATTTTTGTAGACCACCGAAACTGACTCAGAGAGCACAATCAGCCAACCCACAGAGAGAGAGTACACCATAGCAGACCAGAGTATTGAAGGGTACAAGAAGAGAACGAATGGGCGAACCGCAATTCGGAACCAGTTTTCATGACTAAGTCGTCCGTGGTATGGCTTCAGAGTATCCTTATATGTCTTCAAAGGTGCAGATCGGTAGTGCTCTGTATACTTAAGTCCAGCGGGGAGCGGTAGACCTTCTGACTCAATTTCGGACTTCTCATCGAATATCGAATGAATGGGCGTCTGCACTGGTTGTATTGGACCTCCAGACTCGGTTTCACCTTCTGGCATGCTCCTCTCAGCCGTTTCTACCATTGACGATCTACGGCTAGTTTTTCCAGTGGAGTGATTTGGATTAGCTGCCGGCAAGCTGACATGCTTGTCGACTTTATCTTTTCCACCGGTGTCGGCTAACACGTTTGCAGGGCTCAGGTTTATGGCCATTTCGTCGACAACAGAAGATTGCATCTTCGTCTGTGCCACGTTTTGTACTCCAGCTGCTGGTGACGCAAGATCGGATTGAGTAGCCATAGTGAAATAATCGGTGTGCTCTTTTGCTTTCTCTTCATACCAGGGAGAATTTAAGTTACGTAAATTGGGTGCAGCCTGCATGGCTGGCCCGGCTTGATCAACAACTTCCCAGTCTGCGGGCGATTGCCATGACGACAGAGGAGTACCAACCGTAGATTGTTGCTGAGGTGTAGGAACGGTTGATGCTGAGAAGTTCAGCTTAGACAAGCGTGAGCATTCAGGGATAGCAGCCACAGAATCCGACTCTGCGACATTCTCTTTATCGACTTGCGTGGAAGTTTGTTCGAATGCAACATGCTGCTCTCCTTTTCTTTTACTGTGAGGGGGGTGCATTTGCACTGCTAGGCTGCTGGGGTCGTCGGTGGTAGGGTCAGTGACCTGATGTCTTGCACTGAATCCAGACGCCGTGCGATGGAACAAATGTGGCAGATGCAGTTTCGAAAGAGAGCCATGACGATTATGTTGCCTTGCTCTTGGTGTTCGGTCCCAGAATGTTTCAGGTACAAAGAGAAAGAGCAGTACACCACCAAAGCCAAGAATCATGGCAACAATCCAAAATACCCATCGCCAGCCAAGTGTTTCAATGATTGCTGCACTAACCAATGGTATTAAGTTCTTGCCTCCTAGTAGAAGCAGCGTATAAATCCCTAGACGATATGCTCGCTCATGGAGAAAGAAGATCTCTGCAATCGTCGCTGATGGCAGACACTCGACCGGGCTGACTGCGATACCTTGAAATATCCTAGCCACAATCAAGGAAGCAAAATTTGGTGACAAGGCACACCATACTGAGCTTATGATGAACAGCACGCAGGAGGCCAGGTACACTGGCCTTTTGCCAAACTGAATGGCGGTGGGCGACATCACAACGGAACCTAATCCCAACCCCATCATGTACAAACCTGTGCTTAAGCTGACGCGTGAAACTGAGATACGGTAGGAGGTAGCGACCTGTTGGAATCCGGCCGCAAGCACTGGAGTCATGCCACCTCCCATCATGCAGTAGAAGCCAAGAGAGAGAAGAGCTGCGTTCCGACGCCAGATGGGCCAATTGAGGGGATCATTGCCGCTGTCGTCCGGTTGTGGTTCTAGAATCACGCCATTAGCAGTCTTCTTCTTCCGGTCTCTGGTTGGCGTGCGTGACCGGCTACGGAGACCAGGCGGATATGGCGACGGCAGGGAAGACGCTGAAGTGCGCGCTGGCGCGTGTTGTAGACCAAGCGGCTCATTACGCTTCGAAAATTTTGAGAGCAGCAACACAGATCCTGGGACTGTGTTAGACTAACATACGTTCTGTCAGCATTAACGAAAGATATACCAGGGACTTCATCCGTTTCTTTGTCTTGCAGGATCCCCAAACTCCATTTCGGTCGCTTTTGAATAGTGGTTCCCTCAGGATCATCTGTCGAAGCGGAATCATGAAGTCTCCCTTCTTTGTCGGAAGCGTTCTTGTTTCGTGAAAACGGACTCCATTTTGGCATGCTTCCAGGTTCTGTGGACGGGTGCTAAACGCTATTGAGACACAAAGACGCTATCAGTCTGTCATTCGTCACGGCTTGATAAAGCTTCTTCGCAAAACAGGACGTTCTTACAGCAAAGAAGTACAGCTGGACTATATTGACTCAATTCTTGGCGGGGCAAACAAGCAGTGAAGTGGACGAGGATGGCGATCTTTATGGGCGCTTCTGGCCTGGATGCACAATGACGTCTTCGTCTACGCCGTATACTAAGAGACAGCGAAAGAAAGGAGAAGGGTTAGACAGTCGGAAGCTGAGGACTAAGTTGAAGTTTCCCCAGTTGAAATGATAATGGGCGAGTATGGCATGCTTCGCCGCAGTCATATGAACCGCTGTCAGATGCTAGGACGACTGAACGTTGCACAAGCTGCGTCCACATCCAGTCCTGATCAGGCAGTTCGGGCCAGGGTCTGCGGCTTTTCTCCACCCAGGCTGTCATCACAATGCCTGCTGATCGCTACCCCATGACAGGACTCTCTCCTAGAACCTCCAAAAGCTTTGCGTGGAAACCTCTGCTGCACATCACACCGCACAGTCGGAAATGTTCTCCATGCGGTAACTTCCGACGTTAGCGTACTGTTCAGATGACCATCGTCGTCGTTGCTACCTGTCTGACTCGGCTCCGTGCAGAAACGCGGGTTCTCCCCGCCCTCTCACATGGACTTTCATAATGACATATGTCGTATCTCGCGCAAAACCCAAAAAAAAAACGCGAGGATTCCTCATCATCGCATGCATGATGCAAACGACGCTCCATAAGTGGACGTTTCATTCTGAGTTTGTAGAAGATAGCATCTCTCGTCCTCTCCATCCTTGCCCTACCGGTCCGAAGATCGAGCAGTAGATCACGACGAACTCGGTGTTCTTCGCGCCGTCAATAGTTATCCATGCAAAAAATAAGCCTGGAAGGTTGCTTGACGAAGCCTTGCCACAGGGAAAAGAGAGAACCTCCCCCGTGAAGGATCGAGACGCGGATCAAATGTCCATTCTTCCATCCGTTTAATCATACCATTCTACTGTTGTCTTAAGCGCACTAGAGGCTGCCCTGCGGCTGGAGTATGGAGAGTAAGACACTGATTGTGGTCCAAATCAGCAGATGCACCGATATTCGAAAATTTCAATGACTATGGTGGTTCAAATTAGGCGAACGTTTGCTCTGTTCACGCACTCTATTCTCTGTAGGCCTATCGTTTATCTCCGACATTGGAGTCCTAAGCCGCACGTTGCTGAGTGATTTCATGTTCAGTATCTATAGTCGTAAAGTGAGGAGCTCGTTTGGACGCTACTGAGGGTGAAAGTTTATTTGTGTTGTTTGCTCTGGGCCTCGTCTACCGCTTGTCCACATTATCTCTGTGATAACTACTGACTTCCTTATCATCGTGTTTGATCCCGCTCTGTTATCTTTCATCCGAAATACTTCTATAGTTGATCGACGACTTGAATCCGTGATGTCAATCCTCATCTCTGCTTTCCAGGCACCTCGAAGTTATAGCAAGTCCACCGAACTGTGGTAAGACAGTCTGATGAACAAATTGTACAGTTTGGGACCTCATCGCGAGTACTCATGGCGTGACATGAACCTTGATACTCTCGTCCTTCCTAGAGTCGCTATGTAGTGCAAATCTCTGCGCAGATATCTTTTAGGCTAGTGCGAACTAATACTAATACGCTAAGTGCCGCACAGTAGTTCCCAAGTACTTTGATCATATTTGTAGCCAACCACAGCGAGGTTTTCTCGAATTCCGAACGATTCGGATGCATATATGTTAGTGCACTGTAATCTGGCAGGTTCGATTTTGCCAGCGAAGTTGACTGGTCATTTGGGTTTCATGAAATGGTGACAAACTTTGGCTGCTCAACACACGTAGACTGAGCTGAGATACTGTTGCAGCATAACGCCACCAGTTGCGTGGCTCTAATCAACTGGGTATGACGGATGGTCGTATTGTCAAGGACAACTTATGGCGACCATTTCCAGAGCTAGTCCTTCAGATTTTTCAACTGATAGCTCGTTCTGAGTCGAATATCTCCAGCGGAGTCTGGAGTAAATATCACAATTTCCTTGGACGACAAACTTTCCAAGAAAACCTTGTGGAAGGCAATCCTGAGAACGAGCACATAGATAGTGGATTTACCAAACAGCTTGCTTTCAGCTTCTTTCGCGGACAGGGAAATTCACGGCTCTTCGTCTTCACGTCAGAATAGTGTGTGAACGAGGTACTAAGTGGAGTCATTAGAGAATCCTTTCTTCGGCTTTGAGAATTAAAAATCATGCCTTGTGAGTTGAAATTTGGTATGCTCAATTATATAATCCATTCCCATGTAACTTCGTACAATCTACCATAGTCTTCGTCCCTCGAAGTACGAGCTCGCGCACAAGAAGATTCATTTGGCTTTGTGCTGTTTAGTGATATGCTTACTTGATTAGGCAATGGTTAACAGAAAAGCCTAGCGCGGTTGTATATTTTACCCCTCGAATATTTCTGCATAGCAACGCACAAAACCGACCCCCCACACAACCACTGCACTTTTGGTGACCACAACTCTACACGACCTTCTGTCTGGCGCAAACATCATGTCTGACGACAAGATCTTCTCGCTTGAAGGCAAAAGCCTGAAGCTCGACTCTGCCGAAGATATTCGACCCCACATCGAGGCCTTGAAGAACAATGACAATGTCGAGGAAGTGCGCTTTCAGGGCAACACCCTTGGCGTAGGAGCTTGCGAAGCGCTGGCTGAGGTCTTGAAGACCAAAAAGGATCTCAAAGTTGCAAAGCTGGACGACATATTTACAGGCCGGCTGCTGAACGAGATACCACAAGCCCTAGACGCACTTTTGCAAGCATTGCTCACACTACCCAAGCTGCATACCGTCAATTTGAATGACAACGCTTTTGGGTTAAATACACAAGCACCACTTGTTGCCTTTATTTCGAAGCATACTCCGCTCGAGCATCTTATCCTTAACAACAACGGCTTGGGACCACATGCTGGTGTATTGATAGCGGACGCGCTTACAGAGCTCGCAAAGAAGAAGAAAGAAGTTGGAGCACCACCTCTTAGGACAGTAATATGCGGCAGAAATAGACTGGAAAATGGCTCTATGGAAGCATGGGCGAAGGCCTTTGCTGCTCATAATCAGGTCACACACATCAAAATGGTGCAAAACGGTATACGGCAAGAGGGCATCACGCGCCTGATTACCAGCGGCCTTGTCAACTTGAACGAGCTGCAGGTGCTCGACCTACAAGACAACACCTTCACGATCATGGGCGCACGAGCACTTGCAAAGGTCATGCCCACTTGGACAGAATTGACGGAACTAGGTGTCGGTGACTGCCTGCTGGGCGCCAGAGGTGGGGTTTTACTGGGTCAGTCACTGGCAGCAGGCAAGAACTCCAGTATCGAGGTCCTTCGACTTCAGTATAACGATATCACTTCCAAGGGTGTGGAGGCCCTGTCGTCCGCCCTCGATAAGCTTCCTTCTCTTCGACGTGTTGAATTGAACGGCAATAAATTCTCAGAAGATGATGAGCACATTGAGAAGATTAGAGGTGCCCTTGACGCCATGAAGGAGAAGAAGGGCATAGAGGATGACGAGGATGAGAATTATGGTTTAGATGAACTGGATGAGCTGGAGAGCGAGGATGAAGAGGAAGAAGAAGAAGAAGAGGCAGCGGAAGCGGAAGAGGAGGCAGATGAGGAAAAAGAGAAGGAAGAGAGGGTGCTGAAGCAAGCGGACGAGGCAGAAGCAGCGAATGTCTCAGAGAAGAAGGACAAGGATGTTGATGAACTGGCTGATATTTTGGGAAAGACAGAGATCAAATGAATCCTACTTATTGTAACTGGGCGTTTGGAATGGAAGAGGACGATAGCATTGCATCCATGCATGGACTACAGATATGGACGAATGGACAGCACATGTGGGAGATGACGCTTTTGAGATACCATGTAGAAAGAGCTCATTTATGAATAGATAAACGTTGACTAATCCAAGCATAATTCGAACAACATCATTAACTCAGCGTCTAATCTTTATGTTCTTTTTCAAATGAACCCAGATCATCCCGATACCTTGCAGATGCTAGTAAAGCCGGGGTGGATCCTAAGACGCGGTACTTTAGGATCCTAATATTTGGATGTTCTTTGGAGGTCAGCTGCCCCTCATCAGAAATACTCTTGGAAGGCTACCATCTTTCGTTTTATTTCATCCTTTAAGGCCTGAATTGTCATTCGACTCCCTCCATTTCATCCTCGCCTCCGTCATCTTCACCACCATCTTCGCCACCTTCATCATGCACTCTCCACCAATGTACACAACCCAAGCCAGCCGCTGCCATACTACCAATGATAGCATATGGGACGGGGCTCTGCTTCGCGGTCTCCTTTTCATCAGCTGCCTTTTGAAAGCCGCCCGCAGCCACATGAGTACGAATGGTCAAGTCACCATTTGGGTTTTCAAGGAAATCAGCTTTCTCGGGCCCAGTGTTATGCCAAATCTCGTCCTCTACCCTGAAGCGCACCGTCTCGTCCACTTCGTAGAAATATGCATCACTCAAGTCATCGTTCAGCGGATCTTCCGACGCGTTAGGGTTCCAGACCCAAACAGGCTTGGCTTCGCTTGTGAGAAGACGGGAGTCCTCCGGCAGATTGGTGGGAGCGGGGATCCAAATGTCTGCGAAGAAGTCAAGGCCGATGCGAATTCCCTCTGGGGATGAACTGTCAAGTATGACGCCTTGAAGGATTTCGCCTTTGAATGGCCGGAAGACCACAAGACGAAATTCCACTAGGACGGGTCAACCTTTGACGTTTTTGAGAATGCATCTATCCAATTACCGTTGACATTAATCATTCCATCACCTTGGCCGATTAGACCTTCAGAGGCTCGTAGAACATCCCATAGGAAAAGACAAAGACCAACATTTTGGAGAACCTTAGATCATGAATAAGTCGTGAAATTCCAAAGGAATGGTTTCAAAACGTCATACTCTGTTTGCGTATTTTTGATTGATGTTATCTTCAAGAGCTTCTTCAATGGGCTTGCGCAGTTCTTTCGGCTGAATCTGTATCAAGTCGGAGATTGTTGTCTGGCAAAGATCAGATACTGCTGTGTCTCATCGATTATAATTCAGTGCTTACAAGAACGAACATATTGATCTAATTCTTTGCACCTTCATGATCTTGATAAGGTAGAGATTGGCACTTGAAATCATCTTGCTTTATAACCTTGAATTTTGCTGTAGGTCATACGAATAGAGAAAATGCTAAGCCGAACTAGGTCTAGATACTAGAGTGGACCGCTTGGGGGATACCTTTTCTATGCTCGTGCACCGTCATCTCGAACTCTTTTACAGACTTCTATTGAAATGTACAGAGTCTAATTCGGGAACTATGCCGAAAGTTCTGCGAATATACATCACAAAGGCATTTTGAGTCGTTTCCATTAAAAGGTATCGATGCACGCGAAGTCGGTACTGGTTGAGGTTTCTTCCACCGCGCATACGATCCTGAATCTTGACCAGCACTTGAAACTCACTTGCGCTTGAATTATGCAACTTTGAGAATTTGATTTTTAAAGTATCTTCATCAAAATGAGCGGTTTTTCATTTCCTCCGCCACCTCCACCTCCACCAGCTCCATCTGCTACAGGTCAGCAAGCACCGCATGGTAATCGAGCAGATTCATCCAGCCGGGGAGCTCGAGGACGGGGCCGAGGGATCAGTCGAGGGAGTTTTCAACGGGTTGCGTATCACCAACAATCATCTGTGCCTGCTCAAAGAAGCCAGACCGTAGCACCGACTTCGTGGCATCAACTTAGGTCTCCACCAGAGCCATTGAACAGATTAGGAAATGACGGCTATCAGAATCATTCAGTACATAGCCAACATTCTCAGAACACCTCGCTTGGGTATGGTCATCAAGGACAGATTCCTCATGGCATTGCCATCCGTCCTGGCGTTAAACGAACGCACAAACAGGCTTTTGATAAAGGTCACACGAAACAGGCAACACAGAAGCTTGAAAGCAGACCGAAGGTTCCAGCAGCACCTGCTGTCCCAAGCTTTGGCTTTTCCCTGCCTGCAAAGGCGTCTGCTGAGCAAACTTTAATTGAAAATGAACAGAACTCCAGTCAAAAAAAGCAGCGAAAGACTAATTTTCTCGGACTTACGCCTCGGGGAGAAACACGTGATGAGAGTGATGAGGATGTAGATGAAGAAGCGTCATTTGCACAGGGGAGTCAAACGTAAAGCAACCAAGTCTTCATTCTGTGATGTCAACTAATCAATCTCAGTATATCCATACAGCATCGTGGTCGCTCCATTGAGCTCAAAACCGCAGCTGATGTGGCAGCATGGATTGCAGAACGCAAGAAACAGTACCCGACGCAAGCTAGGATAGCCATGAAAAAGGCAGCTCAAGGAGCTGCTCAACAAAAGGCTCAGGGAGAGGGAAGTATGGAGGAGCCAGGTCACTTCAAAGGAAAAGAGCGGACCGTGAAGGCGAAGAGGAAGGAAAGAAATCCAAAAGGAGAGGAAAGTGACAAGTTTGCAAACAACGAGGACCATCCTTCGCAACCTGCTTTTGAAGCGACAAATGATCAAGGGGATCCTCGGATGAGAATAGCCTTTTTAGAAGAACAGCTAAGGCAAGCAAGAGAGGCTCTAGCCCGCGGATCAACTGCCCTAACAGAGGATACGATGTTCCAGTCTACTGCGCAATTGGTCAATCACCGGAAACCAGAGACAGCACAAGAGAGTTCAGACATATCTCTCGGTGAAATCACGCCACTATTTTCAACTTCGACTAGCAGCACAAAAGATATCACCAAGCATGAGGAGAGCAAAAAAGTTCTAGGTTTGATCTACAGTTCTGAAGATGGCGAGCCAGTGAATAGCACATCCGAGTCCTCTTCCGAAGAGCCAAGTTCCGACTCAGACGATTCGGATGTGGACTCAGATTCCGACTCAGATACTCCGCCAGAGGAAATTTCTGCAAAAGCAAATCATCCTATCAATGTCCCTCCGCCACGCAGAAAGGAGCCAAACAAAGCACAAGTGTGTAAACAGTTTGCAAACACGGGGCGATGTAAGTATGGAGAAAAGTGTACACGTAGCCACTATGCAGTGTGCAAATATTTTGCAAAACATGGCCGTTGCAAGTACGGGGATAAGTGCAGGCTAAGCCATGATGTCACTCCAAATACCGGGAAAGGAGGTGCAACTAGCAGAGATCGAACAAAGATCATGTCATTGCGGGAGCGCATGTTTGAGCAGGAACAGAGAAAGGCAGCAGAACTCGGAGTACTTGTAATTAAGCATTTCGGAGACAAAGGGTTTTTCCAAGAGATGTGAGCTAAACTCCAAAATAGTAATTTTCGCAATAATTGTATCATGTGCAATGCTGTTCATTCAATTATACTTTGCTCGCGCTTTGGATCCAGTCATGCAACTGGCTCAAAGTCAACCACACGGCTTCTTCGGTTCGTATTGTCCTGCTGCCTTGCCCAGGGCAGGAATTGACCCAGAAGTCGAACAATTCGCCTACATTCGCCTTGCTAATGCCTTTCTCGGCAAGATCTTCATCTGCTGCAGCTGCCGCTTCCAAGCCAGCAACGCCTCCGAACACGACCAGCGCATGTTCGAATTTGTCCGGTAGTGAACGCGGGACTGACGTGTCTTTGGTTTCCGTGCCGTTGTGCCTTGATAATAAACTCGATAGCGTGATTCCGCGTTCGGATGTGCCAATGCTGACGTCGTAGCCTTGTTCAAATGGCGACTCAGTGAATACAGAGCTCAAGCTTGAAGCTTGACGTACGGTGTAGCCCCAGTAGTATCCCCCCTCCTCACGTGGTTCCGCAGGATCGACAGCTTCTGCATCCGGTATGGATGAGGTGGGCGTATTTATTCGAAAAGGAAAGGAAGGGGGTGCTGCGGCTGTTGCGAATTTCAAAGTTACCCGCGTATGAGCGGGAATAGGTACATTGATAGTGACAGGGCTTGGAAAGCCAACATCCACAGAGGAAGTCCCTGACTCCGAACTGGTTGGTTCGACTGTCACGCCCTCCCGATACTGGCACCATTCGTCTGCCTTTAGATGGTGGGGCATGTCCAGCGAAGGGCAAGATCCTGCTGTCCTCAAATTTGGATGAAGTGGGAAGAGCTTCTGTCGTAGGTATGGTGGACACTCAAGATATGACAACAGGTGGAACAAGAAGTTGTCCGGGTCAGATACGCCTGTATAG
The DNA here is from genome assembly GCF_000836295.1 of Verruconis gallopava. Classification (NCBI taxonomy): domain Eukaryota; kingdom Fungi; phylum Ascomycota; class Dothideomycetes; order Venturiales; family Sympoventuriaceae; genus Verruconis; species Verruconis gallopava. The sequence goes on along the minus strand of NW_015622140.1, from coordinate 715,564 downwards.
CCATCTTCAGTCTCAAAATCCCTCATGCGATGTTGGGCATGGCCATTGCGCGAGGAATGCACAGAAGCTTGACCGTCATTAAATACAACAATCTCATCTACACAGAATACCGCAGCTGCTCGGGCTATACGTCCTGCAAGAGCAGTACGCAGCTCATGTGATTGCGCACTGAAAATCAAGATTAGCATAGACTCATGAATAAAGCAAGAGCAGTGGTGAATTTTTCAATTAGAAAGAAAACTCGACACATTAACTTACTTTGCAATAATACTACCTGGAATTGCCAAGCTCAAAGTCGCTTTTCTGCCCTTTCCTGAACTGTGAAAAACAGCAGTTGGCTTGGAAGTGTCGAGGTCATCAGTCTTTGCACTTTGATGAACTACAACGTCTCGTTTTCGCTTCTGAATTAAGGGTCAGTCTCTGCTAGTCATTCACTTGATCCTTAGAAATATGTGTACTTTCGATTTCGGCTCACCCATGACTCGATACGTTCAGAATGATCAAAGGAAACCTGATGGACTGCCCTTGCTCGAAGTTAGCGCGACAAAGAGGCTGTTGCTGCCTTAGTATATGGGAATGTGTGCCTGATGCACATTCCATTCCCATAAGCGATCTCTATGATGCTGGTCTAGTCAACTACCAGAGGATGGTCTCGTCGAATCTCCTCTTTCTATTATCAAAGTCTTTGGCTTAACTCTAAATCATGTTGCGTGTGGCTATTTTCTCCACTCTCAATTGATCAATGCTATCTGATTGGTCTTTAGCAAGTAACGCTCCATTGAATCAAGGGCACGAGGATAAACCTCATGAAAGACATAAACGTATTCCTCGATTGGTTAAGCAGCTTAAATTTTTGAGCTAAGGGAAGCTCAGCGCTGATTCCTTTTACCTGAGCTTCGTGACTAGGCCCTACTGTCGGAATCACATTGGCTCCGCTTGCAATTCTTTAAGCATTACGGCGGGCTTTGTCTCCCAAGTTTGTAATTCGAGTCACTCACTTCTGTGAGCACGATGTGCAAAGTTTCAACACGTGAAAGCTCAAGGTTAGCACAGATGGCTGTGATTTCGTTAAGTAAAGAGAGAAAGCCAAAGGCTGGCATACGTAGAGCGGCCAATTCGGTACATTGCTGATACTACGCTATAACGTAAGCGACTCGCGTTGAACTCCCTCTCTCTCGCGGTTTCTGGAGTTGTAACTTAGGCTGAGATGTAGAAAGGTGACACAAGACCGTTGATTGCCTTGCAGTTACCCTCGCTGTTGTGGCTTACACCGATTTCGGTCACCATGAAGCGGGGATACTTGATGTTACAATCGTAGTTTGCTGAAATGACAAGTCTCCTTCCAGGTATTTCTGGATTTGGGCAGCGCGAATTCGATGGAATACAATTGCATTTCTGTTCAACACAATTCAAAACTTTCATTACGTTAAAAGTCAGTCCACTAGACGAGAATGAAATCCATGCATTCACACTTCTCGCCATTGAGTCATGTCAGTTTGGTATTGGACACTTGATGACGGGGTCAAATACACTTGAGAACATTGCCCAGAAAGGCAACACAGATGAAGAACTAGATGGCATGTTCGAGAGACCATCAATCGAGCAAGGCTATATCAAAGAATGAGAACCCTTTATGCTTACTCGGGAACTAATCGGAGAGAATTTATGGGCGCTAGCCCTGATATCTATTTGAACATGCTCTTTACCAGTCCAAAACATCGTAAACAAGGTGCTGGAGGTCTGCTAGTAAATTGGGATACCCATCGAGCAGATAAGTTGGGACTGGACTGCTACGTTGAGAGCACCAAGGAAGGTCGGCCGCTATATGAACGGTTCGGCTTCAGAATGTTGAAAGAAACAGAGTTTGACCTGTTGCAATACCGAAGACCGGACCTTGGGGTCGACGTTAATTTTATAATGAATAGAGAGGTCCCGCTGACACTGAAGCGTTGAAAGTAGAGCTTGTTAAACATGAAAAGGCATTTTTTTGCAATACTGCGCAATGGTGTCATTCAGTGTGCCTGCTTTGACACATGAATGAAGAAACTCTCATCAGCTCAGGCTTCTGGGTCACCGTCTACCGTTCTTGAACATCTTCCTACTTGGCGTTTCCCAAGTTTCAAGGCGTTGCAGAAGCTATGCTATAACAGAGCATCGCATTGCGCCTGTTATGGAATGTGTGCAATTCTGACTAGCTGCGTTGCATTCTTCTATTGTCCTTGCTCATCAAGTGAAGACAACACCTCTTGCATAGCTGTCATTTTTCCCAAGCAGAGACAAGATTTGCTGCACTCTTTGGCGATATTTGTAGTCGAGACCGGGAAATTTTCGGGAAAGGATACATGGCTTTTCCAGCAATTTTCAGCAAGTTCTTCTCTTTACTGAAGCCTCAATATGTCTCCTAAATTGGCGATCAAGCTAGAGTCTTCTCACCCTCAAGCTGATACTTGTCCATCAAGCCCTTTAGAGTCGATCTCCATTTTTTGATAATTGGATGCTGGTCAGCAACAAGTCTGAAGGTGATGCTCTCTTCTTTTTCAAGGCCTTCATCACCTGCAACTTCATATTTCCAAATCCCATCTTCCCCGAAGTATTCAGGGCCATACAGATTTTTGGCGGAGAGCTCATTTGTTGCCAGTTCGAACATCTTCGAAACTGCGACTCTCATCTTAGTGCCTTCATCGTTTGGATATATGGCCACTGCCAAGGATTCAAGCACTCCAACAATCTGTCCTGCAGCGGCTCCCAGCTCTGCGCCCAAAGAATACCCTTCATCAAATCCATCCTGTAAAAATTTCTCCTTGCTTGCAGCGACGCCATCGCGGTAACCGTTGGTTCTATGAATACCTTGTAGTCGTGGAACATCCGAAACATCATCATTCTGAGCCTGCTGCCTTGAAACGTTCCTCATAGAAAGCTGTTGGGTTGAAGATTCATCATCTGTGTCAGCACCGAAAACATCGTCAAGTGAGTCAGGCCGCGTCGTTTCTAACTCAATCGTGCCCAGATCAGTTGGGGTGATATCTGTATTCGAAAACCGCGATACTGTATCATTGGTGAACATTATGATGAGAATCTTGCTTTTGCGAAAGCTTTTCTCCCTAGCTTAAGAGGATAAGTTGTTAAGACGTAAACTCATTTAGGTCAAGGGTCACGTGGTCATGAGTCAAAATGATATTTAGTGTCTTCAGTTCTTAACTCTTCAGCAGAAGACTCTGGGGAACAACAATCCTGGCCCATTTTTTGGGAAATATGTAGCTTTGTTAAAGAAAAGAGAGCGAGATAAAAATCCATAACGTGCTAGGCAAGCTTATTCTATTGAGTTCTAGGTCTATGGCAGAACAGCAGGGGTATCTAAAATACTTTCAGGAACTCGATGCAAAACATCTAAGCCAGAAAAACCTTCTTCTACCGTCCATCTGTCTGTTGTGTTATGTAGCACTTTGCAAGCTTCTCCGACCACAATCAAACCAGGCGGCCGAGAACCCAATTCTTCTACAGCAAGACAGACATGCTGAAGTGTGGATCTGATGACCCTTTGATCTTTGCAAGACGCACGTTCAATAATTGCACATGGCGTCGAGATAGGCCATGGTCTCGAGCTAATCTCAGGTATCGTTCGTCCATCAGGTTTTGGCACCATAGTTACGGGTTCGACGCCAGTTAAACTTTCAACGAGTGACGGCAGCCGATGTAGCGCCATCAAAAAGACGACTGTGCGTGTATTAACATACTCTGGAGGAGGAGGCGCCTTGCCTGCACGTCCAGTGCCTGTGCAGATAAGTACCTGATCTGCTACACTACGCTGTGTAACGGGAATTCCAGCAAATAGCGGGGCCGATAGTGCACTTGTGATTCCTGGGAGGACGATAGGCTCATACCCCTTCTCCCTAAACCAGATCACCTCCTCCCCTCCACGTCCATACAAGTATGGGTCTCCTTGCTTCAATCGAAGTACTGTTTGACCAGCTTCTACACCGGCAAGGCCTAGCTCAAGAAATTCTTCCTGTGCTGCGTCTGCATTTCCTGGAAACTTTCGTGCTATATGTACTGTAGTCCGACGTGGTATTAGGTCAAGAACCGGTGCCGGCACAAGTTTGTCGGCAAGAATAATGTGGGCCGTTTGTATGGCAGTGAGTGTCGCGCCAGTGAGCAATTCGGGATGACCTGGCCCTGACCCAGCGAGTATGATGGTGCCTTTCTTCCGATCTAGGCGCGAATCGAGACCGGCCGGCCTTAAGTCAAATGGACTACCAGAAGCTGACTTATAGGCCGAGAGCATGGCATCTGCGTCGGCGTCCGTGATAGCACAGAGTCGCTTGAGCGGCCAGTATTCACATATCTGGGTCAACCATCTCATGCGTCGATTCCGCTCTGCCTCGAGAGTCCCTGGCAGAACGAGCTGGTTGAAATTTGCAGGTTGTACAGAATCTTCTTCCTCGCCTTCTAGGTCGTCTACTTGAGAAAATACGATCTTCTCGTCTTCTTGCTGTAGTCTTCTCCGCAGGGAGCCAAGACGTGAAACAGCGGCACCTAGTCCATCAGGAAGAGATGCTACAATTTCACGCTTGATGCGTGCAGAGAGTTTGCACCCACGCCCAGAGGTGGTAACGCCAATTTGTAGGGGCCCGTCTGTATGAGTACTCAGCAACGTGAAAGTGCTCAAGGCTGGAGAATCTGCAACGTTGATGGGTATCCGCAGCCTCTTGCACAAATTAGAGATATGGGAGCTTCGCGGGTCTCTACGGTCAAGCGTAACAAAAACAGCATCCACAACATGGTCCACCTCGGCGCGACCGAGAGTCTTCAAGTCATCGGCTTGGAATTCCCTTTGCACCCAAGAGATTTGTTTGTCATCGATGCGTTTCTGCAAGCCGTAATGGACTATAGAATCCCTTGGTGTGATGAGTATCGGCGTCGCACCGACTTCCAGTGACTTCGCGCAACGGGCGCTTGCCAATGGATTCGAACCGATGATCAAATGTACATGATTCGAAGAATCAATCGAAGCCAACAACGAGTGTTGCATGTGGATGCGGTAGTGAGAAAACTGTACGAACGACACGGCTGCAACTTTCTATGGCGAATATTAGCACGAAAAGCAAGAGAAGTGAAATCCAGGAAAAGGTTACGAGAACGAGATAATTTGTTCAGATCACCACGAATATGTAGTAAGGACTAATTTTCTATTGGGACCCGACGCGGAAAAGCTCAAATCGCGTCAGTTCAGATGGACGTTCGCCATTGGTCGCAGGCTCGGCCAGATCTTTTTGCGCGGAGAAATACGTTCTTCAGGTACGAACACGAAGACATCTCCCCAGCGGCTAGAATCCTTGCTGAACCTTATCGGAATCATGCAGAGCGGTGGGCGAATGAGTGGATCGTGGAGTACTTTTGAATTCTTGTGCGCCGAACAAAACCGTTCGTCATTCGTTCAAGCCTCTGCATCTCATCGATAAGCAGTCCTTATCTGCCAAGTTAGCTCCAGTTTCTCCGACTTCACTTCAATGTTGCACCCTCCCTTTGACGCCCAAGGATTAGTCTTGATTCCAAAAATCTGGCATGAATTCGTTTGCGCGATTAGGAACAGTGTGGCGAGTCTCTGGAGTACTAGTGGACTATGACTTTGAATAGTGGAGAGGTGATTGTTGCAGTGGGACAGATTCACGTATTCAAAACAAAACCATAAACGTTTATTAAACGAACACGACAGGCTCATACGTCCTTATCTGCATCTACTTCTTGTATAGTATCCAACTTAAAAATGATGTCATCTACACTATTTCTCCGCCCATCATCTTGGTGCCTTCCTCTAGGTTTTGTTCGGCCGCACGGCTCGAATCTGCTGCTTCCCTATCTGGTGCTTTATCTACTTGATTTTTGCTGTTATCATCACTGTATACGGCCTCTAATAATCTCCTTGCTCGATGCCCCGGTATTTGTGGCAAATCGAGCAATATCACAGGTGGTTCAACCTGAAGGTCTGTGGCCTTCTTTCCGTCCTCCTTGTGGCGAATGAGCTTAGGAACGCCGTAACGGTTTAGGTATACCCAAACAACAACGGTAATTATGGTAAACAAGAGGCAAATGCATATGAACTTCCAGATATTGTTATTAACGACAAGTTGAGCTGACGAAGAATCGCTCGTGAAGCGAAAGAAACCCGTGCTGAAGATGGTGGCGATGAAGGTGCTGGGCAGATAGACCATGGTTAAGCCAGCGATTGTTTTCATCGATGTACTATCTCGGCGAGTTTCAACTGCAATGGTTTTGGACTCATCCGCAATACGTTGAGACTGTTTCGCAATCAGAGTATTTATAATACTGTCGGCCTTCGGACGTTAGTTACAGCTCAATTCCCGCTTAGGATTGGTCCATACAGCATTAAGTTGAGACTGGGCTCTTTCTCCAATGACCCGACTGTCTTCAAAAACCCCCTTGCATGAAACTATATGGGCTTTAAAAGCTTCCTGGAGGCTCCTGTCTTGTATCGGTAGATCTTGATGTGATAATGGAGGATGTTCACTCCTTCCAAGACTTAGAGTCACAAACTGGATGTGAGCCTCGTAGATGAAGGTGGTAAGCCGGATCTGAAACTCCATCGCGTATATCATATTTCTCTGGTTGCCCCCAATCCAATGCATGTTCCGCAAATTGAAACTATCCGGATTGTCCGGTTGAGTCACATTAGCCTCCAAATATGCAATAGCACCGCGGCCGGTTACTCGTTCCATCATGATTACAGAATGATCAAGCTGTCCGCGTTGCCATTCTAGATAGAAGTAATAACGTGAGATAATGCAGAAGGCCATTCCAAAAGGATGCCAGTCTTCTCGAAGCCTAGACAGCTGCTCTATCTGATACTCAATGTGACCGGATAAGTCGTTGCCAGCAATTATCACAAGCGCCTTCCTGGTCTTGAAATCATAGCGGATGTAAAATGCGCCTTCAAGATGCCCGGCCGGGAAGACCTTGACAACAATATCTAGTCTGTTAGTGAGATCAAAGAAGGACACGATAGTTTCTACGGACGTACGAAATGATTCAGGAGATTCATCTGCCTTTGAATAAGTCACAAAGGTCGAGAAATTGCCCAAAAAGTAATACAGAGACTCAACAAACTTCGGGTGTACTTTGAACTCCTCTAGCAACCAAGTAAAAATGTCTTCTTCCATTGAGATGGTGAAACGGATATCACCATGCTGACCGTCTAAAGAGTGGCGGTGCTGATAAATATGAGACATAAAACTTTAAAAGCAGTTCGGCTAGGATCGTAAATTCCACAATGTATCTTACAAGATCGTGATGTCTGGGTCAGCCTTCTTGCACTCAGCCTTTATAGGTCAGTCCCGAATGCCGGGCATGTCTGGATTGCGACCTACTGAAAACACCTCCCTCGCCGCCGGTGTCGATATATTAGGTGCAAGATCACCGGCTTGATTTTATTTTAGTAGCTGGCTTTGGAAGAATAAGAGTGCTCTAACAGATGTTTCCAGCCTTGGATTGAATAAAAGCTAACGTATTGCCTTCATATATTAAATTTTCTTTTAGCTCCTGTAAGGTTGTTCCATTCATGGTCAGGGGATTGAAGTATGGTGAAGAGAACGGTCATTCCGTCTTCATAGAATGCTTTGAGTTGGACTCCATGATTATTGTGGCCGGCTGCTATCCGTGCAGATTGAAAGAGGCTCAGAAACTCTATGTCAGAGAAATTTGAAGGGATATATCCTTAGGATTTTCTTGGTTGGCTTTGCGCGATAAGGCCAAACAAAAAGTGAAAGGAAAATGTGGAATCTTACGTCTACGGTGTTAGGATGGTTTGATATGTCTATAACTTTTGATTGGGAACCGAAGCCCATTCTTCATTTGTCCTTGTCATTGTATTTCCAGTGCGGCTCAAACCTGATGAGGGATCTCAGGTGCAGGACGCCACACAAGTCTAGTTCGGCTGAGGCTTGAAAGGATGCTGTATAGAGCCACGCGGACTCGTGGAACGGTAGCACTGGAAAGCTTGTTTAAGCGACCTGCATGAATGAGCTGAAGTACGGAGGCAAGGATTGCTCAGCTGACCAAACTTGCCTAAATCGAGGCTCGTTTGTGTATAGCTGCCGTGATGGTCTGTCCACGAAATGCCATCGTGTGAACTTCAAGGACATACCCGGCGTCCTTTCACCATTTTCTGCCTTCATATGTTCTTGCTTTGGCTCTGCACTACAAATTAAGTTCTACAGATCGCAACGAACAACAGTGAACGCTCATACGTTTCCTCCATTACATCTTGAGCGACATTGACCTGAGCCGATACGCAAAATCGTCAGTGATGGCGATGAGCTCTGAAGTTTGATCGCTGTAGAAGTGGCCGAGCCTGTCGAGGAAATGAAGCTTCGTATTCGTTCGAACCTCACATTGACACTATCACTTGGTAATGCTGACTGGATGGGACGTTAGCTGGAATCAAGCGCTTGGGACTTTCACTCGTCAAGCTCGACACATCACTGCATTCTCCGGAGATCACTGAGATTTGAAGGCGTGCACTGCGAAGTGTCTGCTTTTTAATGCCTGCGAAAGGTGCGGCGAAATTTACGCAACAGATCAAATCGCCAATTAGTTTCCTGACAAAGTTTGCAAACGGGGGTTCGTCGACATGAATAATGAAACAGAGCTAGCTCTACGTCAGATTAGAACGTCTCAAGGGTTGGAGCTACTGCGCATAAGACCAACAAAAGCGTCGACGACATAGACTAGAAGTTCCGTGATACTACGTAGATTTTAGTGAAGGGCCGATGGAATTCTGCTAAGATTTTGAATCAAGTCTTTTTATAGCAATTCGTCTACTTAGCCAGGTGGACATGTCGTAAATAATGAAAAAGAGGATATCTGATATCCGTTTCCCTCAGTTTCATTCACAGGTGTCATATTCGCATTAGGTGCGCAAAATTGTACAATATGCACGAATTTCTTCGATAGTGGAGAGTAAATAAAGACGGTACGCGCGCTGAAATGTAGTTAAATGGGTATCCAGACCACCATTCCCTCTCCAGACAGCATGCCCGCTTTTCCGTGGCCACTCACGAAAAATCTTTGTCCATGTCCTTGAGTATACCATTACCGCCCGGTCTATATGTGGCATGCGTGTTTCGACATGCAAGAAACTCCGAGTAGCGCCGCTGTATGTCTAAAGAGACCAGTGGACGCGTTATCAAACAAAACAACTTGGGACTCGTCAACAAGTTCACTGCACTAACCTATTTCCCCCACCAACCGATATCGACAGTGCAGGAGGTGGCACTGTCGGTGTATCCTTTCCATCGACACCATGGAGAGCACTCGTCGAAAATGTCGTTGCGCTTAGCACTGATGGTATAGTGCCCCCCGATGACGCCAGTGGTGATGAATCCACCTGATGAGGCAGTTTAGCCATGTGTCCTCCTTCTAAGTCTCGATTCTGCGGGGTCGGATTCTGCGAGGTAGGAGCCGAAAGCACGTTCACATCAATCGTCGATCCATTCGACACAATACGGTTCGGACCGCCTGGCGTTGCAAAAGCTTGTGCTTGCATCATTGTTGGGGCTAAAGGGGGGTTGGCCCAAGGGTTTTGTTCATAGAATGTGCGGTCAATAGCTTCGCGCTCGGTGTCTCGAAGAGATATGCGTGGGTGAAGAGGCCGATCGGGAATCTGAAAGAGATTTGTCAGTCAACGTCTCCTCTTGGCAGCGTGACTACTTTTGAATTTCTACCTTCATTAACTTGAAATCCGAGTCAACATCATCCGGGGGCAGTGTTGATAACTCTGGTGCCGCAGGAAACCCTACATGCTTGGCAATACCAGATAAGATTGACACTTCCAGATTATAGGATGTCTGCTGTGCGATCTGCTGAGCGCGCTTTGGCTGATACATATGGGCATAATTTGCGTCATCAGCACCCCATCGACGGCGGTCTTTCTGGATTGCGTAGAGATTTCTGTAGCACTCCTCGAGAGTCCTTTCTCGGGTGTTTCGCACCTCTTGAAAGTATTGACTGTGCAACTGTTGTCGTTCACAGACGGTTCTGACTTGGAGTGCGTCATGCTTGAACTTGAAGAGGACGTTTTGGTGCCGAATTTTCTCGTCTCGATAATGATCAATACATCGCAATTGTGCAAGAAATTCCGGATGAGAGCTCGAAGGTAACCGCAGTAGGTCGAGTTCTTGCGATATCTGTTGCAACTGTTGGTTTATATGTCTGCGTCCCATTAGCATGTTTTCCACCTGCGATCATCCTCAGTGTCTCACCTTTCTCGGAATGATGCGAAGTCCTTCTCGATCTTCGAAAAGGCCTCTAAGGCTAGTCGTTTCCTGGCGACTATGAAAGTCAGTGAATCAATTTTGACCGATGCAGTTTCGGAGCCAATGCTTACTTTCTTCATCCCTGTTGCTGTCCTCCTCTTCTTCCTCAACTGGTTCCGGTTCCTCTTGCACCACTTGCTCGTCACCATTGACATCTACATCGTCGCCAGCAGCCCTTCGGCCTTTACGCTTGCCCTTTCTGCCTTTTCGGCCTCTGGGAGGGGCCACTGGCTCCTGGGTTTCTGCTTCTGCATCTTTCTCCGTTGTTACTGCGGCCTCAGGGTCTTGGTCACCAGACTCGTCGTCGTGGTCGGCAGACGGTGGAGGTTTATTGACAAGCGTCTCAGTAGAAGACATGGCCGATGCGTCTTTGTAGCGCTGTGAGTGACTTCTTTTTGCAAGCGGCTCATCGGTGTCGCTTAATGAACTGACGGCCGACTCCGATCGTTTCCGCTTCCGACTTGGAGTCTCTGAATGGTCAAGCTCAATCCCGTTAGTATCAAAATCACCATTTGCAGGCGACCCGATCTGTTGATCTGCCAAAATGGCGTCGTTGCTGACGGCAGTGGGTGTGCTCGAGTCGTCGGCAAGAATTTCTTGTGCCAGTTTGCTCGGGCTCTTTTCTGGAAGCGAATTGTTGTTTAACGGAGCATTGAGTTTCTGAGGTGTGCGCTCCAGCCTCTCTGTTTCTGCCTCGGTATCATATTCTGATTCTTGATCAACGAGATGGGCGGAGGCAGTATCTAGCTGGTCATCGGCAACGTCCTCGAGCTCACTTAGGCTGCTCGACCGATCATCGTCGTCCTGATTGTCTATCCGCTGCTGAAATGTAGTATTCTCGCTTTGCGCCGGTATGGCGAGCGGTGTCGCAGGGCTTTGCCGCGTTACCGTCGAGATCATATCGTGTGGCTTATGATCCTTGGAATCTGGCAAGGTGGGTGATGGTGTGGGCGACGTTGACGAAGGAGCAGGTGAAAGCCGAGAGTCGGAATTGGGGTTAGCTGATACGTCTGTAGCATGGACAAAATGTTAGCGCGCATTGCTATGGTGACGCGACTGTGGATGGTGTTGCTGTCGCTTGTGCGGAGGCGCCAGCCCTCAGCGGTCGCTTTTGATGGGTGAGCAAAGTTGACTCGGAGCCAACGCGACACACGGGCTCAACCACGAATTACAATCTTTGTCGGCATGGACAACATCGTGTGGGTCTGGAAACATGTGTGGACTTCGACATACCTGTGCCTCGTGAGGGGGCCGTGTCTGCAGTTCGTGACCTACTTCTCGACCGCGACGCCAGCATAATGCGGGCGCAACGACGACGGCCAACTACTGTCGCTGATCTGCCTGCAAAAGGCGCTATAGAACAAGCAGACGCTCTGACCGTGTGTATATAACTCCCAACAACGCGGATGTGGTGTGCCGTGGGCGGTGGTGGAGAGCTTTTCGCACAGGGAAGCACGGCGATCGCAAGGTTAAGGGTGGTGTGGAAAGTTATGGAAGATTACTGGTGCGCTTGAAATGAAGAATGGATGGGCGACGCTTGAGAAAAGCATGCAAAGCATCACATCTTGCGATTGTCTAGCGGTAGGTGGGTGGTGTCAAGCTGGGCTCTGCTTTGGACGAGACTGAGAATGAGCGGCCGCTTCTCGGAACTGGTCATGATGGTTCTCTGGTCTGCTGCCCTTGGGGGACCGACACCCCTGCAGCCAATCATAATGCATGCGACCCTGACCCTTGCAAAGCTGCCGCCAAAAAAAAGCTGGACACTAAGATGCGACGGAGAATTGCTTCGCAAAGCCTGCAGAAGAATGGCCAAGAAGACGAAAGCTAAGCCTGAAGAGTCTGCTGAAGCACCCGGGAAGAGCAGGGAGAGTCTTTTCAGCAGCACAAAGAATGTCGACCCCGCTCTCGCTTCTTTGTTCGCGCGCAGCGTCAGTTTGAGTACTTCGTTTTGCTAACTACATTCTGCTGACTGTTTACAAGACTCCATGGCCCCCTTCCAATGCGTCAAAGGCGAAAGTCAATGGCAAGCAAGGGCCTCTGAAGCTGAATGCAAAGCATACTCCAGGTCAAAATCAAACCGATGAGGAGGGATCGAGCGGCAAGAGCGAGGCTAGTGTTGAAGATGAAAGCGACGAGAGCCGGAGTAGCAGTTCGATCACCTCGTCATCTGAGGAAGATGTAGACTCGGAATCGTATTCAAATCGGGAGGAAGCTGGTTCTGATGGCAAGCCTTCAGTAAATCAGCAGACAAAAACCACCTTGGACGAGACCAAGTCTAGTAGGCGCAAACGAAAGCGTGAGGATGAGGATTTGGAGTCCAAATACATGCAACGACTGGCACAGGAGGAAGCACGGGAAAAACATAAACATGAAGCAGAGCGGCTGCTCAAGAGACAGAAAGCGTCTGAGACTACAGGGGATGATGAAGCCCAAGACGCTGGCGACGATGACGATGATGCGCAAGACGATAGCGAAGATGACGATGACGCTAACATGCTAGATGCTCGTGAGGACGAAGAACAAGAAGATGGTGATGACGATGAAAATTACCAAATCCCTCAACACGAGACACTGGCCAAATCCCCAGCCGCTGAGATCGAGAAGGCAAAGCGAACCATATTTCTAGGCAACGTATCCACCGATGCCGTTATGTCAAAGAGGGCTAAGAAGGCATTACTGCAGCACATGTCATCCTTTCTGAGTGCCTTGCCCAAAGAAGACTCCACGGCGCATAAGATTGAGTCAATACGCTTCAGATCAACTGCATACACCAACATGCTTCCCAAGAAGGCGTCTTACGTTACACAAGACCTCATGGACTCGACAACAAGGACTACAAATGCCTACATAGTATACACCACCAAAGCTGCCGCACGTGAAGCCCTTAAGCTCAATGGCAGTATTGTGTTGGGACGCCATCTGCGCGTAGACTCTGTAGCACATCCAGCTAAAATAGAGCCGCGAAGGTGCGTATTCATTGGTAACCTCGGTTTCGTGGACGACGACAGCGCCATCCAAGCTGCCGAAGCCGAAGGAAGCGGCGGGAAAAAGCGTAAGCCCAGGAAAAAGCAGCCCAGCGACATCGAAGAGGGCCTGTGGCGCGAATTCGGAAAGTGTGGCACAGTGGAAAATGTGCGCGTCGTTCGCGACTCAAGAACACGTGTGGGTAAGGGCTTTGCTTATGTACAGTTCGCGGTAAGTTACGTTGCCTGCGTGGTTAAGCCGCATGCACAGGTATATACAAGGAACTTCTTTACTGACAAGTCTTGCGTGTGGTAACAGGATGAGAATGCGGTCGAAGCTGCTCTGCTGTACGATGGCAAAAAGTTCCCTCCCATGCTACCTCGTAAACTGCGCGTATCGCGCGCAAAAGCTATGAAACGCAACTCGGCTAAGAAGGATACACGATCACAGTCAGCTGCAAACAAGGTGTACAACCCAAAGATCAGTGAACAGCAGAAGTCGACAATGGGCCGGGCGAGCAAGCTGCTCGGACGAGCTGGCGCAGCACTTCTACATCAGTCTGATCAGGCTGGTGTAAAATCAGTTGGCCGCAGTACTGCCGGGGTAAAAGCACCGGAGTCATTTGTATTTGAGGGACACCGCGCCACGGCTGGTTCGTATGTGACTAAGAAGAAGCGTGTCGCTCCCAAATTGAAGGGCAAGCCAAAGAATCGTAGTGCTCGGCGAGCGTCTGCATGGAAGGCAGGAGGCGGGGTCTAGACTATTGAGAAGGCCATACCTGGAATATGATGGAAGGGCTGACGGATTAAGTAAGAAGCTTAAGCGTCTTGCTAAGATGCATTGGCATGAAGTAAGGGCAGAGGGGAGTGCTGAAGGAAGCGCTTGGAAAGGAGCGCAAATCCAAAGCTTAGCATGGTCCAGGGATGGTCGTGGATCAACAAGTGGTCGGGCCTAGTCTCCCGAGCACGTGAGACAGAAAGTCAGTAAGACAGTCATCAATGTACATTAAGAGAATCCTCCGGCACGTCTGAATTTCGAGCCAAAAATCTCTCGCGGATGTAAGCGTCCCGTGGCTCTTGCCGGATCTACTAAAGGTCTCTCGTCATTTTTTTTTCTTTTCATCGCGAGTGTTAAAGGACCGCAAAGCGTGTTAGACTTGGGTAAGGTGTCCGCGTTTTTGCGTCGCCTCCATATGATCCCGCTCGAATACCGTATCTGATCCGGTGATGTATCTCTAACCCGATCGCCGAATCTGATAAGTTCGAGGAAGATAACCTGCAAACCTCTGCTGGCCTTACTCGCGTGGCGACTGTATGACGGGATGCTCGGACGCCTTCGCGGACTCTGGCCCGTCCAATTCAATACGCTGCCACAAATCGGAGCTCAGAAAAACGGGCACTTGTGGCAACAACGGCTGACAGGAATGACCCCCATGTGACGGAGCAAGTTTGCAGTGGACAGTGGCAGCTTGCGGGTCGGTGCCACACAAGCTCCGAGCAGCGGATGCGCGACGGAAGTGAGCAGGCCTCGGCGCGACCGTCAGTGTCGACAAATCCTTACATAAGCCAGAACCAGCTCCGGCTGTCGGCGGGACGCCCAGCTTTGCAAAGCTTAGTTTGGTTGGCATGCACGACGAGCGCCGAATACGAAGTCGAGGCGAACCATTGAAAGGCAGAGTGACGGATGTAAGAGATCTGCTACAGCAGGCTTGCGAGACACTCAATTTCGTCTTCCAGACACGGGTTGTTTGCCATGCTTTTGCCATTTGCAAGGGCCAGCTCTGTGTTGAACGCGGTGGCGGTCAAGATCTTTGAAGGACTGTTGCTTGGCCCGCACATGCAGTAGTTCCTTTTCAGCGTGCTTGAGGCTTCATTACAGCACGGGCAGGGGACGTGGAACACGATGGCATGCGCGCCCGAATGTGATTGCTTGATAGACCGTTCGGTTAGAGCTTACTTTAGCATTGGCACGACCCATGCTTCTGAATAATCAATGGCGGTGTTTTGCAATTGGCAGTACCCGGCAAAGTAAGTAATACAAGGCGGGTATCCATTTTGCTTGTAGGCAGCTTTGATCTACCCGGTAGAAACCCGTAAAGATGGGCCGTGAAGTGCCTTTAAAATAGGTTGCCCGTCCGTCGATGGTGTAGCTCGACTTCTTCCTCTTCTTCTATTGTTTCTCTGGCTCCACTCAGGTTTGTCTGACCAGGTGCTTGAAAGCAGCCGATCAGTTTCCAATATTCTTTATCGTCGCTTGCAACTTCACATACGTCACAGTGACCGCAGTGGGTTTCACCTTGCCTTGCACTGCCTAATCTTGCCAGCGTTTGGCAGACAAGCGAGAGGGATTGACAGCATCGTAAAGTGGGTTTTGTCCATCTTGGGACGACTCCCCTCGGCTCGCTGTTGACTTACCAAGCTGCGGTTGCGTGCGCGTGTGAGCTCATAACCATCTGGTCCGTGCCGACGACATCACGCAAGTTTTGCCCACGCCCGCAAGAGCTGCGTATTATATACCCTCGAGAATCCTACGACTATACCTTTTAAGCCTTGAAGCCTTTGCCCAGGCCATTCTTGAAGGCAATTGGGCAAGTCCGCAGCATCCCTATCCGTTCCGGCACAACCTTCGACCTGCCTCCATCGGCAAGAGACACTTTGAGAACGTCGACGTCTTTCGGCGCTCTTGGAAGCAGGTGCAACAGCTCTAAGCTGTGCAATGTCGTCCCTTAAGAAAGCCTTTGACAAGGTCGCCCACCGTGGCAGCAGGTCTGGCACCCCTACGGGCAGTAGCCAAAATAGTGACACCGAATCCGCAACAAACGGTCACGGCAATGGGTATTCTTCCTCGCCACGCGCTTCTGGCACATTTGATCGGCCACATAGAGCTTCGGGCACATGGAACAGCGGACGCACGTCATCTCCTCGCAGCAGCGGGATTTTCTCGCGCAACTCTGTCAACAAAGGCCATCACAGCCCTGTCAGAGCTCTCAAGGATAAATTTCGTATCGGCAGCGAGTCGGATGCCACGGATAATGATACGGACACGCCATACAATCGCGATGGCGAGAAAATGAGCAAGAACCAACTGCGCAAAGCTGAGCGCCAAGCGGAAAAGGAACAGCACAAGCGTGAGGTGGAAGAGAGGGCACAGGCTGTTAAGGAGCGCAGAGCCGCTATGGACGAGAAGGCCGCGAAGGAGGAGTCTCCGGAGACACGAGCGCTGTATGGTGAATTTCCTGTCAACAATTACGCCGGCGAGTGGAAGCATGAAGCTCGTCTCGACCTGCGTGACCTGTCCGCGAAGGACATCGGGAAAGAGGTCACCTTTCGAGCTCGTGTGCACAACGTGCGGAAAATGAGTTCAAAACTTGTATTCTTTGTCTTGCGGCAACAGACCGTCACCGTGCAGGGCGTTCTGCATGAACATGGCCCTGTATCTTCTTACTTCGTCTATTGGGCCGAGCACATTGATATCGAGTCTGTCGTCCTCGTCAGAGGGATTGTTCAGGCCCCTGCTGCGAAGCAGGGTGAGATTATTGGTGCCTCCATCCACGACTGTGAAATCGCTATTCATGCCCTGCACGTCGAAGCTAAGCTAACCGAGCCATTACCTTTCACGGTAAATGAGGCGGAGGTCACAAAGGAGGAGGCAGACCAGCCAGGCGACCACCGTCAACATGTCAGCGACCGCGTTCGTCAAGCAAACCGCATACTTGACCTTCGTACGACTGCCTCGCAGAGCATCTTCCGCATTCAGGCAGGCGTCTGCCAACTGTTCCGTGAGAGTCTCAACTCTGAAGGTTTCATTGAAATTCACACGCCGAAGATGCAGGGTGGTGCTTCTGAGTCTGGTGCTAGCGTGTTCAAGATTGACTACTTTGGACGTCCCGCATTTTTGGCGCAATCTCCACAGCTGGGCAAACAGATGGCTATCGCCGCTGACTTCAAAAAGGTTTACGAAATTGGTCCTGTTTTCAGGGCGGAGAACAGCAACACTCACAGACATTTGACTGAATTTACGGGTCTTGATCTTGAAATGGCAATCGATGAGCATTATCATGAAATCCTCCGCACCCTGGACCGCACGTTTAAGCACATATTCTCCGGCATCTACTCGAAATATCGCGCCGAAATTGACATCATCAAGCGCCAGTTTCCTCATGAGGACTTAGTCTGGCTTGATGAAACGCCAATTATTCCGTTTGCGGATGCCATCAAGCTACTGAATTCAACAGGCTGGAGAGATGAGAACGGCAATCCACTTGCAGAGGACGAAGACATGGGTACCAGAGATGAGATCCAGCTCGGCAAAGTTATCAAGGAAAAGTACAAGACAGACTACTACGTGCTGGACAAGTTCCCCGTAGGCGCTCGTCCTTTCTACGCCATGCCTGACCCCAACAACCCTAAAGTGACCAACGCGTTCGACATCTTTGTTCGCGGCCAAGAGATCTTATCCGGAGGACAGCGTATTCATGATGCTTCAATGCTGCTTGCCAACCTCGAGAAAGCGAAAATTGACCGTTCCACAATGGAAGAATACGTGCAAGGTTTCGAGTGGGGCGCACCACCCCACGGTGGTGGAGGCATCGGCCTTGAACGAATCGTCATGCTTCTACTGAATCTCGGTGACATCCGAAACTCCTCTATGTTCCCGCGAGATCCCAAGTCTCTCCCCGCCAGACCACCTGTCATACCGCTGCGTCATCCGGAAGCTAGCACTCTTCACCCGCCATGGGAAGGCAAGGATCGCACCGTCGCGAATATGGAGTTCCAGACGATAGAGAAGCTCATTGCGAACTACGGTGATGCCACGAACACCAGCTGGCTCGAGCCGAGAACTCAAATCTGGAGAGATGAGGCTACTGGCGCGGCTGTCGGCTACGTTCCTCAAGACGGGTTCGCCATCACCGTGGGCGACCCGCTCTGCCACGAATCTCAGTATGCTAAAATCATCGCTGGCTATATACGATATATTAAGAAGGAGACCAATCTGAAGTTATTGTGGCTACTTGTCGGCTCGAAAGTTGAAACCGTCCTCGCCGACAAGTTCAACTGGCGAACGTTCTCAGTTGTTTCGGAACAAAGATTGGACCCACAAAACAACCCTGCAATGCATGATCCTGATGTCCAACGTAAGGTTCGCCATGCGGAGAAGGAAGGTGTCAAAATCTTCGATTTTCCTCTTGGCAAGGAGATTCCGCAAGACCTGAGGGATAAGATTGACAAACGTGTTGGCGACTGGCTCAACAATAGGAAAGGCAAACAGGTCCACCTCACTAATATAAGGCCGTGGCAGGATATGGAACACAGACAATATTACTACGCCGTAGACAAAGACGGCGAGATCGCCGCTCTTGTGGTACTTGCACAGCTTTCCCCTGAACATGGCTGGCAGGTGAAGTACTCTCTAGATTTCCCTGGTGCACCATCGGGTACCATCGAGTACATTGTCACGCATGCGCTCAAGAAGGTGGCCAGCGAAGGCTGCCGGAACGTAACGTTCGGCGGCGGTGCGTCACCGCACTTCACTCCTGGCCACAACCTCAAGGGCGCGAAAGTCAAGATGCTAAGCAAAGCTTACCATGCCATCGTCACCGAGCTCAAGCTCACACAGAAGACGGAGTTCAGAGAGAAGCTCGGTGCAAAGGATGATCCGATCTACGTTTGTTATCCCCCCCATGGCCTCGGTCCGATGGGCGTCAAGGCTATCCTAAACTTTTTCGAGGACGATTGAACGCTCCGCTTTATTCTTCCGCAGACGCGTGGCAGGATGGCGTTGACTCTTTGATATGACTTTTTCTCTCTAAGTGTGACAGAATCGGCAGACGAACGATCAAGAAGCAGAATATAGTGATGGCTGTGAAAATGAGAGCGCTGTGGAAGCAGGTGTTGATTTGCCTATGAATGGAGGCACTCCCCGGTTCTTGACAGTGTCGCAAGCTGCGGTGCCGGTCGTGCACTCCCGCTTGTTCCCCATATGGTCGTCTTCTTGATCATGATTCCCCATAATCACGTTTTCCTAGTGTCTACTTCTTAGGTTCTCTTGTCTTTTTGCGTTCTTCTTTCGAAGGGTTGTGTCCGAAGTGGTATATTTTCCACCAATATCAGAATTCTACCTTCTCTGCTGTCCGTATCTCTTCTTGCGTGGGAGGCCAAGATCTTTTACGGTGCACTCTTATATATATCCGATGAGTGATGTCACGTGAAGGAAACGAGTAGAATTAGGAATAGCAGATAGGAATTCTGACATGATCTTCCTTCGAGTGAGCGTGCGTTGGCTATTCTCATTTGATCGTTTGCGTGCTGTTCTACAGCTGTGAAACGGAAGTTCGAGATGTTCTGTGCAAGTGAAGCGAAGGACTCGCCGGATGAGGGTCCGAAGTCAGCTGAAGTCGGCGTGACGTTTGGGCAGCGCGAGTGACTTCCAAAAAAAACAAAAAAGGTTCATGCCCTCCTTAATGTATCTAGATTTGTCTAGTTGAGTTTCACGACGCAGTAGAACTTAACGTGAATTTTTCGTCTTTGTACTAATCTTGACTGAGACTGTTCAGGTGAGCGTTCCCGCAGAGGGGTTAGAATCAATGGAGCTTCGGCCGACCATACGCTGCTGATCTTGCCCTAGCACGAACTGACGTATGACTGGGTGGAGAGCAAGCACTATGCTGAAAGGAACAAACCAGCGTTTTCCCCACGGTTCTTTCGCTTCCAAACATTCGCAATGGAATCCTAGGTGTATGCAGCGAACATTCAGCACTTTCTATGATGCTCTGGATCGATAGGTTCGAGACATTGCAGCCATGGCGACCCAGGACCAAGAGCAGACGCGTAAAAAACCCATCCTGCTCAGAGCGTGGGAAAAGCTTGGCCTCGATGTACCGACCGTCACGAAGATGGTGAAGTTTGCGTTGCCACCGACAGTTGCCTTGTGCATATGCCAATCAGACACGGTTTTACACGCGTACGGCACGGTCAGCTACCTTGTCGCCGTTGGTGCTGTGTTATCGTCTGGCATGGCTCCGCGAGCCGCCTACATCGAAGCTCTGATATCCAATGTTGTATTCCTTGGAATAGCGGCGCTAGTCGCTATATTCGCCATGTGGACCGTTATCAAAGCACGAGAGACTACGTCGCCTCCGGGGAGTGCTCCTACCGCATACAATTCATCCGCATCAGCCGTCGCTGGAGTCTGGCTATTTTTCCTTCTGTATGTCATCAATGTGAGTCGAGAAGTGCTCCAACTGCTGGGTTTCCGTGGCTTATATCATATCTAGTCTGTAAAGTTCACACGCCCGCAGTTTAAGTTTGCTAGCGTGATGAGCTCGATATTGGCCACAATAACGATGACATACGCACCGCAATTTCCGAACATGGCGAGCGCCCTTAATATGGTGAGAAGTCTATACGGCGCCCTCATGAGTGGCATCGCAATCACTACAGTGATCTCGTTGCTTTTCAACCCAACTTCGTGTCGGCAGGTTGTCTTCGCGGATATCGAAACGTACATCACCCAGCTGCGAGCATTGCTAGAAAGTGAACGCAAGTACATGACTAGTTTGGAACTTCAAAATCCATTCCGCAGCCATGAGGAAGGAGAAAACGTCCTGGAAAAGGTGCAGGCTCTACGAAGCGCGCACGGAAAGCTGTTCGCAGATATGGGTTCCGCGAAGAAAGAAATTGCGTACGGCAGGCTTCTTCCTAGCGATCTTTCTGAAATTCAACGTATTCTTCGGCGCATATTCTTACCGGCCGTGGGCATTAGCTCTATTATCAGCATTTTTCAACGGCTCGCTCTGCATCATGGCTGGACTTCAGCTGAAACTGATGTGGAGACAGCAAGCGAGCACCATCTCAGCATGGAGTACCAAGACATTATGAAGAGCCTAGACAAGCCAATGAATCGTCTACTTGACGTTCTAGGCGATGCTTACGACCACGTGCTTTATCGTCTCAGGCTAAGAGGCTGGAAAAAGGTGCGCGATAGTTTACGGGCGGAAGAGAGCGGTTCCAACTACGACTCAAAACCCGGTCATGACACATTCGTTCGCCACCTCGAGGATGAAGTAGATCTTTTTTACCGTACTAGAATCGAAATACTGAGAACTTGGTGCGAGCATCACAATATCAAACTGGCCCCTGACTCTTTTGAATCTGATTTCACATGGATTACAAACAGCGGAGAGACACTCTTTGGCACCCCCATGCAGAGACAATTGTTTGTAGTCCTCTACGTAAGTACCTTCGGTACAAAGTAATTCTTCTCTCTCTCTAATTAAAAGTCACAGATCGAATTTTTGCTCTGGTCCGCTGCTCGATCTACATTATCGCTGGTGCGATTCGCTGACTCCAAAGTCAAGGATGGAACCATGTTAAAGAAGCGCCTAATCTTACCCGGAAGGAAGACCGTGCTTAAATGGATCAACACTTTCGGTAGATCTGATAACGATGACAGTCTTGACAGTCAGGGTATGAATCGCTCCACAGCTGATACGACTCGGACACTTTGGACGGATACGTTCAAAGGTTTTCGGAAAGATCCTGAGCATTTGCCCATGACAAATCCGCTTCAAAACATCGGTCGCTTCCTAAGGGCTTTTGGTAAGATGCTGCGATCACATCATTCGCAATTTGGTTTTCGGCTCGCCTGCGGAGCAATGTCTATTGAGATCATCGCTCTCCTTTCAGACACACAAGTCTTTTTCGTAGAGCAGCGCCTCTTCTGGGCTACCATAATGGTACGTCTTTATACGTAGCTGTCTAACAAAAGAAGTAGGAGTGACTTAAACATCGCAGGTTGCCGTATCAATGACGAGGACATCAGGCGAAGCATCTTTCATCTATTTCCTCCGCATGTGTGGCACATTCATCGGAGCAGTATTCTGTTACATCATGTACTATATTGTAAATGGACACACAGCTGGAGTGCTTTTCTTCTATTTCATTAGCATCGCGATGTTCGGGTACTTTCCGGCAAAGAAGCCACGGCTTTCGCTAGCTGCAGTGATTGGCACGATCACGAGCACAATCGTCATTGGCTACGAGCTTCAGGTCCAGAAAACCGGCACGAATTACGGAACTGGAATCAAGCCTATATACTACCCCATTTACCTGCTTGCACCATTTCGATTTGCAACAACGATCGCTGGGATCTTTGTTTCCTACATATTCACGATATTTCCGTTTCCAATATCAGAAGGCTCAGAGATACGAAAAGACCTTGGCGTAGCTCTGTAAGCAAAACACGCTAGATTTGGCACACAATTTTGGTGTATCGCTAACATCTATCTTCCAGGTACACTCTTGCAAGTCACTACTCATTAGTGCAAGAAACAGTCACAGCGAATATCACCGGTGAACATGGAGATCTCAGCATCAGAACAAGTCCTGGAAGAAAGCTCGAGAGAGCTCGAGTAAAGCTCATGGCAAAGCAGATGCTCCTTTTGCAAAGCATGCGAGCCCAGTTAAGTTTCACAATTTGGCAATTTCCGCTTGATGCGCCTTTCCCAAAGGAAAGATACGATAAGATCATCGACTTGATTGAGAACATTGTCAATTTCACTGCGCTCATTGGATACGCTTCAACGAGTCTCAATCTGACAGAAGAGGAAGCCAAACCTGAAACTCTGGAGTGGCACCAAAGCTTTCGTATTCTTCAAGACTCAGTTCAGCAGACTTCGGATGAAATCACTTCGTTACTGTGCTTACTATCATCAAGCATTCTGTACGCTCAGCCCTTGCCTCCTCATCTCCACGTCCCGGCTCCCTACTCTTTGCTGCAAAGGATGCAGGCAACGAACCGACACATCTTAGATATTTCACACGTTGCCGAGAAAGGATACTCTGCTTTTGCTGTGCTCCAGATAGCTAGTCGTTCAATCATCTTGGATCTCTATGAGCTCGTAGAGTAAGTCTTTGTTATGGAAGCACAGTAATCTGCAAGCTAACTCTTTCCAGCCACATTCGAGAACTCGTGGGCCAGCTCGATTTCTCAAAGCCATATAGCTCAACATCTCTTAGTCGCTATACTACGTCGAAAAGCAAGCAATATTGACATTCATCACACAAAACAAAAATCAAGTCCAATGACTCACAAATAGAATATCACTCTATCATATTCTTATGTTGTTACTTTCTCAAACCTCGCGCTTTACGGCCTTTCTTCGTTTAATCGTGATATTGATTCGCTCCCAGAAGCCTACTCCTCCATGTACAATGAACTCTCCTGTTTTCGATGGATCTACGAGCTGAGGCTCGAATTTTTGGAAGAACTTCACCGAAGTTAATCATAGTGGAGGTAAGATAAGAGAGAACGAAAAAGACATACCAGTAAAGGACCTTTCGCCATTTCCATGAGAGCGACATCTTTGCCAAGACAAACACGCGCCCCGTAACCGAAGACCATGCTGTATTTATCGTATTCTTTGACTTTTTCTTTCGGATCTTCAATCCACCTTTCCGGTCTAAACACCTCTGCATCTTCCCCGTACAGTGATTTGTCCCGCCCAACAAACCAGGGATTACAAGTGATCTCAACGCCAGCAGGTGCATATTTTCCAAAAAGCTCAATTCCACCTTCAGATACCATCCGAGGGAAGATGTTTGGCGCAGAAGGACACAGTCGCATGGACTCCTTAATCACAGCGTTGTAGTACGGGCAATGCTGTTGAACCTCAGCATATTGCGGTATCTTACTAAGTAGGCCTTTCCGCGTGGCATTATCAATCTCGATCATCATCTTCTTATAGCACTCAGGATGCGTGAAAAGGTAGTACAGCACAGCCTGAAACGCGGTTCCCGTCGTGTCAGCACCGGCCAGGAGAACAAGAAGAATCTCGGCTTTGATATATTCTTCATCTAAAGGCTTGCCCTCTGCAGTCCTGGCTTCGAGAAATGTTTGTAGAAGGTCTAGCCTAGGGGTCTTCCCTGCCTCGATATCCGCAAGTCGTTGGGCGAGAAGCTTATCACGAAATCGCATCAAGGTGCCGATCCCGGTATTATCCTCGGGCTTCGCAACCAGTGCCTGCTTTCCAATGGAAGTCTTTTTCAGAAGCCCCGTGAAGGGGTAAAACCTGCCTAGGAGCCCAAATGCCGTCATTCCGTCGTGGAAGCCTTGAATTAGTCCGCCAATATCGGTTCCGGATTCCACAAAACCAAACGGTGCCCCAAAGCCAAAGTCAGACACAATATCGTAGGCCATGAAAACCTAAAATTCCCCGTTATCGGCCGAACAAATTTTTGATATTAGAACAAAGCGTCGAAACTTACAGCCCACTCACAAAAATCGAAGTCCTTGCCTGTCGATGCAAATGTTTCATCAAGTTTCTGTATCCATGCCTCCAAACGTTCGTCCATCATGGGTTCCATAGTGCTCACTTTTGAGAAGCTGTAAGGAGGGGCAATCAATTTCCGCAACTTAGCATGCGTCTTATGGTCACGGATGTTGAAAAGGCTTTCGGTCTCTCCGAAGCTTCCTGTAAGGTAGTAGGGGCTCTTGTCCGCTTTGAAGTGGTAGACTTCAGGGAGCTTTCTCGCATCACTGACTAGGAGCATTGTCGGTGTAATGCGAATTACCGGCCCATACTTTTTGTGTGCCTCGTAGCAGGCTGCTAGTTCCGTCTGCATGTAGTTGTGGTATCCAAGCCATATCCGGGTTACTGTCGCCCAGAATGGCCCGGGAAAAGCAGAAAGGGGATGGAAAAATCGATAATAAACAATCTGGTAAATTGTCGAGTAGATAACGTACCCGGCGATAGCAAGAAACACATTGCGCAGGGTGAGATGATCGAGGACAGTCTCAAAGATTGCCATTGTTTGAGAACAGAGCAGAAAGGGAAAAAGAAAGTACACGACCTAAAAGGTGATTGCAGAGGATTCATACCGGATATCTATAAGCACCCAACCATATATGCCGGTCCTTTGACGCATCTCATCCCCCCCTATGACTTTTGAAGCCTACATCAGCCGCTGGAAGTCAACCTGACATGGATAGTTCGTACACGTTTAGGAATTAGATGCGCTTCAGAGCCACGAATATGTGCTAGCGCATGCACCCACAGGCTGCAATTCTGGGGTTGTTGACCTACCTGCGGGGTAAATGGGGTACTAGTGCACTATGTTCGAGGTGATTCACGGCCTCTTCAGGATAGATCCACGTTTCCAGATCAATTGCATGGGTGGCGGTGGATAAATTCTTCCGGGCTCCAAAACGATAAACTGAACGATTCCCACATTACGACTGATAAGCCACGTAGAAGAAGTAGTTCCTTTCGTTGCAACGCTTTCAACCTCGACTTTAGGGGCGCCTCAAGAAACTTTGATGTTGCCGAAGCCGTCTCGTGACAGAATCTTGAGCAGTGAACTTGACGCGGTTTGTGTAGAATTGCACGTAAGTTAGCATACGAGGTCTCAGAAAGAGCAATCAGGTGTACCGCGAATAACAGCACGTGTTGTAAGATTGAATCAAACCATCCAGCAAGTTACGATACTTTGCGATTTAGGTTTTTGCTCGCTTTTGAAGGTTCCAGGCTTTGCCACTAGTTATTCTGAAACGTGGATGTCGAACATCCCTGCTTCTCACAAAGCAGGCAGACAACCAACCCTGCTGCAGCATGACGTACAGCCACGAGTCTCCACCGTCTACAAGCAATGGCATGCGACTCCACTATCCTGATTTTTAGGATTGACATGGACGGAGAGATCTTCGTTTACGTCGCATTTCATAAAACTTGGACGTTAGGGGGTCCGGGAAGATTTATATGTTTGACGTAGCTACCTTGTAATTCCGAAATCTGAAGCAAAGCTCATCTCTCTGAGGACGACTGCCTAATCTCTATAATCAAAGACAACATTATGTCCCCTCCTGCGCCAGTGCAGCCTGCTTTGGGTGTGAAGCAGACAATTCAAGCAAGGCATGGCGTAGCGACATATGTTCCACAAGGCTATACCATCAAAATCATAAATACGTATGGGAAGCAAGTGGTAGATACGTGGGCTTTTGCTTTGCATGCCCCTCCTGAGGATGCAGATATTGATAAAGGAGAAAAGAAAGGTGAAGTAAAAAACAAGGAGGGTGAATCCACGGCTAGCGAGCAGAAGATAGAGGATGCGGTGGAGAACAGTGGCAAGACTGCAACGGGCAATGGTGAGGACGCAAATCCTGAGAAGGCCGAGAATCCCACGAGCGAGGAGCCGAAAGAAAAGCCTGAGGAAGAGACGGAAGATATTTCTGATGAAGTCAACGATACTGCACAAGACGCCAGTGCTGGATTCAAGGAAGAAAATGTTGAGCCTCAGGACAAAGCGGAGGAGAAAACTGAAGATTTAGCTCCACGTAAAGCCGATGGGATCAAGGATAATGCAGAGAAAACAAATACTGCTGCCACGGAAGGTGGGGAAAAGGCGACCGAGAAGGCTCCCGACAGTGCGGACGAATCGACACAAAAGAAAAGCAGATGGAGTGCTTACATACCATCCTTGCAGCGAGCAAAAACGCAATCAAAGAAAAAGGAAAAACCAGAGGACTCTACGAATGAAGAGAAGACGACAACGACAACGACAACGACGAAAAGCTGGAGTGAGTACCTCGGTGTTGGTGGAGGCCAAAAAGAGGGTTCATCCTCAAACACGAACTCGCAGCAGAAAGGATGGTCTGCCTATATCCCATCAGGGCAAGCATTTAGTTCGTACATACCTTCCAAAGAGGCACTTTCTGCGTTTGCGGGCTCGCATCACAGAGACCCGACAAAGAGTTATGCGGAGCAATTGTACGACTTCTCAAAGACCCCAGTCGGCGCTGCCAGCTTGAGCGGTAAGAATCTTATTAAACTCCTGAATATGAGATCACTGACATCTAGCAGCTGCAACAGGGTCTGGGTATGCTGGCTCGCTGTACGCAGCTTATAAGGCATACGAACAGACGGCCGGAGACTCAGACGTACCCGCGATGGAATACATGAGTATGATGCATACAAGAGCTTCAACTTTGCATCTCTCACCCAGAGTGGGTGACACTCTGGTCTCAAATCTTCGCGCACCTCTCCTCACTGTCGTAGAAGACACGAGCCCAGGTAGTCACGATACTCTCATAGCAGCATGTGACCCGCAGAGATACAAAGAACTCGGTGTAGAAAAGTGGGAAGAGCATGGAAGTTGCTCAGAGAACTGTGTTCTAGCGTTGAAGGAGATAAATGAGCGTAGTGGACTGAAGGGAAAGAGAGCGATTGGCAGTGATGTTACGGTCAACACAGTTCCCGCGCCACTGAATCTCTTCATGAACATCCCTTGGACGCAGAAAGGAGATATAAGCTTCGAGGAGCCAAAGACAAAACGGGGGGATTACATCAAGTTCCGGGCGGAGCGTGATGTCGTTGTCGTTATGAGCGCCTGCCCCCAAGATGTTCTAGCAATTAATGGCCATAAACCCATGGTCGCGCATTTCGTAGTGGAAAGTTCAAGCTCAGAGGACATGAAGGAGGCAAGGGCGAAGGAGCAAGAGTCAGAGAGTATTCTTGCCAAGGCGCGTAGGAGGATGTCGTCAAGAGACAGAGTACCAAAAGCAAAACAGCAAGGCGCCTCCGTGGAGGCAGCTCCAGCTGAACCGCCGAAACCAAAAGAGCCACCAAACGTGCAGTCTCCAGTCAACCACCCGAGACCAGGGAGAAAGGCGCCGCGGAAGTTGGAGAAGAGAAGCAGTGCATCACAGAGCCCTGCACCAGCAGCGAAGGCGTGACGCAGGAAGTGCAAGAAATGCGTTGAGAGACACAATATTGCTGAAAATGATTCTTTAGAGATTGGAGATTTTATCTTAAGCCTTTCTCTTGTTGTGCCATGATGTATGTAGGTTTTTCAAATCCAGAATATGTTTGATGTCCGGTTGGCTGTTTCAACCTGTTTCTTTTTATCTCAAGACGCCTAAAAATGCTATCGTACATGTCACTCAAATTAGACTAGCAACACTCTCATGATCTTTGTTGCGATTGTTCGGTGTTGCTTTGTGACGATTGCGGTGGTCTCGCAGGCTTCACGTCCTCGAATTCATCTACGCCGACAGCTTTGAGGGTGTATGTATCTACTCATGCATTAGTATTTGACGATATCTTAAAGCACCGAGTGGAAGACTCACAGACAGCAATGGTGAAGGCAAACAAAGCGGCACCCGTCGCAATATTCTTCACGAGGAAGGGTTGGCGCGCTCGAATGAGCGATGCGCCTTGCCGGTAATGGCCATCATAATACGACGATTTTGGTAGACTGTCCGCCTGTTAGCCTTGCGCTCGATTCGACTTAGAGACGGATAAATCCTTACAGCGGCATCTTTCCAAGTGGTACGGTGGATGTGTTTAATCTCAGAACTTTCCAATTCCGGAAGCGGAGGTTCTGCGGAAGCTTGGCCCTGGTTCATGTTGGCACGCATCTTTTAACACCACCTCCATCACTTCACGCGAGTGAACCTTATCACATCTAATGAATGATTGCTAGCTGTCCGCTTCTTTCTCGATTAGCTAACCTGCAGACAATGGTGCTATGTGATTGCCAGCTCCCATTCCCGACACAGAGTCATTGATTTCAGACGCGCCGCGACTTCTGTGCCTTTCCTCTAGCTTTCACGCAACATGGCTAGCAACAGCGCGGCCGCTGGCAATAGCCAGATGGCACAGTTAGAGGCAGTCCGACAAATGGCACTGGTAGATCCAAGCAATTACAAGTCGGTCTTGACACAGATCATTCCCATCTTCAAGTCGCAAAACAACCCATCGCCAGCTTTGCGCGCATGGGGTGCTGACTTCATTGCTGAAGCCTTCTCTTCGCCTGCATGGACAGCGCAAGACAAGCAAGAGGTCAGCATTCCTGCGCTTCCAGTTTTGAGAGAGATGCTGGAGCTGCCTCCTGGCCAGCAGTCAGTGCCCATCAGCCAGACAAGCATGATCAAGAGTGTAATCCAGGCAGCTTCAAGCATTTACCCACATGTTTTTAGACACATGTAAGTGGCCCCAGAACTTCACCCTGGCTATTAGATAGACAACGACAACACGTGCTCGTCTATGTCTTTGGTTTTTCCTTTGACAAAACTCTATCGCCCTGATGTGTAAATCTCTTCTGCCGAAGCATTTTGACCTGACCGTCGCCTACACACAGAATACGCAACCCGGATGATACCGAATCATGGCAAATGATGTCCGCAATCAAATCCAACATCCTCCGCAGAATGGATTCGGAACACCCAGGCGTTAGGATATGCTGCATACGCTTCATCGAGCGAGTTGTTCAGACTCAAACTCCTGGCGTGATTGCAGACCCACGAAGACCCGAGACGAACGAGACATCCCTCGCCCTCGTCCCTCCCGACCATCCAGTGCTGAAAACTCAGAGTCTGGAAGCTGAAGCACATGGATTGCTGGACCGAGCTTTGGGCATACTACAAGAGAATCATAGTGACGCGTTGCTTGTCACAGCAACGCTAAATGGCTTGGGCGGTCTTATACGGACACGAGCAACGATTGCGAATAGAATACTCAACGCGGTCATCAATTTCAATCCCTTCCGGCTAGCAAATTCGCCCATGACACCAGCAAACAAGCTGATGATCAAATCTATGGAAAAGACGGTGGTTATATTCTTGCAGCACATTATGAAGAGGGCACCACAACATCCAATGATGGCAAGGATGGAGGCACATATCATCCGGTTGCAGCAAATGCGTAAGGAAATTTTGGACAATTCGGGCTTGAAGCGGCCTGCAGAGGAAGCGTCAGATATGGCCGATCCAGCGAAGAGACAAAGAGTAAACGTGCCACCTCCAATGCCCATTGGGGTGCCTCCTTTGCCGTCTCATCGACCAATCAGTGTGGCGGAACTTTTCACCCTCACAGATGACCAGCGGGCTTTGAACATGAATGTCAAAGCCATTCCTCCAGACATGGCAGCTCCTGTGCTAGTAAGCTTATTGCGCGACCATGTCAACAGAGAAACTCTACATCACGCCGTAAACACGGTTCGTACTCGTTATCAGCAGGTTACAGCACCAATGCAGCCACCCATACAGACAGATACCCCCTTGGATGACGAAGACGATTACGAACCAGACTTTTTCCCGACAGAAGATGCCGAGCAAATTAAGAATCGATTGGAAGCCGATGCGGATATGCCACTTGTGCGAACAGTGCCTGAATCGGTCGCTGTATACAGACTACCTAAGCCCCCGCCTATGATGCCTGCACAGATTGACTCGCTAGCCTATGCTGTGTCTGACCGCATGTTTGAGAACCTTGCACGGTTAATGGCGACTAAAGAGCTGCGTGACAACAAAAGAGGCTTCCAGGACTCGGTTCTTCGCGGTTCAATGGACTTTCAAGCTTACTTCCGTATGATTGTCCGTCTAGCCATACGGCCGTTTGCGAGTCCGGACGGCGATGTGAAGAACGGAACGACTGGCGACTCCAGTCAAACACCTCTTACAGATTACGTGCGACAGCGCTTGCTACAATTTGTCCTCAGTGACTGGCAAAGAAGAATTGCGTTTGCCGTAACATGGTTTACAGAAGAGTATGTTGCCGAAATATTCATACATTCATCGCCAAACTCGGATTCAGATGGCGCGGTAAAACCCGTGTCCGTGTCAACCGCAAGCAATTACAAGCGTTGGCTCCTTCGCTTCTTATCCGACCTCTCGGTGTATTTAGGATCGGGCAAGCAAGATTTGAAATTTCTCGTTCGATTTGTGAGCGAGATACCACTTTTGGATGAAGAAATTTTGAAGAAGATTGCCCATTTCGCGGATGATCCTGAAAGAGTGAGCACAGTGAGCGCAGCTGTGAGATACCTAGTCAGCTACAGGCCCAGTGTGAGGGAAGCTGCGTTAGATGCTTTAGAAACCGTATGGAGATGTGAGTTTTGTTAGGTATTCAGAATTGCACGGCCTTAGATGCTAATGTGTGGCGCAGACGAGGGACACGCGAAAGAGAGTCCGAACGCGAAGATGCTGACTAAGTTTCGACCGCAAATGGTGGAAAGAATTCTCTCGATGGTGGAGGCAACAGCTTGACTCGTTGACGAAGCCGGACCTGTGGCATAGTTGTTGATGTCTCTAGGCAGTACTTACTGTCCCTCTAGAAAGAGGAATTCTCTCCGATCACGTGCTGTGCAACGAGCCTCTATTAGTGTATTGGACTCGCCCATCATTCATTGCAGAGAAAGCTGTTGCTTCCATCTTGGTTGCGTGTCTTGACACAGCGCAAGCCGTTGTACTACGTTGCTAGCTGCTTTGCAGTACCTGGCAGTGACGAAAGCTCTTGAACGAGTCAAATGCACGGTCATAGTTGGTAGCACATATAATGGCAACGCATGGCGCAAAAGTTGATAGTGCATCCTTTCATTTTTCGTGCTTGCAGACCCTTAATCAGCGGGACCTACAATGTACAGCGGTGGTCAAGGCACACGGCATTGTGAATGGGTTTTCCAAGCTGGATTCCGTAGTTTTCGGCGGCCAGACGCTTTTGCGGCGCGGTTGTTTCTGTGGACAATCCCGAAGCGTCTGCCTAGGAAAGGATGGTAAGGCTGATTGATCAACAGCATGGACTTTGTATTGTCTATAGATAAGAGTTCATACGCACAACTCCGTACCTAATTTGGCGAATCCAACCTGTAAATGATCCCCAGATCGCCCCTGTCTACGTGCGGTGTGCTCAGTTGCAGCGAATCAAGGCAAACAGAAGCCCGAGGGATTGGAGGATGATCTTCAAGCCGTGCTCCTGAAGAACGAGGTGGGTAGCACAATCTACTTGTAGATCCCCGTCACTAGCGACGGCCTGTTCGTCGATTGGGAACGGGCAGCGGTTCGTTAGACTGCTAAGGAGGGGCACGACTACCACAGCAAAGTCAAATCAATGAAGGACGTTTGGGAAGGACGGCGAGGATGAGGGGATGCGCCACCGCCCGGCCTTAGCAACTACAAAAATATCCACATCTCGCGTGTGGGATACGTCGCACACCCGGGTGTGGCTTGAACCTCTGCCTAGCGCGACCCCTTTTCGGTTCGATCAACCGGCCGTCGAGGAGCTGCTCGCTCGCTCCAGATCGGCGTGGGCTCTTGGAGTTGGCTACGTTGTAGGATGGGTCGTGTGTGGGACGGCATGAGGAGACTGGTTGCGCATACATATACTCACATATCCATACACACGCACACACACACACATACACATACACGTACACGTACACGCTTGCACGCAGTCTCTCACAAGTCTCTGCTTTGCGCGTGCCAGGGACGCCGTAGACGACCCGACAAGCGCACTTGGCGCAAGAGCTCGCAAGATTGTCTCCTTTGGTGCCCGCGACGCTGGCCACGACGTTTTGCAGCGCACACATCAGCCTGCCGAGTCGCTCCACACGCAATCCTGGATCGGCTCATAACCGAAGCCGTGTCACCAGGCTGGCAGTCCACACCGTGCACACGTGAAGCCAGGCCCGCAAGAGGAATAGGTTGACTTCATGGCCCTCTTCACTTGCTGCTGGACAGCAAGGTCGGCGGACGAGCCAGCGACGGCCGCGGGGTCGCCGTCGCTCGACGTCGACTGCGGTAGGGCAGCCCGGTCGTGCAGAGGTGCCGGCTGCGCTTCCAACTGCCACACGTCATTTCTCCTGCGCTGCTTTGTCGGAAGAAGTCGAGGTTCTGCACCGGCGCAACACGCACACGGCGGACGCGAAAGCCACGACGAAGGTTGGCCATGGGCGTGTTTCATGCATTGCACGGGCCCCCCGTACATGGATGGTACAGCATCCTGTGCGTGTCTGTCCTGTCCTGTCCGGTCGTGTAGAGTGTTGCGTTCCTGTCCTGTCCGTCCTGTCCGTCCTGTCCTGACGGCCGTCGTCTTGGAGCAGTCCGCCGTCGCTGGTCTCACCATGGGAACCTTCCC
The DNA here is from genome assembly GCF_000836295.1 of Verruconis gallopava. NCBI lineage: Eukaryota > Fungi > Ascomycota > Dothideomycetes > Venturiales > Sympoventuriaceae > Verruconis > Verruconis gallopava. Next base: position 682,366 of record NW_015622140.1, on the reverse strand, counting down.
TGCCCGCCAATCTTCAGCTTTCCTCCTCTTCCTGTCCCTCGATTTCTTCTTTTTCTTCATCCTCTGACTTCCTTGTTCCCCGCTTGGCCCGCCCGTCGCACTGCTTCTCTGTTCTTCTTCAGCGGAGTACTTTTTCTTCCCCTTCATTTTCCTTTCTTTCGTTCATCGTCGCTCTTTTTTTTGAGCACCTCTCGTGCTGTTCCGCTCATTATCTGGTTTCAAGCCTGGTGGTTTTTGTAAGGCTCGTCCCCCTTCATTTCCTCGCCTTACAAACACCTTCCAAACATCTACCCCCACTCCCTGCTTCACGGTAGACGGTCGCGTTCACAGCGCTCGCATTCTGGTTGAAGGAGAGATAAGGTATGAGAATTGGTTTTCTATTCCTGCCTCCACTAGGATCGCCATGCTCTGTTCTAGCGCATTGTGCCGCGTTTTGCATTGGAATCCTCACTGGCCTGTGGCCCAAACTTTCAAACAAATCCAGTATCACATCCATGGCTGTGTCTTGTGCCTGTCACCCACCAGGTTTTTTTTTTTTCAAGTTTGCCTTTCCTAGCCATCAATGCTACCTCTCACCTGCTTATTCTCCCTACTCTCGGCCTTGAGTGGAGAAGAAAAAAAAAATACCAACTTCGAAGGCGTTCCGTAGCTAACGGTGTCACAGCCTATCTGCTGGATCACTCCATTGTACCCATACCGTGGTCACCATTTCAGGACTTTACATCTCACTGCAACCCGCTCCATCGGCCGAGTACACGTCAGTCACGTCTTGTAAACGTCACCTGAACCTCGACTTCCGTCTTTGCGCCACCACTTAGTCTGATACCCAAGCCCCGGGTTGTTTCCCTCTTGCCCCTCCACCTCCATCCGGACTCTGACTTTGAACTCCAATGGTCTGTCTCTATGGCACCCGTCACAACAGTTGTCTAGTACTATGACACGACTGTTGAAATCGTCAAAATCATTAGCCTTTTGGACCGAGCAGGTAGTGGAGCATCTGTAGGTCGACTTGCTGAGAAGGTCAAATGAGTTTTTCGCCGCAGCGTGCGAGAGCAGGCAATGCTTCCGCTGCCGGCTCGGGACGAGACATAGAGGATGCACAACAGGGCTCGGTGACAGCGGCGAGAGAGCGGCTGAGGGCGATTCAAGCAGTGCGAGCGCAAGCGACCAAGGATGAACAAAGCCCAAGGTCGGGAGACAGGCTCATTCAACAGACATCATCGCCACCGTCTCGGCAACCTGCACAAGCGTTCCCTTACTCTCCAATGTCTCCGCAACGTACCTACGATCAGGACTACGACTATCAAGAACCCGCGTCCGATGCCTCTTGGCCCTTGCCGGCGAGCAGGTACAACCCTGCTGCGAATACAGCGTCTTCAGCACGTAGAAGTCGCGACTCGGGTGTCTTGCCAGATCCCAACGCGAGGTCATTTTATGAGGCAGGATCTCAAGAATTTCCTCCCGAAACCTTGCAACTGCCTCAACCTGCATTTAACAGAGGCCAGGAGAGCTACGGAGTGTCGGATCAGTACTCTTCGGTCACATCTCCCTCAGCACCGCCTCGAACACTGTCATCGACTTCAATTGGGTCACTTGGTATACCAGACTTTCCACTGCCAACGTCTCAATACCAAAATGCTCGTCGCAGTCAAAATTTTCCCCCGCAAAGCCGGTCGCGCCGTGGGCCGTCGTCGTTTTACTCTCAACTTTCAGGCCCTTTTGGCGTCTCCCCAATTCCGGAGGAGTCTAATTCCCGAACGACAAATTCGTATGCGTCGAGCAATGTGATTCCATCTGCGCAGATGAAAGAATTCTTTCTCGACGAAACACCGTCCGATGAAGACGACGGCTCGAGTGCTGAATTTAACTGGTCTAAAGATATGGAGAAGAACCAACAGAGTAGCCCTGGGCTTGTTCGACAAGCCAGCCTTGGGAGGCTCCAGAAACCAGCATTGACGACGATTAGAAGTGGCGAGAATCTTCGGCCACCTGTGGCAACTCCTGTGTTGCCCAAAGAAGTGCCTGGGTCGAAGATGATGCGCACGTCTCAGGTTGCGAGCATCTTAGACGGAGAGAGTGTGCTTTTGGATGCCTCCTCGACGGAGCAATCAAGAAGACCCAGCTTTGGAAATGTTGATCTTTCAGAGCCATTCAATCCAAATGAAAATACGAAACAAGGCTTCGGGCGACTGGGTTCGCTCAGGAAGAATGAGAAAGGCCTGGCTGATCGAAGACAGAGCAAACTTGGTGCCTCATCAGATGGAAGAACTGCGAGACGACCGGCTAACATAGACGTACAAGCCATAAGAGATGCGGAGGCACGCGCATCTCTTACCAGTCTTCCCGACTTGATTCGCCGAGCAACGAGACTGGCAGCAAATCTTGACAGAGGAAAGACAGCAAGCAGACTTGGCATGGATTGGATGACCAATGACGACGAAAGGCCAGTCGCTTATCGACCGTCCGAAGGTTCATCATTGGGCGGTATGCTTGCTTCCTTCCCACCGCCTGCTACGATGCCTCGAGATCCTACGCCGAGCGATCAAGATACAGCTGAAGAACTGTACAAGAACCTGAACGTCAAAAGAAAAAGAGCTCAAGTCCCGGATAGACGTGGTAGACGTCAGATTTGTGGCATGTCAAGACGAGCCTTCATTGCGATCGTGCTTTTCGTTTTCTTTCTGGTTGCTGCGGCGGTAATCCTTCCAGTTTTCTTGATTCTGCTTCCAAATAAGAACAAATCAACCAGCAGCGCGACAGTACCGGTATCAACTGCGCTGCAAACCTGCCAGAAAAACCACCCTTGCTCAAATGGAGGTGCTGTCGTGATCAATCTTGATCAGAGCTGTGGGTGTATCTGCACCAACGGCTTTACAGGAGCGCAGTGCACCGTGCAATCAAATTCTGGCTGCACGACGATTTCTGCGACCAACACCGACAAGGCCACAGTAGGCACTGATGTCCCCGATCTGATCACAGCCGCGCAGCAAAAGTTCAGCATTCCACTCGACGCCACGGCCTTGTCCTCCGCATTCGCAGTGAACAACATGACCTGCACGACTGAGAATGCAATAGTCACATTCCAAGACGCTTCAAATAAGAGACGTGAGTTACCGTATGCGATCGGGCACAAAGTGTTTGCCCAGAGAAGCAAAATGTATCATGGTCGTTCTGGAGACCTTGATATTGCAATTTCAAGCACAGTAGACATTGAAACAGCTCCTCCTACTGGCACTGCAACATCTTCCACCAGTGCTGCATCCGCAATACCAACGGCTGCTCCAACGACAACTCAAGCTACTTCGACGACAAGCGCACCCACGATGGGAGCCAACTCGACCACGATACAGTTTGCAAAGGTGGGCGTTCTGTTCGTGCTGCAAGACAGCCGGGAGCTTGCCGTGGCCGTATCAGCCCAGGAAACTTTGTACCAATTCCTGCAAGAAGCAGCAAAGGGTGCGAGCTCCATGCCGATGAACAACATTACTCTTGGCAGTGGTTATTTCATCGATCTCACTTATTATAGCGTCACTCTGCGCAACTCTACAAAGTACGGCATCGGCGTCAACTTCAATGGAACCGCCACTGGATTCAACAATGCGAAGCGGGCAACATCTGTAAGCTTACTCACGCATTTTTTGTTCTGACAAACCTTCTGAAGGGATCATCGCACCACGTTCAAGGCGTTTATGGGCAACGATGATTTCTTGTTCTTGGGGTTTTTTTTTTTGAATCTCTACCAAAGAGCAGACATTTTCTGCATTTAAGTTTGGTTTCATCTGTAAATTATAGTCACGATGGCTGCCTGGGCAGTTTCAACGAACCGTTGTGTACAAAGCGAGGGTGGCTAACCAAGAGCTTCGGACGGTCCTCCTGTACTGTGTAAAAATTTTGATGGAAAACATCAAGGTCGTCATTTGATGATGATTGTAAGCATAATGAGCGTATATACAACAATTGTATCTAGGATTTGAAGGCAAGTCCATCTTCAGTCGGTGCTTCAGAAAGTTCAGAAATCAAATGCCGCCAATACGCGCTCCTCACGTCACTTCTCAAGCAAAATTTGTAGAGGCACTTTGGGTAATGTTCTATGCAGAAAGTGGCCAGAGCCATGGATCCATGCTTGATCATAACGTACCAGCACACAAACTTTGCTGTCGACCATCCTATGCCCAAGCTTCGCATTGGCCTGGAGGCACAAGCGATGAATCAAAGAAAGAAAACATATATTTTTACTGCCGTCGTTCACTTTGGGCTGTATACCGTTCGAGGAATGATGGTTGCTCTCGCAAAGCTCCGCATCAGCTTGCCGGTTACCACACACACACACAAACAAGACGGGGGCAGGTCTGTTTTGCTTTCGTCAGGGAGGAGTGGATCGCTTGCTACGCTGATCTTTCCTTTCGGTTGGGGTGATCACTTGGGTATTGCCATGGCAGGATCGAGCGCCGATTTCTTCAGTCCAGGCTTTGGACGGGGAAGGAGTCTCGCGTGAGACGTGTGGCCGAAAGGGCTCGCGAAGGCAGCCTTCTTCTGGCCCACGCGGTGCTCGTAGTACATCAGCCGCGTTGGATTAATGGAAGGCATAACCTCAGGACAAGGAGCCCGGCTTCGCTTCCATCGTCGCGAAGATCTCTGTCGAGGCGTCGTTGGAGTAGTAAGACGCAATCTCAGGCATGCAAGGAGAGCGGCAAGGAGAGCAACCTGCGGGCGTTCAGGATTGTACACGCATGGACCTTTTCTTGGCTTCAGTTCGATGCTGGACCAGACCTGGGGTCACGATGCTCCAGCTCGTGCTCCGCGAACGACAGGTGGAAAAAAAAAACCTGACGAAACTAAACGCGCAATGTCGCTAGACCCGTGCGCGAGAAGCAGGTAGTACCACGCCGAGCTGTTGCGAAACGGGATCCTGTCCTGCATTCTTGGGCCCTTGAACGACGGGCTAGTTTCGTGATCTCATCTCTGCCTACGCAGACAAACGCTTCCCACGGAAACAAAAAAAAAAAAGTCTTTGGAACACGTTCGACGATGTTCTTCGGAGCAAGAAACGTCGACCAATGTTCACGAGGGCGGACCAGTGAGGTGACAAGCACGGGAGCGAGGCTTGAATGGTGGGCGACCGAACGCATCGTAGAGTGGTATTCCATGAGGTAAACGCCATCGTCGTTGACAGACGAATCCGTCGAACGGTTCCGTTAGGATCTGGTCTGTTCCCCATGACTCTCCAAAGCGCCCTGGCCAGGTGCTGATCTGCGAAGGCGCCGGTCGGTGGAGCGGAAAGCTTGATTTGCCACACACAACACAAGTCATTGCAACGACGGATGAGCTATTAGACGACTGAAGACAGTGCAGCGAAAGAGTGCTCAATAATAAGAATGCGAAAAAAAAAAAGAAGGCTCCAAAGCGACAGAAGAGAGACTCGATGGGTCTTGACCGCTGAGCCTTTGTCTATCTGTTCGAGCGATGCTGGTATGTCCCCTTCCGTCCTTGTTGCCAGCACAGAACAGAGATCGGCAGGGACGGGCTCGAGATGCCATTCGGGCTTCTTTCCAGCACATGTGAACCTTTGGGAAGATCCACCACTCAGTTGCCTCTAAAACGTGCCTGAGGATTTTGCGTGACACCGCGTTTTGTCAACATGCGAGGGTCAAGGGGGCATCCTCATGGTCTATGCCGCCGGCCCGGCGTGACCTCGATCCTTTCTTCAAAGCCACGACAGGCCAGCCGTGCAGCTGTAGCAAGGACGTACTCAAAGTAAGGATAGCATCAGTTATCTCATTTGTCTTCTCCAAATCCGTCCCCGCCGTTCTATTTACGCCTTGCCCAATTCCCCCTAGCTGCGGCTAGTCTCCGGATTGAAAGGTACAAGTTAGCTCAAACGATGGACGCATGGACCCTGGGCGATTCAACACAGCTAGAGACGGGGAACACAAGCGGCAACATTTCTATCAACCACTACGCGTCTGCTCACCTTGTCGGCAGAAGAAGGGGGTGGATTATTGGGGCGTAATGGGCTCGCGAGTCGAGCCATCCTCCCTTTGCACCAGCCAGAAATAGGCTGGATGAGCGACATCTGGCTTCTTAAAATTATGAACCCCCTCCTATGCAACCTCAGAAGAATAAAAAAGTTCTCCCCAGTGTCTTTCGAGAGCCAAGCTTTTTGATTTTACTGGAGTTCATGCCCAGAAAGACACTGTCCTCCCCACATCGGACGAAGCTAGACTAGCATTTATGGGTCCTGACGAAGGTAACACTCCCGTCATCCCAAAGGCTGAGGTCAGACTTGGCCTCATCGCTCTGGGTGTTATCGCGTTAGCATCAGCACTATGCACGCTTGCCCTCATCAGCTTCATCGCCTACCGGTCGTGGAAATGGAACTCTTTCTACGCAACCTCCATTCGAAGGAATGTGTTCGTCATCCTGCTGTGCAACCTGTTCCTGGCGGACTTCTTTCAGTCGATTGGCTTCCTCTTTAGTTGGTACTGGCTTCGCAAGGATGGCCTCGATAGCTATACCGGGCCTTGCACCGTCCAAGGCCTCTTCATCAACTTTGGTGATGTGTCATCGGCCTTCTTCGTTCTCGCCATCGCCGGACAGACGTGGTTGCATCTACGATTCAAGCGTCAGCTACGATTCGATGCCTTCCTTACTATCGTCGTCGGCATCTGGATCTTCGCGTTGATTCTCACCGTCTTAGGACCCGCGACCACTTCACGATACTTTGCCGATACGGGAGCGTGGGTGAGTGCTAACGAGCCCTGATCTTGCCTTTCATTCAATTTGTTCACTACTTTTCGCCTCTTAAGCTTTCACCCCTCAAGCCCCGCCATTCATCTTTTTCCAACCTCAGCGCGGTTCCCCGACGCTTTGGACTGACTTGTCTGACATTGCTATAGTGCTGGGTGGACCCTCGTTTCAAAAGTCAAAGGCTGGCTTATCACTACTTTTGGATCTTCCTTGTCGAATTCGGGACAGTTGTTGTATATGGCTTCGTAATCTGGGAGTTGCGTCGATCCTCAAGCAAACTAAGCGGCCTCCAGAACGAGGCCTCTTTCAGCCTGGAAACCGAGACGCACCGTCGAATTCAAAAGTCTTGCCTGATTATGTGCTGCTACCCGATCGCATACATAACGCTCACTTTGCCCTTGGCCGTGAGCAGGATGTCTGAAATCAGAGGCGCAGACACGTCGATCCAATTCCTCATCTTCTGCGGCTGCTTCCTTGTTTCGAGTGGTAAGCTACGCCCACGCGCAAGTACTTTCGGGCTAATTCGGACTTTTTTTTTTTTTTTTTTTTTTTTTGCTGACCACAACCGGACAGGCTGGGTCGACACGGTGTTGTACATCTTGACGAGAGCGTCGTTCCTGAAAGTTCAAGGTCACACACGAGTACAGGAAGAAAGCAATCAGCGCAGTCATCGAACCAATTCGGCTGTAATGTTTAAAAACATTTCAAGGACTTATCAAGGATCACCTGCGCAGACAAGAACCGCGAGCAGCCCGAGTCCAACGGACGAACCGGGGCGGGTGATGTCCCTGTCGAGCTGGAAATATGACACGAAGACGTTACCTTACTCGCGAACAGAAGAGACGTTTTCAACACTTGATAACGAGCGACTCATTCAGGCTACGAGTACGCTGAATCCGTGATCCAAAAGAAATGCATGGCGTCAAGTGAAGTGCGGACTGTTCTTTGGATATGGGTTTTCACTTCCAAGGTGTTTTTTTTTAAACGGCGAGCATGGTGTTTCAGAGAAGAACGAAACGCACGATCGACCGCGGATTCCCAATGTCAAATTGTCCTACGTTGCTGCCTTGTCATCGAAGGGAACGGCAAAGAAAGTACAACTTCCAACCACATACGGAAGAGCATCGGGTACGGACATGGACTCGATGTCTACTGCCGTTGAGTTCAGCCGAAAGGGCCATTCGAACGGATAAGGGAAATCGAAAGCTTTCAGCGAAGGGAAAAATACCGGAAGCAGGGTAATAACCGTTCATCGGCTGGCGGTCGCCAACCGTTTCACCCTCGTATGTGTAATGCTATTGTAGAACCCAATAAGGAGAACAGAATATCTGCATTTCGACAATGAATTCAATTGGACATCACGGCGAATTGCGCATTGTCACGGCCGAAGATCGCAGTTTTGAGCCAGGCGGCTTACTATGCAAGATGGTCATGGTGTCTAAATCCGTACGGTTTTTGCGTCTCTGGAAGAGATAATATCGTAGGGCGTGCAGGGACCCGTGGATCGACAGCCTCGGCCATAACGAGCACTACCTCCTTTCTCACGCTAACTGAAATTTGCCCCTGGACAAGGACCCATGAAAACTCGGGAGTGGGGCTGTCCTTTTTGGGTGTAGGGGATCTGACTTGCATGGCTCTCGTTCATCTCAGCAGCAATCTTACGTTCCACGTATCAGTATTTTCTCCGCACGAGTCAACGGAAAGCGGGTTCGAGGCCTCGACAAAGATGTCTGCAGGATCGCGCAACAGGAGTTCCGGGGTCACTGGGGAGACATTGCAGTGCTGTTCGCGGGACGTAGCCCTAGTGGTCCTTCAAACACACATGTGCAAACGCGATGCTTGCTTGGACAGCACAACATGGACGAAGGAGAAGGTAAGAAGGGGGTTTTGGGGGTGGGAAGAAGGTGGAAGCTCGGAGAGTGAGAACGCTTGGATGACCTTGAATGACTAGCATTAGTTCCGTACTGTATTACGTTAGGTTTAATATCGCTGTCATTATCATCACCATATAAACTTACTATTGATTCAGCTAGCGATTCATTGTTCATGTTCAGTCGCACGCTGAAGAGCAAAGGACAGTAGCTTGACAACGGCTGTGTCGACTAGCGTGGCAGTCAACGGTGTTTGGCGTTTTTTTTTTCTCGCCGATCCACCCGTTTCCACTTTGCGGCTGACTTGCGGTAGCTTTGTTCGGCAGTGGCAACACGGGATTGGCCGTTTGCTCTTTCCTTGCGCACATGTTTGATTCCAGTCTGGCTGCCGTGCGACTTTCGCACCTTCCCAATGCGAGTAATGCCAAGCTTCCCAGGCCGCCTCCGTCTTTCCTTCCTTCTTCCTGGTGTCGGCAGCGCCTGCTCAGGCTCAATCAGAACGTCCAACGTCGCCGGTTCCGTGGCCGGTTGTTCTTGACGCTGTGAAGCGACGCGATGCAATGCGATGCGATGACATGAGGAGCGCCTACATAGCCGTCATCCTCTTTGATTACGACTTGCGCTGCTGCACATCATTGCAACCGCGGCGATACCCGTCGTCCGTTTGCTCACATTGCCCCATCTCAGATCCGCACCTGGTCTGATAGTTGACCAGGACTAGGACCAGGTGTCGTCCCAGAAGCTTTTTGTCAGACCCACCCCAGCGCCAATCACACGTCCGAGGAAGTTTTCTAGAAGGCCACGCCCTGTTCCACTGACGGCGCTTCGTATTTTGCCCTTCTCGCCTCCCACTTGATCACTTGCGGTCCCATAAGCGAGAAGTCCTTCTTTTCCTCGTACCAAACATAGAAGGAAGAAGAGAGAGCCTGTGTGAGTGAGAGAGAACAAAAACTGCACTCGTCCCTGTCATCCTTCTCTTTTCGCATACATCTTCCGTTCCTTTCTGTTGCCTTCTCCACTCGTTATTCGCTCTGGCCTACCGAGACGTTTTGAAAGAAGAGAAGAAAAAAACGGCCAGCTTCAAGTGTTCCGACAAAGGTTGATTCTGGTTTTGCGGTCCGCAGCAACTCATAACGACCACCGCACGCAGTGTGACACCGGATTCGCAAGCATCGGACGGACGACATGTATAGCTCATAATACGAACCGGATCAAACCCCCCCCCCCCCCCCCTCCTTTGGAAACACTCTTTTCTTGCGCAACAGAGAAGAGATTGATCGCAATGGCCGAAGCGAACCACTCCAGTGCTTCGGGCACCTTGTCACCTCTCACGCCTGAGCTTAGCCATGGCTTGATTCCAGTAACTCTGTTCGGCGTCTTGTCCTTCGGTTCAGCCACCATACTCCTAGCCTTGATATCGTTCCGGCTGTTGAGATGGAATCAGAAGTCCAAGCACGTCAACCAATTCGTCGTGCTGATATGCAATCTTTTGCTTGCCGACATCCAGCAATCCATGGCCTTTCTGTTGAACGCTAAGTGGCTAGCCGAGAACCGGATCCACGTTGGGACCTCGACTTGCTGGGCCCAAGGCTGGTTTGTATCTACGGGAGATCTAGCATCTGGCGTGTGGAGCTTCGCCATTGGTCTGCATACCTTTGCCGTGGTCATATTCGGCTACCGCCTTTCCACCATGAGATTCATGATAGCGATCCTTTTGCTGTGGACCTTTGTCTATGCTATGGCCGTAGTGGGTATCGCTATGCACTCGTCCGACTTCTACGTGCGCGCCGTGGCATGGGTAAGTTGATACAGAATTCATTCGAACCTCTAGAATGGAAGCACTAATGGGCCCCGAAAACAGTGTTGGGTCAACGTCAAATACGGACGTTTGCGGCTGTGGCTTCACTATTTCTGGATCTTCGCCTTCGAATGCGGCACCGTGTTGATATACGGCGTGCTGATCGTTGCTCTCCGCTGGCGAATACGAAGTAACTACTATCGATCACAGCAACAGGAGCAGCAGGCCAAGGATGCTGCAAAGCTGATGGTAGCCTACCCGATCATATACGTCTTGTGCACACTCCCTCTCGCTACGCTTCGTATGTACCAGGAATCGGCGGACGAGCGTGTTGTGAGCGCATCATGGTTCTGCTTAGCTGGCGCTATGATAACATCCAACGGATGGCTGGACGTGATACTGTATTGCGTAACTCGGCGTATAATGCTGTTCAGCGACGAACCTCCAAATTCAGATAACGGTATTGAGTCTTTCGGCACCCCGTGGGTGAAACGCGATGTTTATGGAACGGAAACAAAATGCGAACATGTCCCAACGTCTCCTATAGCGTTTAGGCGAAGACTTGGACGACATGATAGAGACGACGATACGATCTACATGGTGGACAGACCGGTTGAGCAACATGTCATCAAGGATAAAGCCGGGCAAGTCACTATTACCGCTGAGCGGACTATAGAAGTGAGAAGCGATCCGGCAGCCGACACGGAGCAACAGTTTGCAGCGGATGGTTACTTGGCTTCCAAGAACAGACACGAGCTCTGGTCGGTAGATAGCGACATACACAGCAAGACAGAAGGCGGGCCGACTCGCCCTGCAACGCCTGGTAGTATTGACTACGAAATCGAGAACCTCGAGTTCAAGACCAAACCCAACGGCTTCTAACATAACGACGAACCAAGACTCATGGCAAGGTAGAGCAAGACACGCGCACGTGAGTACGTGTACGATTTGTGCGTATGATGATTTCTTAGCACAACGTAGAACAAAGATAGGCATAAATTCTCATCTCTTGTATAGCATGGTGTCGGTGTTGGACGAATTAGAGGTCAAGAAGATTTTACGACGGCTCGAGTGGAACACTGTTTGCTGTACATGTAGCATTTGGCTATTTCCTTTGCTGAGATACCCTAGGTGGGGCTTCCTCTTGCATATAGACGGTGCAATAATGCTGGCACAAAAGCCACCTTGTCACCAGCGCCCAGAGCGCATCATAATGAAAAGAGAAGAAAAAGAATATTTAAGAAAAACAAAAGAAATGTTCAAGGCATCTCAACTGATTTGGTACTGAAGTTCTTGACAATCTTGAGTCTAGCTTAGTCCTGGCCCACCCTCTTGAGCAGATCGAATGTGCAGCACCGACTCCGCCAATCCCCCTTCCTGCAGACCAACATTCGTTTGCATGTTCCGCAGACTCCGTCAACGCTGTCACCACGCTACGTAGACTTTCCGGTCTTGTCCAGCTCTTCAATCGTGACGTTCAGCCCGGCAACCTTAGCTCTGGCGTTTGCAGCACCGCTCTGAGAATTCCGAGCCGGCTCAAAGGCCGGGTTGACATACTTTTCGCCGACGGTCATGACGTCGTCGAAGAAGTCAAGCATCGCATCGCAGCTCTTGGGGAAGACGCACTCGACAAAGTTCTCCTCGCCGCCTGAGAAGGTGGGGCAGATGAAGTGTTCTTTCGGCTCCTCGTCCGCGTCCTCCCAAAGGCGGGACGAGTCCGCGCTGCGCGTTGGTCTGTCGTCGCGGTCGGCGATGCCGACGCACGTGTTGACGGGCGCGGCGGAGACGACCCACGCGCGCGTGCGTGTTTCTACAAACTTCGCGAGAGAGGGATTGAGAGTTTGCGGGTCGACATGCGGATGCACCCATGCTGCGGCCTTGACGCGGGAGCTCATGGCGGACCAGTGTTCGTCAAGGTACGACAGCACGCCGGTAGTGCCCTGGCCGATGCCGACGACGAACAAGTTCGCGTTCTCGCTCACGTATGCCGCGTTGTTGATGACCTTAGCGAAGGCTGTCGCGATGTGTTCACGCCCGTCTCGCGACCCGGGAATGAGGTTATGCGCTTCGTGCACTTTGATCGCCGGGTGGAAGAGGCTCTTCCTCGGTAACGCCTCCCAAGACGCGTGACTGAGAGCGCGCTTCTCCCTGTGCGAGTAGTAACACTGGCCCGGGTTGAGCACGACGAGGCCAGGCTCGGTTTCGGTCGAGCCAGCGCGACGCTTAAGGGACTTGAGCGTGCCGGCGCAGGAGCCGACGTCAAAGCCTTGATCGTTAATGGTGCGGTACGCCCAAACCCCTAGGTCTTGGATGAAGTCGTTAACGATGACAATTACAGTCTGTTTCGTCTTGAGGTCCGCCTGTCGCGTGGCAAAGATCGGAACGCAAGGCTCCTTGGGGTCCTCGGTCGTCATCTGAGGGAGGTACAATGCCGGTGCGCCCAACCGTTCCATACGGTCCGCGATCTCCTTTCGAAGGCATTCTAGAGTGAGGATAAGCATACAGCTTCACCAAATTGACATATTAAACTTGCTGTGAAAGGCCTCTTTGTGCACTTCATTGAAGCGTACGTTGTTCGTGACGTTGAACTTGAAGCGCTCAGTAGGATGTCTAATTTGCCGAATCTCAGACTTCTCGTTGATAAAGTAACCAAGCCTGGTTAAGTCCGCCTCCCACGCCGGGTCCTCTGGTAGACTGTCAGGTAGGCGTCTAAACATCTTAGTTGTGCTCTGATGGAAGGGCAACTGAAGGGTGTTTCGACGTCGTCGGATATGTCAAAAATGTCGCTACTCGCGGGCGATGCGAACACAAAACAAACTTAGTTCTAATTGTGAATAGGTGTTTGAAAGATACCGGATCGGGTAGTCGGGTAAGAGCGAATGCTGGGTGGCATTCCAATGACAAGATATTTGTTAGTGTCCATCCCAGAGGTCATCACGACACATTGAGAATGCTACCGGCCATTGCAATATAAAACCCGGAGGGGCTCGAATACGACTTGTCCCGAACGGCTTCTTCTTCTCGCAAGGCAAATTAGGCAGATTCAGTCACTTTATGTTCCCAGCGTCTATATGGACAGCAATTCAGCTTATGAAGGGCGCAAAAGCGCCATTAAAAGATGTTTCATTTTCCCTCGATCCTCTTCTTTTCTTTCCTCTTTCAGGTCTTCTCTTGAGATGACATGGATTTGCCTTCCTCTGTTTGTCCGTTCAACACCTGTGTTAGCGCATCAATAGGCGTAGCGCCCGTTGGTGGTGTACCTAATTCGTGCTCGTCCTCTGACGGTGCCTTTTCCGTCGCAGTATCATCTTCTTCAACCTTTTCCCCAGCTTCACTGTGTGCCGACTGAAAGGTGTCGATCGATAACCGGCTCTCCTGTGATGGCGTAGGAGTTTCAGTCACCGGTTGCACGGCATCGGTCTCCGCCCTAAGCGGCACAGCTTGCGCCTGCGGTTTTTCCTCCTGTGGAGAGTAAAATACATCGTGTCGATTAGAGTCTACGCTTGGTCGTGAAGCAAGTTCTCCTGGGACCTCAATTGAATGTGCTGCTTGTTCGCTCTTCATATGGCCATCGATCGCAGTGTTGGACGCCCGGTTCACGTTTGTCTCATAAACAGGTCGCTTGCCTTTATCTTGCCTTCTCAGTTCCCCCTTACTATCATCTAGCAAATCAGAAGGAGCTTCGACCTTCGAATCAGGCCCACTGGTATCAAGGCCATCCCATGCGTGATCCCATCCATGTATATGATCGGATGCATGTAGTATCTCACCGTTTCTGGCCATCCCTCTGATGTCGGACCAGTATCCCAATTGTTTGCATTGAGCATCTGCAGCCTCAACGGCCTTCAACAAGTTGTCGATATGTATTTTCTCCTTCTCCTTCTCCTCTTCTCCCCTCTCCTTATGCTCGTTTCGATGACGCTCGGCCGCTTCGAATTCATGCATGAGCATAGATAGCAATTGCCTCCTGGAATTCTGGAAAACAAGAAGTTTCATGATGTGCTCCATGTTTTCAGCCAGATAATGCAGCTCCTCCCCACCGTCCGTCAAGAACCTCCGAACCAACACGATCTTCTCCCGATCGATGGCTGCGGCCCGCAGCCCTCTCAACAAGTCCGGAATGTTGGTAACTTCCATGGTGTCAGCCTGGTCTTCGCAGTTTTTTGCATCCCACGCACTGCTCGTTGCAACGGAACAACGAGCTCTTTTCTCAGTTCTTGTGGTGCTATCCATGTCCTCTTCATTGTGCTTCGTCTTCGAGTGAATGGTGAAATAGTCGCTCGTCAGCGCGTGCGCTGCCTCTTTCGGTTTCGCAGTCTTCCGCTTACATCTTTTCCGCAGCCACCGTCTCCTCCGGACAAAACTATGAAACCACGGATGCGTCCCGTGCCAGGCTGTACCTTTGCCGAACCAGAAGCTGTATTCCCAGCCCTCTTCGTCCACGTCTCCCGACATATCCACGTACCAGCACCGCCATGACCATTCCCAGCTCGGGTCGGGAACCTGAGCGTTTGTAATGTTGACTGCGGAGGGGCGGTGTCGACTGTCAAGCCAAGCGACAGGATCGAAGTTCAGCAGCGAGTTTGACGAGAATCGAGGTATGCCGGCAAAGAAGAACCCTCTTTGATTCTCGTACAGGACGTCAATGTGTGAATCGGGGTCGTCAATTTCGAGTTTTGCCCCTTTCGGCTTCGACGTTCGAATAGCATCCTTTACCTTTTCCCCGCCTCGACGCACCCTTCCCTTACCCCAGGCGTCGCCGTCAGAACCGTCCGAGGTCAGCTTCTGGGCCAAGGTGTCCTTAGCCTTTGCAGACGTGCTACCTTCTCCCTCCTCGGAGACGTTTGGCGAACTGTTAACATTCGATTGACTGTCTCTACCCTCTTGCCACTTTGACCGTTGATACTTCCTCCTTGCAAGTGTTTGACGGATGGACCCGTGTGTTAAAGTCTGAGAGATGCCAGTTAGGGTGGTCAACGGTTCTATGCCGGAGCTCGGCTCTTCCGTCGACACGGTGTGGTCGACGAGAGTTATGCGGTTTGATTCTCGCTTGTTTCCCTGGGTTTCATTATCGCTAACAGACGCGTCCTCGTGAGCCATGCTGCTACCTGTACACGAGTAGCACGGTGAGGCTGACCATGTTATGGGATGGACAGACAATGGCTATTCCTCAATGGATGCCCAAAAGAAATGCCTGAAAAAAAATAGGGTCAAAGGAAAAGAGTCAGCACAGTGGAAATCAAGGGCACAGGTGAAATCATCATGTTCTCATCCGCCGCGCCAGGAGAGAAGGTCACAATGCAAGACTCGAGCTTAATGTGGCTTGGGCCTGGTGGAGCTTCACCGTTTGGTGCAAGTCGCTAGGCCTTCTTCGCTGCACCTCTTACGTCACTGCCTGCTCTACGTAAAGCGGGCAGGCCAGCAGCTGCAACAGATCACGAACGTGCTGTTGCTCCTCGGCCAATAAATGCCAGCAGCATTCCTGCGTCCTCTGGTGAAGTACTTTTTCCGTCGATCACCTGTTACGAGCCCCCCCCAAACACATCTGCTAAACCGTCAGACACCCTTTTTCCACTTTACCTCAAACCCAATTCACGCAACAATGTCCGGGCGTTTTGTAAAGGTCGCTGGAGTCGGCCTCGTCGCCGGAGCCGGCTACTACCTGTACCAAGCCGGAGGCCAGCCTAAGGTGGCAGAGAAGAAGTTCGAACGTGAGTCGCCCTTCTCCTTTCAGGCCCGCGAATTCTTCCCGACTAACGCTTTCAATCAGACGACGCTGCAAAGCTGTCCTCGAAGATCCGCGGCGATCTCCCAGGCGCCGAAAAGGAGGCGAAGACTGGCATCAAGCTCGCAGGCGAGGAAGCCAGTGCTAAATTCGACTCTGCGGTACGTTCACCGTCGTGACAGCTCCCTATCAGCAACCGCATGTGCTGACGTCGTCCAGGCTGCGCAATTGAAAGACTCTGCGAACAAGACAGAGAACAAGCTCTCGGCCTATGCTAATGATGCGTCAAAAAAGCTTGAAGACACAAGGAAAGAGGTAGGCAGCACCCTGATGGCTGGCGTGGACAAGTTCGACAAGACCGTTGAGAAGAAGGCTTCCGAGACCAAGGGCTGGTTGGGCGGTTGGTTCGGCGGTAGCAAGTAAACGTAGCTGTGCAGCAGTTTACCGACAAGCGAAATGTTCTTTTTTTTTCGGGTTAAGGCATGAATCAGCATACATGTGAGCTAAGAAGCAATTACTTAATCCCTGCTTGAGATCGCGTAGCGTCATGTAGGTTGTACATGAATTACACATTTTTCTTTACCTCTCTATCCTGTCTATTCTCAACCATAATCCAAAAAACGAGGCGTCGAATTATCCAGACTTGCTCAGTTGGCTAGGATCCCTTCCAGCACTCTTCAAGACCCCGATGATCTTATCCGGTCCGCCTTTGATCTTCGCCCCTCCAGCAAGCTTGGGCTTGCCCTTCGCGGCCTCGTCTTCGGACACTTCTTCTCTCCCCACGAAGCCCTCCTCCAAAATCTGAATCAGCTCGTCCAAGCGGGATATGCAGAGGTCGGTGTGGTCATGAGAAGCCAGGTGCTCATTCACAGGATTCACTAGGAGAACCGTCGCGGCTCCAGCACTGTGACCGGCGGTCATGTCGTCGATGGAATCACCCACCATGATGCAATTGGACGCGGATCTCAGGTTCCACGACTGAGCAATGTGATTGATACCGGCAGGAGACGGCTTGGGGGGTTTGAAAGCGCGGGTGATGATGGGCTCGAACTTGTGGTCCGGTAGAAAGGACGTAAGGAGATGCTCGATCGGCAGGCTGACAACGATTAGCGAAGGGTTCATGTGGCAGCCTCGAAAACGAACTCGAAGTTGCGCGTGCATATGGCTTTTTGGATGCCTCGTCTTTCCAGATAGCTCATCAGGTCTGTGAGTCCCGGCTGCGGCTTTTGGTCCTTCATCGCGCGTCGCTCGATGGCCTTGATCTTTTCCATGGCGGCTTCCTGTTCTCCATCAGGAAGAGAATGGACATGCTCGAGAATGTCGGTCGCTTTTGAAATGCCCAGAGCGTCCCGCATCTCTTGGAACATGTAGTTTTGCGGCTCGCCTGCTCGTTACATCAACAAGCTGGCCCAATGCAAGGTAAAGGCGCGAGGGCGAACGAAAAGAAATGAAAGCTTACATAGCGTGCCGTCGACGTCAAATATTATCCCTTCCAGCTTCGGAATATCTGCAGCCGCTGGTTTCTCTGGATTCAGAGGTGCGAACTTTCGCACCCGATAAGAGCCCATGGTTCGCGTTCGGGTGTGAGTGCGTAGATGAAGGTGTACGGCGGCAACTGCGGGGCGAAAGGGAAAAACGTTCATGAATTGGCACCGCACGACACAAGAACTGAAGCCGTCGGCAACGCTCTCTCTGGGTTGCTGGAAGCGCTGATGAAACTAGCTGTTGCGGCAAGGCATGTGCCCCACGCATTCCGAAAGAGCACGCACGTCACCCATTAACACACAGTACAGCACTGCAACCCAGCGGTCGCCAGGCGGGGTTACCCGAAAAGGGCAGCCTCGTTGAAAATTGACTCAGAGATGGTCACAGGAGGAGAATGCAAAATGGGGGGCCAGCTGAGACCCGACAGAGGGTAAAGCGATGCGTGAAATATTCCGTCATCACTTTGGGTTTCTTTGCGCGGTCGGGACCGGCTTTTCTTGTCCACGAAGCTGTGCTGCGCACGTCGTACATGAAGTCTCTTCGACGTCCTTGTCGTAGAGCCGAACAGATTGTTTGACGTGAAGACTAGGAACTGGATCGAAGAGATTGGTTAAGCGTCGTGTGTACTGTGCGTGTTCACTTTTTGTCAATGCCACTGATCTACCACACTCGCGCACACAAATGAGAACACGTTACGCCACACATTGAGTGGAGTGTTTTGCTTCGTGTGCGCCGCATATGGCGGAGATGAATCGAGGCCAACGTAAAACGCCTCGCCGTGAAGAGTCTGTCATATCCTTCTCCTTGCCGGCCCTTGATCTGGACAAAAGAGGGCGGAGAGTTCGGAGCGACACACGTTCTGTCTGCGCCCGTACAACGAGTATCTTCCCACGCTCAAAGTAGCCTTTGCGCAGCACAGTTGCTAAGACGGGAAACGATCCCAAAGCCGGTCGCAGTTCTAGGACGCCCAGCAATTGACTTGCAGCCGCCAGCAGACGGCGCGATCTGATAAGCAGGTCACCACACGCAGCTCATCAGCAAGGCATGACATGGCGATCGATTGAGTTTCTCCCTCCGTTCTTTTTGTTAAGCAAATTCCTGCGAATCTAGCCTTGGAAAGGGTAGAGAAGAGAAGCACTTGACACGAATTCAGAATGGAACGTGATGCCGTGGTTCTGGGATCTGTCTGTCCATGCCATTGGGCGAAGAACGCACAGCACGAGGGAATGGAGCCAGGTGCCCGTGGGGTTACCCGAAAAGGACAGCTTTGTCGAATCCGCAGACGGAAGGTCACACGAAACAGACGAGAGAATGCGCGGCCAATCCGGTTGTCTGTGGTGGCACGTCTGGGGCGTGAGGTGAAGACAGTGCAAATTGGCCCGGGGTGGGATGGAAGGCTCTGGAAGAACGCGAGGCGCTGACGCTGGCTCTTCCAGCGAGAGAAAAAAAAATTCACAGAAAAATTTGTGACACCAAACAAGACAGTCGTGTTGCGCCGCCGTCGATTAGCTGCTGTTTCACGGGGCGGGCAGGCCGCGAGCTTCAGCGCGACAAATCACCCAACCACCGAGGCATGGTAGAATGGATCTTAGTCCTGGAGCTCGAAGCGCAAATGATCTGCCAGACCTTTGGGCGGCCGCGGGCTCCACGTCTCGCCCAGCCTTCCTGATGAGCAAACGCCCTCGACCGGTGTTCCAAACTGTACTCCGTAGTGAGAAGAAGGCCAAGATGGCGCGCTGTTGCGGCTCAACCATGAGCTCTGAAAATAAAAAACAAAGAAGTAAATAAATAAAGCTGGAGGCCGGCCTGACGGCGTGTGGGTGGGGGACAGCAAGCAATGAGCAGCTCCAGACTGGTAGACTGGTAGCTTTCTCTGAGCATGTCTCTGAGCATGTCTCTGAGCATGTCTCTGTGCATGTCTCTGTGCACGTCTCTGTGCATGGCGCCTCAGTCGGCACATGGAATCGTTCACGATGCTGTCCAGGCGAGCGACTGCACAGTTGCGGCATTGGCTCTCGCCACCAGCGCGCCCTCCCCCTTCAAAGCCACGGTTGCCATAGGCCAGACGCGGCGGCAGCACAGGGGGTGGGTTGCATGTCCCAGTGCCAATCCTGAGGCTTCCCAGAGTCCCCAAGATCCAAGCCGAAAGGCCACCTAAGCTACAAGTCCGTTTCCGACGAGAACCCTCGACATAAAAGTCGACAAATTGCCCGCCTCCATTCTCGCACTTTCTCTGATTAGCGGAGCTCCCTCTTTCCTTTATTGCATTCCATTATTCTTTTCCTCTTACATCACGGCTCATTTCTCAAGATCACCGTCCTGAGGAGTCGAGCACCACTTCTTCACCATGCGCTTTGCTTCCATTGCTCTTGCAGCTTTCGCTGCCACGGCCGCTCGCGCCGACGTGGTCGAGGACGTGAAGGATGCCGCTGCCGACGCCTCGTCAGCCGTTGAATCTGCGACGTCGTCTTCAGTATCGAAGCCAACCTTTACAGTGCGTCGGCCCTTGACACCAAAGTCTAAACCTCCCCCCCAAAAAGACGACAGCAAGAGAGAGACAGATCGAGAGCTAACTTGTCCCTGCTACAGCCAACAACATTGAAAGCGCCCTTCCTCGAACAGTTCACAGACGACTGGGAGTCGAGGTGGAAGGTTTCGAGCGCGAAGAAGCAGAATGATAAAAAGGAAGACACCGAGGAATGGGCCTACGTGGGTCACTGGGCTGTCGAGGAGCCGACAGTGCTGAACGGCATGGTCGGTGACAAGGGCCTGGTCGTCAAGGACAAGGCTGCTCACCACGCTATCTCGGCCAAGTTCGACAAGCCAATTAATCCCAAGGGAAAGCCCCTCGTCGTTCAATACGAAGTTAAGCTCCAAGGTTTGTTCGCTAGCTCTTCGGTCGACAAGAACGCATTCTAACAGTGCTCAGATGGTCTCGAGTGCGGTGGCGCATATCTTAAGCTGCTCCAGGAGAACAAGAAGCTCCATCGTGAGGAGTTTTCAAACGCCTCGCCGTACATTATCATGTTCGGGCCTGACAAGTGCGGTTCCACAAACAAGGTTCACTTCATCTTCCGCCACAAGAACCCCAAGACAGGTGAATACGAAGAGAAGCACCTCAACTCTCCGCCCCTTGCCAAGCTTGGCAAGACCACAACACTCTATCAACTGGCCGTTTTCCCCAATCAGACCTACTCAATCAGCATCGATGGCGAACAGAAGAAGGAAGGCAGCTTGTTCGAACACTTCACGCCACCGGTCAACCCACCAAAGGAGATCGACGACGAGAATGACAAGAAGCCCGAGGACTGGGTCGATGAAGCCAAGATCCCGGATCCTGAGGCCACCAAGCCCGAAGACTGGGACGAGGATGCGCCATACGAGATTGTTGATGAGGAGGCTACCAAGCCAGACGATTGGCTCGAGGATGAGCCAACCATGATTCCCGATCCAGAAGCCGAAAAGCCAGAAGATTGGGACGACGACGAAGACGGAGATTGGCTCCCGCCAAAGGTGCCGAACCCGAAATGCGCCGAAGTCTCCGGCTGCGGTAAATGGGAACCACCGATGAAGAAGAACCCAGCCTACAAGGGCAAGTGGTCTGCCCCGTTGATTGACAATCCGGCCTACAAAGGTCCATGGGCACCACGCAAGATTCCAAACCCCAAGTACTTCGAAGATAAGACCCCGGCTAACTTCGAGCCGATGGGTGCTCTCGGTTTCGAGCTTTGGACTATGCAGAACAACATCCTCTTCGACAACATCTATGTCGGTCACTCTCTTGAGGACGCCGAGGCACTCAAGAAGGAGACCTGGGACCTCAAGATTGCTGCCGAAAAGGAGGAGCAGGAGAGAAACAAGCCGAAGACGCCTGAGCCAAAGCAGACTGGTACCACCACATTCACCGAGAATCCTGTGGCTTTCATGAAGGAGAAGTTCGACCTGTTCGTTACTCTGGCCAAGGAAAATCCCGTCCAGGCAGTCAAGCTCGTTCCAGAAGTTGCCGGTGCTATTGGTGCCATCTTCATCGTTCTCCTCGGCTTGGTTCTTGGTCTCCTCGGCGGTGGATCCACTCCCCCAGCTGTCAAGGATGCTGCTAAGAAGGGTAAGGACGCTGCTAAAGATGTCAAGGACAAGGCTGCGGAGGCTGTCTCGACTGGCGCTGAGAAGGCTCAGGCAGAGGTTAGCAAGCGCAACACCAGGTCATCAGAGAAATAAGCGACGAGTGAATGTAGGGATATGCAAATGATTGAATAAGCGAACGCATGAGAGAGAGGAAAGCCGCTTCGGCGTCCGGGAGGGTCAAAAATAGGTTCGTTGCTTCGACACAAGGTCCTTCTCAAGCAAAAACATGTATATGGTGAGCGACATTGTGCAATTGAGTGTGCGGCCGTCTCTTCGACTTGTATCATCTAGGCTTGGAGTCGAGGAGTTTTATAGCTTCAAATAGCTTCATATAGCTTTGCTTCGAATAAATCATTTAGCGTTCCTATCTGCAACATCTTTCCCATCGATTGTTTTTTTTTTTTTTCCTTCCTTTCAACGTGTGTAAATGAATGCATGGATACATGCACAAAAAGTCTCGTCCGGAGTTTCCTCTCCTAATTCGGCAGGTCTTGGCGCGGACCTCCGTTCCAAAAGTTCATAGCAGAATGAGTCTCACAACTTTCCATCACGCTTCACAGCCCACAATGCCTCCCACACTGATCCGACGCTCACTGCTGGGCTTCAATTATCTTCCAAGACCTTCAAGAGCGATATCGAAAACCCACAATGTCGAATTCCGACGAGGCGAGGCGACATACAGACGCCACATAAAGAAGCTCTCGATCCCCCCAGCACCATCGTTTGGACCGCAGAAACCGACGAAAATGCCATTAGACGTACCGTCTTCATCGCATGTGATCTTTAACCCTCCGCCCACGGCTCCCAACGTGTACCACACGCCATTGAAGTTCCTGCCCAAGAACGACAAGAGACGGCAACTGTACACCGACAGCTCCACGCCCTCGTTGTACACCGTGGCGACCAGCACCAAAGCCGACCCCAAACCCTCGCCCATCGCCAAACCTGGCACCGCCTTGCACGAGATCGCACGCTCGATGCCGTCCTCACTGCTCCCCCGGGTCCCTGACTCGGACCCGATGCCACCGCCGCTCAACGAGCCCAAGGAGAAGAAATACCACCTTACACCCGAGCAGGTGGCCGAGATGCAGGAGCTCCGCAGAAAGGACCACAAGACCTGGACCATCCGTAGGCTGAGCGAGAAGTACGGGTGCAGCACCCTGTTTGTCCGCATCGCGGCGAAGAATTGGCAGGCCGGTAAGGAGCATGTTGAACGGTTGGAGGCGGCCAAGGCGAGGTGGGGACGAAAGAGGGCGCTTGCAAGGCAAGATCGGAGAAGAAGGAAGGAACTTTGGGGTAGAGACGCTTGATGCGGAGTGGAACAGGGTCGGATCGGCGTGTGTAAATGCGAAATCAGGAAGGGAAAGGAGGGGTGGTTCTAATGTAAGATATGCCTTGCATCGGCTGAATACGCCAGCGTTCCACTTGGAGATTTTTGCTATATATATATATATTGTTCCAAATGAGGACGGCATTGCAGGCGTCTATTACGTATGCTTGCATTTTATAAGGAAAATAAAATGCTATTTTGCGCCGCCAAAAAAAGGGGAGAAGACTTGTCCTTGGAAAATTCAAACTGCATGGAGACTGGTGTGACAAAGATGACCTCCAGTCGTGTCTACAGCTTATCCCTCTTGCATTGGCTCTTCAGCAACGTAGTGCAGATACGCACCCAGCAACTTGATGCCCTCGATGTAGTTTTTCTTGTCCAGCTTTTCATTGATGCTGTGCGCCGCGTCCGTCGAGCTTCCCATCGGCAACAGCAGCACATTTTTCCCTGTCGCTTGCTCGAACGTCAGCGTTACAGGAATGCTACCGCCTTCGCGCGTAAGATCGGGCTTCACCCCCCACACGCGCTCAACAGCCTTGCCAGCGGCTGTGAAGTTCCAATGCTTGGGGCTTGCCACCCACCATTTACCCGCGTGCTGGCAGCTCACGGTGCACTTGTTCTTCGACTTCAGCTTTGCGAACTGGGCGTTGACGTAGTCGAAGACGAGCTTGTTCACGTCGTCGATTTCCATGTTTGGAACGGTCCGGATGGAGAACTTGCCGATCACCTTGGCCGGGATGACCGTCTTTGCGCCTGGTGCGGAAAAGGCGCCCTCGATGCCGTGAAGGGAGAGCGAAGGATAACGCCAACGGCCCATGAGAGTGCGCTCCTTCTCCTCAAAGAGACCAGTCTTGCTGCCTAACGACTCGTAGAGATTGTCCATGGTGAACGCAATGTCGCTGTACAGGCCCTTCTCCTCCTCTGTGAGCGGTGCGACGAGTTCGTCCAATCCGGGGATGAGGATCTTGCCGTCTACATCGACCAGAGAGGCCATAATCTTGGTTAGATCGGTCATAGGCTCGTGGGCGGTGCCACCAAAAACACCGCTGTGCAGGTCCTGAGCCGGGCCGGACACTTCGATGGAGTAGTAATTGCAGCCTCGCAGACCGTACGTCAAGCATGGCTTCTCGGTGCCCAGCCAGTAATTGTCCGATATGCAGACCGCGTCCGCGTCCTTGAAAAATTTCTTTGCCTCGGCGTTGATGAAGTCGTCCAGGCCCTCGCTGCCATACTCTTCCATACCCTCGAAGCACATGAGAAGATTCACAGGGAACTCTACGCCCGCCTTCTGATGTGCTTCAATGGCGTTGAGCCAGCCAAGCACTGGGCCCTTGTCGTCGGTGCTGCCCCGTCCGAACATGCGGCCCTTTTCATCGATCGTGAGCGTGAAAGGCTCCGTCGCCCAACCGTCTTCCTTCAGAGCCGGTTGCACGTCATAATGGCCGTACACAAGGATCGTGCGCTTTTTGGAATCGTTGCCGTAGCGGGCGATGACCACGGGAGGAAGATCGAGATGCTCCTTGTGAGGCTGCTTGCCCAGGGGCCGGATTTGTACTTCTGCACCTAATTTCTTAAGCTCCTCTGCGAGAAACTCGCCCATCTGTTTTTTCACGGTAAGCCATTGAAGTCAGTCATGTCACGCTGGATTCCTGCCTACTCGGACGACATCTGCCCGTCGCTCCTCGTCTGCAGACACCGAGGGTATCGCAACAGCCTTTCTCAGACGATCTATGAATGCATCCGACAGGTCATCGACCTGCTTGAAGTACGCGTCCAACTGTGGTGCCATGATTTGTTTCGCGCTGTAGAGGTATGGCCACTCAGGGTGTCTGGATATACGGGAAACAGAAAAGGCGCGTTCTTGCAAAGCGAAAGCGTTCTTGCAAGGGAGGTTAATTTTGCTCCAGCTATGCCTCGTGATAAAACTGGAGGTGCGGATCGCGCTTGTAGCAGCTCTCATATAGTGGGGCATTTGCATTGCATATGGCAGGTGTGAGAGCTTGCGGAGTTGGATCGGAATGGCCTCGTGCAACCCGACGCTAGCCGGTTCATTCACGGCCTTGACTGAAGAAAACAAGACAGATCTTCGAAACTAAAATTTGAACAGATTTTAAGTCTAACGGAGGACCACATGTTCCAATCTGACTCTATTATATACAAAGATGATATACAAATGGGTTGTCAAAGTGTTTTGGGGTTGAGAAATTTGGCAACGAGGGACGAGCTATGCTCTGGCCGCCGTGCCTGGTTTCTGTGTAGGCCACATCTTTTCCACAAATTCCATTAAGGAGCGCTTTTGCGAGGCAGAGTAGGAGCCATTGAACTGCAGCGTCGTTTTAAGGTGCGACATGATCTGCTGTCGTGGTGAATTGCCGTGCACCCCCTGAATAGGCTCATATTTGCCAGCTATAGCCTTTTGATTCAGTTCCTCCAAATACACCTTTGGCAAGGGAGCCAACTTCACATCCTCCTTTCCACGCAAATGTTTGTTCACCTGCTCCTTAGCTAGCTTGAGCACCCTCTGCTTCTCCTCTTCGTTTGCGAACCTCACAACCTTGCCTTTCAGAAATCTTGTGACCAAGGGTAGATCTCTCGCCTTCTGTGACGCCTTGATTTCTGCAGCTGGGTTGTCGCTTTCCTGTAATGTCGCCACGATTGCTGGAACCTTTGATCCGTCCGTACGTGTTATGTAATGCTCGAACTCATTGCCGCGTTCAGCTATTTTTGACTGGTCCTGCTTCTGCTCATAGGCTCGGGGTTGTTTTCTAGCAATAGTTGACACACGTTGTTGCACTGTCGAGGATGTGGATACATCAATTCCGTCTTTAGTAGTTGGAGTGGAGGGAAAGGAACGAGGCTCTGACGAACTGTCTTGAAGTGGCGGATCCGACTTCTTTGCAAAGCCTCCAGGCGCAGCCCTTCGCAGGCCCTGGATTATACGGCCAGCCAATTGAGAGCTTTGTCGTTTTGTCGCTGGCCTTGCTGGCGTTGTTCGGGTTTCTGAATTTGCTCCATCTGCCTGCTTCTGTAGGCTTCCTTGGTGGTGGATGTACCGCGTAGCACAACGGGTGCAGACTTGTGACGATGTGACAGATCGATGTGATGCTCTCACGAAAGACGAGCCAAAATATATTGCGCTCATCTCGTGGGCCTCTTCAATGCCAATGGGCTGATTGTCGAGCTTCCGTTCTTCAAATGTTGTGTTTCCCCATTAAGCAAGCAGCCGCCATTGTTGCCTTAACGCCTTACATAAAATTTAAATACCTAAAGTTATCACCTACTTGTTGCTACAAGCAGTTGAAAAAATACAGTTCTCTCAATGTCCGTCGCTTTTTCCCCAAAATTTGATGATTATTCTGGCTGTCAAATATGCTTCGACGCACACCTACTGCAATATCTCTTACTCAGGATGATCTAGAGCAATACGAACAGAGGCGCCAACAGCGACTTGTGGAGCAACAGGCGAGACGTGCAGCTACTGAAGATTTTGACGGTAGCGAGAGAACAAAGAGTCACGCAAAAACCACCAAATCAAAGGAACAGCGAATCATGGGTACAGGCAGATGAATAAGCAAGATGAACGCATTTTACGATGTGTATGCTAGGAACTTGTTCACACCCTCTCAACCATCTAACGTGATGTCAGCAGTGCTCACTTTGGATTAGTGATTGCTTGAAGGCAGCAGATTGGAGCTGCTTGGTGTAAGTCTAGAACACAGTAGTGCAGTGAGAAGATTCCAAACACAAGGCGAGCTTTAAAGGACGATGACAAATGAAGTCAACTAGAGTGAGGATCTTATCATGTGGCGAAAGGTCGTGCATTACTGCTTGGTTCAGATGTATCGACAAGTGTCTATTTTCAGATACCACCAACGCCAGTGGCTAGCAGAATTACAGACTAATTTATATACAATAAAATTTATCAATTTTTGACCTCCTAAGGGGGGTTTCCGAAGCATTCAGCAATTTAAGACTGAGTTGGCATGATCGTCTTGGCCTTGTTTGAGGTTGCATCTTCACTCCTCCACAAACTTGTTACGGTCTTGGTCTGGGTGTAGAAGTTAATGCCTGGCTTGCCATAGAATGTATTAGCTCCGCCACCAGCAATAGACTTCTTGTTACCCGTAAAGGAGAACATAGGAAGCGGGACCTATGCGGAGTTAGAGATGCGATGGAAAAACAATAATTCATTGAAGCTTACTGGGATTGGGACATTGACGCCGACTTGTCCGGCTTCGATTTCTTTGGTGAATTTGGATGCCGATGGGCCAGAGCGAGTGAAGATGGCCGTTCCATTGCCGTACTCGTTGGCATTGATCAATTCAATCGCGTCGTCGAGAGTTGGAACGTTAAGGCAGACCAAGACGGGGCCAAAGATCTCTTCCTTGTAGCATCTCATGTGGGGTTTGACGTTTGCAATGATCGTTGGGCCAACCTATGTTCTTATTAGTGTCAAGTTGCACTACTCGAAGAGCGAAAGCATACAAAGTTGCCATTGGGGTACTTCTCGGGCTTGAACCCACGACCATCGAGGAGGATGGTTGCACCCTCGTCTTCTGCACTCTGAATGATATCTTCGATCCTCTTCTTGGCCTCCGGGCTGATAACCGGGCCAAGGTCGGCGCCTTCCTCGAATCCGCCATTGACGTTGAGAGCCTTCGCTCTCTCAGCGATCTCTGGGACCCAGTCTTTAGTCTCGCCAATCATGACAAGGGTGCTGAGGGCCATGCATCGTTGACCTGCAGCGCCGAAAGCAGCACCAGCAATAGCGTTAAGGGCATGATTCTTATTGCAATCTGGAAGCACAGCAGCATGATTCTTCGCGCCCAAGTTAGCTTGAACACGCTTGCCATTTGCCGAACCACGAGTATAAATATACTCGCCGGCCTTATTGCTGCCGACAAAAGAGATGGCCTTGATACGGGGTTCATCAATTATAAAATCGACAGTTTTCGCCGCACCGTGGACAATGTTAATGACACCTGGCGGAAATCCAGCCTTTTCAGCGAGTTCGGCTAGAATCATGCAGGCGCCTGGGTCACGTTCTGATGGCTTGATTATAAGGGTGTTGCCAGTCATTGTGGCAATTGGGATTGACCAAAGCGGGATCATAGCTGGAAAGTCTAAACATTCCTGTTAGAGGGCATGGACTGTAGTGGACCTGATCATACTCACTAAAGGGGCAGATGGCAGCCGTGACACCTAGCGGTTCCCTATATTGTTTTGTTTCCATGTCCTTTGCCACCTCCAAAATCTCGCCTGTGAGCTGAGCAGGAATGCCGCAAGCGTGTTCCGCAACCTGTAAGCCGCGCAGAACATCGCCCTTTGCGTCAGCAAATGTCTTGCCCTGCTCGAGGGTGATGCTAGCAGCGAGCCTGTCCCAGTTCTCTCTGACCAAAGCAGTGTACCTGAACATGATCTGCTGTCTCGACATGACAGAAGTCTTCTTCCACTCGTGGAACGCCTTCTCAGCGCTGTCAACCGCAGCCTTGAGTTCCTCGTCTGTCGATTGTGGAACTCGTGTGACGAGGTTGTTCGTAGCTGGATCGTGCAATTCGATCCATTCCGTGGCTTTGGAGTCATAGAACTTGTTGTCCAAGAACATCTGAGTATCTGCCGGGTTTTGGATTCGCTCATGGCTCATGGGATAATCCACCTGGGCAGCAGCAGCCGCTGGCTTGAGCTGTTGAGCTGTAGCATGGAGCCTGCGGACGGCAGTCGTGCGTGGAGATGAAGGAGCCATTGTGGAAGAAAAGTTGAAGGCGCTTCGGGAGACTCTCGAGATGCGGGGAGCTAGGGAGGGAATTGATCGCGCTACCGCCCTTCGAGCTGCCATTGTTTATTAGGAGAGCTCACGACCTTGACCTGGTGAGGATACAGTTGTGTGTATGAAGGAGGTGTGTCCAAACGAGCAGAAAAAAGCTTAGTTATAGCGAATAGGCCATGCATACGTAGCTCCGATAGGACATAGTCCCACGGAGTTTGTTTTCCCCCGCACAGTGTATCGAAGGGGTTGACAGCCGACGACAGCCGCGTAAATCGGACTCCGAAAGTCCACTTTAGCGATTCTTGCTTCCGACATAGGCGAGGTCGCGAATCTCCGTGTTCCCTTCATGCGGCCGAGCACCGCAAGGTCCGCGTTTATACTTACTCAAAACTACGAAAATATCCGCATCCAACATACGTTGCATATATTCTGAATATTTTGCACAGTCCTTAATCCTATTGGAGTTCTCTAGGGTCTACTGAAACTTTTGTGCATCAGGTATGACGGGTAACTTAGGTAGTAGCAAATAGTTGTCGAATGGCATCCCCATCCACTCACTCCTCACTCCCAGATCTTTGACAAGGTCTTGTTTCAATATGCTTATGCCACGCGCAATCTTTCTCCTTCCAGACACCCACACTTTCTCCCGTCTTAACCTTGATCAACGAATCGACAAAATCCATTGTAAGCTCACCGCCATGGCCGAGAACATTCCGCATCACATTGGTCATGCTACCCTCGGCGACAATATGATACGCCGTGGCACTGACAAGGAATTCTCTCATCTTGTTAGGCCCGCTCGTGTTCTCGTAGATATACTCGAGTCTGTATGGCGGACACGAAGAATTTGAACCCCGGTGGTAGGCTCGGATGAGATCCATGACTTCATTCTCCAATTTTTCAATCTGAAAGCGTGTGGCCAGAACGTAGAGACCAAGATAGTGTTGTACCGTATGGCAGTTGCTTGGGCCGGACAGCTGTCCTCCATAAAGCCACATATTGAAAAGGGCGAACGCGAATTCGTTGAGTTCGGGAAATGCGAGCGTAGCATCGGAAGCCTCAGGGAGCTCCCTCGTGATGGGAAAATTGGTCATGGAGTGACGACGCGCTGGTGTTCCGAACAGTTCGCGAAAATACGGGGAGCGAGAAGTGAGCAAGTCTGTCAATATCTTGAAAGGCTTGCCAGACTCGCCCGCCAGGATTGTGGTCATGCTAGCATTTGGCACAATCGAACTTCTGTTCGTTAATCTCGATTCGTCATACTGACGGACGTGCGATCGCTTACCCAGCAGGCCCAGCAGCGGGAGTAACCATCCCCGACAAAGTCTGAGAAGTATTCGGCGGTGCTTTGGACTGAGGAAATGGCGAGTTATCAACATTATCAACAACCGGTCCTTTTGAAAAAGGGTGGGGGGGATGAAAGGTATCTAAGCTGCGAGGAATGCTTGAAGTTGATGTGCTTCGAACATGGCTTGGACGTGCTGCACTTGGGATGTCCAATTCCATCCGTGCAAGCCTTCCACCACGAGATTTGGTCATGCTGTTGTATGAGGGGCAGTAAGACCGACAGATTTCTCCAAAGACGGATGGACTGGCTGAGGAAGATATGAGGATGTGAAGAAGGATAGTTGGCTGGAGACTTGTAAATTGTGGGATCATCAGCGTCTTAACGAGAAACAGATAGTTAACAGGTTGGCTGCGGTTGCGGTTGCCGACGACGCAGATGCGTGGTTGCAATGTCAAGTGTTGCTCACAACTTCCTTATAAGAGACTGTAAATAAAGCTCTGATAATATTTTTTATTTGCCAGCTGCAGCTCACAGCGCCATTAAAGACGTCTTAAGCCAGGCAATATGCTCATGCCAATTCTCGCTATGCTGTCCAAACGCCATCTCCTCATCATTAACATGGATTTTGTTTGCCGTGGTGATACATTCTGCCCGCCGCCAAGACCATGAACCAACGTTCATCAAATAAGATGCTTGGACCTAAATACACGAATCAGTGTACTGGCTTTGCGTTGAGAGAGCAGGAGTAGTAGCTGTACCTAAAGTAGGCGCGCAGATATATGATCTGCCACACCCCTAGTCCGATAAGAACACCAATGGTGCCGAAGGCAAACCACTTGACGCGTTCGTTCGTGCTCTCGTTCGTGTCTCGCAACTTCTGTTCTCGTGATCGTAGGTAGTCCATCTCGCTAACAATCTCCGCAACTTGTTCCTCTAGCTTTTTGAGCTCGGTCTCAACAGGCTTCAACTTCTCGCCCGCCTGAATTGCTGACCAGTCCTTTGCATCTGCGCCAATGTCGACGTCGAGCTCAACGTGCCGGACGGGATTGGCGACACCACGAGCTAGAAATCCGTAAGCAATGGCCATTGGATCGTTGTATTCACATACAATGCGTCAGAATGTTCTCGAAGCAAACGTCGAAGGCAGAATCGGCGTGTGAGGTGAATGCGTAGCGATTGTTGCCGACAACATCCTTTGGACGACCGTATTCGTTT
The DNA here is from genome assembly GCF_000836295.1 of Verruconis gallopava. Taxonomy (NCBI): domain Eukaryota; kingdom Fungi; phylum Ascomycota; class Dothideomycetes; order Venturiales; family Sympoventuriaceae; genus Verruconis; species Verruconis gallopava. Next base: position 651,015 of record NW_015622140.1, on the reverse strand, counting down.
CCTACAGCGTCCTTGATCTGTGCATATTTCAGCATAGTCATGGCTAGTACAATAGATTACGCACGTGTAAGTTCAACTGTTGTCCATCGCCTCTGTTCCCATCCACATTTGCTGTCACAACGACCAGCTGGTCCTTTGCGACAAAATTCCTGATGCAACGTTCGTACTTTGCAGACTCGTGTCCGTGGTGCGCAGCAACATCAAACTTAAGCGCAGAGATGACAGGGAGCCAGATGAGAAACAGCAAATAGGTGCCAAGTTGTATTATTGCACCCATCTTGACGAGGTGACCTTTGAAAGCAGGAGAGCAGAGTCTGAGTAGTTGTGGACATCTATCACCTCCAAATTCACGGCTCAAAAGGGTAACGCTGGCAAGACTCCTTGAACGGGGGGGGCGCAGGGGCAATGGTGAACCCTTGAAATTCAGGACGTCAGGCATCCAGCCTAGCCTAGACTCCGCATGGCGGCCTCGACCTTCTCATTCGCGCGTTTGTGTGGGCAAGCTAGTTAATTCACATCCAGCATTCCCCAGACCTGTCCACCTGGGCCCCGTTTGGCATTGAACCAACTACGTCAGTCATATCTCCCTTTGACTGACTGGACCCAGACTCTTGTCGCCAGAAGGCTCTGCGGAACTACTTTGCCATCATCTTTCGTCCGCAATGGCAGAAAAACAAGAATCGCTCGGTCATACCGTGGTTGTAGGGGGCTGTGGTTTTCTTGGGAGTCACATCGTCAAATTGCTGCTCTCACGACATCCGAAGACTAAAATCTCGATACTTGACCTTCGGATAAAGGACCAGATACCGAACCCACAAACATCGTACCATTCTTGCGACATCACCGATGCCGAATCGCTTCTACAACTGTTCAAGGAACTCAAGCCAGATGTAGTCATACATACAGCAAGCTCAACGGCCTTTTTGCCAAAGGATATTACGTACAAGATCAATGTAGAAGGCACCAAAAATCTTCTGAAGGCTGCACAGGAAACTGGGGTTAAGGCGTTTGTTTATACAAGCTCAGCAAGTGTGATCATGGGTGAAATGACGGAAATGATCAATGTTGACGAGCGATGGCCTGTTGTCATTGGGGACAGACAGCCAGAATACTACTCTCATACAAAGGTATGTTCGCCTGCCTACTTTAAGGCGCGCCATGTGCTTATATTAGTATTTTTTCTAGGCAGTGGCAGAGATGGCTGTATTGGAAGCCAACCGCTCCTCTAAAACCTTCCTCACATGCGCAATCCGGCCAGCCGCGATTTTTGGTGAAGGTGACGTACAACTACTACCTCCAATGGTAAAGGCGGCGAAATCTGGGCAGTCGAAGTTCCAGTTGGGCTCAAACGACAACTTGTTTGATTTCACGTATGTGGGGAACATCGCACACGCACATCTTCTGGCTGCTGTCGGCCTGCTTGCCACGGCAAAACTCAACTTATCGCCTCTAGACACGGAAAGAATTGACGGTGAAGCATTCTTCATCACGAACGACTCACCGGTATATCTCTGGGACTTTGCCCATTCCGTATACAGAGAGGCTGGCGCAACAACAGGTGTGGATCCGAACAGCGTGTGGCATATTGGTGCAGATTTCGCAATTACGATCGCAGGTCTGGCAGAGTGGGCTCTTTGGCTATTTGGAAAGACGCCAAACTTGACCAGAAGCAGAGTGCGATACAGCACATTAACGAGGTATTATAATATATCGAAAGCAAAGGAACGTCTTGGTTACGCGCCAATAGTAGGCTTGGAAGAAGGTATTAAGCGAGGGGTCAAGGATGTGCTGGCGAGGGACTTTCCTGAAAAGTGAATGATTACCGACTATACACCAACCGGCTTCATTTGATTACAATCAGTTTAGTTATGATGCGGACTTTGTTATCTCAGTTTTATGTTTCCACATGCCGTTCAAATTTTCAGTGACTTTCCTACATCACCATGAAGCCCCATCACCAAATTCGTGACTAGAACAAGTGTTTTACTGCACGCTTTTCAATCGGACAAAATTCAAATGAACGCTACAGATGCAAACTATTTATGACATCACATTCCAGTTACTTCAGAGCTCTACAAAGCCTTTCCTTAATCATGAAAACCCGCTCTGTTCAGCCTAAGAGATCCACCAAGCCAGCTTTCAAAAAGCGTAGCTCTTTGTTGCGTCTCTCAATCAAAGGAAATACAGCGACATAGCTAGCATCTTGTCCCTGACTCACAATCACGCCTGCTATTCAACATACCAGGTTACCGAAGACTGGGATCCATATTTTCACAGATGCATTGCTAATTTCTTAACCTCGACAAGTTCATGCGCTCAAATACTTCTCACGCTAGAAAACAGTGCTGACAACAGCTGCATAATCAAATCCATGCACTATTTGCAAACTTTCGAGCAGTCAAAACAGCAAAACAACGGGTATGTTGGCCTGAATCCCCGTAGTATTAGAGGGAAATGTGCCGTATGATTAAACCAAAAAACATTTGCAGTTCTAATTCACATATTGACAGAAACGGTGTGCCGGACACGTGCAGTGGACCTTCTAAGGATTTATTAATCCTGTGGTGTATTTACATCGTTTTCCTTCTCGTTATGCTTCTTGGCTATGTTGGCTTCGCCATCTACTTTCTTATTCGAGAATTTTCAAAAGGCAGACGACAGCGGCGAGAGAGAGCGCTGCGCACAGCAGAGACAGGCGAGAAACCCTTGAGCACAGATGACCACGAAGGCGCAGATTTTTTATCTCCAACTAGCGGGGGAAAGCCCCTATCTATTTACGCTTATTCAAAGACATCAAACAGCTGTAGAAAAGGACGCCCGGAGGAAACTGTTTCTGCATCATGTGAAGAACAAGGTGAGAGCTACGAAATGGGCAGTTTCGCGAGAGGTTCGTTGAGAGGACTCCAAGCACATTCCGAACTATCAGCTTTGACGACATGAAGCTCAAAACTCGAACAAAATTTAATCGTTAGGAGAATCTCGTTCAAGTTTTGACCAGAGCAAGTCCCAGAGCTAGGCAGCAAATGATCTAATCAAATAATGTGCTAAGCAGTAAGCAGTTCTCTTAAATTCGATATTGACTGGTTTCCTATATATGATCTCGTGTTCGTGTCCTGCCGGTTTGTATTATCTTATAATCAAGCTTGCCCTTCTTCATGATGAGTGGCTTCCTTTTCATCGATACTTGCTCTCATAACACCAGTCTCCGCAAAACTCGCTAATCCAAGCTCCACGTTGATTTCATTCATGATCTCACGGTCACGAGCAGCAATTCCCACACTACCAAAGACGATGTCCATCTCTTCGAGACTAAGACTTTTCGTCTCGGGAACAAACCACCATATAAAAATTGCGCCCCCGAAAGTCAAAAGTCCAAAGAATATATACGTACCGTATCTCATTCCCTTCAGCATGTCTGGGGTGACCTGACCTACGATGAAGTTGTTCATCCAGTTGCTTGAAGCACCAAGAGAAATACCATAGGATCGATTGGATAGCGGCCATACTTCAGCAATGACAATCCAGGCACAAGGGCCCCAGCTGTAGCCGAAATGAATGACAAAAAGCCATACCATTGATACTGCAGCCCAACCTGCTCCTCGATGAGATGGCCACGAGTTTTCAAACGCCCCAGAGATGCCCGCGACGATGAGGTGGCACATTGCCATCCCAATTGCGCCTACGATCAAAACTGGTTTTCGGCCTAGTTTATCAACAAATAGAACTGCGGGAATAGTGGCAAGAAACATCGCTATGCCAACAACTCCCGTTGCGAGAAGGGATACGGTGTTAGAAGAGAGGCCCAAGTCGCTGAAAATCTGAGGGGCATAATACAGAATTGCATTGATACCAGTCCACTGCTGAAAGAACATGGTAACTGTGGCCACGACGACTCGCTTGAACATAGGTTTTGAGGCAAAAAGTGAGCCAATGGCCACGAACTGGCTGGTAGCTCCTTAGTACATCTTATCAACTTAAAAATGAGTCTTGCAGCTTACAGCTTGAATGTGTTCCATATATTTTGTTCAGACAAATGTGGGAATCGTTCTGCAACAACACGCTTCTCGAACAAGGACTGCGCCTTTATTTCTGCAAATTCAATCTCAATAAGCTCGTGGTCTTGTGGCAGATTCCTTAATGAGGCTAGAACACGACGTGCCTCCGTTTCCCGATTGTGATGAATAAGCCATCGAGGGCTGAATGGCATGAATAATATGCCCGCACCTAAGAGGGTAGCCGGAACAAGCTGAAGGCACAAAGGCAAAAGCCAGGCTGCATCGTGCTGGCTTTTGCCAGTGCCCCCAATGTAGTTCGTTCCGTAATCGATCCAAAAGCTTATCCTGAACGTCATGCATTAGCTTGATATGAAAAATATCGTAAGTGCTCAACACAAGATTGTGTTTCAAGATATTACAAGCCTCCGGGGGACAATTTGAACCTTCTTCAGGAAAAATGGGTGCCCGATTTTAGAGGGTTTTTTGAATGAGGATGGACGTACATGATTCCAAGAGTAATTGAAAGCTGTTGAAGACCGACTAGAGCGCCACGAACTTCAGGCGGCGATATTTCTGCATTATACATGGGAACAATAGTACTTAGAGAACCAACACCCATTCCAGTGACAAATCGCCCCCCAAGAATAGAGTTGTGGCCGGATGGTGTAACTGCGGTAGCTTGAACGACGACGCCGAGTACAAAAATGCAAACGTTAAGGAGAATAGCATATTTTCGAGACAAGCTTTCTGCTGTAAACCCAGAAGTTATGGCACCAAACCAAGCTCCTAGTTCTAGAATGCTAGTCAACCATCCTTTCTTGGTCTGGTTGGTCGTATAGTCGCCCATGTCTATGACGATGTTAGTACAAACTTCCTAAGGAAACTGGTCAACGAATACAGACGATGGTCGAAAGATGTCATGGTCAATACGCCACTGAACACTCCCTGATTGTAGCCATAGAGCAAACCGCCAAGGCAGGCAAAGCACGCAATACCGAAAACTCTTAAGTTCTGGAAGATTGCCAAAGGACCTGTTGCACCTGCAAGAGCCTGGCGCTTAGCCAGAGCAGCGGACTCAATAGTCGCAGCTGTTCCTGGAGCCATTTGAAACTCAAAATTCTAGCCTAGAAGAAAGCACACGCAGAATTTGGGACCACAGGTCGTCTGCGGTTGGGAACACACTTTCCAATAGACAGATGCTACATGGTCTTTATGTGCTAGACGGTTTCCCGCCTTGAGATTCTGGAGATCTCTCAACTGCCGAACGTTGCAATGCATTCGGGTTGAAGGAAGCAGCTCTATGCATCGACCGCCACCCTGCTGCATAAGTCGAGTCTAATTGGGAAGCGTTGTAGGTCGCTACCGTATGGAGTATCCAGGATCTCAAGAGGTAAGGTTGCAGCAACCTGGGGCCAGGTTGGTTGTTGGTGCTTGACTAGAGCCAATATCGCCCACGCCACTGACGGATTACTGAGCAAAGAAGCTCCATTCCATATTCGAGCTTACGTATATCCAGTTCAGTCCGTATTGATCCTGTAAAGCCTCCATATTAGGATTCTAAAATATGTCTCCTAGAAGTAGTCCTCTTGTTTTCTCCCGTTGATGGTAGTTTTGTGTGTAATTTGTCGTCAACATAGTTCTAATGAGCGGATTGTAGTATTGCTCGAGCGTGTCACCTCAAATCGGCTTCTGAAATTGCCCTGTTCAGCGTTCCACGTACTCCGGGCAGCGAGCTTGGGAAAGGATCAGCAGAGGGGAATGTGACATTGTAGCATTTAGCAAACAGTGGGAAATAATTGGCGGAAGCGATATGTCTGTGATCTCGGCAAATGTCAACTGGTCCCGAAGGCAATGGTAATTCTATCCTACATTAGCGCATTTTGAAGCTGGGTTTTCTTGGTTACAGTCTCTTACTACCCTCTCGGACTAGGCTTGGATGAAACCTAAATTCGTTGAGACATTTTTGGCTCCGGTACCGCTTCGGTCTCGGAAGTTCTCACCTGAGTTCCAGGTCTTCGATATTGTCACTTTCATTGTCGGCAGTCATGTCAACATGTATTGGGCGCACTTATCTGTCCTACCGGCTCGTAGTACGATGACGGAGGCATAATAGAACCTCTACACTCGGAGCAGACGGGCAGGCAGGGTTTTTGTTGCCACATTGCAAAATCATTGTACAATGGTGTACACTTGCTGTGTACTCATCTAAAGTGTTGAACAAACTGATTTCATCTATTCGCGCCTGCGATGAGCAGCATGCAGGACTAACATGGAAAGCTTTTTGAGTCTACGTGCACTTTCCTCATGCGCTGAGCTCCGGTTTCTCGCTTGCGTTGTCTCGATTATGCTTCATCTCTTCTCCTAAACTGTCTCAATTGCTCAGCCCGTATTTCAACACCGCCTCTAGAATACACAGAGCTAACCACTCTTCAGTTTTTATGATATACCCAAAGTTTTTCATCTGAGGAGCCTCCATGTTTTGACCGACAACTATCTTAATTGCCGCTCAAATCCTCTAAATATTAGAGCCTACCATTACAACGTTCCTTTTCATCAAATTCACATGCCGAAGATGACAGACAATAGTACTTCCTACATGCCAACATCGCTTACTGCGCCACAGTACACTTTTCCAGCCAATGACGATGGAAGCCGGATGGAGTTTACATTTGGCGAAGACCATAGTTTGACCGAATTGCTGCGCGATATTTGTCTATGTGGGAAAAAGCGACGTCTTTCCAGAGGGGAAAGAATGGAAGCCGAATGGCTCGCTGGCAGACGAAGCGCTGAAAGAGTTGGACACCTTCAATCAGCGCAGCGTATCCAGAGGATTCAAACTCGCTCTCTGCCTACCAATCGGCCATTATCAAATCCGCCGAGTATTCATAGTGGTGCGATCCGACACCTATCTGTCGTCCAAGAAGAGTCAGGACCGTCGGTCGCCACGCAAGTGGAGAGGGTTTCAGCAAGTGAAGCTGTACGCAAGCACTGGAGTGGTCAAACACAACTCATCAGATTACATACTGACCAAGGAAAAATTCAGAGGTCACTGGCAAAATCAAACGTGAAACACACAAACCCCCGAGAGGCCGCGACTGGAAGTTCAAGCCAGCGGAAGAGCAACTCAGGCGATCGACTAACAGAGGACCAACCCTGTGGCACGGCTGAAATGAATTCGGCTCGTTCATCAAAAAGAAAAACTCGTACAGCTAGGTTTCGTAGCTCAACAACTCATGAACCGACAAGCACCCAAAATCCCGAGAGAAGGCCTGGGAAATCGAGAGATGAGCACGTAAGACGCGTTGGCACACATGGCATATTACATACCACAATTCTCACCACTGCGACAACGATACGCAGTTGGCTCGTAGGAGATCATACGCCAACCGACGGAGAGCATCAAGGTTTGGTAACAATACCTATGACCCCACTATCTATTCCTGGAACGGCACGTACCCCCGGAACTCCTCGGGAAAGTGTATCTCCGAAGACATCAATATCTCCACACGATGGTGGCAATTCTCACAGCGGTGGGACGACATGAGAAGAGAGAGATGAGATATCCGGTGCGAACATACCACCAAGTCGCGTATCAACAGCAGAGCAACTACAGAGAGAAAACATGAACGCTCAATCAAAGGAAAAACCGTATTGGATGCGCACGCGTATGCTTCACCTATTATTTACTTCTTGTCCTAAAGTCTAGATCAATTCCATACATTTCATGAATCAGAGCTAATAGTTTTGCGATGATCTTTGTTTCTCATTCACCATCTTCGTCCACTTCATCTAGTTCAATCCACTTGGCTCTGCACTTGACCGCTTCTTGCCTCACAACCCGCTTCTTGTCGTCTAGAGGAACTATGAGCTTCTTTATCACCTGTTTTCTGTAAGGAATAATAAGCTCAGCTCTTAGTTGAGTTACAAGAGCAAGACACTTCAGACCCTTTGCCCTCACAGTTGCCGAACTCGTCCTTGATGAAGAACACGTTAGAAGTCTTGAGATCAGACCACTTACATGTTCCTCCATGATTTTTGGATTTTCGGTAATGATGACCATTATTGTCTCGATCGTGCCAGCTCTGACATCTTCCTCGCCGCTAACCTCGAGTGTTTGAAGCAAAAGTGGAGTAAGGGAACTTAATTGAGGCTCTAGAACAGCGTATGGCAGTGACCTTATGATCCCAGCGAGCGCGATGAGGTAATTTTTCTTTGTTTCCATCGCGGCTGCCCTAAAGCCACTTGTGATGTCAGGCACTAGCATCGCAAATGTCTTTTGCTTATGTAGTGGAGAAATTGTGCAATGGTTCTCTTTTGTAAGAATTTCGTCCGGTTGTAGCAACGTTGCAAAACCATGAGCAACTGTGGTGCCAACTTGGGAGTCCATCAGAGTTGACGTCAGTGACGAAAAGATGTCATTGAGGCTAGAGGAATTTCGCAGAACTAGAGCTTTCGCGATGGCGAATATCGTTTGGACTGAACTTGGTCGGGTGAACATGGAAGAGAACAGATCGTTTTGACCATGTACAAGAGCGTCCAATGTTTGCTTCAACTCCGCAGAGGGCACATATTTGTTCAGCACAAGCGAGAGGTGTTGGAGACAAGCAACTTTGATACCTGGAGTCAGCTTCTCCTGTGACGCGAAGTTGATCAATGATGAAAGTAACAATCCGCGATCGAGTGGAAGATGAACCTCTTTTCTCATGGCAGCCAAAAGGTATGTCGAAAGCACAAGCCGTCTGCTTTCCGCGAGCGAAATATCCTTCTTAAAGGGCGGCCCTTCATCAAATGGTGAATCCAAATACAGAGTGTATATGTTTGCAGCCACGTTTTGCTGTGACTCTGTGTCCTGACACCGGAGGATTGTGTTGGCTAACCTCCCGAGAAGGTAGAATGTCATGTCATCTTGTTGTTCTTCGCTTGCCTCGAGACATATTTTCTGAATTAGAGGTAGCACCAGTTCCACAAATGCATTTTCGAATGCTTTTGGAGGCTCTTTTTTTACCGATTCCTGGGTGAATGCGTACAATAATGCTGATAGAATCGCTTGAATGTACGTAGAGGAGGCCCGCGAATGAATAGCGGAATATAGCTTGTTCTTTAATCTCAGTACCACGGTGTCAAAAACCTTTTCTTCGCTCCCAAGTCTCGCGAAGGCTTCAAGAATAGGGATGTAAGTGTCTGGTCCGGTTTCATCCCTGTCTGGCAAGCGGGCCAGGAAATCAGGGAACGATTTGACAATGACAAGCTCGGACTTCTGGTGTGCAAGTTCTACCAGAGCGCTGATCGCAGCGGTTTTTAATTCATCCTTGCCATAGGACTCTTCCGATATAATGATGTTGTCGAAAAGATTGATTATGGACGATATTTGATCATCCGATAGAAGAGCTCGCACTTTCGCGAGCTGTAGCAAGGCATCAAGAAGGACTAGTCGATATGAAACCTGTGATACTAGTGCTGTCGATAAAGCCCCGATCAATATCTCGAGCGCATTTGTAGCGTAATCACGGAGAGGATTACTCAATGATCTTTCTGAACGCAGTTCCAAATCACCGTTGGCAAAGTCTCTTCTCCATTCGCCGAAGACCACGATGTCAGCTCTTATGAGGGCAGCTAGCGTTTCGACAAGGCCTCTTCTTTTCGCGATATCCTGTGTTCCTTGGTACATGCTGAACAGATTGGGGAGAATGGCAGACAAAAGATAGCTACAAGCCGCCGCAGACGATGAGCTGATCGCATAAAGCATCCTCGTTGCGCCTTGTGATTGCTTAGTGGGAGCATCTGCAAGATGTTCGTTGCATTCCTTAGCAACAGGTTTCAGAAAAACCACCAGAGCGTCTGAGGACCCCCTCGCTAGCTGTCGACCGATTTCTTCCAGCACTTTTAAAGACTCCTTTGCCAGGTCTTCTTCTTGCACATTAAGTACTTCATACTTAAGTGTATCCCATAGAACAGTTGAGTACAAATTGATTGCATGGGGGCCATATTCGCGGATGCAGCTGAACAATGCCTGAAGAGTATCTCGCTTCACGTTGAATGATGTTGAATCGAGTTTATCGATAAGAGCAGGAAATGAATATGGAGAGAATGAAGATGAAGCCGAGATGCAGAGCTTCAAACGTTCCTTCAGATCTTGAGCTGTTATTCCATATGGGTCGTCAGGTGGGGGGCGAAAAGTGATTGGGAAGTAATTGAATGAGGCCTCGAAGAGCTCCTGTGCAGCCGACGAGACATCCCATTCTACACCAACGACCCTTAAAAGCGAGAAAATTATCATTAAGTTCCTAGGATCTTTCTCACCATCGAAATATGCAATGAAGCGAGGGAGAAAGTCCTGTGAACTCTTGTGAAGCGTATGAATAGCCTCACGATATTTTGATAGCAGGCGATCAAGCAAGACTATTACGGCGTAACGCTCCGATTGTTGTTTATATTGGATCAGTGGTGATGTATGATCGAGCAATGTTGAAAGCACTTTAGCCACCATATCCTGATCCCATCGCCCAAGCTCTTCTAGCGCAAGCAAAGCTTTTGCACAAGAACCGATGCTAGAAGCATCATTTGATATCCTGGATAAGATAAATTCGCTCAACAGATTTCCTAGATAATCTGAGTAGGTACTAGATGACAGAGGCCGAGAAGGACTTACGCTGTTGAACGGAAAGAACCTTTGGCGGCATAAATTGAAGGATTTCCGCAAGGTATGATAGTGCTTTCATGCTGTTAGAACACCCTAGTGTCGTGTAACATGCTAGACCTACTTTTTGCACGTATTGCTGCATCATCGTTGTTCAAATATTCGCCGATGGATTCTATCAAATCCAGCAGCTTCAACTCTTTCGCCTCTAATCCTGGATTATGAATCAGAACCCTGCAATTCGTTCACATGGAAAACGTCCGGCATACTGTGAGCTGTAACACTGGCAATTCGCGACGCTTCCTTTTTATCCTTTTCGGCCTCAATCAGGTAGAGCTGAACGTCAGACATTCTGATTAGTTGTGTTAATAGCTTGGATAACAAAAAAGCCGAAGACGATGAACGAATTGCTTTACCAAAAGAAAACACTAAACCTAAAATGGGTAAGCTCCAGTGGTGTAACTCGCGTCTCCGAAAAGGATTCTTTTTTTCAGTAACTCAGTTTTCCTTGCCTCAAATAAGACTTTGAGCACAAATGACGCGAGTCCTGATAATAATACTGAGTGATGCGGCGAGACTAAATCAAGTGTAATCGCCCGAATTTCTTCATCATTTCTTCTCTAACATTGGCATCACTGTCTTCCTCTTCTTAACAACCAAGAGCCTGGAAAGAGACGCATTGCACAAGAAAAGCTTGTAGACACGGCAGAATTACACATTAAAGAAGCTATCCGCAGAAACTAGGCGATTTTACTTCCACTTTTGCTCAATTTGACTGCTCAATACTACCGCGAGACTTGGGGCTGGATTCTGCCAGCTGGGGAGTTGGCTGCTGCAACGAAGATGAGTGACGACGAGGATGTCCCGCCTCCTCCATCGCACTGCAAAGTAATACTTGCAGGTACTCTGAGCAAGAAGCTCCAAGGCGAAGTTAAAGCCGGTGTAGAGAAGCTACAGAAAGTGCCAACACTAGTGGGCTTCCTCTCAAGCTCGGATCCCGCCGCCAGAGTTTACGCTGAGTGGACCGGAAAAACGGCTGAAGAACAGTAAGCACACGACACGAATTCGTAATATGTTAGCACTGACTTCTCCATGCAGTGGTTTCAAATTTGAATTGCGTGAGGTTGATCGAGAGGAGTTAGAAGATGCCTTGCTTCACGCGAACACAGACCCGAAAGTCGATGGAATTATCGTGTACTACCCCATCTTCGGCAACAGACAAGATCAATACTTACAACAGGTCGTTGATATGTCCAAGGATGTTGAAGGTCTCTCACATAATTATCTCTTCAACATGTATCAGAATGTGAGGTACCTGGACGCCAACCACTCAATCAAAAGCGTTCTCCCTTGCACTCCACTTGCTATCATCAAAATTCTTGAGCACCTACAAATCTACAACACAATTCTCCCTTACGGAAATCGATTGCATGGTCACACGATTACGGTAATTAATCGTTCGGAGGTAGTCGGACGCCCACTTGCTGCGCTCCTCGCCAATGACGGTGCGCGAGTGTATTCGGTCGACATCAACGATGTTCAGGAATTTTCGCGTGGAGAGGGAATCCGTAAAAAGAGGCATGAAGTTACGGAAAAACCCGGTTGGAAGCTTGAAGACTGTCTTCCTCTCAGTGATGTTGTCATTAGCGGTGTACCCGGGGAGAAGTTCAAGGTGCCCGTCAAGTTGATCAGAGACGGGGCCGTATGCATAAATTTTTCCAGTGAGAAGGTCTGCTTTCTCATTTTGCTGGATCATTATTTTTATTATTGCATATATAAGCAGCTAACTTTATATATAGAACTTTCCAATCGAGGTTAAGGAGAAGGCTTCAATTTATATTCCAGCGATTGGCAAGATGACTATAATGGTCCTTTTACGAAATCTTTTGGTGAGTCCAAAGCCTGATGTCCAATCTCTCAGTTACATGCTAAACAAGCATCAAAGAGGATTATCAATAACCGACAAGAACTCGAACGAAAAGAGGCGGAGATTCGCCAGAAAACTGTCAACTAGCAATCAGGTACACAATTATAGCAAGCTTTGAATGAGCGGCCCAAGTCTCGATTACCTTCCTTCGTCAATATCAAGTAGTAGGCATGAAGAGTCCGAATCTCCTAGATTTTAATTCTCTGCGATTGGTATAGAGAGGTAGATGCCAGAAAATCGAATACCTTTAGACATGTCCGTCCTCACGGAAAGTAAAGCGACAAGACAAACTAGCTTCGCAATCGTTCAATTTCTTTACTTATCAACCGAGGTGTTTATGTATTGCTATGAATGACTCCAACTATCTTATGTCTTATGCTACAGAAGCACCACAAGTAGAGCGGTTATAATTTCGCGCTCCGAATGATGAATTAGGTCTTCGGTTCAACATTGCGCCTAACACAAATAGAGATTACATCATATTCGTGTACACTTGAGCCTATGTGTGGAAATTTGTCTGATCACCTTGCTCTCTTAGTCTCTGCTAAGTCGTCGTCGCTCAGGCCGTTGAACTCATCCTCATCCACGTCCATCATTTCCTCCCGGGCTCTCTTGAGACCCTTCATCTTCCTTGTCTGAAGTCCGCTTAAGTCTTGTTTGCCCACGTGCACTTTGCCAATCTTATCGCCCATCATATCAGTTTCAATGTTCTTCTTCGTCTTCGGCTCCAATTGCTTTGGCTTCTTGAGCGCCTCTTTCATCATGCTCTCATCCGCATGCTGCATTCTTCCCACTCTTAAATCGATCCTAGGGCCAATCTCTTCTATTTCGACCCGCGGTAATTTCTGCCCGGATCGCTTCGTAATTATTTTGTACACCCTCAGATGAATCAACGGCGCAGGCTGACCCTCTACTTCCTCGCCTGATGATATATGGATCATGTACTGCAATCCCTCAACATCGACTGCTGGCACATCTGTGCCTTTGAAGAAATCCGTGAAAAAAGATTTTGCCAGCGTCCATGCAGTCTGCCCTGGGCCTTCAAAAATTGCACCAGAAAAAGCGAGTAAGGGTTTCATCCCCACGCTAACCTTCTGATTCTTGAACTGACTCAATGTCCGAAATCCCTCAGGGTCAATATAGAATTCCAACATGTCTAAGACCTTATAGTGGAACATTCTCACAAAGGTCAAGCAATGCGGCCGCTTCTTGCTTGTATACCCATACACCAGCAACGAAGCGTCGTTCTTCTCGGAGAAGAATTCGAGTGAGGAAGCATCTTCGAAAGGATGTATCTGGTTTTTCTTGTGAAATTTAATTGTATTCGGCGCTTTGAGCGTGTTCAAGTCGGCGAGGGCCAACTGAACGATTTGGGAGCATTTCTCGCCTCGGAGGAAGAGAGTTGTTTTTGGGTTCTCAACAACCTGAGGGGCCTTTTGCGAGGCTACTCGCTTTGAACGGGCGTTCTTTGGTTTTCTAGACAATATTTTGCTTAATATATATTACCAGTAAACGTGTATAGACCGCTGCTTACACTGTTTGCAACATTATTACAATGGAATACAGGACCAACTTAGAGTGCAAAAATACACGTGAAGCTGCTCTGTGTTTCTGACCTCAGCGCATGCTTTGGAGCCCAGCAGAATTGAGGCTGTAGCACACTCGATTTCTCTTGAGGCTTGGGAAGGGAGAATGCTTTTCCAAGAACCGCTCATTCGCAAGAACACGGAGAGCTGTGTTTGGCAACATTTTTTTCTCTACGGTTAGCTATCGATAAGTTGCAGCGAGCTTGACCCTAGGATGTTTTCGGAATAGCACGGTATGATGAAATCGACGCCGATGTCGTGCGCTAGAGATGTGGGCGAAAGATGATCTGATTATTCTATCAAACTCCTCTGCTTGCCTCTCGCGTGCGACATTTTTCTTCTGTACATCTTGCAAGGTAATACAAGAAAGTCAATCAGCACTTTGAAAGTTAAGCTTGCGAAGAAGTCATAGCACCTCCAACATGGCGCAGCCCATTCCTGCCAAGTCTGATTCGGATGGGGATAGTGCAAAAGCTTCTCATGCTGGGTCCGTTCAGCTTCAAGAGATTGCGACAGACTCTCAGTTCTCAAGCTTGACGTCTAACCTCCCATCCTCGGCACTTCTGGTCATCTACTTCCATGCGCCATGGGCAGAGCCGTGCAAGCAGATGTCCACCGTGCTTTCAACACTAGCTAGCACATATCCCGCCACCAGCCCACCGTCGATAGTTTTCGCCTCTCTGAACGCGGAAGAACTTCCTGATATATCAGAACTGTACGACGTCACCGCAGTCCCTTACATTATTCTCCAGAAGGACGGACAAGTGCTAGAGAAGATCTCTGGAAGCGATGCAGGCAAAGTGCGCGCCGCAGTCGAGAAGTACGCAGGAAGGAGCGGTAGCTCAGGCAGACTTGATCTTCCTCCTGCACAAGCTGTCTCGAAACCAGCAGAGAATGGCGGCGCGGCCAACGAGCTCGGCGGCCACGTACCGCGCTCCACCGATGCGGCCAGTACATCACAGGTTCCATCAGGAGAACAGAGTAAAGAGGAGCTGTTCAAGCGACTTGAGGGCTTGGTTAAGGCTGCCCCGGTCATGCTGTTCATGAAGGGAACTCCAAGCGCTCCGCAATGTGGTTTCAGTCGACAGACTGTGGCTCTTCTGCGTGAGCGAAGTATACGTTATGGTTTCTTCAACATCTTGGCAGATGACGACGTGCGACAGGGTTTGAAAGAGTATTCTGACTGGCCTACCTTCCCACAACTGTATGTGGAAGGCGAGCTTGTGGGGGGCCTAGATATTGTGAGCATTCATCTGAGACTAATCAGCCGCCAAATCTAACCTTGGATGCAGGTCAGAGAGGAGTTTCAGAATAATCCCGAATTCTTGATGGAGTACTCCGTCCAAAAGACTCAGACTGGATCATGAATGGCGCAAATGAAGGCTAGCCGTAATTTTGTGAGGGACACCTGAATACAACCTGAAATTCTGCTCCATCAACTGGGTTCTCCATCGCTTGAGGTCCTGACGCTCCCAATCTTGATTTGAAAGCCGCCAATTACACTAAGGGCATAAAGTCAAGCAATGTATTTGATGGCCAGACATAGATTACTTGCATGGCAGCCCACGCTGCTTGCGGACAGTTACATGAATGCTGAAATTTGTTCCTGCTAAGGCAATCTCGCCCGAGCCTTTTTTGCATTAACCTAGTTCGTTAGGCTGTGACTTCAGAAACACGTTGTTTCAGTTCGCTTGACAGTTCTGCGCTTCAAGGATGAGGTTAAAATAGACTCAAGCCCTTAAAAAATCCACCGTGAAGCAAGCTCAACTGATAACTTCTCTTAAGAATCGTGTATGTTCACGGCTCGTTCGCGGTATTCGTGAAGGTTAGGTCACCAAAAAATGCAATTAGCAATGACAACAGTGCTCTATATTTTCTGTCATGGCCAAAACCAAGCTGCGTCCTTTTCTCAAGTCGAAGGACCGACGCAGCCGCTCTCGCCAATTACCCGCCCAGCTATTTCAACCAAACGCTCGTGCCAGGTGCTGAGCCTCTGAAACCTGCCGAGCCTCTTACGCCCACAACCACCTCAATCTCCGCACCTCGCCTCCCCAAACTAAGATTCTCACTCGTCAGCTCGTCCATGAAACGCAAACAGCAATAAACATGAGCTGCCGTGTACGTCAAGGCTTTTTGAGTGGTCCCTTTACCTCTTCCACATCTGTTCCGTGGAATCTTACCAGATGGCTTTGCGCTCTTGGCTCTAATCAAGTGCACCTTAATTCAGGAAACAACAGGCATCGCGGCGGGTTTCAATTCCCACGTCCTGGATCCGCTGAATGGCTCGGCATGACTTATGCTAGCAAAGCTCGTTTTCTTCAAGTGATTCGTAAATGCGTGCTTCTGATCTTGGCGTCTGGTCGAGACACATCTTTCTCGTTGGAGTGCAATGTCCAGACTGTATATTCACCTTCGATGCCGCTCCTTCAGCATCTCGCTTTGTGCTTAGTATCCCGCAGTGCCTTCTTGAGCAGGGCCTTCCTTCTGGTCGCGGCCTTCCCTTCCTTCCTTTCTTCTTTGCTGGCAGAGGGCAATATTCGGCTGTCACAAATTGTGTTCTAAATTCTCTGTCCATATTTCCAACATCCGTTTGCCGCGCAGACGCCATCAAATAAGTCATTCTTTTTATTGAAATTGTTCTTTTGCTGCATTCGTACTGTGTAAAATCATTTATGCCTCGACTGTCGTTAAGGTAACTCTTTGTTTCCTTAACAAACATTTTCTGCTCGTCAAGAACTGCACCCCTTGCAGGCAGAACTGTTGCAGTCGAGTTTCAGCACCTCTCGTCGGTATTGATTACTCCTCAAGTTCAAATCATGGCGAAGTCACTTTTGGCCTACCTTGCAATCCTGCTGTCATCGAAGACAGTCCTTGCTGCACCAGCTCTGTCAAGCAGTGAAACGGGTAGGTCTAAATATTTAAAAAGATAATAAAAATTCACTGACAATGTATAGATGCTCCTAGAAAATCCACAAATGGCTATATTGGGCTAAATCCCGCTTCATCAAAGCACGAGACCGGCGGCGAGCAATATGTTGTATTGTTCAAGCCTGGCGCGAGCAAGAAACGGTCTTTATCGGTCAATTCGCACATCGCCAAAGTTCTGGCTGACCTCGATTTAACTCCAGAGAATGACGATGTAACGCACGTTTTTAATGGCTCCTTGGTCAATGGTTTCGCCGCGAATATGAAGTCCCACTGTATCGATGCGCTGAACGCGATGGATGACGTCGATGTCGTGGAGAAAGTCATAGAGATCAAGAAGTCGCAAATGCCCAGTATACAAGTTTCCACAGACAATCAGTCGACTTGGGGTTTACAAGCAATTTCGTCTACACCTCAACCGATTACGAACGTAACTGGCTTTAGCCATGACTATTCTTTCCAGGCAGACAGCACTCTCGGAGCTGGAGTGGACGTTTACGTTCTTGATACGGGGATAAATACCGCACATGTAGTCTTCCAGACGAACAGTGGCTCTCGAGCGGACTTGCAGTCGATTCTTTCCTCACAAGTCGATGATGAGGGCCATGGCACTCACGTCTCTGGTACCATCGGTGGAGAAACAGTGGGAGTTGCACCTGGAGTCAGCCTTCACGGAGTCAAGATTTTAGATTCGACTGGGTCAGGCTCAACACAGACAATTATCCAAGGCCTTGAAATTGTAGCAGATGCACACGCTCAACGAAAAAGCCAAAATGGTTTCATTGCCAGTGTAGTTAATCTCTCACTGGGTGCAACAAGATCACGAGCCATGAACAGCGCTGTCCGTGCAATCACGAATGCCGGTATTCATGTTGTGGTGGCTGCTGGAAACGAGGCTGATGACGCATGCAATTACTCGCCATCGTCATTAGGAGGCTCAAATGGGAATGTGATCAGTGTTGGCTCGATTGGTCCAACATACGCAGTCTCTACATTCAGTAATACAGGGAATTGCGTTGACGTATATGCTCCAGGCGAGCAGATTGTTTCCAGCTGGATTACCTCAAATAGGGCATTGGAAATATTGCAAGGCACTTCGATGGCGACCCCACATGTGACAGGACTGGTTGCTTATTTCGCGGCTTTGAATTCGCAACTTGGCCAAAACCCTGCGGGCATGAAGTCATATATCAAGCAAATGGCACAGACAGGTGCTATAAGAAACAATGGCAACTTGCTGCTTGCGAACAATGGATTAGCTTGAATTAATACCATTGTTTTTACTCACTTTGCATACTGAGCTTTTATTGCATTGCGCTGGTGTTTGATGACTGATAGCTGTTAATTAATCAAAGCTTAAAAAAACCTAGGTAACTGCAAATTCAAGATGGCATTCCTCTATCTGCGCGTGTACCCGTCCTGACAAAATGTAAAACCGCGCTATAAGAATTCGTCAGGACCTTCTTATTGCCCCTCGGGTCCTGTTCGAATTTTTACAAACATTCTAGCACGACCCCAAGTACCTTAGACTCGAACACTATAGAATACAGCTTGCTGAAATGAAGTACTGGACGGAAGCACAGCTCTTTCCGCTGATAAACTTTAAGCGCTTCTATTCGCGTGAAGTATCAAGATAAATATATTCTCCGGGTAGCTTTTAGACTGCACATAATCAAAGTCTGTTGATATTTTGGCCCTTTCGTTGAGACCGAAATTTAGGATCTGACTTGCTATTCCTGATGTGGGATGTGAGTGACTCCATTCCCAGAGCATGAAAGAAATCGATTACCGATTAAACCCATGTGCAAAGTCGACAATAGATGGGATTGGCAGAACTAAACTATAGATACGGAATTTATGCCACGAACTTAGACTGAACACCGTCCCGTAATCGTGCACCTGCTGTAATCCTGTGGTCTGTGCACAAGATGCCAAGCCATCCACCCTCAAAGCACAACAGCTCCAGTCTTGACTTCACACTCTTTGCATCTTGAGCTCTTCACGACCAATTGGCCGCAACAATGGCCGCAACAGCACCGAGAGTCGCTTCTGTGGCTCGCCAGTTGACCTGGAGATCAATCAGGATACCACGCGCGATCGCCCAGGCACCCGTTCGACCTGCGTTCTTCTCTCATATCCATCGAAGATATGCCTCTGGGACTCCGCATTATGATCCGGCCCCCCCACAGATTGAGTACATTTTGTACAAGCAGCATGCGGAACCTCATACTCCAGAGGACTGGAAGGAGATCGGACAGTCCGCGCTGCAGAACTGCGAGACCCAGGCGGAACGAGATGCTGTCCAGGAATACATTACCAACGCACTCAAACCATCATTGACGGATGAGGAGGTTATTGCAGTAGCTTCTCAGGTCGGCACTCAGATCACTACGCCAGAAGAACTCGCAGCTGCCCATGTCGTGTTCAAGAATATGATAAAAGCCGCAACTCTAGCCGAAGCTGAGACTTTGTTCAAGTATTACGATCAGACCGGTGAATTCCCAGCCGAGATCAAGGCTGCGCTCTCTGAATCTTTGACGAAGGCATTGGCTTCCCCAACCGCTTCTAACGGCGCTCATGGGGATCATGGCCACCACGATACTCATGGCCACAGTTCTCACCACGGCGGAGAGCACGCAAAAGAATCATTTGGCGTACGAAGCATCTCTGAGCTCATCATATGTGCACATGCTGACTGAGGAATAGATCGGCTGGTATCTAGCACTCGGCACGATTCCATTCAGCTGGATCCTGATGACCCTAACTCGGAACAAGTCCGATGAGGAGAACAAACCTTTCCTCACTCGTCTCATTCACAAGTATGATTCGTGGCAGGACGAATGGCGGCGAAGCAACGAGCTGCATACTAAGGCTGTGGAGCAAGCCGGTTTTGATAGACTTCTGTTCCGGCATGCTGCAACGTCGGACGGCAGAGGTACCGGCAAGAAAGAGGTCAGGTTCGAAGAGTACGTACATAGTCATACGTGACGGTAAAGGCTGCATGCTAACATCTGTCTTTAGTGCCATGAATCAGGGTCCTCAAATTAACGTCGCTCCTGGCTCGTATATCAATGTGGACAAGGTCGTAGAGCACTACAAGAAGCTGAACGAGGAGACTGAGGAGCGGCGGCTTGAGATTGAGAAGTTCTATGAAGCTCGAGAGCGACGTGCATGAGATGGTGCAGAAAGGCCTGGCACATTCGGGGTAGATTTTCAGCTGGAAACACAAAGTCTCCAAGTACGCCGATCTGGGATTATCTACTCTGGCACAGGTGCTATCATGCCCAGTGGCTTGGCGGCAAGCATTACTGTACATAAGATTATACATATCCAAATGCTGTACTTGTTATCCTTGGTTGTGGCAGACTCTTCGCCGGACAGTGCCGTTCAAGCTCTTACCTGGTGGGTCGTCCTAAAGTTTGCACAGGTAGGTCCCGACCCAACCTTTGTGCATGTCCTGTGCCCTGCAACACACATATACGCAACTTTTTTTTTTTTCTACATAAAGATTGGGTTGGCTCCGCGCACCGTGACTAATCAAGGTGTGCTGCTGCGGGCGGAAGACGTGAATGTGGCATGTGGATGACAAGAGCTCCATGCTGCCTCATGACTCGCATCCATTCAGGTATGCCAGTAGCTCTGTGCAATGCGAGACAAAAGCTCAGCGTCAGTCCGAAAGAACGATGCACACAGGATTGGAGTGCAACGTCTATATACATTGGGCCGTGGCACTGTCAGCTCCAGCCATGTGATGTTAGCGAGCTGCAGCTCGACACGCACAGCGTCACGCACTACTGCAGAAGCCAGCGCTGGCACCTCCCGCCTATCGAGTCGAACAGTCGGAAACAGAAATGAGTTGAGCGTGGTTGATTCGCTGCAGAAGTAGGCGTGCCAACTCCTGTCGAGCGGCGCCAGGAATTGTTCCATTGGCCTCGGATAGGCAAGCATAACGTAGTCCTGTTCTGTGTCTCAGACTTTGACGGGTGGCCGTCTGGCGTCTGCTTTGCGACTCTGCAGCGTGGGTGTATCAGAACGTCGAGGTTGTTTCTCGCGGCAGAGCGCTGTTTCCGACCGCTCTCGCAGAAAGAGTCATCCTTTGTCTGCTCCAGCCGGGCTCAGTCTCTGCGATCTTGTGTGTCGCCTCGTGCTTGCGGCCAGCTTTGCTCGGGCGGACCTCCGTAGGTCTACATTTACACAGAGTCCACCAAACCACCAAACCGCGACGGCTTGCGTCAGTTGTGTTTCGAACCGCACGTTTGACGGGGTTCGAGCACCGCTCAGCGTCCGTCCGGCTACAGCGTGCGTCGTCCCCTGGCAGCTTCTCGAGAACATCACGAGACAAAGGCTTTGAGTTTCCATTGTTTGGAACCGTCAAGGGAGGCGAGCTCGGATCCCCCGTCGCCTTCCATTTGTCTCCTCTGCCAGTCTCTCCACGTAAACCCCCCACCAGTACACCATCCAGCCGTAGCCCGCGTCCCCTTTGTAGCTGTCGCTGTCGACATCGTCGCTGTTGCTGCTGTTGCTGTTGCTGCTGCTCCTGCTGCAGCTGTTGTCGTCGTGTTCTCTGCACCGACAGCTCCAGACCATATCCACAACCTCAGCATCGGTACCCCATACGCTCGAGTGCGCACGTCCTGCTGGCGAGCCGCGACGCACTAGCTCGAGGCTCGAACCCTCCACACTCTGGTACCGACAACCTCATCACGCTTGCATTCGCAGCCACAAGCAGATCGCCCTGTCGAGAACAAGAGACGTTATCCAAAAGAGAGGACCTATCGCCACCTCCGCCGCCCGTTGCTGCTTGCAGGTACTTCGGTGCTAGAAGTCCGTGCTTTTCGCTCGTGTCCTCGCGAAGAACGGAAAGATAGCCAATCCCGCCACCGCCCACCAGAAGGTACGCTGAAAAGCTCCTGGAGCACGCTGCCGATCGACGACAGATACTCCACCCTGCTGTTCAAGCCTAGCGACTCTCCTTTGGTGTCGCAGTCTCCAGCCAGAATCGTCCTTGCATCGTTGTAGCTGTCGCAGCTTCAATTCACTGCCTGCCCTCTCCACCTCCCCGTCACAATCCTCATTCCTCACCGCGCTACGCCGCACAACGGCTCCCCATACTAAATATCACGGACAGGATCCCTTGAGCTTGTCTGCACAGAATGGCCTCTGCACCGCCAACACAGTCTCTCAAGGTACAGTTGGAGACCCTGGATCAAGCATTCGTCGAGTCTCTGCTGATGATAGATTCAAGTGCGTCGTCACGGGCGATGGCGCCGTTGGCAAGGTCGGTTTGCTCTTACATCACACGCGCTCGCACACGACAGTTTGCTTACTGAGCTCTTGTAGACATGTCTTCTCATTTCATATACCACGAATGCTTTCCCAGGCGAATATATCCCTACCGTGTATGTTCATGCAGCCCTGTTGAGCCCTGCGCTTCCCCTGACCGCATCACAGCTTCGATAATTACTCGGCGAATGTAATGGTCGATGGCAAGCCGATAAGTCTAGGTCTTTGGGACACTGCAGGACAGGAGGACTACGACAGACTTCGACCACTCTCATACCCCCAGACAGATGTCTTCCTCATCTGCTTTTCGATCGTTTCCCGCGCCTCTTTCGACAACGTCAAGGCAAAGGTATACTTCGCGCACACGTAAAGCTTCCGTGGAATGATCATTGCTGATGCAGATCTCACAGTGGGCCCCGGAGATCGAACACCACGCACCTGGCGTGCCCATCATACTTGTCGGTACCAAGCTAGACTTGCGAGACGATGAAGCGACCAAAGAAAGCATGAGAAAGATGCGGACGCAGCCCATTTCGTATGAGGAGGCGCTGGCCGTCAGCAGGGAGATCAAAGCGGTCAAATACCTTGAGTGTTCGGCTTTGACTCAACGCAACCTAAAGAGCGTCTTCGACGAGGCTATCCGGCAAGTCCCATACGTCCTTTGTGCATTTTTGCCCGCCGTGCTAATACTTTCCAACAGAGCCGTTCTCAGCCCGCGTCCACCACCGAAGGCAAAGAAGAGCAAGAGTTGCGTGATACTGTAGAGGATGACATATCTTGATACCGTACATGCTAGCTTCTGTGACTTCTACCCTCTTTTTCTGTCTTTGCTTGGCATCTTCTCGCAGATAGACCGGTGATTCTTACATTTTGGATGAAAGGCGCGCGAGGTGTCAGGAGGGAACGAAAGGGCTTAAGAATCAAGAAACACGGGAAATGTCACAAATTTTGGAGCCCACGCCCAACACTCACACTCGCTGCAGCCAGGTGACTGAACAATGGGAGCAAGGAAGCCCATGTATTGCCACTGATTCCCCCCATATATACGCTGTTTGTCTATTGTCACACACCAATATGGCTTTGCATAGGCTGCTCTGATTCCCACCCGTTCTTTGCTGAGTTTATTTCTGTTCTTGGATGAGATGATGGATCGGAGCATAATTTGTAGATAGCCAGGAAGGAGCAGGTCTTTAAATTATCGAATAATCTGACTGGCATCCATCTGCATTTTCATGCATTGCGCACTTCAATACGTGACATTTAAAGCAGACTGTACATCTTATTTGGCACCAATATACCAGTTGTCATGCCAGGGTCGCTGCACGTACTAGCGCGGCAACGGTCCTGTCAACTCATTTGTACGAAGTCACCCATTTCAAAGTCCACCTATGTCTATGCGCTTGAATTCGCATCCGATCTTGTCAAATACGGAACTTTTTCTCTTTCTTTCTCTGTGATTGCCGTCATGTTTCATGAAGGTGACCTGCAATCCGGCATCGGATTGGCGATACAACAATCCAAATCTGTAGCTTGCTTTGTCCGCGGTACACAGATATCACGAAAGACTGGGCAATGAAATGCTGACTCGAGCTACCAGACGATAGCTTGGAAAGTTCCCAATGGGAAAATGAGTGGCTACAAGATGATGAGGTACGTCATTCATGGTGACGGAATGACGAAGTAGAAGCTAAGCCATTCATTTAGGTCTCAAGACTTTTACAGTCTAGGTCTGTAATCTTGCGCCTAAATGCTGGCTCTCAGGAAGCAGGTTTCTTGTCGGCATTCTGTCCAGTGAATGATGTGCCTGCACTCGCTTTGATCCAGTCGGTAGTCGCCTTTCTAGTCTTTCATGGAAGTAGCTAACTTGTCGTAGACATGGACAATTGTTGGATCTACTTACCCGACCTATTACGGAAGACGAGTTCAAGTCACGTATAAGAAAAGCATTAGGTGCAGGAACAGAAACTTTGAAGGACGTGCAAGTCGCGCCAGCACAAAGCGAAACGGCGAGCAGTTCACATTCAGACGCCTCAACCCCAGCAGCTGCAATAACCTCACAGCCTGCGATATCCGTACCTCTAACCGATGCTTCAAGTCATGATAATGAAGGAAGAAAAGAATCGAAAGGAAAGCAAAAGCAGGAGGATCCAACACCAGCTCTTCCCGCCGCAACCCATATTCAATCTTCCGCGCCACGGAACGATTGGCTTGAACAGCAACGGCAAAGACAACTGGACGCGCGAAAAGAGAGAGAAAGAATTATGGCGCAGATTGAAGCGGACAAAGCCGAGCGACGAGCTCGACGAGAGCAAGAGAGGAGAACAAGAGAGCAGGCGACAGCAGAGACTGAGACGGAAAGTGCGTCTTCATCCCTCGCTTCGAAGACACGACGGACATCATCGAGAGCAAGTTCATCTAATCTCCAAGTGCGTTTACTTGATGGAAGCACGATACGGAAACAGTTCCCTGCAGACGCATCATTAGCGAGCGACGTGCGGCCATGGATCGACTCACATCTGGAGACAAAGGCGCCATACACGTTCAAACAAATCCTTGCGCCGCAACCAGCAAGACCTATATCCGTCGGTGAAGAACACTCGTCCCTTCGGGAACTTGATCTTTTGCCCAGTGCGACATTGGTCCTCCAACCTGTTCAGACATATTCAGACGCCTACGCACCAGCTTCGGCTGGCATCCTCTCGCTCCCTTACAATGCAGTTACGGGAGCGTATGGAATTATTAGTGGTACGCTGTCTGGCGCGGCGAATTGGCTACGTGGTGGGCTGTTTCGACCTGAAGACGACGAGCGCGGTCGTACGCTTGGACAGCAGCCACAGCAGGAATCATCCACGCCATACACGAATCACGCGGACGAAAGACCTGCACCACGTGGAACACCTAGAAATAATATTCGAATCAGGACGCTAGCCGATCAGCGTGACGGTACTGTTGATCAGCAGTTTTACAATGGGAACAGTCTTGATTTTGAGCCTAATATCGATGATTCGACATCGTCTAAGTAAAGCCAATACGTCTAGATACTTTCGCAAGTCGAAGCAGTCCTTCAGCAAACGGATCCATCATCAAATGCGTCTATTTCATTGGTGTATGCTTATAAGCAGTCCAGACTACCGGCCAATTCGCTGTTTTCAGAGCATGGTTGCGTTTTTGGTGGTAGAACACTCGGGTATCACTATGAACACAGAACTCGCAGAGTCAAGAGCTTGGGCTATGGCAGACTCATGAACAGTTCCAACATCTTAGGATATATAGGCGTTCCCAATCCAGTTAAAGGATCCCAGCCTTCTACTGCGGAGAAGCCAGAAGTTCCACA
Source organism: Verruconis gallopava (assembly GCF_000836295.1). Taxonomy (NCBI): domain Eukaryota; kingdom Fungi; phylum Ascomycota; class Dothideomycetes; order Venturiales; family Sympoventuriaceae; genus Verruconis; species Verruconis gallopava. The sequence goes on along the minus strand of NW_015622140.1, from coordinate 625,328 downwards.
ACCTGGGTTGTTCCCCTTTGTCACATCCTTCATTACCCTGCTGACATTTCAGTACTTGACGCTATGTGGTGGAGGAGGCCTAGACACTCACTCTGGATGCTCATAAAGGACCTGATTCAGAAAACCAACACTACTTTTCCCAGCTTTCATTCGCTCGTTATTAATCAGCGTGATCATGCTCCCAAATGCAGGTGCGCTTGCGCTCGTCCCGTAGACCAATGTGAAGCTGCCATCCACAGCCACTACATAATTTGCACCATTCGTGGACACGTCTGGATATCCTCGTGTGCGCATTGAATTATTGAAAACGGAGCCCGAGTATGGAGGCGGATGTTCTTGGAACCAGGAGTGAACTGTAGATGCCTGGTAATCTGGAATTTCAAATACATTGCTGAATCCACCGCCTGAGCGAATTACCGTCTCGCATGCGACTTCAGGCTGAGTGTTAGAAGCAATAACGCGTACTATATTTGTACCATTTGAGACTTGTGTTGCACCCACACTAGTGACCCAGGGGCAACCACTTGGGAACGAAGGGTTGAACACACCGTTATTGGCATTTGGTTTTGTATAGTTGCCCGAGACTGGATCGATACATTGACCTAGGTTGCCCGCAACGCCGTAATCGCCGCTACTGTATAAGACGGTGATCCCTTGCAACGCAAGCTTCATGTACTCGGCGCATTGGCGACGCACGTATTTCTCCGTCAAATCTGCCTCGTTGTACCCAAAGGACGTAGATATGACTTTTGTGGGCTTGAAACCACCACAGTTTGCCGGTCCAATATATCCGTCTGGAGGATCAGGGTAGATGGCGTCCGCGCTCGGGTCATCACCTCCTTCGAAAGTACAATATGAACCGTCTATCGCGTCGAGAAAGTTATTGAATGACGCGCCTTCAATTTCGTCGCCAACTTGGTACAACTGCGTCTTGACAGGAGCGATCAACGTCATTGCGACCTGCAAGTCTAGATCTGCCTCGCCGTTGAACTCGAATGATCGATTTGGGAGCAGTTGTCCCCCATCTATGGAAGCGAGTATTGGACGTTGTCCGACCAAGTTTTTCGAGAAGTTGCTGAAGAACTTGTCCAAGTCTTCAGGAACGTAAGATTGCGGCGCGTATTCCACGACCCCCATCAAATTCTGCGACTGTGCTGATTTGGGACTGCTGAACCCATACAATGCGCGGAGGCAGTTTGGCGTTATTTGCCGGTCACAATTCTCGAGCTGATTCTGGTCCAGAACATCGGAATCAGCTAACGTAGCACCCTGTTTTGGCCCAACTCCCTGCTCTGAGCCAACATTCGCGGCGTCGCTTTTGCCCGTGGATGCCTTGTCATTCGTAATGTCATCAATGCTAAATGGGCTTCGCCTCCGCAGGTTTGGCAAAGACCGCGTACGTCTTTGAAAGTCGCTCCGTTTGATCTTGGCATCGAAATGGACGCTAGGCGTAACGAAGTCTATGAGTTTTGCTACGTGAGCTGGTAGATGATATTCGTGACAGGCAACGTGTGGGGTTCCGGTATGCATGTGCTCAAACATGTAATACTTGGCTTTGAACAAACGCTCGGCTTCATCGATACTTGCGTTAAAGGAGAGCCAGTTCATTCCTAGCGAAGTGCGAATTCTCTCGTTTTCGATACCGGACTCCACAAGCCATTGCTTGACTGCGACAATGTCTTCTTTCCTTCACATTTATCAGCATAACGGTCTCACGAACAGCCTCTCTGTTCTCAGACCTCGGAGCAAATGTCTCTGCGACCATCTTTGGTGTCCAATGCTTCCCATACTTCAAACTCTTCGGGTGAGAAACATCATACATAAATTCATCCGCTCTTTCTAAATTCTGTTGCCTCAGACCAATCTTCACAGGTATAATCTCATCTTTATGGAGTCTTTGGCGGCGCAACCACAACGGTGGCGTCTGGGTTCTTTTTTCATGAAGAACATGATTAGGATAATGTACTGGACCAGCCAATGTAGAAACTATAAAACCGGCGATTAAAATGACCGAACTCCATCGTACAAGCGTCATTATGACAAAGACGAATGCGTAGAGAGCCGTCCAGACGAGTCACAAAGCATCATCGAGAAAAGGTTGGGGAGCATGGCTATATTTCGATTCCCTTCAGCGTTCCTATCAGGCATATTGCCTGGCCGAGCTTGCAACTGCGGCTCATGAAGCATGCAAGCAGATAGCGGGAAAACCACGTTCTGCATAATGTGAAGAAGGTAAAACATGGGACTCGATTCGCTCCATAAATGGAACAATGACCCACGGAGGACTCATGATTGGCGCAGTACTCTTCGGAGATGTATGTAAGAATCGCAATTTCAGATTAGCATGTCAAACATTAGGGTCCTTCTGCGTAAGTTGTTCGAATAATCGAAACGGATTCGTGCCGCAAAGTAGCCTGGAAGGGTATTGTAGATGTTTTAGATTGAGCGCGTCCCCCAAGTCTTGCGACAGAATAGTCACTCGCATAAGAAACATGGAGTCGTTGGGACGTGCGTAGTATCTCTTGCGTTGCACAAGCGGGCAGGCATTTCGAGATTGGCTAGCAACGCCGGAACCGTTGCTCAAGCATATCGATTGCACTTTAGTATGTACACGAAGAGTATCTGAATGGCAAGAATCGGACGAATTGAAATGTTATCTACGGAAGATTTCCACACCCTGCGTACTTGAAACATTTATCCGGTTCGAAAAAGCCTAACTTCACCTCAATAAGCACGTGCAGCATTTATGAGCGAAGACAGAAAAGAAGGTTAGAAATTGGTAAGTTTGCGAAGACTCTTTATTAACAATGAAAATTCAAGCATCTGTGAACAGTTTTGTTGCGCGTCGCTTACTTGCTCAATATTGTTGTCCTTTGGGGGCATCAAGCTCAACGGGGGGAGAGGAAGTCCTATGTACGCTGCAAAAAAGAATTAGCTATCAAAGTGAAATTTGATCCCTGCTAATCCATTAAATAAAGACTCACGTCGCGCTCATCTGTTGTGCACTAAAGGTACTAACTCGCTGTTGTGCCGGATCCGGACTTCCATATGTTGGTGGCACGCTCATTCTTTGGAAATTTGTTGCTTGTACAGGAACGTAAACCATACCCCCTGGTCCGATGATAGACTCTCCTGGACCAGCCATTGGCACTACTGGGCTGTTACCTCCTCCACCTGTGACCTTTTCCGCACTCAACATGCCAGTTACTGCTTGTTGAGCCTTTACTGTACGATGACGGCCGATGAAGTAAAATAGTGCAGCTGCTAGGGCAATAATAGCCACGACACCGACAACTACACCTGCGATTGCGCCAGCTGGAAAGCTTGATTTATGGCTAGTGTTCTCTGCCGTGGTAGAAGTGGCAGCTGCGAGAGCGGATGACGATGCACTCGACGCGGATTCGGTCGACGTGGGATAATTCGAACTGGACGCGGTTGTTGAAGCTCCAGCTTCAGATGGAAAATCTTCACCTGGTTGGAGCATATAAGTCGAATTTGCTGCGTAAGCTTTTTGCGTGGACAACAATTCCGTTGAGTTCTGGTTCTGTTAGCAGTGAACTGGCCAAAGACTGTTAGCTCCGACGAACAGGGTTGATAACGCCGACCATTTGGTACTTTATACACGAGTCTGGTGCTGAGCAATAGAAGAAAATCGGTTCAGTATCATTGATACGTATCGACCAGCTCGGAGGGTTGTCAAGAACGGCATCAACGGGATGAAAACCCGAGAAGAAACCTTCTTTCCCAACCGCGATCTTCTCATATGGTATGCACGGATATAGGTACCTGTGTATCATATAAGCTCTCGTTCGAAGATCATCGGTTTTGAGACACCACCACTCACTCCGCTCTAACTACTGAGTGCTGCTTACAACTTTAGCAATCACTTGCCTATGTAATTCAACTATTAAAACCTACATTTGGAGGGAAAAAATTAAACTGAACGATGTCTCCCACATCGGCCTGTATAACATCCGGACGAAAGGTGTGACCACCTTTACCAACGTCTACTGTGAAAGTTGCAGCGGCAGTGGTTGTGCTCGTTCCGGCCTGTTGTGCCAGCACGCCGATATCAAATTGGGAAAGTGCAAAAATAGCGTAAAATAATGTTATCATAGCTCCCTTGAAGTCGCTTCTAGTAGGATGCGAATAGTGGAAGAACTACAAAGGAAGAAGATCGATGAGGTTCCCTGTCAAGCATATATCGAAGGCAACAGAAAAGTAGATAAGAACGAAAATGCCTTCTTCCAAAATGAATGTAAGGCATCCGGAACTAGATCCATTTCGACCGTTTTTGTTGTCAAGAGACCGCTTTGTGCAACGGATTTGGGGCTGTTCTAAATATGCTGCCGAGATGCATACTCGAGCAGTTGACCAGTAGCAAGCTTCGTGGCATCAAGCAAGGTCATGCCATTCAGCCTTGGCAAGCCAGAGAACACGGAAATAGCCGTTCGATCAGCCATATGACAAGAACTCGTATCATAGATGGGGGCCGTAGCCGAATGTATTTTAGGTTAGTTGCAATTCCGTCCTTCTCGATTGTTTGGCTTTAAGACCTAACGCTTGAGAGCAACGGTGGGGGACCGAACGTGCTTGACGTTCTCGAGAGCTGAACTTCACATGCATAATGGAATGAAAACTCTGAGGAATTCTAACGCGTAACATGCTACGCGGAATCTAGGTAGGTCGCAACCACCGTATCTTCTCGAATTGAAGGCCGAATCTAGCCAGGAAAGGGCGAAATATGCGTCTCCTAAATACGCCGTAGCATTCGTATATTGGGGAGGAAAAAGGAGCCGAAAAATACGACTTAATACGGGTTGGAACCAAGAGTAGCAACCATTCTTGGATTTGGTAGACCAAAGATATATGACAATGGAGAAGAAGCATAACGAATACCAGACCTGGTCTCAAGTTCTAGCCGTCGGACGACCCTAGCCGACATCTGAATGTATTTTGGTTTATCAGACGGTCAGCGTAGAAATGTCTGAAAAAAAAATTGAAGATCTCAGCGCCGATTCTATTGGTAGCTTGGACCATGATCTTTCAGCAAAGGCCTCGTTCTTCCTTTCGCAGGTCAAGAGGCGGGCCCGTTGCTTGTCTGGAGCATCGACGGCCATTCCCGCCTTAGGAAACAAGGCAAGGACAGAGCATAGTTCTACTTGTTCCCAATTAGGAAATACGTTCGTCTTCCAGACAAGGACGAGAACCAAAAAGTCAAGCAACAACCGCAGGTCCAATTACAGCATCATCAGTCATGATTTGTCGGCGATGCGCTCTGCGGCTAGCAAGCTCATTCAACGCAACTCCATTGGCCCGTCGGATGATCTCGACCACGCATATTAACGCAGCAGAAGCTATCTCCTCCAAAGAAATAGAGCAAGCCAAACCGCGACAAGATGGTGACCAACCTTCGGCAATATCCTCAGCTGCTCAACCATTCACAACACCAATTTCCGTCTCTCCTACGGCACGAGGCGACAAAGCATCTAAGAAGAAGGCTTCAGACGTGCCAGTGGTAGTTTCATCTTGTCCCGCTGGCACAATCCTCAAGGGCCTCAACTTCATGAAGGGCAAAACCGACCCCGTGGCTATGGAGGATCACGAATATCCAGATTGGCTTTGGGATGTACTCAAATCTGACACACAAGATGTAGCGGATGCTGTCGACGCCGATATATATTCGAAGAGCAGAAACAAGCGGGCAAAAGCGAAGAAGGCCATGAAGAACAAACCCGAGGAAGATCTGTCGTTTGAGAAGATCCCTATACATGAGCAAACAATTGACCTACCAATTGGCGATGGGACTGAGGAGGGAAATCTAGCTGCTGCGAAAGCACGGCAGGAGCTTACGAAAGCCATGAGGCAAAAACGGCGAGCGACCATCAAGGAGGCCAACTTCTTGAGAACTATGCGGTAGTTCATCGGGTCATCAGCCGTGTACGAATACAACTGCTAACATCATTTATTCACTGTATGCGCTACTAGAGTTCTACCGGCATTGTGTTGAATAGTTGATCTACTCATAGATAAACTTCGTTTTCAACAGATCTCTCTGTACGATAATTTCGGTCTTTGCCTCTAGCGCCAAATAAGCCTTGCGTAACATTCACACGCCTCCCGTTTAGCAAGAATTTCCTCAGGTTGCCAGCCGCCATCCACACAATAGCATCATTTGGCAGTTCTGGAAACTCATTGAAAATAATGTCTGAGCTAAGGGAACAGCCGGACAGACATGTATTTTAGTGCACAGAGGCAGTGGTTTCGACGCCGCCTGGGCCTGCCATAGGTTTCCAGACACCCTTTGGAAGAGAGTTATATGTTGGTTTTGTTAGAATTAAAGTGCAAACCTTTCATGTTGAAAACTTTGTGATTCGCGGCGTCTACGATCTAGCAGTCTTCTCATGTATGTCCTAACTGTAATGGAAGGCTTTATGTCATGATTCAAGCTGTACTATTGATCCATATCCGTGAAGGACGAATCTAAGACCTAAACTCCAGGGTTTTGCTCTTGTCCTCCCAGGCAAATTCGGTCTTAAATGTGGGTCATCAAGGTCATTAAGATCCCGTCCTCACGCAGTCGTCTGAGATCCTCCACTACATATATTGACTAACATGCTATGATTAACCAGCATTGAGAAAATTTTGATCATCTTCTCTTGTTCTATGTCGACAGCACTTACTGGAAAACAAGGTTAGTAACCTAAGTTTTGTTCTAACAGTCTGACGTCTTTTATGGACATCCATCTTCAGGTAAATCATGCTTAATCTCTAGAGTCCAAAGGATACATCTTTGGTCAAAAGATTGCCTGCGATCTGTGAACTTCGACTGCTCGAATAGCATGAACGAGATGTATTCCTCTTCAACTACATCTCGTCCTCGGAGTTTTACCAGCTCATGACGTCGTGGGGCAAAATTTAAATCGAAGTCCCGAAACCGAACCCAATATTACTCTCTCACCCAGCGGAGACGAGTTCGGCTAGTCTCTTGCCCTTCTCCCCGCCCAAGAAGTCACCCTCATCACTACCATCCATATCATCGTCCATTTCTGCCAGGGCACCATACGCTTTGACAACCATGTCCTCATCCACTCTCTTTCCTGCCTCCACCAAACATCTTATCACGCCCACCACTCTCCCAATCTCTCTCCTCGTACTTGCACTGATCTGATCATTTTGACTTGAGTATACGTCCTGTCCAACACTCTCCTCCAATCGAGTGATGCCCACTTCTTCCTTAGGTTCGACATGCTTGCTCACCCATATAAATCCATTAACACCCAATATTACATCCACAGGATCACCACCGCGTGTCGTGTTTAGTGTGAAAACTTGACGCCTCGACCTTGTAATGCCTCCTTTACGGGACAGCCCACCGCCTCCAGCACCGGAGACAGATATGAACATGCCGTTACGGAGCTTTCCGTATTTTGTGCTTCGAGTGTGAAGAACTGCTTGCCCGCTCTCGTACACAGACTGCACCTCGGCGACCAGGAGATCACCTTCAGTGAAGAAGCTGCGGATGTTGAGCTCGTCCACTGCTGTACGTCGCCTTAAAATGCCACCGGGCAAGTTTATACCGGAAAGTGGTAGTTGTGCAAGCAGCGGCGCGGCGATTTCGACTTTCCAGCGTCGCTGCTGAACTTCTATGATGCGGCCAACGACAAGGTCTCCAATTTCTGGCGTATAACGGGCACGGAGTGGTATACAAGACAGAAGTTTATTCGTCTTTAGGATAGTTCCAAAAACGGACGAATGTATGGCCGAAGATTCTGGAGGATAATATGTGCCATGGCCTCTGCAAGTCGTAAGTCAGAACGATTATCAAAATTGCAAATATCCTAGGACAGCGTACCTCATCCACTGTGTATCTTCTGTGACAATCTCACCTGGAGTGACTATGTGCTTAGTTGATACTCTAGACCTTTTGTATATCGGCTTTCCTGAATCAATGTCCACATCGTCGTCCGAATCAAGTTCCATCCTATCATCTTCAGAATATTCGTTATAGGAAATCGGAGGCGGAGATGCGGGAGGAAGAATTGTAATAGGCATAATTTCCGTTATACCAATACTGATACTGCGGAATGCAGACGTGATACGTGTACAGCGGAGCCTCGCGTGGACACAATTTGGTTTTAAGACTGATGTTCGGCGAGTGGAACTTTTGTTAACTTGGCTTTTCCCCACGATCTGCAAGGGTCTTGGAAGAGCCGCGATTGACGGCGGCCTCAAGCAGAAGTGGAACGAGAGTTCGAGAAGACAGATATTTTTTTGCACGGATAGGAATAGATCATTGTCCCTCTTATGGATCTAAATACGCGATTGGAAACTTGTACTTCTTGCCATGAGTCGAGTTCGAGACAGCTGCTGAGGACAAAATGAAATCTCCAAGGTCTCGCTCACATCCATCATATGATGAACTCTCCAAAAAACCCATTGCCCCTTTCCCGTTCATGAGATCAATTAGAATATACTATTGACGAGGTTGCTGCCCATTGTCGCACCGGCACCGAAGATTGCCGCATTGCCAAGTTTCTTGCCAAACTTCTTGCCCATCTCCTGTCCTTTACTTGGTTGTGAGGAGCCACCGCCCTGAGCCACATCCATGGGCATGTTCCCATAACTCGACGGACCAGCCGGCGCCTTGACGTCCTCAACCTTGACATAATTGCGTGGGAAGATACCTTCCTGATTCGTTCTCTCGTTGCGACCCTTCCACCAATCTGCATTCATGTATTCTGTCACAGCAATACGATCATTGACCTGCAGGCTTAAATCGCCCGCGTCATTGCCATTGTATACATATAGAGCAACAGCATATGTAAGAGGAGCGGCGACAGGGGGCTGTGGCGTTGCAGGGTAGGCTGGAGGTGGATTGACCTCTTGAGCTGGTGGTTGGTAGTAACCGTTCTGCTTCTCGTTGCTGCTATTGAAAGCGTTTGCTTCTGCGTGGCTGCCGTTCAAATTCAAGTTACTCATGGGGGCCACAGGTACAGATCCTGAGGTTGGCGCCGATACGGCTGTTGCTTGCGAATTTCTTACGGCTTGGGTCTCTGACGGCAATTGGCTCAAGATCGAGGATAGCTGTGCATGCGTAATGGTGCCATTATCTGCTAGGAACTCTAATTCCTATGATTTATCGTCAGCAGAGTAAACAGAGGCTGAATATGTAGGCGGTACTTACTGCCTTGACTGTCCGGAGCGACCTATTGGTCATTGCTACGCTGAAAGCCTCCATTATTAGCTAACCACTAGAAGCAGGCAGAGAATTTCTAGCATAGAGAGGGAGAGAGAGAGAGAGAAAAAACGTGCGTATTTTGGTGCAGAACGATTGCTGCGTTTCTGTCGAGAAACGTCGCAGGACGTTTGACGGAGGATGAAGTGTGGCAGTGCTGGGCTGCAACCCAGCTGCTTCATGGGTTGCTGAAGCATATGAAGGTCTGGCCAGCGACGTAACTTTGAGCTAGCATCTTGGTTCCCTTGAAACCGTACTGGTAGGCTCTGTACACAATTTGTACTAGGAGGTGGAGAAAAGTGCATGGTGTTTATGACCAACATCTATAGCCCGTCCGCTTGAAGCGGTGGACTTCCCAGGGCAGATATACGGAAAACGCTTAGACGCATGTACGCACTGAAACGGAGGCTGTTGCTGAAGAAAATAACTACACAGGCCAAGAACGTCATTTAGGAGTAGGCGGTCATATGTATGGTGACATTTACCGCAAAGAATTCATTGTCACCTCTGTGACAAAAGTGCGTGCTGGTGAAGGCTGAAAAGCTTCCGCGACGTTGATAGGCCGGTGGAGGGTGCGCGCCTCACCCCGTTCACTTTTCTAAGAGACTAACCACGCGTGTCATCAAATCGCGGCAGGACCACCATTAAGTTGCTACGCTCAGTCAACGAATCATTTCACCATCGCGATCATGCAAGCACCTCAAGGTGGTCGTTATGCGCGCGGTCCCGCCAAAGGTTCGTCTCAATTTCCGCGTAGATCAACATGTACTCTCCGTCAGCCGCAATTGCAACTCCTGTGTCGCGCTCACCTAGACCTGGAAAACACCAGCCGTGGCAGCAGTCGCAACATAGTTCTCAAACTTCCATCTTTTTTTTATGATCAAGCACACTGACTTGGAGCGCACTTTGCGCCGTGTAGGGATGCCACCCGGCGGCCATGCTGGCTATCCACCATACCAAGCGCAGAACGCGCAGGTCGTCATGCAACAGCAGCAGCGCGCCGAAGACGAGCGGAGACAGGCACGAGCGAGGATGCTATCGCGCAAGCCTACAGATCGCGACATACCAGCCGGTGTGGACGAGATAACCATCGGTGGCGCCGTTGAAAGATACCAAAAGCTACGTGAGCTGGAGCGTAAGCTCGATGCGACTATGATGAGGAAGCGATTAGACTTGCAGGATCAGCCGAGGGACGTAAAAAGGCGACGCACAATGCGCATATGGATTTCCAATACTGCTGAAAATCAGCCGTGGCAAGCGACAGGCATGGACAACGACACGTTTGACTTTGGTGACAATTCACAAGCAACGTACCGAGTCAAGATTGAAGGCAGGCTCCTCGACGAGGAGGATGTTCTCGATTCAGATGATACGCGAGGTCCGGACGCTATGGAGACGAATAGCGACAGTGCGGAGAAGAGGCCAATCCCAGGAGAAATGACGAGGTTTTCGCATTTCTTCAAGAAGATCACTATCGACTTTGATCGTCCGCCTTCACTTCAGCCAGACAACATGGCACAGATCGAGTGGATCAAGCCAGAAACGCGCGAAGGTGTGGTGAACACTTCTGACGCAGCCAACTTCGATTGCCTCCACTTCGAACGGAAAAGCGACGAAAACATCAATATTCGTATTAACCTATACCCGGACAATCAGCCCGAGATCTACAGGCTATCCGATGAGTTGTCGCAGATATGCGGTGGCATCAAGGAGGATACGAAGGCGAATATCACTATGAGTGTTTGGAAGTACATCCGAGTCAACAAGCTCGACGGGGGCGAAGATGCTCGAAAGGCTCGTTGTGATCCGCTCATGAAGAACGTATGTATATGACAACATGTCTCAGTCTGCACCCGCTTACCATCACAGGTCTTTGGCTATGACACAATCGAGCTCAACCGAGTTGGTGATGCTATAATCCAGCATTGCAAGCCGCTTCCCCCCATCACTCTCGATTACACAATCCGCGTAGACAGGGATTATATTAATGCGACACCGAAGCCATCTCCTTACACCATCTACGACGTCTCCGTTCTCCAAAATGACCCAACGTATGACCTCGTCAAAGATCGCATCTTCCACTCTCCCTCAACAACCGCAACGCTCGAGACGATTTCCAGGATCGATACGCATCTCGCGCTAGTGATTCAGGCCATCGCCCAATCCAAGGGCAAGCACACTTTCTTTACAAGTATGGCAGCAGATCCTGTAAACTTCTTAAAACGCTGGATTAGCAGTCAGAAACGGGATCTAGAGGTTATCCTGGGCGAGGCGACCAGACCTGGAGTACGGTTGCCAGATGTGTCAGGAGCTGCGGACGACTCGACGATAGCCTTGAGCGACGAGTGGCGACGAGGCGGGAAAGAGAGTGTCTGGGGCAGTCAGACCGCTAAGGAGAGCGTCGCTCTATTTCTGGCGAGAGGTGGACGAGACAAAGATGGACGCTCTGTGTTTGGCATGCACTAATTTTCCTTTTGTGCTCATTACTTCTACCAATGTATTGAGCGTGGTGTTTCGATGGATATGTAACGGGCAGGATGTTATTTGCGTATAAGCACAGCAACTGGGGGGAGGCTCTCGGGCAATTCTTTTAGAGAGATCAGATAAACGCTGCAGTGATTTAAACGTCAGATCGTGCACAACTCTTCTTAGCGTCATCTCGAGTCGCTGTCTGGAAAGATCCCGGCGCGGGGAGCATCCACCTGCGTGTTCAGTTAACTACAGGGCGTTAGTGGGGTGGCTGAACGAGCAAACCCTTGAAACGCCCAACACGTCAGGTTGAACCTGCCCTCATAACAGCTCGTGATCAAGCGAGTCCACAGAAGAGCTACTCGTCAGCGCTTAATCGAGCGTCTCCTGAACTCATTCTCGAGTTCTCCTTTAACAACATCCGAGATCTGCCGCCCCTCTTGAAGGTATTCCTTTCTCGTTTCCACTGCAGTCACCGGACACCTCGTACACTGCAACGGCGTTTAAATACCCGAAAACCAGAGCACTATGGCGGAACTACAACACTGGGAACAAACAAAACAGCTGTTCCTCTTCACTTCTTTGACAGCAGGCAGTTCGCACATTGTGACGGCAACGTCTCGCATAGAAACGATTCTAAGAAACGCACGCATACCCTTCACATACATTGATACTGCCACAAACGAAAGTGCACGAAAGCTCTTCCAGCGCCGTGCAAGGGGAAAGAAGCTACCTCTGCTTGTCAAAGAGGGTTTTGTCATAGGTGTAAGTTTGCACGAACGTAAAGGGAAATGGAAGATGCTTTGAGACACGTCATTCTGATGTCGCATCGTAGGACTTGGAGGAGATAGAGGAGCTTAATGAGTTTGGAGAGCTAGAAGATGCGATTGGTGAAGTAGATACGACAGAGACGAGCATAACGACTGCACCTGCAAAAATGATACCCATAAGGGAGGGAGGCACGGCTTCCAATCCGACCCCTACGGGAGTTTCGGTCGTGACTTCGTCTAGCACTGCAGCTTCGACAACTGTAGCTTCAGCTAAGGAAGAGCCAAAGAAAGAGGATACTGTAGTGCCACAGCAGACCTCAGTAATGGGGCAGTTGGCAGCAGAAGCCGCCGCCAAGGCGAAAGAGGCTGCGAAGAAAGTACCTACCCCAATTCTACAGAAAGCGAGTTCAACAGAGAAGGATGCCCAAAAAGGGGATAAGGAAGACAGCAGGGAAACCCCTCTGTCCCCTAGCGGTGTACCATTACCCATGTCACCTGCTGTCAAGTCGCCGTCGTCGGATGCCAACGTCAAATCCCCCACCTCAATCAAGTCGCCCATAAGCGCCACGAGTCACCGCAGGCATGGCTCAACAGGCTCGGCGCACTCCTTTGTACCAGAGAAAACTGAACCAGAGCCTCGGGAGCACAGGGGGTCGGAGATCAGCGCTGCGAGCGAGGAGGAGATAAAGAGGATAGAATCGGAGTGCGCGATACCGGAAGAAGACGAAGAAGAAGAGATGGATGAAGCTACCGAAGATGCTATCCTATTTGGAGACGGAGAGGATGGGGATAAGGAGGAAGTGAAAGATCAAGCGGCGGACAAGAACAAAGTCGAGGATACGGATATGAAGTCTTCTACAGCAGAATCGGAGCCTAGTCTGGAGTCCGGCAAAGGAACCACTGAGGCAGCAGGAAAAGGTCAATCAGATACGATGCAGAAGCCACTTAACATCAAAGGTGGACCCAACAAGATAAAAGCAATTATGAAGAGCGCAGGGGTAGAGCCTTCCAGAACCGAAGCGGAGACTTCGAAAGCGAATAATGAGGATGACAACTAAGATGACACTGAAGATGAGAGTGAAGATGAAGAGGATGAGGATGAGTCCGAGGCGAAGGCAAGAGATGGAACAACCAGGGATTGACATTGCAAAGGCTTCTGAAAGCACATCCCAAATCGTCGACGCTTTCGAAAAGGTCCCAAATCCAAGACATATGGATGTCTCTGCTGAGAGAAACACATAATAGCCACAAAAAGTTCTGAACAATTGACAGCCGTATGGGTATTGTGAGCTATCAACTTGTCTTTTTGCGAGACTGTAATTATGTAAGAGGGAGGACGTTTCAGGCATGACATTTGTACATCCAGATATGAGTGCGGCTTTCTAGGGAAGGACATAGTTTGTCCCAAGCCTCATGCTAGAACAATGTGCTGCTTTATTTGCAGTAGTATAGGTTTATTTTATACCCCAAACCCGATGTAAGGTACGCTGCAGCTTACGCGGTGCTTTGAGCGGGCACATTTTGATATATAAACTTATTCCAGCAATCGAACGAAATGACTGAAGTATTTCTTGATCATATTGTATATATGACCACATAGCTATATCGCGCATACGGAGTACCTTGTCAGAAGTAGCGGCGAAGCCTCACTAAGAGAAAACGAACCTCGTTAGAAAACCAAAATAAATCCTTCGAAAGTATCCACGTCAACGTCATCTGTACTTCGGACCTCTCACGCATTGACGGGACTTATACAACAGCATTGCTTCGCGAAGTTCCAAATTTAAGATGATACCTCCCTCCAGCAGGCCAGTTTAGCCTTGAAAGGCTTCGAGGTCAGGTGAAGAGTTCCATTCAATATCCATTTGTGATGGATCATGATCGTACTCGCGCTTGTTGGCCATGATCTTAGCGATTGCATCACGGACCTCGAAGTCCTCAAGCACTGCACCAAACCTGAGAAATATCTCAATTAGGACACATCTTTCAACTTTAAAGGACCACAATTGGTCGTACTCACCCATAGCATCTAATCTTAGGCGCGAGTTCATCCCTTAACGCTTCACATTCCTCTTTTGTAAGTTCTGTGAAGCGTGGGTGGTTCCTGATCATCGCCCAGGCTCGTACAGGAGGCAACTCGCACTCTGCAATCGGTAGTTGCGCGCTGAGATTTAACAGCTTTTCTAGCTCCGCTCCAGGTAGGTCAGACACTTTGTGTGGGTACTTTTCCTCCGGTTTATCAAGAATGTGTGAGTGTGGCGGACATGTCGCCATAAGGACGTGACCAGAGATTTCGCCGTCCGAATCTTCCGAACGCACAAGTAGCATCTGCATGTGATCTTGACATGGTTTCTCCAATCTATAAGAGCATGAATCAGCCAAAGACCATCTATAGACGAGTGAATAACATTTTAAATTGTGATACAAACAAGCAAATTTCCATAAAGAGCAGAAGCACTGACAATTAGTCAAGACGGCTAAGGATGAATGTATTTTGAACTTATTACTGTGGTGGAGAAGGATAAGGCGTGCGTTCGTACGTTAGAACGAAATCAATGCCAACTTGATTATGATCAAAATTTTGCTGCTGAGGGCTCGTCTGATAACCGTGTGGGGCGGATATCATCGCCCCCTCCAATGTCGGTGGACTACCCTGGCTACTTGGATTTGGAATTGACGGCCCCGGAGGTGTGGGTGACGTTACACCAGTGGACATGGAAGCTCTCGTTTGGCTGTTCGTTATACTTGCGGTACTTTCACCATATTGGGATGACGCTGTGTTGTATGGTGCCACTCTGGGGTCGTATTGTATCCCATATGCTCTGAGAGCTTCCCGGAGAGCCTGATTTTCTTCGACAACTTGCTGTTTCTCCTTGACGGATTGTTCATAAAGCTCTTTCAGGCGCAGAACTTCCTGCTCAAGTGCCTTGATGTAAAGCTCCTTGCGCTCACGATGCGTTCTGACCAAATGTTAGACGAAGACTGTTAGCAACAAGTCCATGATCAAACCTTTGTGCCTGTCGGTTGAGCTCTTGGCGACGGGTAAGCGCCGGTTTGCTGTCTGGCTTTGGACCTCTTCTCTTCGGAACTTGCCCGTCTCTTGTCTTCTTATCGCCAATGTGTAATTTGAAGCCCAGCCGCTCTAGAGGACTTTGGCTCTTTGAAAGACCATCTTGATCTGCATTTGACTGTGCTTGACTTTCCCAACGAATGCCCGAGCCTTCAAGGAGTAAGAGGGCCATTGTGCAGACTAAAGCATTGATGTTCTCATTTACAGAACGATCAATTAGGCCTGTGAACTCACTCCGAAGACCCGGTTTCGAGAGAAAGAGCGGCACATCATAAGTTAGCACCAAAAGTCTTAGAAAATGGACGATCTGACAGCTGCTGCGGACACGGATAGAGGGACTATCATGAAGGCGAAAGCACCAACGCGGTTTCCCGAGCGGATGAACGAGCGGTGCACAGGCAGTCCGGTTTCGCAAGAAAGTATTCTCTCAGACTTCTTCTGCGCCCCTGCAGGAAAACTAGATTTCCCATAGCTGGGGTAGAGCGCTCAAATTGGGCAAATATAAGTAAGGCTTAATGTTGCTCCAAATGCCGTCAGACCTTTGGGGGAAGTGGGGAAGGGGGGATTGTTGTGAACAGTCCATCCAATGGCCATGGACTAGTATAATTCCACGGGAAAGGATCTCGTTGAGGATGAATACCAGCTCTATGAGCTTCCCAGCTAGAAATGCTCAAGCCTTGCGAGATTTGCTGAAATGGTGTGTGTTGTCAAACGACGCGAGGCATAATGATTCTTGATCCACCGAATGGGACCGCGACAAACTTCGATGCGACCATTGTTGAACGGAGAAGTATGAGCTCTGGCAGTTTACCGGCCGATGCGAAGATTCTTTATGATGTCCTGGGGTTATTATCTCCAAGAATGACTCTCGAAAGCTCCAATTGTTGTGTGCGGCTGTAGGAACGTGATCAAATCCATCCGTGTTGCAGCAGTCAGGGAGCAGATCGTTCAGTTATCGACTTACCGTATGTGTCGGAGCCATTGCTCCCCCCTATTGCCGACATCGTAGGAGCGCTACATGGAGGGAGGTCATGCACAGACGGTTGAGGTCAAAGAAATGAAGAGGCGAGCGAAAGGCAAGGTACACGACGATAGCGGGGGGGGTGTGACGCTGAATTGGGCGCAGCAGCGCTAAAGCAGCTCGAGACGTTCTAGAAACGCAGGATCACGGGCCTTTTGACACAACGAACATCCGAGCTTTGGTCAGCAAAGAATCAGCGCTGTCCATCCTGCTTGACGAGCTCTCTGTCCTAGGAACGGAACGATACGCTATTCTTGATATGTGAAGACGCCAAGCAATTAGGACTAAGTAGATTTACCAACAATGTGTTGGCGTTCGAGGTCGAGGGCAATCTCGTACCTTTTATGATTCCAGGCAATCAACCCACCTCGTTGGAACATACGTACGATATAAGAAACTAGCGCAGCAAGATAAAGGGCGACATGTTTGAGCGGATGTAAAATCGTTGGACGTAAAGTCAATTGTGACATATATGCATGTGGTGACTTGCATCGCCGTGCTACACTGCTTGCTCTGCGCTGACCCTAGTGATCCGATGCTTGTGCGACGAGCGGTAAGCAAAAGAACTGTAGTTTCCGTACGTGGATCCTAAATTTCAGCTAATTTCTGTTATCTAACCCGGGTGTTCACGTTGCATTTTGTTCCTTCCTAAGTGCAGACATCATATGTTGTACAAAAACTCTCTACTATACATATCAATTCGCTCGTACTTGACAACTGCCGTTATTCTAGTGTGCCATGGACTTCCCTATCTCACTCTCCCAGTTAGCCGCTCTCTCGAAGCCATTCCGGTGCATTTGATAGTCCATGAGTGCTTGATAAACTTCTTCCTCAGAATTCAGCACAAAAGGACCATACTGAACAATCTTTTGATCATGTGGTAGACCAGCAACCAGCACGAATCGTGCACTCTCAGTTGCACCTGCGTCAACTGATGCGACGACCTTGTCACCTTCTTGCTCAAAGACAGTGTTGTGATACCGCGGAACCGTTTGAGCCTTGTCACCTTCGCCAAATGTAACCGTACCCTCAAGACTGTACGCGAACGCAGTCCAACCGACAGGTAAAGGCTGCTCGATCCTTCCCCCAGGCTTGATCTCTATGTCGAGGAGCCAAACAGGAGTATAGGCCAGGTCCTTGACGCTATCGACGCCGTGAGATTGACCACTGATGACCTTTACGTGGACTTTGCCATCGTCTAGATCTACAGAGGGTATTTCTTTCGCACGAAGATCTCGATATCGCGGTTCGCAGTATTTCAGGCTTTTGGGCAAGTCCACCCACAATTGCAGGCCCACATTGGGGCTTCCATCCTCGTTCTGCCTAGGCATCTCAGCGTGTACTACCCCCTTTCCGGCAGTCATAAACTGCAGGTCACCGGTTTCGATGGTCCCTTTACTGCCAGTGAAGTCCTTTTGAATCGTTAGTATCTGCGTTCAGTATCCGGGGTTGTGTTGAGCAAACTAACCTCATGATCAACAGCGCCTTGGAGGAGATAAGTAATGGTCTCTTGACCTCTATGGGGATGGTCTGGAAATCCGGCCCCTGGCGATATCGAAAAGTGGTCGAGCATCAGGAACGGTGACAGATTTCGAAGGCGTGGAGTTCCAATCGATCTTCGAACTCGGGCGCCAACGCCTTCCGATTGGGAGACCGCCAGGATGGACTGGCGAATGCCACGGGCAATCGATGCATTTAGAGGCTTCATCAGTGACGGATCGTTTGGAGGAACAACTGGTAATCCTGGAAAAGCTTGGTCTCGTACAGACATTTGTGTGACAGTATATTTCAAGATTCGCTCTCGATGGTAAAGGACAACTGCAATGATACAGAAAATTATTGAACTGATGATTCGCTTCATCAACGACAAGTGGGGCCTTAATATACTCAGAATCGCTGAAGCATCCAGAAAGATATGGTCTCTTCATATACACCCTACCGAAATCATTACTACGCTATTGGAAATTTGGATTGCAGAGCATTTCTCAGCCATGACTAAGAGGGGCCCTGCAACCACGCCACGGATTGGTTTCCGCGTCGAACTGCGTGGACCAGCGTCGATTGGCAGACGTCATCCAATCCTGTCCTTGTCACCTCGTGGGCTAGCAGTTGGTGTTCGACAGCAGCGGAGAAAGCATCGTGCTTAGTTAGCATTTGTCGCACTGCCGAAAAAATGCATTCCTGCATTCGAGACGGTGAATGACTCTCCCAGCCATAGCGTTGCTGTACGGAAGACAGCGAGCTGAAGAAGCCAAGTCGTAGAACTATGCCCAGGGCTCATTTTCAATTGATCATTAATATGCTGCCCGTGCATGTGGGCTGCGGACTCGTTTTCCTGCTTTTACGTCACAAGGAGCCAGACCATAAGTGCTGCACGTGTATAGCAAGCGATTCACGGGAAATTTCTTGCCAAAAACGTTGCTTGATTAGCAGAATTGCGTAGAAGGCCTACAAGTCGATAACACCCAATTACGGCGCTATGTCGCCAACTAGTTCTAGTTTGCAGAGAGTGCGCTGAAATGTTTGCCCACCTTTCACACAATCTTTCGTGCTCAATATTCGAGGTCTAGGGTTATATCATGCGATTCATTACTTTTCATAACTTCGTGAACCGATTCTACTCCCATGGCAGTGCCTCTCTTCGAGCATCTCCAGTCAGAACACCCGAAACATGGACCAATGTTCCCTTCATGTTGAAAGTGGTCGGTGATGATGGTGGAGACGCACGCGATTGAGGTGTGTCGACTTTTCCGTCCACTTGAGCCGCCTCGGGCAACGGGCCTAACGGGAAAATCTGTTTGGAAGGCGATTTCGGGCTCTTTGGAGTATATGAAGCGGATCTTGTGGACGGGCTTCGAGCTTTATCGTCGAGAATAATTTTACCAGTAAAGGGACGCGAGCCATGTTCATGCGGCCCTTCAGTTTCGTGCGTTTTCAGCTTTTCCTTGATTGCTTCATGCAGCTTTGCCCTCTCTTTCGCCCTTTGTTTCGCTTGCTTATAGTCGTCCTTGACCGTGCTTGGTAGCTTAGCCTGTGCCACGCCAAACGGAAGCTTTTGTCCCTTTTGCGCCAACTCCTTTTGTTGTAAGTCCGCAAGTTGTTTGAACGATTCAAGGGACGGTTCCTTAGTTCCAAACAATTTGCTGAACGAGCTCGACTTTTTATGAGTCTTTGGCAATTGGGGAACGCTTGGTGGACGTACTTGCTCTGAAGAATCGCTTGATCCTCGTGAAGTTCCGCTGTGACTGCTTGATGCCCTTGATACTGTGCTCGTCGACCTCGTCCGGCTACTTTGTCTGTGGATATCTAAAGGCTCGATGATACCTCCTCGCCCTGCGCTCATTTTTGAAGCTGAGGAGATCGACAGCGGCACAGGGCGTTACTGCGTTAGCTGCTGCTGGAAGGAACGATCAGCGTTTCCTCAGTGTGGCAAATCGGTCTTTGAACTCCTTTCAGGTTTGCTGAACTTTTAAGATTGTTCGAATTATGCTCTTGAACAAGGACGCTGTGCGACCAATGTGCTTGGTAGGTGTTAACTTTGTGCACGAGGGCTAACGCCGCTCTTTATGAGTGCCGGTCTTGTTGGACCTGGGGCTTGGACGAGGTAAGGGTATACCAGGCAAGCGGAACATCGCCTGAAGCAGGTTTAAACGTATCCAATCATGATGTTGGACATGGCTTTTTGACTTTGGCGGGAATCTGCAGTCGCCATTCGCTTAAGTTTCTACAACGCTCAGCATGCCAGAAACCCGTAAATTATCACAGTAGCATTGGCTGACGCAATGTCTCGACCCCAGCAACAGACTACATGGGGACTCTTCCTCAGCTCGGCAATCGACAGCGTTCAAAACTCCACCACCCAATGATGGCTTCGCCGCATCTTGGAGCAGCGGTAAAGACGAATGGCACGGTGGGGTAATGCTATTTGTGATGGATCGACCTGGCAATTTTCGCACGTACAGGATCTGGCGATGCAGTGCCACGCTGCAGACCCCACCAAACCGCGATATCAGTTCAATCACACGCGTCCGCTACCACGAGGTCTCAACATCGACTAATGAACCAATATGGCGGTTTTCTCGGAAAGCATCGTCGCAATCAGTATTGATCAGCGCCCTCGATAAGGTGCCTACGGTATCAAGATATGGAAATCCGTGTCTCCACGTGCAGCGATTCAACTGCGCAAGTAGGCTATCGAATTTTCGCACTGCCCGGAACCCATCTGCACGGTGCTGGTCTCTATCACGCTCGGTGTAAGGGATTCTAAAGATGTCGAGCTATCATCAAGCAAGGAAAATTCTCAAGCGAGGGATATTTCTCAACCCGTCTTTAGCGAGCATTGGAAACCCGTTGCTGCGACTAGTGCAGAGTTCCAGACTTCGCTTGCGTATGTAGGCGACACGAACACCCTCCGTCACACGTGCAACCTGCTGCCCGACTTTCGCAGATCCTTTTCCACCCGGTTTAACAGGCCTGCTTCAGGTTGAAAATTGGGCGGTGCATTTAATGCAGGACGGAAGTTTTAGGGCGCGGATATTGCCGTCGACCCTGCTTTGACCCGGGCAAAATCTTCCCAAGCACCAGGCATATGGTCGTCATTGTGTTGGTTCCCATCCAAGTCTCTTCCCGGGTCTTTGCGTGCAAGGGAGTATTCCGAACGAGGCCTTGCGGAGTTTTAGTTTATCCCATCTACGGAACCGCTGTATGAACTGATATGCATGCATTCCGACCAATAAAGGGCTTGAGGGGTTCTGCAGACCTTATTGTTGTTCCGCCCAGTTTCTAGGTATGATCTCATCCAAAGCTTCTGTGAACCATTGCTTTTAGAGTAAACTGTTCAAAGGCGTAATGTCCTCGGGGCCATACGTATTGGAGCTATCGCTGGCGCCTTTTAGTCTCAAAGGATTGGCAGGGTTAGATGAGGGTGCTGCACAGATCCCGCTGCCTGTTTCGAGGATAGCTGCCACCTGTTAAGAGCTTGGAATACTGGGAGGCTCGAGGAACTGAGCCGGCCATTTATTATTATGAGAGAGCGACCCAGAGTCTGTCCGAGAGCATCGAATCCGGCTAACTCACGATTTTTCATTGCATTGCCTTTTATATTACGACGTTTATTATCAACCAAGCTCTTCTTCTATTCTGAGAATTCCTCTTTCCAGCGGCAAATCATAGTTGTGTTCTTAAGGCATATGCAAGTCTGTTATCGGCAATTCCTACAAGAGTTTTCCGCCTTGGCTTAACACACGAGAGACAAAGCAAGAAGATCTTCTAGTTTGTCGAATTCTGGTTAACGCGACTCTAATCCGGTATTCCAAGGTATCTGATGCCAAAAATGGCTTCTGGTTTCCAGGGCCCTCTCTTCCAAGTTTTTATGGATGTCTGCTAGCACGGGTTATAATCGTTTATCGTGCTTGTCCTCGTAACTGGATATTATTCTCGTGTCTATAGCAGCATGAAGGTACTTCTTGACAGCACTGCTGCAACAGGATGACATGTCCGATAAAGGCTATCTCCAAAATCTATGGGAAGCGGGTTTCCTATGCCTGTGTTGACAGCTGTGCAGCATCTCAACATCCCCGATTCATTTAGGTCCTGCAGTACGTAACTCGACCATCTTTGTCGTCGTATGGTGTTCGACGTTATTTAGCAGAGGATCGCGTAGTAGATTGTGCCTTGATTGTCTTCAAGTGTAAGGGCTTCTCTCCCTCAGCTTCGGATCGTACAGAATGGACTTAAAACCGCGCGCAGTAGTTGTCCTGCTAGCCTGGTTAGATTGGGAGTGTGTTATCCAGATGAAAATCGAAGCCATGATATGATTAATTGAAATCGATTATTTGCATGATTACAGATCTGTGGATTTCAGTACTGGGCTGGCGTTCTATCGATGAGACTGGAGGACGTCATACTTGCTTTAACTGACATTGACAAAGTTGTTGATAGACGCGGGCGAGGACTATGCAGTCTAACTGATGGGAGCATCAGTGGTCAAATGGAACAAGAAGACTTTGATTATGCATTTGCGATATTCATCAAAGTTTTTGATGTGAAGCGGACATCCATAGTCAGGGGAGTTACGTGCTGAAGGGTAACTAATTAGTTTCTAGGGCATCTAATATATAACCAATAACTGGTCTATGTTGATCAAAGCAGCAAGCAATGGCCAAGCCAGCTTGGAACGGTGGCCTATGGGCACCAAAAAACAAGGTACGTCAAACTATGCATTGCACACGTGAAGTGAAGTCGAGCAGCGAGCGAGAGCGAGAGCGAGTACACATTTTTTTTATTGTTCGATGTTCGAAACCCGCCGCCTCCTATATTTTTTGGGCTACATAGGCCGACATGTTAGAATCGCAACGAATAAGATCTGTATTTCACTGTAGTCCAGGACAACTTCAAGGCTAGCCACCTCTGTTCAACAATTTTGCGCTTGTCTTTCATGGCACCTGGTCTCGAGATAGGCTTGATACATAGCACCGCAGGCTGCTTTTATGATGCTATCGCCATTACTTAGTGTCCTCAACCTCCGTACACCAATTGTCAACCATAAGATTCAGTAAATCAATACTCATGCCAAATCAACTAAGGATAGAGCAACGACAAGCTTTCCGAGGCACAATAACTCAGATACACATAGATTTTGGAGAAAAGCAACAGCATTACTTTCACAGCGAACCACAGCCTCAGACATACATAGTTTGCCAGCTTCAGTAGACAAGGAAGGCATTGAAATGATGTTTGGGTCCAAAATTACAAGCCTTGCGATCGGAACAAGGCTTCTCGCAGAGCTAATTCGTGACTGCTCGACTTGAGGTATGGGTAGTCCATCTGCTCAAGAACAAAAGTCTTCATCCCAATCAAACGCTGTTTGCAACAGGATAAAGTCAATGATTGTGTAGCATTTTGCATTTAGAGTAGAACTCGAGCAGCATCATGATTCTGATAGGAACGAGGAATGAAGATCCGATGCTGAGGCGTTGGAATTTAGAGAGGTGCTTAGTGAACTTAGCCAAAAGTGCATGCATTGAGAGATGGCATTGTATGTAGTTAAAGGTCTTCGGCAGTTGACGGGACACAGCTGTTGTCAGCTGGAAAACAAACACATTCATTTCGAGAAAATAGCTGGCAACCCCTTGATATGGCCCACAGCTACTCACAAAAATGAAGGAATTACAAAGGATGCGCGAACTATGATCCAGGTATCAATCATCACATCAGCATGGGCCTCCTACGAGAATGCCACTGCGGGCGAGGCTAAGTGCCTTGCCTGGAGACATGATATCGGCTCTGACATGGCACGCTATAGACAGCCGCACAAATGATCTTTTTGTGAGCCTTTTGATAATCTGCAGTGCTATCCTGGGCCGCTCTACAAGCACGCGAGCACTCAAAACCCTAACTCTAACGTCGTCTTCTTTGTCATGCGCCCAGCCAGCGAGGCTTGATCGCAAGGCTACGCTAAGCCCGAAAAGGCAAATCCAAATTCGCCGACTGTCTCTCGCTCGTTCTCAGAGCTGGGTTTCTCCATCAAAATCCTTCCCTGCGTTACGCAGTCTACAACCAACCTTTTTTGTGCTTGCATTGACGAACACCACACGCACGCTCGCTGCTGCTTCCTCGCCTTTTGTCGCCCGCGCTATCCGCCATGGCCCAGCCAGACTCCGCTGAGCTCAAGCTCATGCGGTCCACCAAGTTCCCGCCCACGTTCTCCCGCAAGGTCGACATCCGCAAGGTCAACATGGAAGTCATGAAGAAGTGGATGGCACAGCGCATTACGGAACTACTGGGCATGGAGGACGACGTGACGGTGGACTTTGCGTACGAACTCGTTAACGACAAGTCGGGTGCCAGCTTCAACCCCAACATCAAGCTTCTACAGATCAAGATGCAGGCTTTTCTGGGCGAGGAGTCGAGCGCCAAGTTCGCGAGCGAGTTGTGGGATCTGATGCTGAGCGCCCAAGAGAGCAGCTTAGGCGTGCCAAGCCAGCTGCTGGAAGCGAAGAAGGCCGAACTCATGCAGGAAAGGGTAAGAGGTCGTCGGGCTCCCCCCCCCTCCCCCCTTCCCCTTTTAGTCGTTTCTTTGCCTCTCTGGCTTCAGGAGAATTACGGACGAATTCTGATCGGACGTGCTACAGGAAGCTGCCGAGCGACGGGCTCAAGAGGAGAAGAGGCGGAAGGAGCGCGAGGCTGCGCGAGATAGAGAGATTGACGATCGACGACGACGGGACCGCCGGGACCGCAACGAACGACGCGATCGCGACTATCGCGGCGGCCGAGACAGCCGGCGATACTCGCCCAGACCTAGATCCAGATCTCCGCGCCGACGAAGAGAGTACGATGACGACGGTGACGACGGATCGCCCCGCCGCAGACGGTACCGCTCGCGTTCAAGGACGCCCCCCAGACGAGAGCGTAGGCGAGACGACTCGCCCCCGCCGTACAGGCGGCGAAGAAGCAGCACGCCCCCGCCACGGCGTCGTCGCAGCCCGGACCGCGATCGCTCTCCGAACTCCGCCGCCAGTCGGCGCGGATCCTCACCTCCGCCACCACCTTCCCGCAGGAGACGGAACTCGTCGTCGCCGTCCTCGGGCGGCTGAGAAGTGTCGACACCACATTTTGACGTCTTTTGTGCACCTTTCTCACTTATATCCAGGGCGGCCCTCGACAAAGACTTGGAAAAAGAAAAAGGAAATAAAGAGAGAAAGAAAAAAAAAAAGGAGATAGGAATGAGAAGATCCCCTCCCCCCGAAAACAAAGGAGTAAGAAAGGCCAAGAAGACGAGGACATAGATACCAAGCCTCCACGAACACAATCCAACCCGCGCCCTTGCTGTGACGGCAACTCCCATCTCCCCATCAAAACAAAGGAGACACGCGAGGTCGCTTTGAACACAGCCGTTTTCCTAGGGAGCCAGCTGCGGACCCAATCGACGTAGACGCTGAATCGTGAGGGGCCGGGAAGGTTAGCCCTTCTTTGCGAAACCCACTTTTTCTCTCGCAGTATGTCGTACTCGTCTTATCATGATCCGAGCCAAGGCAAGTAGTTCACGTAGGCAGTATATAAAGACAAATGAGATTTATTTTATTTCTAATACATCTCATTACTGTCCCTTTTTGTAGTCAAATCTATCGCCCTTGTACCTCCACTTCGCATATTTTCATCTTCGACGGCTCACCAAGAGTCTCTCACAGCCTCGAGCCGTCCGCACCCTTGGTGTTCTCTCCAATGACGTTTAGGAACGCTTCATGTACGTTGTCCGTAAGGTCGCCTGCCTGCAAGCTGCGCCCTTTGCTCCTGAAGGCGAGCCTGGAGCACTCACGCGTGACGGCGCTGCCCGCGTACGCCGCCAGAGCCAGCAGTTCGTCCTCCTTCAGGTCGCCTTCGTGGTCCCATATCTTGTCGAGATACGCTCGTCTCCACGCCAGGAACGTGCCGATTGCTCCCGTCAGCGTGTCGCCCTGGCCGCCGGAGCGCTTGAGGCCGCCCTCGCCGTCGGAGACGAACGTGTCCGACCCGTTGGATATGTAGTCCTTGGCGCCCTTTTGCACAATCGTCGGACCGCCAAATGCCCTCGCCAGCGTCGCGCACACCGTCGCCGGGTCCTCCCGCTGCACGTCTATGCCCTTGCTCTTCGCCAGCCTGCCGAACTCGACCACGTTGGGCGTGAGGATGCACTCCTTGTAACCCTGTATCAGCTCCGGCCGCGTCTGTACCAGGAACAGGCCGTCCGCGTCCAGCACGAAGGGGATGTTGCGTTTTCTGGCCTCGGTGATCGTCCGCGCGACGATCTCCTGCATCACCGGGTCGCGACCCAGGCCGGGCCCGATCACGACGACGTGAAGCCGCGACAGCATGTCGATGACCTGCTGGGCGGCGGCGTCGACGGCGGAGCCGTCGCTGGCCGAGATCTGCTTCGACGAGCGCATGTAAGGGTGGACCATCAGGTTCGGGGAGTAGGTTTTGATGACGGCGCCGGCGTCCGGCGTGCAGATGACGTGGCTCTGTCGCGGTCGCAGCGCGTTAGACGTGCGAACATGTGCGTGTGTCTGTTGTATTTGTGCGCCGTGCTCACCATGTCGCAGCCGAGCCTGGCCGATGCCATGGCAGAAAAGTACGGTGCGCCCGTGTAGTCTTCGCTGCCGCCGATGACGCCTACTCGTCCCAACTGACCTGATGAACACGGGCGTCAGTACTCGTTCCCCTGAACGCAAGGAAAGCGCACAGGAGCATAGTGTAGGCCAGGAATCGTTTAGGGAAAAAAAAAGGCGAGCGTGAAGAGGGGGAAAAGGAAACAGGAAGCACAGCACCTTTGTGAAAGCTCTCCAGCATTGGCGGCACCATCTTCTGCACCTTGGAGATGATCTCCTTTCGAGCAGCCATTGCGCCCACTTGCGGACGGGGAAGAAGTTCCGGCCGCGATATGATTTAGAAGCTTGAACAAAGAGAGAAGCAAGGTCTGATCGTTGGCAGTGCAGTACAGGTTCTCACACTGGCCGACCTTCAGGATCGCACAAGTTTTATCCGGTCGTCCAGCAAGCTTGCGTTTGACATCATACGTGCGAAACGGGACGGCTTCCTCACGCTGGGGCGCTGGTGCACGTCAAAGTTAAGGCGGGGGCTGTGGGGCTCTTTGCCGTTCACTTCGGAGATTTCTCCTTCCCAACACAATGCGCACACGGCAAAAGTCAGCCAAGCTGCCGCTCAGATGCACAGAATCATGCAGTCGCTCGCCGCTGCTTTGACCTTCAAAGCCATGTTGTTACCAGTACGGGCAATGGAACGGAAGACAGTCAGAACGAATCAATACAAGGCAGACCTTGCGTCGCCACTCTATAGTTTCTCGGCTAACCATGGCAATAGCGTAAGCACAGCTACAGTTCGAGCATATGCCTCTCTTGCGCCTTAAGACAGAACTTGGCCTTGCCAGCCACGACTTGAATAATGTGACTCGCTCCGCCCACGTTTTTGTTCTCCATGCAAATACAGGAGATGCTGGGCCACCATTACGATATACACTAAACCATCAAAGAGCAGGTTTGAAGCAAGAGTGCGCAGAACGGAACAAAGGTGAAAAAGATCGAGTACCGTAGACAAACTACAGATTCTCGGGCCCTGTTTTTGATGACAAATAAAAGGTCGCCGTGTGCTGCAGGCGACGACAATCGTGCATCTGTCGTCGCTCTTCCTCCGCTGGCCAATTCTGCCATGGCCAGGGATGACAGCGCTCGTCGAGCATGAATAGAAAAGTATGACCGCCTTTTCCGAGCCCTTCATCGCCGCTTCCCTTTGCCTTTTATAGGAATAAAAAAGGAGATAATATCCCTGTGGCGACAAACAAATACAGAGGGATATAAGATTTAGCGTAACGCCGATACAATGGTTCGATCGAGGTCGATGTACATGCCGCAATGCAGTCGCCAGAATTTTTGGTAATATGAGGGCAAAGATGTCATTATCGGAGATGGAAAAATAAAGGTGCGAGGGCAGACATTTGTGCGCCGTGGTCGTTGTTCAGTTGTCGAGAACATCAGTCGTGGTTCGAGTACGGTAGCTAGTAATACATGAGTTCGCGGGGAGAGAGAGAGAATTCGTAGAGAAGTCGTGGGATAGGTCGAATTGCCAAGGAAATCAGCGCCGGTCGTAGTGCTGTGCAGGTTGGCCGGAATACTCGACGCCTGACATGGCGCCAGAAGAAGCTTGTCCCCATTGTGCCGCAGGTGCCGACTGTACAGGAGGGAGCATGGTTGAAGGAGGCCCACCAGAGGCTGTTCTCGCGTGCTCTTGTGCTAGCGAGTGGGTGAAGTTTCCATAAACGTGGTTCCTGCCAGGGTCCAGGCGCTGCACGTCACTCCATAGGTGAGTAATCTCTGCTTGCAAGGCCCGAATCTCGTCTTGATTCCTACGAGACATATCCAGCTCCATCTTCAACCGCTCGGCATCACGGCGGACAACCGTGTCACTGGACTTGAGGTGTCTGATGTGTTCAATGGCTAATCCAAAAGGGTTAGTGAAATGTTACGTATAAAGATGCTTGTTACTGGTTCATACCCTTGGTAAGAATCTCCCACTTGCTCGATTTGCCACCAGGCGAGTTGGGTAGAATGGAGTTGAGTTCGTCAAAAAGCTGCTTCATCTCACTTCGTCGCTTTCGTTCAGCCATCTTGTGGCTGACGCGGAGCTCTGGGGTGCGGCTGTAACTGCCAGTCCCCGACACGGACAGACCGCCTTGTTCATTGTTTTGTAGGCTCGTGACGGAGCGATGTTGAATGGAGTGATGATGAGTATGCAGGTCTGCACTGAGATCAGCTTGGTTGATCCGACCGTTTGCTTTGGCGCGCAACATACCACCGTCGTCAAAACGTTTCTGGCCGGGAGGTAGCGCTGAATCTGTAGTCAAGATGCTGCTGGCGATCGACTGCGCGTAACTGTTCTGCCGGGAGATATTGCCCCTGCCGTCATGAGACTCTTCGCTGCTTGATCCTCTGCGATCGTCTAGGGATTCCTGATCGGGGAATGCCCACGCGAAACCTTTGGTCGGTGCAGCTGCAGTAGGATCGGGCATACCCGAAACGGCACGAGGATTTGCGATGACAGGCGCACGACGTGGGACGACGTGGGCCCTATTTGCCAGACGTGTACCAGTAGGCGAGAGCGGAGTGAGCCCGTTTGGAACGCGAGCCTGCTGCAATCCGGAAGCAAGGGAGGCGCGCGAAGCATTTTGGCTGTCATAAGGCGACTGCGGACTGATTTGAAGGTGTCCCATCCCGACGTTCATACGACTGTCAACGCTGCTGCGTCGACTGGAGTCGAGAAGAGCTGCATCTGTACTGTGTACACTTGCACGATTTTGATCGAACCCTTGGTTGAGCGAGGGCAAATTCGGCTACAGCCATGTTCAGGATGATGCCTTCAATCGAGAGCCGTAGTACGTACCTGTAATGACCCTCGACCAGAGTGTGGTGTTTCAGGCATAGAGTTGCGTGGTGGAGAATCTTCATTGTTGTTCAGGATGGTTTGCAGGTGCAGCCCTGATGCGCTCGAAATGGCTGAAGAGTCTGTTTGTGTGTTAGTCGCGACAAGCCCTGGGCGGTGCGGAGCGTTGGACACCAGTCCAAGCAAGTGCTCGCATATATAGTCATTTGTCTGGCACACGTGTGGACATCGCGCTTGGATACTGTAGGACTGGTTGGCACGATGATGGGGGTTGACTTACGTTTGCTTTGCGAGGCGAGAGAGAAGTTGCCAGAGTCGCGGATAGCATCTTCCTGCTGGCGTCGAATGAGATTGGGCGAGGGCTCAGGAGGCGGTAACTCGTTTGTCAAGGTGGTGATTGGGGGAAGCGACTGTGGAGGCAGCACCGAGGCTTGATAAGATGTGAGAGGTTGACTATCCGGATTCATTGCCATGTTTGCGCACTCCTGTGCAGGAAATGAACACCGAGTGGTTCTTTTCGATCACTGCAAAGGTAGAGTGAATATACAACTGCTTCATGATTAGCTTGAAATTCTTGAACTTCACGGCCGTCATGTCGGTAGAGGGAGAACAGGGCACTGTTTGCCGCGGTCGAAGGCGTAGGCAGTAGCAACATTGAGTAGCCAACATTCTCACAGTCGAAGCCGCATCCCCGCTGTTCGGTTACCGTGCGTTCACGGAGCAAGACAGGCAAGGCTGCGTTTGGGCTTATATCGCAAAACGAGTGGGCGTGACGACTGATAATAGGAGATGTGGTGGCAATCGTGACGCGCAGGCAATCGAAGGAACGGAGGGGAAAAAAAGTAAAACGCGGTCGAGATCGGTTCTTACCTGGATACAAGCGATTTGAATTGATTGGGGTTTGCAGTTGCGAGTTGCGACTGCCTCAGGTCTCGGCGCGATGAAGGCAGCTTAGAGCACGAGGCTGCAGGAGGACCGCGAGGTAGGGCTGGCAGAGGGAGGGCGGCCGAGAATGATCTCTTTCTTCTTCGCAGGCAGCCAGAGAGAACGCCAATGGCGACGCAGAAAGTGTCGCGACGACCGAGGGATAGAAAATTCCCAGAGTTCGTCGTGCTTGACCCGATTTCGAGCCGGTGGGAAAGGCGAGATTTAACCCACGCTGCAGCCGTAGGTCGTCGATGCTGTCACGGTAGTGGAACCACTGGGCGCAAGTTGAGCATTGCAATGTGGTCCGGCACGAATGTGACAGAGCGGTAGCAAGATGAAGCGAAGCAGGTGATTTGGGCGGGGGAAAACGAGGGTTGGAGGCGAAGAGTGCGAGTCGATGGGGCCAGTGTGGGCGACGAAGAGGTGGCGATGATGTCGATAGGTGGTCGACGTTCCTGGACCCGGCTAGCTGAAGAGGCAAGCTTTGGACAGGCAGATGCGGTCGAGATCCAGACGTAGCACAGGCGCTACGGATCGGGCGAGCTGCCGTCGGAGTAAGCGGCCGGTACGCCTCTGATTGACAGGCGCGAAGAGGGATAAGCTATGGTAGGTAGCGCGCGACAGAACACGGCTGAGGACGGAGAGAGCTGGAGAACGGGGGAGATGGCGATTGAGCGCGGTGCAGGCCAGGAGGGTGACGGGAGCGCAGGCGGAGAGGATGGAGACAGGAAACGAGAGCAATTGGATGGGGATGACCACGGACAGAAGGACGCTGTGCCCAGCATCGAGCGACGAAGCGACGCAAAAGGCACACGCGCGCAGCGAATCGACGCCGCGCGGGAAAGGGTTGCAGAGGATCCAAGAAAGCTGGGGGCGGCCGCGTTGTGTGAGCGGTGTGTGTTGGGCAGATGCCAGAGGCGAAGGGAGAGGGAAAGAGGGTGAGAGAGCGAGGGAGGGCGAGTAAGTGATGGCAAGAGCGGGAATGGAGGCAGGAGTCGCAGAGCGAAAGCGAATTGCAGACGCTAGAAAGAGGACAGAGACGGCGGAGGGCCAGCGAGACGATCACACAGACAGTCGGGTTGCGCAAGTGCGTGTGCGTGCGCGTGTGAGTCCGTCTGTCTGGTTTGCCAGTCCAGTCAACGCAGTCGGCGAGGGAGGGGTGTCTGTTTGTCTGCGAGAGAGAGAGAGTGTGTGTAGGTGGGTAGAGGCCGTCCGGCTGTGTGAGAGTGCGTTCTCCGTTAAGAGTGTTTGCCAGTCCGTCGGCCCCGTCGCACGCAATGCCGTGGTGGGAGCAGCTCAAGGGTTGGGGTGGCAGCAGGACCTGGCTATCAAAAGAAGAAAACAAGTCGATGCCAGTCGCCTTCAGCAGAACGAAAAATGAAGCGCCAGCGAGCCCAGTCGGTTTCCCTTCACTCGCTCCCTCGGGCGACCACGTGTGGGCGGCGCCCCGTCTCCCTTGCAGCCCAGCAGCAGCAGCAAACCCGTGGAGCGATCGGCGGCATGAGACCGCGCTAGCGCCAGCAGCACGTAGCTTGACGCTACTGTAGGACGGACCATGCTCGCGACGGGCGCTAAGCCGCTGCGGGCCCGGCCTGGACGTGCGGTGCTGTGCTGCACTGTGCGGTGCTGTGCTTCGATCTGCGCGGCGCTGACTGCTGGGCCAGAACGCCGCCGCGGCGGAGGCGTTCCCAGTCTCTGCTGGCGCCCTGCCCTCTCCCAAATCCAGGCACGCCTCCCCGCGCCAACCACACGCCCACCCAAGGCTGGCGCTGGCACGCTCGCCCTCACAGACACACAAACACACAAACACACATGCGCAGTTCACGTACCCAAGCGACGGCATCCCCTAACAACGCCTGTTCTACCCGTCCTCCCTCTTCCCCCGTCCTCCTCGCTTGCTCGCTTGTGGAAGCAAGTCCACAGCACAGTTGCATCGCTGGCAAAGCAGTGCCCACCCCTCCGCCCTCTCCCCCCACACACGCCTCCTCTTCTCGCTTGCTGGCTTTTGCCTGAGTACTGCTGCAACGCATCTCCTCCCTAGTCTGGCTCTTCCTGGTCTGTACGACGTCCTGGCCTTGCCTTTCCTCATCTACTTGCCTGACCTGTCTGCACAAATCGTCCCTGTCCAGATCCTCCCTCGCCTGCTGTTCTTCATTCGCTTCCCACGCATGATTGCCACAGTCCTTCAGCTGTGCCTGGCAAAAGCCACCTTTTTGCTGCTCTGCCCTTGTCAGATGCTTTTCCGCCTCGATCTGCCTCGCCCCAAGCCTTGGTCCTAGCTGACACAGAAGAAAAAAACAAAACCAAAGAGACCTTTCGGAGCAGCACTGTAGGCCTTGTCCGCGAGGCTGGCGCAAACCACCGCATCTATCCCGTCCCTGTCCGTCTATCGCAGATGCGCCCCTATGTCGGCCCAAAAGGAGCAAAACCCCGTCCGCTGCGCTGCTTCTTTCTCCGTGTGGTGGTTGTGGAGCCCAAACTCCCGTCGAGTGGCGCCAATGACAATTCCCCGCCCGTCAGTGTTCGTGCTTTTTGCTGCCGTTTTGCGTCCCTCTGCCTGCCTCAACTGTCCGCCACCGAACGCAACCCAATGTATTGTCTTTGCCATCATTCCTTCGTATTGCTTTATTCCTCGTTCCTCGTTCCTTCTCCTCTCCTTTGCTTTTTTTATTTTACCATTCTCTCGTCTTCCTCTTTGCTTCGTGTGCCGGCCTCCACCCAGCCTACATCAAGGTTCTACCCAGCCCTTTCGCTTTCCCTGACAGTGGCCCGAAGCCCGTGCCATGGTAAGACCTTTGACGGACATACCGTCCAATCGATGGGTCCGCTCACCCTCGAAACAAAATCGCCCGAACAGAAAGGCTCATGGAATCTGCATCCACATCTGTGCCAGGGGGTGGGTAACAAATGGCTGATCGATCGGCTTTGTTCGACGCCAGCCAAGGCCAGACGCTACTTTCCGCCTTAACTTGCACCAAAGTACCCAGACTATGCTGCTATTCTTGACGCTGTACCTCCTTACGGCTCAAATCTTGACTCGTCTTTTTTTTTTTTTTTTTTTGGTTCCGCTATGAATGCAGTGTTCACCACTCTCTAATCTCTTACACACTCTCTATCTCGGTGGATTTTTTTTGGAGGGGGAGGGGCGTTGTTTGTTCACCCTGACGACAGTTTCCGCTCGCTTTCGCTGGAACATTGCAGCACGGCACACCATAGTTAAAAGAAACTACCAGCCAGCCGTGTTGGCATCGCCCATTGCTGTTGAGTTCTGGAATCGCCGACCTTCGCCCTTTTGATGTGGGCCTCCGCAGGCCCAAAGTCGACTAGCTCCGCATTTCGGCTGCTGAGCCTAATCCCGTAAGTGACCGAGATAATCCATGGACTTTTGATCGGGCCGTTCTTTCGCGCACAGCTTGTTCAAAGCATGGGCATCTCTAGCGTGGCCCTGCTCGCGAGCGACACGACGCAAAGTTCCTTGCTGTTATGAATGGCATATGCGAAGAATGATAATGTGGAATCGCAAACGTCGCGACCCGGCGGGGGTTGTTCGCCATGCTGCAACCCGCGTCCGTCTCGTTCCTTTTTCTTTTTCTCTTTCTTTTGGCGAGGTTGATCATCGTCGAAGCTTTCCTTGATCGTCTCTATTCTTTGCCTGACACAGACGATTGGTTATTGGTACCACTACTGTGACATGCTCATCTCCACACGACCAGCCGTGACGCAGATCAAGCCACCATCAACACACGACCGTTTTGACTCAGCGCACGAGACAAGGCGAGGAAAAAGAAACAAAAAGAGGGCTTGCGGGCGTTTTCCACACACGCATCGCCTTCTCGTCCTGCACGCAGGTTGGCGAGACTGAAGAACGGAGCGGAACAGTTCATGTTTGGGAAACAGAGCCTACGGATCAAGATGATTTGGGCGATCCCAGCAGGTCAATTTCCGTGGGTGCAAGTGAACAGGGGCCTCCCGTCGATCTCCAGCACCCAGCGAGCTGGGTTGTTGCGAGATCCAATAATTCGTGGCTCGACTCTCAGCAAGATCGGATCTCTCCTCGCGGCAGGGGGCTCTGCCGTGAGGGCATAGCGTGTTTGCCCGTCCCTCGTGGCCCACCACGAGTCTTCGTTTTTTGATCGGCAGTCCAGAAAAGAAGATCTCCGCGACGGCGACCAAGAAAGTGCTTCTTCACTGCGCGCTTGAATTCCAAATACTCGTACGTCGCTCCGCATGAGTCCCGCCCGTTCTTGCAGGTCCCGAGAGAAAGCTCTGGAGCAAGTCGAAGTTGAGCGATCCTTACCATCTCGTCTTTTTGTGGAGTGGAGGGCGCGATGGCGAAGTGGCAATGCCGTGAACGCGTGCTGCTCCGTCAAGCCAGTGTCTCTCGTCCGTGCTTTAGCTTTCGCCGACTGGTTTCGGGACAGACGAGATATGGTCGGCCGAGACTGTTGCTTGACGACTGGGCTGCAAAGAGCATCATTGGTCGCCCACGGCGAGCGAAAAGGACGGGTGCACCCATGTCGTCATTGACACGACGTCGTCGCTTAGCAGTGCCGCTGTCTGTCAGCACGCTGTGGGCTTTTCTGCCTACACACACGGAAGACAACCAGCAACACACAAGATAAAAGCTTTCGACTCGCAGCGGGCACAAGTCATGGCACATGCACGACGGACCAGAGCAAATGCGGTACATGGTGGTCGAAGCTGAGGCAAACCTCACGCGCTAATGCATGTCTGTATGGACATCTGTTATTCAGATGAGCCATCAGACGGGGATCACGGCTGGCCCTCCTGCGAGCTGCAAGCTACGCAGCCTTCCAGTTCCCTCGACTTTCCGAGGTGATATACATTGTACCCAACCATCTCGCCAATGGTGCAGTGACCACCAGCGAAACGTATGACAAAGTCGTTTGGACAGGTCCGTCGCTGCTCACTATCGCACGGGAAGGGAGTTCGTCAGGATTGTAGACCAATTCTTCCCTTTTCTTTCTCTTCCGTTTCGTGAAACTGACCTGCGCAAGCCGTGCATTGTCGACAGGTACAGCACCGGAAGTATCTTCCATTCCCTCGCAGTCCTGTACCCCACCTTCCGTCTCACATGACATAAATCTCGTGTCGACGCGCAACAACGCCTTCAACTCTCCATGTCCCACTTCTGGGGGATGCAAGATTATGCAGGCGAGAGTCACACTTATTTCCAATGGGGGCATACCTAAGCGGACCGATTGGTTCGACTGCGGGAGTTAGTTCCGGTGCATCAAGGTACGATCGTGGCCGCAGCAACGCGTGTTGGGAACCATCGACCCCCCTCCCTCCCTTCTCTCGCCTTTGGCAAAAATCATGGCAATCCACAAGACTCCGATATGAGCGTGGGAAGCTTTGTCGACGCAGATCTCTGAAATGGCACTCGGTTCAACATCAGGGGCCTGTTTTACCTTGTCACCCTTTCCACGGTTTGTCGTGCGCGCGTTCCGCTGCAGGACGACGAGCCGTTTCGGCTCATGTCGACTTTCTCCCTTTGTCCTGCGGGATCCGGTTCGCGAAAGCGTTCACACCTTCCTGTGGATGGCAAACACTAGGCGGCATTGGCTCTGTGGGCAGTGATGATCTTTGGGTAGGAAGCAAGCGGGCGTGCATGTTGCTCCATTCTCTTCATGCAACAGTCGTCCGACATTTCCCATATGCGGAACTCAGCCAACGCAAATAAACGCCCATGCGAACGAACACGTTCGTCTTCTTCCTCGTTCTTCACCATCGTCAGCGCGGAAGGGGCGGGTCTCGCTCAGCTTTCGCGCGTTGCCACAGACCTATCCCACCTGTATTTCTGACGTACGACACATCACAAAAGGGACCTGATCTTACAAACAGAAAAAAGGTATCCATCCTCTGTGAACTTGGGGTTTTTGAAATTGGATTCAGCTCAATCGCGGGCAGCCTGACGGAAATGCAGTCCGTTGCTAACGTGGGAATCGTCGAGAGACGGGGGCATGCTCTCTCGCGTGTGGGTTCAGCAGAACGTCTCTTTTGCAATCTCGACGATCAACACGTGCTGTTCACAACTCCCAAGAAGGAACCATGCGCCCGGGATTAGATTTTGATGTGCCTATATCGTTGTTTTTGTTTTCCCTACGTCGACATAGAAGATTGTGTCGAGGTCAGTTCATCCTGCTCTTAACGTAATGCTGGAGATGAAGCGCTGGCGACATCACGGCCGTCTTTGAAAAGCGAGTGGCTGAAAACAGCGTCTAACTTAGCCCTTCCTTCGCGTTGTTTGCCCGTTGCATCGATGGTTCGGAAACCATTTTTGCCGTTCTATTTTTTTTTTAAAGCCCCTCCCTCCCCTTGACTTTTTGTGAGTTCCGCTGACCCTAGTCAAAGCATTTCCCATCCGCAACGGCGACGCTATTTCGAGCGGATATTGATCCGACATGGGCAATAGTAGGACGCTGCAGCAGCTCATCGACATTGCGGCCTAGCCGCTAGGAGAACACGCTGCCGCTCGCTCATTCTCCGTTAGCTGGACAAGAACTCCACCGGCGGGACCCGCTCCAAAGACAAAAAAGGGCCGCTCTCAAGGTTACTTGCTGCGTCGTCTCGGAGTCCAGCTCGATCATGACTAGAATGGAAGAAGCACGCTGTTCCTGCGTAAGAGCAGGACGGCTTTGCAACGTGCCCATCTCTTCCCACCGAGCTGCCATTGACCGCACGACGAGCACTCATTTCTGACTTTTGCCTATTCATTTCCAGTGCGCAATGCCAGCTGTGAGCAAATCTGGATCATGTTGCTTGCGATTGACCATGGCTTCTCTGCCTGACCCCGTGCTCTCGCCCGTTCAAACATCGCTGAACAACCATTGCCAAGTGACGTCGGCGAGAGGCGTGTAGAGTAGATCAAAGTTGGATGACTACTTCACACGTAGCAAGAGTTACAATTGAGCACTCTGAGTCGAGACGTTTGAGGAAAACAAGAATAAGGCGCTTACAGGGCGGTGTTAGAATTACGCTTAAGTTCTATACTGAAGGAGATGGAGGTGTTGTCCCTCTTAGCTAAAGAATTATCGTACACATGCGTATGTATATATGTATATGTGTATATTATTTCATCAAGGGCCGTTTCAAAACCCATCCACCCGCCCATCCGATCCGGCCCCGCCAATACGCGATTACGCCCATTTCTCTTTTGTTTAAAATATCAGATCCAAAACGTGACGAATGTTCATGTTGAGAGAATGGTTGCCCCCCCCCCAATACCCGAGTTCCTCCGCCAAAAGATGGCTTGGCAAATGGAAAGGGAGGGGGAGAGGGAAAGAAAAAAAAAAGTAAGGAAGTAAGGCGTGGTTATCTATTCCGACGTTGTAAGATGCGTCCTTCTCGATCCCAGCGTGAGGATCGGGCCCACTAAGAAGGGTAGGATTGGAAGACTAAACGAAGAAAAGAAACAAAACGAACTCCCGGAGATGGATCTGGGCATCTCGATGACGCGTACATGTAGGGGGCCATAGGTGATGCCCAAAACAAAAAAAAACCCCACTGGTGCCATTGGTGGGGGAACAAAAGAATTTCTCTCGATGAAACGCCGATTATGCTGGATGATGCGTGCTGAAGTCAAAAGTTCGAACTGTAATTCCTCGATCCTGGAAGAGGAGGCATAGGTCCGGGGATGGCGATTGTGTTTCGTTTCCGATGGGCGTAGGCGGGCCGCTTGGCCATGACGCTCTCAAGCTCCTTGAGCATGCTGCCCTCGCGTTCGCGTCTCTCCTTGAACGAGGCCATGCGCTCGCTTTCCTCCTTCAGACGTGCGATGCGTTGCTCACGAGTGAGCGAGAAGCGTGTCTTTGGGTTTGCGATGGCCTCGAATATCTCCTCATCGCTGTTTGAGCCCGCGATGGGGCTGTCCGAGCTGGCGAACGAGAAGCGATTGTGCAACGGCGCTTCGCCGTTCAATGCTCTGAGAGCGTCCGAGGGTGTGCCACCTACAGACTCATCGACGGCCGTCAAGCCGCCCAGCGACGGTACCGGAGAGCGTAAGCCCGATGACGCTAACGATATTCTTCTCGATTCGCGGCGGTCAATGTTGAGCACCAGGCTGGCCTTGCCACTCTCCCAAGCTTGCACCAACGCCCTCAGATCTTGACCAATGGCGTCGTATTGTACCATTAGCCTCGGGCCCAAGTCTGAGAGATCGTCTGCTTCGTCGATGCTCTTGATTGACTCCTCGCGAAGGATCTGCATCTTGGCTTGAAGGCCTCTGATGCCGGATGACAGAGCGCTAAGCTTCTGTATCTGAGCTCTGAACTTCTGGCGTTCGGGATCCCTCGCTCGGTGCGGCGTAGCTGGTGTAGGAAGGACGAAAGTCTGTTCCTCGTCCAGCAGTTTGTTCATCTTCTCCGCCCAGTCACCGCTCACAGCTGCTAAGCGTTCCATCGTGTCGACGGCCGTCTTCCATCGATCAAAGTCTGGACGCGCGCCGTCTGCTTCCATGGACAGAAGCGCGCAAAGGGCGACGCGTCGCAAGATATTGAGCCGTGCTTGCAATATTCTCAAAGCCTTGAGGGACTCTGGGTCCTCAAACTCTGAGGTTGAAAAGCCTTGGTAGGCCTCAGTGATGTCTTGGTACGTGATCTCGTAGACGTCCAGGTATTTGTCAAGATCATCCTCCGAAATCAGGTCTCGCAAGTCCGAGCACGCATCGAGGAAAGGTGGTATGCTCGCTGCAAATGCACCCTTCAAGCATCGTCGTATCCGGGCGCACCGTCTCCCCTGGCCATCGTCATCCATTCTCGAGATCGGGGGTAGTGGCGTTCCTATTCTGTAGCCCTTCGACACCAGTTCCACCTCTTGCACAAGTATGAGCGCAGCAGAAGTTGACGCCTCGAAGGCTTGCAAGTTCGTGACAAGCACGGACGCGCTGTTTACAGCATTCTGTCTTAGGTTCTGCAACCACCGACGTCTTGCCCACGCGTACAGAACCATGGCCGCTGCGATCAGCACTGACAAGACAATGAGCGCCCTTCCCGTACTGAAGCCACGCGCTCTACCGGCCCTTGCCCAGTGAATAAGCCACACGACGGCAAAAGACGTGGTCGCCGTCAAAAATGCGCCAGTTACGCTTGTGGCAGTGGCTTTATACTCGTTCAGAGGCTCGTTTGTACCGTCGGCACTGGTCTGCATAGGCTTGGGGGGCACAAATCCTTGGTTTTCAGACAGCAGCTGCGACGCGACCAAGATGTACCGGAAGTGCTCTAGAAATCGCGCGTTGTCCGCCCTTCCTAACCTTGAATTTACCGCCCTCGAGCACACTTCATGCATCCTCGCTACGGGGCCTTCGCTTGGTATCTTCAACTTCAGCGGCTGCGGAAGCCGGTGCCGGATGCTGCGCCCAACCGTGGGTCTCTTGGGTGCAAAGCTTGAGGCGAAGACCGCGTCATCGTTCGTCGTCCTCGACTCGGCCACCGACGGGGCGGAGGATCTGGCGGGTGAATTTGGTTCAGAGGGTGGAGTTGCCGTGATCCAGGGCTCGTGACCGTCGTTGTCGGTCCTCTGACCTTCGCCTGCATAATGGCACGCCTTTAGCATCCTAGCCAGCAACACTACCACTTTAACGTGTAGCGAGATGTACAGCATGTCGTCGCGTCGGCCACATCACCACCGTCACCACCACCCATGACCGTGTCGTATGACGCGCTGATTTGGGGGGGCTTGTGTCTTAGGCGAAGTGCAAGGGTTTTGCGCGCCGAGGCAAGGAAACGAAGGCAGTGCTGAGACGGCGGAGGTTGGTGTGTGTGTGCGCGGGCGTATGTGTGTTCGTGTGCATATATGTTTGTGCGTGTGTGGTTGTGTCGGCTTGCAGGCGGAGAGGACAGTCGAAAGGAGGATGCGGCAGGGTGTGGTGTACGTGGAAGTAT
This sequence comes from Verruconis gallopava, assembly GCF_000836295.1. Taxonomy (NCBI): domain Eukaryota; kingdom Fungi; phylum Ascomycota; class Dothideomycetes; order Venturiales; family Sympoventuriaceae; genus Verruconis; species Verruconis gallopava. The sequence continues at coordinate 585,001 of NW_015622140.1, read as the reverse complement.
GCAAGAGGTAACTAACCTTCAAGGTAGGCTGCCAGAGGCGAGCTTTCCGGTATGATGGTCTCCATATGAAGATTGTACCGGCGTGGAGATCTCGTGAAAAGCCGATATTAAGTCGGGGCACTGCGGTACGGGCAGGGCATGCTCTCTCTCTAAGCCGAAAGCGTTACAGTTGCCGAGCGCTCGCCGCGTTGACTCGTGAAGCGATGGGTGATCGACCGCAGGCGACGGCTCGTGGAAGCAAAGGGAAGGAAGTCTCGAAGAAGGCTCGTGAACGCGACGGCTCCGGGGGGAAGATATGGGGTTGCAAATGGAGACCGCCAGAGTGCGCGCGCGTAGAGTCGCTGGACAGGATGATGCGCCGTCTCAGAGGTGCGGTCAATCTCGCAGGCTGCTGCATGAGGCGGTGCGAACGGGTCCAAGGGGCGATCATCGGCCGTTTTGCCTCCCTCCGCCCCCCGCCCAATGCTGGCTACTGTGGTAGACGAGAGGATCGTTTTATTAGTCCGTCTGTTCGGAGCAGCCTTCGCTCGTTTTCCTCGGCGTCCCCTGTGTTCGCTCTCGCCTCCTGCTTCGCGGCCTGCACGCAGCGCTCGAATTGCACGGTGCTCTTCCCTCTGCTTCTGGCGTGCTGTGTGTACAATCTGCACGTGAAGCACTCACAGCTGTGCACCGTCCTTCCCGTCAGGTGGCTCTCCCCTCTGCAGAGACGAGCGACGAAAATAACGCATGGAGAATCATGGACCTGGCAGCGCAAGGATGGTGGATGCTACGCTTGTTTGAAACACCACATGGCCAGAGCCGCAATGCCTCTTCATTTCGTGTCCAAGGCACAGATCACCACGAATCTCCGAACGCCATTCACGCACCGCAGAACACCTAAATCTGGGTGCATGGACCTCGTGAAGCACCAAACATGGTGATGTTTCGTCGTGCGTATTTACAATGACAAGAGCCTCGGAATGCCTCAAGCTATGACAGGCTCCGAGGAAAATGATGACATGATCCTTCTCTCGCGTCCGAATGAACACGTCTTCATCGTATAATCTTTCTGCATGGCACCAGCCTCTCTGGTCGCTTTCAGTCGCCCATGCGTCGAATTCAGGACTTCATACATGTATTCAGACTCGCAAAAAGGAGCCGTTGACTACGCATCCAGTTTCACCTACGTCATGCCGAGCCACCATGTCTACAAAGGAAATATCACGGGTCAATCGAGAAATTTCTCAGGCGCAATTTCATCTCTAAAAGGGATGATCAGCGATTCATCAGCTGCACGAGGTATGTGGGCTGTTAAACATGCTTTCTTTGTCTTCGCAAAGGAACATCAAAGCCAAAGATGTGAGAACAGTTCTGCATGTAACATGCAAAGGCAGTTAGTATCGCATAAGTGCGAAAGCGTTGGATAGAGATATACGCTCAATGTTTTTTTTTCTGTGTATTATTCCGCTCCGAGATAGACTGGCCGTGAAGCCAAAGTTCGCTCGATAGCCAAGAGGCACCGATGCATATACCGACAAGGCACTGTGAAACCCTCAGCCTCGTGTACACCAGTAGTTTACATGAAAGAAAAGAAAGCAAAAGAAAAAGGTGGAAGAGTCGTGCTGCCAGCTTTCATTCCCAACTGATGCCCGTGCCCGAGTCCCGTCGTGGACAGGGTCTTGTATGGAACAGAAGCGTTCATCGATCTCTTCAATAGCCTTTGTCACCGTTTACCATGACTCTTTACCAGGCATCAACATCGTAGTACTCCTCGCTGAAATAAGTAATGACGCAGGTTCTGTCCCCAAACTTGCGGCCGGCAAGTGCAGCAAGAGCCTTTTGCGCTGCTTCTACAGTCTCGAGCTTGACGTAGATCTTGCCAACACCAGGTGATGTTCTTGCCCCCGCAGGGCGCGGAATCTTAATGCTGAGGACCTTGCCGAACTTAGAAACTTCTTCTACAACATCTTCACGGATGTCTGCATCGACCACGTTAGCGATATGCACCGAAAAGCAGTATTGCCACACGTACCTTCAACATCGTCATCCCGAATGAGTTCTTCAGGAGTGACCATATTGAGCATCTGCAGCACACGAGTCTTCTCCATTGTGGTAGAAACAGTGCCGGCTAGCAGTGACATTGCGTTGACTCCCATGTCGGCTGCAACCTGTTCCTGACCTAGACATGCGCGCTGAAGTTTGATGCTCAAACCGCCAATCTCCATACCATTCAGACCTTCAAACGCAATATTTGTTGTTTCTGGGTTAGCATACTCGCAGAAAGCAAAACCCTGCCGGTTTAGTAAGTATTTAAAACATCGACACACCAATTACAAACTCACTCGAGATTGCCCACTGTCGTCCACGGCTAGAGCCAATGCTTTCAATGGGCCGATGGCAACCAGGAGCTGTTTGATCTGCTCCTCGTCCAAGAATGGAGCGAGGTTTGTTATGAGAATCTTCTCGGTTGTGTCAGGTACTTCGTTAGAAATCTCTTCAGACTGCACGTCAGACGGCGGCGAAGGAGTAGGACCGATATAGTCTTTGGGACGCTTGACTTGAAGACCGGACGATCCATTTGCCGTGCCATCCGCTGTGTCCATGCTCTCATCGGTCATTGAGATTCCGTCAAGCGCCAATGCAACTGTAGCGTCGCCAGGATTCTTAAACTCAAGCAGGGCATGATTGCCTGCCTTCGAAATATGTGCCGCTTGGCAAGGGTCGCTGCTCTTGATCAGGTTGATACCATTCAATTGCAAGTTGAAGAAGTTCACGAGGTCTTCCTCGGTCACTGATTTGGGAATGTTGTACACGAGCAAACGCTTCGCTTGGCGTGCCATGGTTGGTTTCAGAGCAGAAGTTGCTGCCAAATTTTGCGGCTGGCTAACGAGAGCTTGCAGGCGTTGTGGATCCATAGGCTGTTGACGAGGCGCACCAGGCAGTGGGAACATACCAGACAACTTTGCCTGCTCTGCTGTAATATTCTCATAACCAGGTGGCTTAATGTCCCACTGTGTCATACGCCGTTGCCGTTCCAGAATAGGTACTACGTCTGTTAAATCCGGCGTCGGCTCTCGCTTTTTTACTGGGGGTGTAGCACTGCGTTTCCTCTCTTCCCGCCGGCCACCGCCATAAGCATCGCGTTCACGACGGTCTCGTCCGCCGCCACCTCTTCGGTCATCGAAGTCCCTTCGTCGGTCGTCATCCCTATCGCGCCTGGGACCGCGATCTCGGTCCCAGCCTCCGCGATCGTCACGTCTATCTCGTCTGGACTCATTCTCACGCCGGCTTGAGCTATAAAAATCTGGCTCATCTCGTCTACTCCGATGTCCTCGGGGGCTCCTAGATCGACGTCTTTCACGGTCGTCATCGCGTCGTCGATCGCGTCTATCGTCTCGGTCTCTCGGTCCGCGGTCGTCCTATTGGTAGGGGAGAATGTTTAGCTCACTTACGTGTACACTATGCAAAGCGTCTTCACAAATGAAGAACGCACGGCGACGACTAGCTTTCTTCTTCAAAGTCCATGGACTAACAGTGCGCTCGAGACAAAGATTCATTAAGAGTAAGTTCGGATAGCAAAGCCTCGGTCTTCTCGGCTCTACCGTGCTGCTGGGTGCTAGACAAGAAAAGATAAATACTCACTCTGTGAGAACGAGAGTAACGGTCGTCACCTTAGTACAACAAGTCAGCCGAGTTGTCATCGCCAAACAGCCACGAGGAAAGATTCCAGCAGCCCCCATACTAGACACTGCCATTCCATATATTTCCGTCATCGGTAACGCGAGAGAAGGTGGTAGGAAAAGAACGAGGTGGGCTCACCGTTGCGAGAGCTGTCCATCTTCTCGGCTGTCGTGCAACAAGTGGACAAACTCGGAGCGATCACACGAAATAACTTCAGGTCGTGCACGGCCCGTTAATTGACTTAAGGGTGACGGCAACGACGCAATGAAGGGGAGAACGTCGCTGTAGCGATGCAAAAGTGATGTTGTCGTCAAAGGAGCCCGTCACGTAGTGAAGCTGCGCGAAAACTTGCGGCTCCAGCATGGGACGTGCGCCGCTTGCCTGATTTGACGCCGCGGGCTGGACCCTTGAGATAGTCTGGGGAAAACCGTGAGGCATCGCGAAGTACTACATCTTCTCCTGAGCCGCTGCTGTAGGCGCCTCAATTTCTCCATTCCTAGGCTTAGGAGCTTCGTAAAGCATCGGATTTATAGATTTCATCCTCCGCTCTGGCTCGATTAGCATCCCCTGTTGCGCGCAGCCTGCAGTCTTCGTTCACATCCCGCCTGTGTCGTCGCCAATATTCTTTGCATTTCTCCACCGCAACCGCAACACGATACATGGCTGAATGGCATAAGCTGCCCGTCAGTTTGACCGAGCTATGTATTGACACAACGCTTCGTTGCGGCCAAAGTTTCAGGCAGGATATAGGGCATCTCGGCTTCACTCCAGCCTAGCTGACTCTTCACAGGTGGCGCAAAGCAGAAGATGGCACATGGTCAGTGGCCTTGCACGGCCGATTAATCTCACTGCGTCAGGACCCGGAGCATTTGCACTATCGAGCCATATGGCCGAAGACAGTCTCAGCTATTGCGACCCCGCCGCGATCAAGATCGAGCCCCGCCGACGGAGTCGAGCACGATGGCGACGACACATTGGAATTGCTCAAATATTATTTCAACCTGACGCATAATCTAGGTGATCTATATGAGCAATGGGCAGCTGGAGACGCAAACTTCAGGAGAAAAGCGCCAAGGTTCACGGGTGTACGCATTTTGAAGCAGGATGCTTGGGAGGCTCTAGTTGGGTTCATATGCTCGTCAAACAACAACATAACGCGTATATCTCAGATGGTATCGAAGCTATGTATGCATTACGGGCCTTTCATTGCCAGTCTGGATGGCGAGGCCTTCCACGACTTTCCGCAGCCAAGTGCGCTTTCGGGCGCAAAAGTCGAGCAGCACCTGAGAGAGCTGGGCTTCGGCTATCGGGCGAAGTATCTGCACCAAACTGCGATCATGATCGAAGAAAGGGGAATGGACTGGCTCAATGGGCTGCGCAATCCAGAAAGCCCCGTTTTTGGCAGGGAGCCTAAGCCTGCTGGAGAGCTAGTTGAAGGTGGACGGGAGGGCTATAGGCAGGCGCACGAACAGCTTCTCGAGCTGCAAGGTGTCGGTCCAAAGGTTGCAGACTGCGTTTGCCTGATGGGCTTAGGTTGGGGTGAAGCCGTGCCGGTCGATACACATGTCATGCAGATTGCGCAGCGAGACTACAAGTTCGCCAAAGGCAAGCACTCGAGTTTGACGAAAGCCACATATGACGCCATAGCAAACAAGTTCCGAGCCTTATGGGGCAAAGAGGCGGGATGGGCACATTCTGTTTTGTTCACCGCGGACCTGAGAGCATTCTCAGAGCGCTTGGTTGAGAAAATCGAAGCCGTGGACGCAAAAACCACCATCAAGACCGAAGACAGAGCGATTACGGTTAAGACTATTGGGCAGGAGACTAAAATAGTAAACAAGCGCATCAAAGATGAGCTTGATGCAGAAGAGCGTCAAATACTGCAGCTATCTGCCAGGTCGGTAAGGGCAGCCAAGCGGAGAAGGAATGTATAATTTGTTCATTAGAAGTCCCCACAAACAAAGTCTGTATGTCCTGACGGGCGAAAGAAAGAGCTGGTCTCACACTTCGCCTTGAATGCAAATCATTGCCAGCTGTATCTGAGAACGGCCTTGTTGGTCATTGTTTAAGCTTGAATTAAGGTCCGCGGCTAGTGGCTTAACATTGTAGATCCTTGTACGTGCAGGACGAGGTGCAGGTGCATGCCTAACCTTTTATACGTCATCTCTCACCGAATCGTGTTACAGCACGTTAACACCTACTGCACTCTTGTCTACTGCGAATGCAGTATACAGAAAAAAAGGAGGGCAGGCTATCTCTTATCAAAAGATTCTCATTGCATTACGAAACAAGCACGGTGAGTGAACTGCGGTTGCCTAGCTCGCTACGCAAGGTCCGCGGTGGACACCCCAGGTTTTGGGCGTCAGAGAACGGCGCATGGCTCTGGCAGCGGAGCTGGGTTGCTAATATACGAACTGTAGTCTGCTTCTAAGCCTGGACGGCAGCACATCCGCACACAGGTTTTAAAGTCCTATGCGCCTGCGGCGGAAGTCGACATCTAAGGCTATGGAGGGGCATCATCATATGCCACGATACTTCCGAGATGAAACGAAGGAGCCGCGATCAAGAGACGCGAACAAACAGCTTGTTGCGTCGCTGACACGGCTGGTGAACAACTATCCTCCCCAATCACTGCAGCCTGGTGGCGGGCTTTACTATGGTCCAGGTGCGTCTTATCAACAGGATCTCTTCCCCTTAAACGGGGCAACTGACTATGGCCTCGACACGAAGTGAGCATATCATACCTGTTCTTCGTACTGTCGAGAATCTACGAGGATCTCGAAATCGAAGGAGCAAAGCTTGGCATTTGGGCCGCAGCCTATTTGAAACAGGCTCAGAACCATATGAAGATATACCCAGGTCCTACGATCGAACGGTGCGGCGTGAGCGACGACATCATGGCCATGGTCGCGATGGACGCGGCGTCGACGCGAGACCCTGACCTCGTCAAGGACCTGTGTAACTTTGCCAGAGTAACGAGCGATCCCGATGCGGGCAATGAATGGCTGTACGGACGAGCCGGGTATCTGTATCTCTTACGCTTAGTGAAAGTGTGTTTCGCAGATGACGTGGGGATCAAGGAGCTGATAGACGACACGGAAGACGAGGTCATCGAGGCCATAATGAACAGTCCGCGGCCGTGGAAGTGGCATGGCAAAGCATATGTGGGCGCTGTTCATGGCGCTATAGGCATCATCACGCAAATCGTGTTGAGTGATGCATCGTGGGCACCAGAACTCGAAGCAGAGCTTGGCGCCCTGCTCAGCTACCAGTACGACAGTGGAAACTGGCCGTCTTCGATCCCGCCTGGCAAGGACCGGCTTGTTCAAGTCTGTCACGGCGCGCCGGGATTCGTGATATCCTTGCTGTCCATTAAAAAGTTTTTCCCCAAACTGGAGCAGAAGATCGACAAGGCCGTTGCGAAAGCTCGCGAGTGCATCAAGGAGCGCGGGCTCCTGACGAAAGAGCCGTGCCTATGCCACGGCATCTCTGGCAACGCGCTCGCGCTGGAGGACAAGGACTTTGAACATTTCTTGTCGTTCAGTACGTTTGCTTCCTTTTCTTAAATTTGTTTTTTGGTGGCTCGCATCTGGTGCGTAGTCGCGATCGCGATGCTGACGGACCCACGTGTAGCTACAGGGCACGAAATGAAAGGACTGGATAAGGATGGGTTGCTTGAGAAGTCGGACGACCCAGCGTCTTTGTGGACGGGTGAGGCCGGGAGAGCATGGGCTTGGGCCGTCGCGGACCGTGGATTGGAGAAACGTTTACTTGGCTACAACGATGTTTGAGGACTCGATCTCCAGATATAGATTGACAGACGGGTGCGTACGTTCGGAATAAATTACTGCGCCATGTCGTTCGTTTCTAGCGGGCTGACGGTGAATTTTGACAGACGCCAGACGGACGCAGTCGGCAGAGGCGTCCGTCCGACGACGACGGCGCACACGTGCAGCAAGTTGTTTTGGGTCGTGTGCCTGGGACTGTTTGATGTTGGCGGAGCTTGGTACGCGCAACGCCCACGCCAGGGTTTGTATGTTTGCGGCAGAGGCGAGCCAGACGTATGGGTGCAACAAAGTGTAGACGCATAAAGATGCAAAGCAAACAACACCATTCTGGTCGTTCCTGTGATTCGTTGCACAGACCGTCTTTCCATTTTTGCTACGCAAATCGGCAGCTTTGTAGACTTGTGTCAGAAAGAGTGGTGATGGCATTGGTTCGCGTCCGCAAATTTGCCCAGGCAACGACGGACAGAACTGCGGACGGTCCAGAGAGTACGAATGGTGCAACCTGCAGACGCGAGGGATCGCATCCGAGCCATCGATGGCGCAGTAGCGACGAATGGAAACAGATCAAAAGCACGACGCATCGGTGAAGAGAGAGCAGTGCTGTAGCAGTAGAGACACACGTAGAGCAGTCGTGCCACATGCAGGACATCGATCCAGTATTCGGTGGGCGGGCTAGCCAGAGTGACGTTCCCTCGCCAGCCCCGTCGCTCGCCGTCGAAGGCGCCCGTCGTTGTTGCTACGAGCAGAGCACACACCCACGCGCGCGCACGCATACACGCATTCATACATACACAGGCACAGTACTCCGTACCCCAAGATGCGTGCCAAGCGGAGACGGCGACCGAGTGCCTGACATGCGCGTCAGGACGAGCTGGCCGGGGGGTTTTTTTTTCCTGTTCGCTGTTGACCGCGCACTGGCTGCGACATGATTGGCGCTGGGCCGGTAGCCACTGACGTGCGCAGGCTCGGATTCCCGCATGCCTCAGCCCCCCGACGGCAAATGGAGCCTGCAGGCGGGCCTGGCCTGCGAGGGGGCCGAACGGCACACAACACCAAGGCTGGGTGAGCCAGCGACGACGTGTCCGGCGAGGTTTTGCGGTGCGTGCAAAGAGCGAAATCCCGGCGCGAGCGCGTGAGAAGCGCAGAGGGGCCAGCGTGTCGACGAGCGCAGCAAGACCGGCCACGAAGAGGACGGGACGCGATTGGGCGGACGAGCCCCATCGCCGGGAGATTACATGGCTGAGCCGGCGTGGACTCACCACACGCAAACTCACGCACGCACGCTCGCTCGCTCGCTCTGGAGGTGTCGCTGGCGCTCCCCTTGCGCTCCTGCGATCGCTCTCTTTTTCTACTCTCCGGGTGCGTGTGTGCGCGTGCAAACTTCCATCGTCAAACACCGTGTTTTCCGACCGCAGTCGTTCTTTTTCATCCTGTGTTTATTCGCTGCCCGTTCCAGGCGTCCTCTCCTTTCCCTTCCGTTTCTTCCTGTTCCCATTTCCGACCAGGGTGCTTCCCTGGCCTTCTGCCGACCTACACGCAACCTGGCCCGGCACGCAAAGCAGCCAAAGGCTCAGCAAACCATCGAGCTCTTTGCCCTCCCTATCCATTCGAACTCGCCAGCGTGCTGGTACGCACCGGAACGTCAGACGTCGTCTTCGCCAAACGCCCGCCCCGCGATCGTACAGACCACGCAGCTACGCCGCTTGTTCGCTCGCTCTCCCGCGCCCTCTCCACCTTCCTTTGCTCGCTCACAACCCTCCGCCCCCGTCCGACCGCTGGAACGACACGACCGGGACCTGCCTCGCGTGTTCCCGTCGCATGCACCCATGCGATGAGGACGCTCTTCGCGTTGCCAGCCCGGCTGGCAGCCTTGGTCTTCACCGCGTCATCCTCACTCGCCTTTAGCTTCCAACAAGCCCCGTCCTCCAACCTCGACATAAGTCAGCTGGGCAGGGTCGGCGTCGCTGGTGACTTCGACGCCGTTTCGCTGTACCAATGGGTTGGTCAGTCGCAGAGCTCCGGCAGCCAAAATGGCAGTTCTTCGCTCCTTTCGCGCTTCCCCTACGGCACGTTCGCCAACCTAGACGTAAGCGACGGCATGATACAGGCAATGTGCCCGTTTGTGCTCCAGGACGGCACGCTGGCGGGCGTCGTCGTGGGTGGTAACTTTACGAGCGTGGGCGGCGTGGAATCCAACGGAGTGGCATTGTTCAACACCACGACTGCGGCCATACAACCGCTACAAGGCTTGAACGGGAGCGTGTCTGCGCTGTACTGCGATCAGAACTCGAGCACCGTCTACATGGGCGGTTCGTTCACGAGCGGCAATTCGTCCAACGCAATCGGCTGGCGGACCTCGAACTGGATAAGCCTTCCCTTCGACGGCTTCAACGGGCCCGTCAATGCAATTACGAAGTCGCCAAACGGAACCTTCATCTTTGGGGGCAGTTTTGACGGCTTAGGTAACGCGACGACACCCGAGGTGCGCGACTCACAGGTCATCCCTCTGTCATCCGCAAACATTTCCGCCACCGCAAGCTCGACCCAGGACGGCTTCAGCGACCCGCGAAACATCATTTGCAAAACGGGCAGCGAGGACGGCCCGGGCAACACCTGGCTTCTCGCAGACAACGCAGCCGGCACGTGGACGGCCGACTTTGAGTTTGGCTTCATTCCGACCAAGCTACGGCTGTACAACACGAACGAGCAAGGTCGTGGCACCAAGACGTTCCGATTCGTCGCCCAGCCGATCAACGGCATCATGAACTTCAGCTACGTCGATCCAAGCAGTGGCCAAGAGATGTTCTGTGACGCGAGATGCCCTCTTCCGGAGAACAACAAGACCGCACAGGATTTCCGATTCGTGAACATGGTGGGCATGAATTCGTTCAGCATCGATATTTCTGAATTTTACGGTGCTGGAGCTGGCCTTGCTGGCATTGAGCTATTCGAGGACGACATCTATGCGTTCGCCATCAACGATTTCAACGCCGGACAGTGTGCTGGTGTCAGTACCACTTCGGCCATTTCAACGACGACAGGACCTTGGGAGGTTACACCCTCGCATCAAAGCAACTCGGAATATCTGACAGCTCAACTCGACGGTACCACCACCACGGATTCCGCCTCGGTCGTGTTCGAGCCAAACATCGTACAGACTGGCAACTACTCGATCACGATCTTCACTCCTGGATGCATTGGCGACGGAACATGCTCCACTCGTGGCCGAGTTAACATCACCGGTGTTATGAGCAATCCGTCTGGTACCGGACCGTCTGTGCCCATCTCGACGGAGATCTGGCAAACCAACAATTATGACAAGTACGACGAGATATATCTTGGTCGAGTTGATGTCGTCAGCGGCAGTTTCCGTCCAAGTGTGACCCTCACTCCAAGCGCTGGCCAAAACGGCCCCCTCACCGTTGTTGCGCAAAAGATTCGCGCCAGTCTCCAGGTTTCTACCGGTGGTCTGAACGGCCTATTTGAATACAACCCGAATGAAGCCACCGCTTCCACGGACTTCTCAAGCTCGGTAGTTGATACAGCTGGTAACTCGCTTGGATCGACTGCTTCGATCTCGGCACTTGCCGTCGAAAACCAGACAATTTACGTCGCCGGCAATTTCTCCTCCAACATCTCAACTAGTGTCTTCGCTATTACGGATAAGATCAGCGATCTGGGCGAGGGTGGCCTCAATGGCGCGGTCTCATCGATGACTCTAAACAACTCCGTCCTCTACTTTGCTGGTAGCTTCAACGGCACGAAGGACGGTTCCACCGCCGGGTTAACTGGTGTCGCCTCCTTCAACATCACAGCAGGCAAGTGGGTCCCACTTGGGGCCGGCATCAATGGCAATGCAGATTTCGTCGTTCCATTTCTACTCAACACGACGGCCTCAAACGATCCAGAGGTTGCGATCGCTGTCAGCGGCAACTTCGATTCAATTAACGCGTTTGGTGACAACCAAGCCAAGGCCGCTGCCGGCTTCGCCATCTGGTTACCAGGTCATGCCAACTGGCTGGAAAATCTTAATGTGACCACGATCTTCTTGCAAGGCGTTCTTATCACAGGTACTAACGTACCTGGTAACCCCCCTCTGTTCGCTGGCCAGGTCTCGTCGTTTGAGCTTGCTGCAAACGGTTCATTTGAACTGACGGGTACGGGCAACACGATTCAGCAGTTCCCAGTCAGCATCACGGATACGCCTTCGCAGACAAAGACCTCGGCAAAAGCCAAGCGCGCCGTTGTGGATCAATCTACCAATGGAGTGGTCGCAGGTCTCTTCTACAACGACAATGGGCTGAATCTCACCATCTACGGCGGGCACTTCACTACGACAGCCACGAACGGCTCCACAATCACCAACCTGGCTATAGTCAATGGATCGGATGGCAACGCCGTTTCCGGATTCGCTGCTGGCGTCGACAGCAGCTCCGTCGTTGCAGCTTTGGGCACTTCAGGCACATCACTATTTGTCGGTGGCAATCTGACTGGCAACGTCAATGGACGTGAAGTAGGCGGTCTTGTCATGTACGATCTTGTCGCGAACGACTATGCTAGCCCGCAGCCGGCCTCGCTTCAAGGTTCCTCCGCTACCGTCAACGCTATCGCCCCTCAGCCGAGCACCACTCTCGTCTACGTCGGTGGAGATTTTCAATCTGCTGGGTCCTTCAACTGTCCCGCGCTATGCGTATTCGACACGAGCAGATCACAGTGGATCAGTCCTGGTGGCAACGACGTGTCCGGCTCCGTCACATCAATGTCCTGGGTGTCAAATTATCAACTCGCCATTGTCGGCAATCTGACCGTCGGTAGCAACACAAGTACCGTGATGATCTATGATACGAAGATTAACTCTGGTCAATTCCTCGACATCAACGGTCCCGCCGGCACGCTAACAGCTATCACGTCCGGTAGCTCGGATGGCACGCAGTACTGGGTTGGTGGCACGAACGTGGATGGTTCTCCGCTCTTGCAGAAGTACAACGGAACTTGGACGGCGGTTGAACCAGCGCTCGGCCAAGGTTCGGTCATTCAAGGCCTACAGGTCTTCACGACAACCCAGAATCATGGCAAATCGGATCTGCTCAACCGCAACCTCGTGCTCATGGCACTCGGTTCACTCAACGTCCCCAATTTTGGCAATGCGTCTGCTGCCATCTTCAACGGTACTACCTGGACGCCTTATGCGCTCACTGGGTCGACAACTGGTAATGGGAGCCTGAGGCAAGTCTTTGTGGAGAATCCATTCAACTTTTTCAAGAGCAGCCGTAAGTGTCTTGACTGTTCCTCCCCTTCCAGCAGATACCTAACATATGCTTCAGGCCGTTATCTCGCCATTGGCTTCGTCGTCCTAATTGGTCTCGCCATCTCACTTGGAATCATCTTCCTGCTCGTCATCGCCGGCATCTTCGCGGAAAGATATCGCCGCAAGCGCGACGGCTACGTTCCTGCGCCGCAAAACATGCCACAGGACAAATACAACAATATCAACAGAGTGCCACCGGAGCACCTGTTTGGAAGTATGAATCCGAACTCGAGACCGAGCGGACCGCTATGACGAAAACAACCTTTGACGAACATTTTCATAGACGTATTTCCAGATTCTCATATCTTTGGGACCCGCGAGCAGTCTTCTTTTCTTGTCGTGGCTCATATACCCAGCATGTCTGCAGCGCCGAGACAGAGCGACGATTTGGGCGCCTATTCAGTGCGTCTTCTCACGACCTAGCATGGAGTTCTTTCTTTTTCGTGTACTTTCCTCCAAAAAAAAACTTTTGCAAGGTGTTATTTCAGCTTTGTCAAATTCTTTTTTTTTCTCCTGCTTTGTTAGTACGGAGATCGAGCTGCAGCAGGACAGCATTTTTTTTTCGACGCAAAGCGAATTCTATCATCTTGCGACGCGAGCTTCTTTACTTCAGTGCCTCGAGCAAGCGGCCATTGTGGGCTTGCACGAAGCGTAATTACTCTGCGACTGTCGCCACTATGATGGTATAATGTCTTAGTTTTTTTTTTTTATCCCAATTAGAGTGGAGGATTGGTGGTAGCTCGCAGGGAACATTCGAAGGCTTGCAGAACTATTGAAGGACGGCTGCTTTGTTTCGTGTGTCTGTAACAACATAGTTGTAAGTAGAGAATTGAGAGGAGACGCAGCTGCAGGTTGCCAAATCGCGAGTGCGTGAGAAAGATCGCGTATGTGAGCGTTCAGATAGGCGTGCGATGCTGTCTTTCCGAATTAGCTAAGACACGACTCGTGGATCAACAAACACTGTGGTGCCATTTAGCTTGACATAAGTGTATGGTGAAGAATTGAAAGAGACTGTGAGACAAATTCCTGAGGTGCATCTCCACACGCAGCTGATGTCGTTCCGATCTATCTTTTGGACGTGTAGCAGACATTATCTGCTGAGTCTTTACTGAAGATCAATCAAAGCGGAAAGAGCTCCTGCTTCTGCCGAACTGGCCAGACATTCAGCCTTGTCGCTTGGCGTTGGGCTGGGGGGGCAGGCGCAAATCAGTCCAGGGTCCACGCGGTGTGCATTGCGAAAGGTGTCAGTTACGGATCTGAGCAGTCGACAACACCCGCGACAAAACGGCCCTCTCTTTTTTCCTCCCCTTCGCCTTCAATCGCAGTGTCGGTCGCACAAGAGCTCACATCTGCCTTGGCACCCGCTCTTTCACTTTTGCACATCCAATGCCTTCGTAAACACGCTCCTTGCCTCGCTGTTGCTCTGCTTGATCCCTGAGCGTTGCCTCCATCGATAGAATCTCCATATTATTTCCTCCCCACCCCCTTCTCGTCGACAGCGTTCGTTTGACGCGCACACTAACACACTAATACGTCCCTGTGTGTCAGGAAAGCCCCGCTTCAGCTTCCAGATCTGACGGTGTAAAGCGGTCGGAGCGCGTTTGGTGGAGGGCACGTATCTTTCCAGTGCTCTTTGGCGTGCGAATCTGGACACGATGCCGCTCAAGTCACGCTTCACCCGCATCGACGCCTTCACCAAGACAGTCGAGGATGCCAGAGTACGCACGACGTCTGGAGGCATCGTCACCATCTCGTCCATACTCATCATACTGTGGCTGATATGGGGTGAGTGGGCGGACTACAGGAGGGTTGTTGTCAAGCCAGAGTTGATCGTGGATAAGGGGAGAGGGGAGAAGATGGAGATCCACATGAACATCACTTTTCCCAGGGTTCCATGCGAACTGCTGACCCTGGACGTGATGGATGTCAGCGGCGAAGTGCAAGCAGGCGTCATGCATGGTGTAAACAAGGTTCGACTTAGCCCAGAGAGCGAGGGGAGCCGGGAGATCGAAGTTCGCGCGCTGGAATTGTATGTGCATGCCCATCTCTCTACGAGCTTCTTGAAGGACTGACAAGAGCTGTTTGCAGACATCAGGACGATGCCACGCATCTCGACCCTAACTATTGTGGCGAATGCTACGGTGCCCCGGCACCAGAAAACGCTAAGAAAAAAGGATGTTGCAACACGTGCGACGAAGTGCGCGAGGCATACGCAAGCATATCATGGTCCTTTGGCCGCGGCGAGGGTGTCGAACAGTGCGCGCGAGAACATTATGCCGAGCGACTTGATGCGCAGCGCAAGGAAGGTTGCCGCGTCGAGGGCGCTATCCGCGTCAACAAGGTGGTGGGGAACTTCCACTTTGCGCCGGGTAAGAGCTTCAGCAATGGGAACATGCACGTGCACGATCTGGAGAACTACTTCAAGGACGGCGCGAGCCACAGTTTCACGCACTACATCCACCAACTGCGGTTTGGCCCACCCATTCCGGACTCGGCCCTCAAGGCCATGAGCGGTGCTGGCGGAGTCTGGACGAACAGTCACATCAACCCGCTTGACGGCACAGAACAGCACACGGACGAGAAGGCGTACAATTACATGTACTTCATCAAGGTCGTCTCGACTGCATACCTGCCGCTTGGTTGGGAGAAGTACAAGGGAAGCAAGTCGATCGACACAAACGTCAACACAATTCCTCACGAGATTGTCAGCATGGGCAACCTGGGACACGGTGAGCACGGCAGCATTGAAACGCACCAGTACAGCGTCACGAGCCACAAGCGAAGCGTCCATGGCGGCTCAGACGAGAAAGAAGGTCATAAGGAAAGACTGCATGCTAGAGGTGGAATCCCGGGCGTCTTCTTTTCATATGTGAGTGCTCCAACCAATCCGGGCCCACTTCATCGAGAAAGTGCCGATTACTGATTATGTGCTCTCACACAGGACATCTCGCCCATGAAAGTCGTGAATAGGGAAACGCGCTCGAAGACATTCTCCGGGTTCCTGGTAGGCGTCTGCGCATGCATCGGTGGCACATTGACTGTTGCCGCCGCTGTCGACAGAATGCTGTACGAAGGCCAAAGGACAGTCAAGAAGCTGCACCAAGGTTGAGGTACATATATCTATTTTGGCACGGGCCTGCTCTTTGTTTTTTTTTTTCTATTTTTTTGATATGGTCTGGACGAATTTGGATGCATGGTCTATGGCGTTTCATGAATTCGCGCTGCTTGTTGATGGGCAGTTGGAAAAAAAAATCATCTTTCTCCACGCGTCTCCTGAGTGGGTGCGCTTTCTACGCATGTTGGAACAAGGACGCAGTTTGCTCGTCGAGAAGAAAGGCAGAAAGCAGTGTTGTAAGATGCAAATCTATTTTGGTGCGCAGACAAGACGTGTCGCATTGTCCCAAGTTCTATGTGCGTGGTTCGTACTCATTACAGCGATGTTGTGCACGCTCATGTCGCGCTGCACAAGATACTGTCTACCCCACCTCCCCTCCTCCAAAATTCTCTAGGGTCGTGTCCTTCGTATCCTCCAATAGAGACAATGGTATCATGTCTATTACAGCTGAGCGCACCCATCATAACCCGAATGTATTATGCGCCAGTATCATCAATAGAGGGAAAAAAAAATATGAGATGAAGTTCTGTTTGATGAAAGACGGAAAGAAAAAGGTACAAAAAATAGGAGCTCGCTAAATCCTTGGTTTTTTTTTTGGCAAATTGCCAGCATGTCCCGGTGCTTCCTCAACCCACGCTTGACGGCGGTGTGTTCGGAGTCCGTCTGCCACCTACACTGCCCTCGTTGGTGGAGATCTCCATGGCATCGTTGGAGAAGCCGCTGAACGCGCTCGCGCTGGTCACGCGCGACAAGCTCGAAGCGGGCGGTGCTTCTCCCATCTCGTCGTCCTTCATCTCGTTGGGGCCTCGCTGGGTCGATGTCGAGCCGGACGGACTGGACCGTGCGACAGCGGTTCGATCGGGGACGCCAGCGCTGCTGACTTGGGTCTGCGCGAGGGCGGGCTTCTCCGCCAGGTTCTTCAACATCGACCGCGACGTGTCCAGCATCTGCACCGCGTACTCCAAGAATTCCGCCCGCTCGCTGCTCACGCTCAGCGTCCACCTGTACTCGCGAAGGCGCATGCGGTAGAACTCGGCCTCCTCCTTCGCCGGCGCTGTCGCCCACAGCAGACCGCCGAATGTGCCGATCAGGGTGAAGTTGATCTTGGACGGGAAGTACCAGAACGCCTGGAGATGCTCGGGCCGAAGTCTGTTGACAAAGTCCATGGCGGAGATCAGTCGTGTTTTCGCGGCCGAGCGGCAGATGTACGAGAGATACGGGTCGGACGTGGACTCGCTGAGAGACTGAACTATGCGACGGTGCAGTGTAATTTCGGTGGCAAAGTATGCGAGATGCAGAAAGCCCGTGGACGACAGCTTCTTCGGCTTGACGTTGTCCATACGCAGATTCGCCGGCAGTTTTGCAAACCAGTCTTTGAGCTTGATCTGCACAGGCTTGGCTCGTTCGAGGATCAGTCTGGTCGAGTTCTTTCCTGCGTTCGCGAAGTCTTGTATAGCGGCTTGGGTGTAAAAAGTGTCCATGATCTCTGCCATGATGGCTGTTAGGGATATCATCTGGGTGAAAAGAAGCAAGCCCTGCTCTATGTCTTTCTTCTCCTCGTCGCTTTCATTCACGAAACTTGGGTTGACTTGTGCGTCCTCCGTGACGTCTGCTTCGTTCATCTCTTTGACGGCCCAGTT
This sequence comes from Verruconis gallopava, assembly GCF_000836295.1. Lineage (NCBI taxonomy): Eukaryota > Fungi > Ascomycota > Dothideomycetes > Venturiales > Sympoventuriaceae > Verruconis > Verruconis gallopava. Next base: position 567,490 of record NW_015622140.1, on the reverse strand, counting down.
GGCACTGAAAATGTGCGACGGCCGGCCGTGTATCAACGAACTCCATTTGTCCTGCATATATAGAGCCCAGGCGATGCGCTTTCTGATCCCGCGTTCCCACAAGGGTATCGACCAAGCAGACGAGTCTAGATGGAGCCCAAGTTCCTGGCCAATCGCGACAAGCTGCGTGGTAAGACTCCAAGAATCAGCCTCTGGTCGTTGGAGCAAGAGCAGACCGGCTTGCACCGTTGACAGCTTCGGCCGCTGCATGGCGGCAGCGAGGGTTCGTGATGCTATGGACTCTAGCTGGTGGATGTCAGGTCGAGGTTTGTTTGCAAGGCTCGGATCATGTGACCACCAATTAAGGGCTAAGATGTAGATGCCAGCCAGCAGCGGTGGTGAGACGTTTGGCAGACTGGTTCTGTATCTCTCGAGGAAGACATGCTTCTGTACAATAGGAAAAGAGGGGTGTACGATGCGGAAGTACAAATCAATCAAGGCCTGCCCATGAGGCGAAACTATTCGGGTAATCTCTGCTACAGCCTCGCTGTCAGTCCCGTATTCGCCAGTCTCTTCGTCTGAGACCATAATGAAAGTCTCTTGATCGTTGACTTTGCGGAGCGTCCCTACGTTGAGGATACTTTCCCCGCGCGAGTCGAATTGCGACAGCCCGACCAAGACAGGGTCAAAGGGTGAGGTTAGGCCAATATATCGTGAATGTCTGCTGCGCTGAAGACCCAACGTCTCGCCCAGGACATGACTCTCCACGTGGGCAGGCGGTCCTTGAATTGGATTGCAAAAGATAGGCCGAGAGTTCGGCGTCTTTTGGGGGGGCAGCTTTGGCGTCACTATGGTTGTTGGATCGACGGATCTACGCGCGCGATTAGCATGACGAGCACGTGCGGGTTGTAAAAATTTTTGTGCAGGACAGGCTGTGGTGACAGGCAAACACCCTGCATCCACTCGAAGGAGCATACCTTTTCTTGGGACTACCTCCCTCCTTCTGTTTGTCGGCGTCCCCCGTGACCTTGCGCTTTCGAGGCTGAGGGTCTTGCACAAATGTGCACTCTTGCTTGTGAAACTCACACAGCACACACAACACCGCCCCTTCGTGGATGACGCAGCGAGACTTTCTCCTTCTGCACGCGTCGCAGGGTCTCTCCCTCCTGGCTCTGACGTTGGAGACTCCAGATGCTGAAGTAGACTTTCCTTGGGGTAGATTTTCCTTCCCAGACATGCGGCGTTTGGGCTGCGGTCGGGCTGCGGCAATTGACACTGGACTGTCTGTTGTGGGATGTGCTGGCATAGCCGGTTGTATGGCTACCGCCATGGCTGTCTAAATTCTGTTGGTACGCGGGCGGACTCCTTGATTGAGGTCACCAGCGTGGGCAGCAAGAGTTCCAGATAACGGTCCTTGCGATCGGCAGGGCTAGCCTCCTGCTACTGCAGGCGTCGATGGATGAGTTATCAAGCCAGTGAACGAAGGCCGGAGATACGTGGTTGCAAAGCCGGCATGAAACTTGTCAAGGCTGACAGTAACCTCAACAAGTCACACGACAGCGCAGTGACAGGATTGGTGGAGGGCGAGCAAGGCTCTGATAAAGTACTTGGCTTATCGGAGCCCGCTCGTGAGAAGATGGATTCGAGTAAGAACCACGCGCGGACCGAAGGGGAACTGCAGAAGCAAACGGAAGCCGTTGACAGAGCGATTTATGCAAGATCAATGAGGATAGAGCAGGCTAAGGGCCATTTAAACAAGCCGCGAGGGCTTGCAAGAGGATGAGATAATTGATAGCCTTTGGGGTCATTGAAGGTCGGCGGAGTCGGGCTGGCAAGCATACAGACAGGTTTGCGAGGAAAGGGCCGCAGACGATGGGAACAAAGACGAGCAGGTTGTTAATATGAGAAGCAAACAGCAGTCATGGTGGTGAAAGGACGTCTCTGCGAATGTCACACACCAGTTGATATTCGGCAATGATGGGATGTATTTGAGGCTGGTCCTGTTGCGCAAGCCAAATGACACCAACCCAGTCTGGAAAGCATTAGGTAAAAAGTCCCTAGCGAAGAGATAAGCCAGCAGCGGACCAATGGCCTTGCGCCGCGCAATGGCTTCTGATAACCGTTTGTTAAGACTTTCCATGCACCCTGTCGTCGCAACACCATCGAACACCGTCCTATTCGACTCCAGATAGGGGAGATCGTCTAACTTTGGGCGCCAGTTGTGCCTATTTACGTGAACTCCGCCCGTCCGTCCAACTGTCCGCCTTCGACGGCTGCCATCGCGCTCGGCTCGTATTCCGACCACGGTTTCATCTGCTACGCCAAGTCTCAGCTCTGGCGACTTCGGAGCGTCAGGAGCCATTCGCGCACCTTTGGATGACAATAAGATGATGCGAATCATTGTCAACCGTCGCCAAAGATATCCCGCCGTGCTGGAACTGCTGCCCTATGCACTTCCTCTGCGCCTGTCAAGCGACTACTGGGGGGTCCCCACAGTCAGCACACCTGGCTTTTGACTTTCTCCGGTTCCTGACACGCCTTCTCGTCTCCATGAACGTGAATATCTCACCCTTACCATTTGTAATCTCCAATTTTGGTTCTTTCGTCTAGCGTGCCCTTATATCTTTTCGTTACGAAGGCACCTCTGTTCAGGCAATGGTTTGACATTGGTTTCTCCGTCCATGAACCGCCACCTCGCCAGCGTCTAGCCCAATAGAGCGACTTAAACGCGCTCGAGGCCGGCCAATTCCGGACCGGGCGTAGCGCCTCGAAATGCTGATTGAGCCCACTGCGTTTATATCAAAAACAGTGTCAGCCAGCCGGTTTGTCAGTTCTTCCCCTGCATGTATGCTTCACCTTGGATTGGAGCATCAAGGGATGAATGATTTTGTGTTGAGGATTACCATTTACCGCGCATTTTTGCCCCTCAGGAACAAGCCAGCGTGAAAAGCAGGAAGTACATCTGGTGGGCCCAATGTCAGTCTTTCCAATGATGTTGTGAATGCTACATGGCATAACAATCTCTTTATTTTGAGCTACATAATCGTGTTTATAGTCTGTGCATTCGTGGGCAAACCAGAGGAAAGAAATACAGTTTGGACTTGTACATCCCCAGCTCGTACGGGGTAAACCTACTCATTCTGTCTTGCTTTATCCAAAAGGAAAGGTTCTGCACATAATCCGGGACACTATTCTCCCTAGATATTTTTCAAGAGAAAGGCGTAATGGAAAGTGGAAAATTCTCGCTCCTCTCTCTCGTCTTCAGGTGACATTCTAGGCGTCAGAAATTCAAAACACTATTGCAGCAGAAAATCATCAGCTAGAACTAAAGCTTAGAGACTAATGACCACTGCAGATCATCTTCCGCAAGAAAATGTTGAAAAATCGAAAGTAGGATGGAAATCCTGAGAGTGGTTTGCCAACAACTTTGCAGGCGGTGATTTTAACTGTTGCCGTGTCGGCAAATAATCAGGCAGCGGCCGGAGTAGAACTAGTGTCCTCCAATGCTCTCGTTGCTTGTTCCCGTTCAAGGCGCTCCAATCGGTCAGCCTCACATTCAGCGGTCCTGTAATACGGGGGAACAGATGCTGAATCGTCTCGCTTTTGCGCACGTGTAATCTTTCGAGATTGGACAGCCGTTACGCGGGTAGCAGACTCCCACCAGAAGGCACGGTTGCAGTGTGTGCACTGTCTTAAGTCAGTTGCCGCGGTTGGACGAGAAGGTGATTTTCACGTACCCACATCGACGGGCATCCGCCATCCTTGATTACTGCGAGAGAGCAATGGGGGCAACGTCTTGCTCCTTGCTTCTGTAGATTCTTCAATGCCTGAATTTCCGCCTTGGACTTTGCATCGTCTACGTGCTCCCAACGGTATTCAACACAAGTTTGTCCTCTGTGCCATTCCACCCTGCAGGAAACACATATGTGCATCTTACAATATACGCACTGAACCTGGTCATTCGTTAGATTCAACATCTAAAAGCACTGGTTCTTTCAACATACATGTGGATATCCAGGCGTGTTACTTTCTATTAGAACTGTAGCTCTGCAATCTGGATTAATGCATTCTTGGAGCATTTTATTGACCTTTCTCCAAGTGTCGAACAGCTTCTCAGAATAGGCGTTAAAATCTGAACTTGAAAGGTACTTGGCCACATAGTGTATTGGGTCAAACAACTGATCACAATTCTCGTCGGGACAGCCGACTCGATCTGCTCCTTTCAGATCAATACTGGCCAGCAGCGAGGCACCAATGCACTCGCGGCAAACAGGGCCGGACTTGTTGTTTCGGTTCACGGTCAGGTGGTCAACACAACGAGGTGGTACATCGCCCAATGGAATAGTATGCCAGAGTATTCCCCTTTTGATTGCCCTTTGGACTGTTGGTCCGGGATTTGGGAAGTCTGATAAGGGTTTCTCCTCAATGCAGATGCGACAGGTCGCTGAAGTCTTGCGAAGTCGTTGCTGTTGGGCCTGTGGTTTAATAGCAGTTCGAGCCTTCTTTCTTCTCCAGGGATGGTCCTCTCTCGGAACTCGTCTTCTCTTACGTGGTGGATCTGGGGGCAAAGGCTCTACCACGTCTTCCCCTTCAGCTCTTCGTGTCCTTTCATGTCGGACACCTCTGAGTTCGTTTCCAATACATTCAGTGCACGTGATAAGCACTCGATTGCCTGACTCGTCGTCCAGGGGGAAATCGTCTGTGAATTTTCGAGTATTACAGACTGCACAACGATGTCTGCGTGTGGGAGTGTTCTCGTCTATCTGCCCGGTCGTGATTATTTCTGCCTGTAGCGCACGCCGTTTCCATGTTTTGGGCGTCTGAATGATAGGTCGGCCTATCCGCGCCATGGATGAGCGAGAAAACAAATGCAAGTTCTTCTCAATATCTGAAAGCTTCTAAGACTCAATAAGATTTTCCTCACGTGAAGTGAGTGAAAGAATAAACTTTAAGAGCATGAGCTGCAAATATCAAAATGAGGATATCAAGTATCTTTAATGTTCTTTGAACAGCCACAATACGCCTTCAGGCCAGGTCATGTAAGTGGCTTTGTTGCCTAGCTGGCAGATGAGTAGCAAAAATTAGCGCTACTGGAGCCTACAGATAGCCGTATCAAGTATCTCAATATGCCTAGAAGGTGAGTCAAAATCCTGGTAAATATTTGCAAGTTCTAAACCATTGCAGAGGAATAGATTAGCTAGTGTGATGCAGTAGCCTAGTCCTCAGCCAAGTCATGTGACCGCGTTCAGCTGCTTAACGCGACTCTCTTCGAAACGGCGTTTTCGATGTCGCCGTGTTAAAGATGTACAGTTGCAAGTTGCATGTCTAGATTTTGAAATTGGCAGTCATTGTCTAAACTCAACACTAATCATGTAGTTGTGCCATGTTCAAACAAGTTACTACCCTAGTCCTGTACAACTGAGGTTTACCGCCATGAAACCTTCAGTCTCGTCTTTCAAATATGATATCTAGACATCATTCACCTATCACATACGTACAGCCTTCTGGGCCCATCCAGACCTCATGAACCCGATGAGCATCCACATCAATTCTAGAGCCAACACCAAACGTCTCTTTCCGAGGCGACTCATCATTTGGGTATGTAATTGTGAGCTGTCCCTTCTTTATAAGATGTGTAGTGAGACCATCATGAGAGTGCGGTGGATAATGGGCATTCCTAGTTTTTGATTAATTTCTCGAAAGTTTTAGATGGACGAATGATAACATACGGGCCATCGGTCCAGGTGAATACACGGCTGAAGCCCCATGATCGCACTGCAGCTTCAGGATTTTTCAAATCTTCTATCGCCATTCTGACTTGTTTTGTTGCATAGATGTTTTTTCTCCTAATGCTTATGATGTACGCTATGTGGCGCAGATTGTAACTATGACGTTGAACCAGGAAGTGCACGTGGGAACTATAACAAAAAGAGCAGGAGCCGTTGGGGAAGATATATCATGTTTCTTTTATAATAAAAAAATGGCTAAATGTGTTTAAAAATATATTCAGTGGTAGAATTTGTATTCGCGTAGTCGGGTCTTCGTTAGGCCAACTTGCCTGCTTCTAGATCGAAGCCCGACACCACCAGCATTTGGTTTCTGAGGATTCTTAAGAGATCCTTTCATGTATGCTTGTCTGGAATGAACACAAGGAAGAGAAAAACTTTCATTTTCGTCAAAATTGGGTCAAAGTTTGAAGATACAATGTAGAAGTACCCCTCGATGATCTGGCAAACAGCGGACATAGGCCAATGAATACAGCTTTGCCGCTATGCCAGCGGGATCACATCTACAAACGAATGACGCGCAACGGAGGACACCCAGAAGATCTCAACACGCCTAGGTGGGTCCTGCTTCTCCAATCGAATAATGACATGTTTTTCAAAACAGTCTAGTCAAATGAAACACATGCTTGTCATAGAAAAAAGGTGTAAAGGATGTTGCTGTGCAGCTGCTAGACTCCGCTGCAACCCTGTCACGCTTTACACCGCAGCAACTCCAAACTGCACTTGCAACTTCTAACGACGCCCAGAATCTGGGCACACTAGCTTTTTCCTGGTCTATTTGAAGAGCTTTGGAGCACATTCGCACTTATGCTTTCCGTTATTCACGACAAGATGACCGAGAAGCTTGCAAGCACAAAGGCAGCAGCGTCGACAAAATTAGCAGGCGGAGGTGTAACCAAGTATGCTGACCCCTCTAAATTGAAAGTCGAGTATTTCGAAGCCCCCGTTGTGGAAGGCCTCAAGAAAGCCTACAAGCATGGCAGCAGCAAAGAAAGTACTTTTGAAGATTTTCTCCAAGAAATGTCGTCTGAACGTTCCAACGCTCTTCTTCCAGCTCAAGAGCAGGATCTGACACATCCATTATCCAACTACTTCATTTCTTCAAGCCACAACACATACCTCACTGGCCACCAGCTGTATGGCAGAGCGAATGTGGATGGATACAAGAATGTATGTGCTCTAGGTAATTCGTTGTCAAGGTTATCACATTGATAAGTTAGGTTCTTCTGCGTGGTTGTCGCTCAGTAGAGATCGACGTTTGGGATGGTGAACCCCCATCGTCTGAATCCTCAAGCGACGAAGAACAAGCACCACCTCTGTCCAAGACAGGCAAATCCTCGAAAAGGGGAGTGCATGACAGGACCGAGCCTGTCGTGTTACATGGTAAATCACATCTCCGTCTCAAAAATGGCTTCGCTTACTATGATTTAGGATATACTGCTACGAAGGATGTGTCGTTCCGCAGAGTGTGTGAGACGATTCGCGATAATGCGTTTGTGACTTCCAAGCTCCCCGTGATTGTCAGTTTGGAGGTGCATACGTCTCTAGAGCAACAGGAGATCATGGTGGAAATCATGGAAGAGACATTCAAAGGTTTTCTGGTCGATGGAGAGAAAGTTGATGACCAGAAACTACCGTCTCCTGCCGATTTAGAGGAGAAAATTCTCATCAAGGTCAAGTATTCAGCGCCTTCTCCGCCAAAGGAGGGATTGTCAGACGGTTTGAGCAAGACCACAACACATACTTCTGGTCATTCTGATGGGGAAGAGGGGCAAAGACAGAACGAAAAACCCAGCAATATCATTGCTTCACTGAGCAAGCTTGGTGTTTACACACGAAGTTACCACTTCAAATCTCTAACCCAACCCGAAGCTTCCATCCCTACTCACGTCTTCTCTTTGTCTGAGGGTACGCTGAGCGAGGTCCACAAAACAGATCCAGAAGGCTTATTCAATCACAACAAGGACTTTCTCATGAGAGCTTACCCTAGAGGCACCCGTATCTCATCATCCAACCTCGACCCAGCACCCTTTTGGCGCCAAGGAGTACAGATGGTGGCACTGAACTGGCAAAGTATCGACACTGGCCTCATGCTCAATGAAGCCATGTTTGCAAACACCGGAGGCTGGGTTCTTAAACCTCCAAGCCACCGCAGTAGCGCAAAATACCTTGGAGAATTCGGGGGTCATGGTTCGAGCCTTGCAGTCCAATTTATTGCTGGCCAGAATTTGCAACCTCCAGAGGGTATTGAGCCAAATGAACTCAAGCCGTACATCAAATGTGAACTACACGTAGAAATCCCCAACGAGTGGGAAAATCTAACCAATGCCAAAGAAAAGTCTAGAGACGAATTTAAAGAGAAAATCGACCCAGTCAGAGGTATTCACCCAGATTTCAAGTCCCAAAAGGTGGAATTCAAACAACTACCTTACCTGATACCTGAGCTCAGCTTTGTCAGGTATGTTCTTACGCAATCTTCGTTTGGAGAATGGCGCAGAGGATTTTGTGAATGTACCAAATCTGAACTAGAAATGACGAGTCAAGAAAAGGCTGGAGTTCTTAATATGACGAAATATCTGTATAGCTTCGACAATCCTCGTCACTGAAGGGAAAGAAAGAGGGGGGGGGGGAGTGGGGAGCTCTTTTTTTGATACCCATTGAGCAATATTTTCATAGCATCTGGGGCTGACAGACTTTTTAAGGTTTAAGGTGATGCACGACAGACTGGTCAATGACCCTTTAGTGGGTTGGAACTGTATTCGCTTGGTAGGTGATGTTGGCCGATGGGGAGATTCGGAAGAATTAACATCTATCCAGGATCGCTTAAAACAAGGCTACGGGTTCGTTCATCTTTTCGATGCAAAGGGATTACAGACCAAGGGTGTCATTTTGGCAAATTTCGAGTTCAAGTGGCAGTTGCGAGATCGACAGACTGAAAAAACCTTACCCCTTCGTTAGGAAGGTCATTGCAATGTATCAAAAACTGACCACGACACTCATATCGATTTAAGGCTATGGTTCAAATGAAAATCGGACTCCGATCGTCAACGCTTAATACATTGCCAGCCTCTTGTTGATTACTGGGTTACTTACCGCATTCACTTCCCTGTATTCGTCATTCCCGTAGCTCATTTGCGTAAAGGGTAACGTGTAAATGGAATATGAATTTCATTATGCGTTGAGACAATTATAGCACCCTAACTTAGAGTGTTCCCTGTGTACCACGATAGCTTGGAGGATCACTCTCCTGAAGATACGCCACTGGACGATAATCCAACGACGACAGATCGACAGATAGGATTTGAGCCTCATGGCTATTGCTCCCTGTATCTTAGTTATCATGTTACAGTATCTCCTCAATCCGACGCACTCGCGAATATTCCTAGTCCACTAAGTACTACGCAAACCCAAGATTCACGTACAAGTCATTTTACTTTCTGGAACCATGGCGAAATCTCGAATATCGTTGTTGCAACCGTGGCTAACTGGATTATATTTGACAGTTGACTCATCACAAAAATATTTTTGTTGCACCTGAAGAATCACGCACTACTTTGTACTTTTTCTGCCAACCCAGCAACCGGAACCACCGCGCCGACCCGTGTCGGGAGCGGCTTAGAATGAGATCTCTCGATGGATTTGGACGGGCTCGCTAGTACATTAGAGAAGTACATATGTGTATCGTACAACTCGATCTGTAACGTGGGTGGACTTACACACCTTCCTGGTCAAATTGCAGGTGCCGTAAACCCGTTCTCACCTGTGACTTTCTGAACCGTTGCACGTGTCGTTGTTTGCGCACGCTGCCGCGCGTCAAAGCTGATGAGCTGACGTGCCGTATCACTCTGAAACCGGTCTAAACTTACTTCGTGCGCGAGTGCAATGATTAATACCTTGCTTCCGGCCCCAGATTCCGATAATCTGAAGCGGGAAGCATGGTTGACTGACAACAGAGTATCGAATATGCCACGGCTTCTTGTTACACTGCTTAGACATGACGCTAATGCATTCATGAGGGTTTTTCTTGTGATCAGGGTACTTATTTCGCTTAGCGCGCTGTTTTACATACGTCTCTAAAAGAACTTGTAGATTCACGAATGCTGCAGGAGCTTACAACACTCACCAAGGTTGGGGTGCGGTAAACGAGGCTGTGATTGACATGGACTCACATGAACGACCAAACCACGCTAAAAACGTTCAACGGTTTGTTCCAGGCACCGCCTTTTAACCTCATCCAAAGCCGTGGTTGGATGCCCACCCTAATCTAGCAAAGCCAACAAATTCTCACATACAGCTCTTGCGGTATACGCAACAGCAACAAATATCCAAGCATCATTTACTCTTGGGCGCGTTGCGCACATCTCGATTCACCAACCAGGGACTTCTGTCAGACTCGATCTCGGTGAATTTGCATCGCCATCTTCGACCTAAGATCGTGGAAATCCTTGTTGTGGAACGGGTCAAAGATGCGATGTTGGATTTGGCCGCTGGAAGGGCAGGGAGAACTGCGAGCTGACGTTTAAGGCACAGGCTCGGAAAGACTTCAGACTGGATAGAGGCCAGCCAGAGCAGTTACATGAGCTTACCGTGTTCCGTTCTAGCCTCAAGCTATTAATTCTTCAGGCAAAACACAATCGAATCGGAGATGGTGGATCGTCGGGACTTCTTGACGTGAGCCAGGGTAGAGATATGCAAGCCTTGGATCCCTGTGCTGACCCTACCCCGGAAAAATGTGACTTGTCAAACATGAGACGTGCGCAGCAATTGGGCACAGTAATCACCGTTCAGCCTGAACGTCACGATCTCTGGAACGCAAACGACATGCGGGACATGAGCTCGATACATCTAATCTGTTGGCTTCCTCCCGATCGGCAAACAGTTCTGAGTGTTTCTACTGGCAAAATGACAAGTTTGGCCAGCTTAACCAAAAACAAGTAAGACATTGCTCGGGGAAACCAACCCGAAACCTTAATTCCAAGCTAGCAATAGTGAACTTTTGCAAAATGGCAAGACCGCAAAGGAGGAGCGTATCGCTTGGGGCGGCTCCGCGTCTCGTCGTTGGCTTCTATCCCTCGCCGTCTTGCGCTGATGAAGGGATAAACCTCAACGCCACGATCGAGCTATCCATGCGGAAAGAGTTGCGATTGGAGTGAAACCTGCATGAGAATGATCTAGGATGTCTTTCGAGGCACAACCCGATCACAATAACGCAAGTAGGCGATATGCGTTATTTGATTCGACCTCGCGGAAGCCTTGTCCTCATAGTACCCTTCCCTTTCGCCAGTCACCATGGACGAAAATTGTAGCGATTATATGCACCGTTGCACTGCCGCGGAGGACGTGATTTATCACATCAAGACAAGCGCGGTAGAGACGGGATCTAGCGAGGCGGTTAGACCAGGCTAGACCCATAGAAAAAAGAAGTCCTTGCTCTCTTGTACAGCCATATTCTTCGGCATCTCTCATTTGTCGACGCGTTGCACTCGAGGACGCAAAGACAATCCTTTGCGCAGGTTAGACAAAGACCCTCTCCCATACTTGTTCTACAACCAATATGCGGTAAGACCGCCACGAAATGCATTTCACAGAAGGGAGCCCGGATTAAACATGTTTGTTGAGCGAAGAGGAGGCTTCCTCATGAAGCATAAATACCAATGTGACTTCAGACCTTGAAAGTCAGAACTGCAAGGCATTTACAACGTCTTCGAGAGTCCTAAAACAAATCCTACCTTTACCGGCCGAACTGATCTGATCACTATTCCGGTAATCAAAATTGCTCACCAGAAAATTCGCAAGAACCATATCATCATGACCATCAACTACCGTCGTTATGAGATTATCAAGACCCTTGGGGTTGAGCCCTTACCATCCCCACCCATGGAAGTCGAGGAACCGGCTCCGAGTACAGGGGATCCAGAAATCTTACCATTGCGGATATACCAGGTAGGGACTGTGGAATGGAAAACTTGCTCCGAACAAATGCTGAACAAGATAGACGCCCAATCTAACCATGATCTCACAGGCGGTAGTAATAGCGGAAGCTAACAGCCAGCCTGTAGACTTGAATGATCCCATGTCTCATATGACGGTAAGGAATGAACATCCGGGAGTAAGACTTGCGTGGTGTAGTCGAGGAGGCGCAAATCTGATCATTTGCTGAAACGAATATAGGTACCGGCAAGAAAGTGCCCAACATGCGAAGAGAGAGGAACAACGACCTGGGTCATGCCAGGCAAACAGTGTCCTCGCTGCAACTCGGTCGTTGACTAGTCAGTGAAACCCCACTACTCTTTGTGTTGTCACGGGAAGGCATCATATGATCAGTCGAGGTCGTCTGTGGCGTGTTGACATCAAATGTGAGCAATATGCTGAGAAAAAGTGAAGCCTGATGCGAGTACACATACTTGAATGGGACAACTCAGAAAAACCGCTACAACATTCGTTGAACTGGGCAAGATTTGGAAAAGTTTCGATGCATTTCTAGCCAATCATAATTCCTTCGCTTTGCAGTGCAAATCACGTCCAGGATCCAGGAAGGAGTGCACTCCGATGATTTTCATATTCGTGACGCTAATTCAGCTACTGTATGCTTTAAGCACCTTGTCCTGCAGGAATTTCCTAATGATTGGTCCTCCTTTCTCAGGTGCCTCAAATGTTTGCCAGTGACCACTTTCAATCTCTTTGACCGTCAGGTCTGGGAGGAGCCCTGCTTTTTGAGGAACAAATATAGCCTGTGTCAATCCAACAGCATCCATAGTGGCGCCGATGAAGAGGACCGGAATATTGAGCCGATGACGCTCTGTCGGAAGGTCCTTCTCGACTGCCCAATGATAGTTTGAATGTAACGCGTGATACCAGTTAAGGGGACCTTCCAAACCGTCTCGTTTCATGCGAGCAATCCATTTTTCTTTGAAGCCAGGTGTTTTTGCATACGTTTTCAGTGGCTGACGCGTATCATTGCGAAGCGTTGCCTCCAGCACTCTCTAAGGTGCCTCAGACGTCAATATTGTTTGCCATGATTTCACGTCGCGCTAATGATTCCTACTTCAACCAAAATGACAATGACGGTGAAATTTAAGGTTGAGTTTGGCTGAATGAACGGGAACTCACATGGTGGCACAATACGTCTTCCATATAATTTTTTGTTCCCTCGTCGTTGCCATGAAGCACATGGAATGCGGTTTCAAGGTGATCCTCAATCACTTGGCGGGCTCCAGGGGACACAAAGAATTGCTGATACGCAAGCCTGGGCAAACCGGTAGTCTGAATGGATAATTTGTTTGCCTCTTCAACGTCAAACTGCGCTGGTGGTCGATAAGGGATATTCAGGATGATCAAGCTGACGATACGATCAGGGTGCCACAGAGCCAGGCGCTGTGCAAGGGTAGAACCCCAATCATGCCCTACTGAAATAACCCACGTGTAGCCTTCGTGGTCTATTATCTCCATCAAATCACCTGCCATGCCCTTGCTGTTGTATAGCCAAGCATCGCTCGGTTTCGATGTTTCCCCATAGCCGAGAAGATCTGGTACTACGATCGGGAAACCGAGGTCTTTAATGTAGGGAACAATATTCGACCAAAGCTCATGATCGTCTGGAAAGCCGTGCTGAAGCAGAAGGACAGGCTTCGTTTCTGACGACGGGAAGCTGTAATAAGTATACGTAAGACCACGAGATGTGGTGAAAGTTTTCTTCATGAAGTCGTCCATAATTTGAAGAGGCAAATTTTTGTTTTATTTCACTTTAATTTGGAAAACCACTTTGAACGGAAACATTGGATTGTACAAATTATATACTCACATTAGTTGATCCACACCACTCCCTCAGCCGTAGTTGTAAGCACAAGTGATCCAATAACGAAAAGGACAGAAAGAGAAGAATTAGTAATTATCGAAAGGAGCCGAGGCAAAATGCATGGCTATTTTGACTCACATCCAGCGATCATGTTCCTGTCCTTGAAATACGGGAACGGGATTAAAAACAATAGCGATTCCCGGCCGTATGTATGTCCACGTGCCTAAAAACTGTGCTTGTATGGCTCTTTATCTCGTATTCAGAACGGGAATCTTTCCACACCGAAAAAACAAAAATCAAAATGGTTGGAGGGAGAGTGTAGGCAGGCGCCTTTAGTTAGAACCGCGCAGAGAGATTAGATATACATAGGGAGATGGGAAATTGGTCACGTGCGTGGCGCTCTACTTCCGCCCAAAACGCTTAGTCTTGAATCGACGCGACATTACCGTGACTGTCCGACTCCATCAAAGTACGATCAGAAGTATCCGCTACGCTATCGCCAATCCATGTTACACACATCGTGAATGATTGGGCGCGAGAAAACACACTCAATATGGCTCCGGTAAGCCCGTTCCACCTAGTCGCCATCTTCGAATCTCCCAAGTCTCTATTCATATTCCTAGAGCACAACCCCATTACCCAAACTCAGACATGTCCCAACGTTCATCCTCGTACTCCATGGGCATGTCTAGCTTTTCTTTGGAGGTGAACATGGATTTTTATGTGTAAATTTCTTTATACTCCGGATTGCCATCTCTTTCAACGCGATAGTTCTCGGGTCACCCCCAATCAGAACAAGTGATCAGGCAAGAATGCACGAAGTACTAAACATCAGATCCTCACTTTCCTGAATAACATCAAGTCAAGCCCATAAAATAGGGTGTCCATCTGCAAGGTGCAAAGCTGACCCAGCTTCCATAGTTACGCAGTCGAGCAAATCGAAATCAGGGTGACGACGAGACTTCAATTCTCAAGGGTCTACCTATTCGACAATGGCGTTTAACAGAGGAGAAGATTGGACCACCTGTCGAAGTGAAACCCGATCTTGGAAAGCAAATTTTTCCTGAGTTGCCATTACCACGTGATTTCCACCTATTGCCAGAGATTAGCCAGCAATTGCTTCGCAAGGCACGAGCCGGCCAGATCTACCATTCACCGACACCAGTTATCAATGGAAAGGACGATAAAAGTAAAGCGGGGAGCAAGGATGCTGAAGGCGTCTTCGTGTCCAAGAAATGGACACTCGTTCCGCGAGATAAGGAAGCCGAGGAACCAACCTACCTTGCAAAGCGTAGAAAAGGGCTACCGGCTACCTTTGGTGCAGGAGTCGTTAATCTTGTTCCACAGACTTCTTACAGGACAACGAAGGTCAAGAAGTACGATGCTGACGGTAAATTACACGTGTATGAAGTGCTTGCGCCGGAAGGGCAACAAGTAGAAGGAGAAATTGTAGCAGAGGACGAAGCAGCAAAGGCTGCTCCAGTCGAGCCTATCGCTGCTGCCCCTGGTACCATCGTGGAGGGTATCGGTGTGGTCAATGAGCAAGGTATTGTTGTCTCGAATGACTTATTGGTTCCAACACCACCACGAAGGAAACCACCACCGCCTCGTCGAAAGCCCAAGAAAGGTCCAGGACGAGGTAAAAAGAAAGTGCTATTTGAAGGCGCAGAAGCCGGTGAAGGCGCGAATTCCGACGGGACTGCATCCGGTCTACTCAACCTTCCTGGCATCGCTTCTGAGAGAGCAGCAGATTCTGCAGCACCTTCTTCGCAGGGTGACACGCCGATGCTAGATGCAGGAGATGATGATGAGGGATCCGGTTCTGAAGGCGAAGAAGGCGAAGATGGAGATGAAAATCGTGAAGAGGGCGAGTTGTCTCCAAGTCCAGAACCTGACAAGCCTATTCCTGAAAGCAAAATCCCCGCCAATCTACACCTTGAATCATCTTCATCGCTTCCAGCAGAAGTTAAGGAAGAAAACAAAGATGATGATACTGTGATGATGGAACGGGCAGTGGAGGACGAGCACAAGCAAGAGCAACAGCAACAGCTGCAGAATGAAGAATCCACTAACAATGAAATCATTGCCAATGGCGAGGATTATCCCGACCCCCCTTCAAAACCGTCTCCGGAAATCGAACCAAAGTCTACATCTCACTTGCCGACAGCACCGGAACCCAGTGAATCATCGTCCGTTGCTCTGGCGGCATCGCAGGCAAGCTCTTCAGAAGCCCCAACTGCAGTGCCCACAAACAACGCGGACGATCCTAGGCCGCTGCTTCCAGTGGTTGAGGCCAAAATGGTGGAAACCGCTCCTCCAGAAACACCGTCGGTATCGGTGCCACCGGAGCCGGAGCCGGTCCACATGGTGAATGCTGCTGGAGGACTTCCAGCTAGTCTCGAAAAATCTAAAACACCAGAAGTTAAAGCTGAAGCTGACACAGAGGTGAAGAAGGACAAGGATGGTGATGTTGATCTTCTCAAAACGCTGGAAGTTACAGCGGAACAGGCCGCACAAATGGAAGAGACAAAAGAAGGGATTTCGGGGTAGAAGCTAGTGCATGTACTGCTGGATTCTATCCTCATTTACCACGCCGGATGACGTCGCGACTATAAAAAAAGCAAACGTGATCTTGTCGCCCATCCGTAAGAACGGTTTGCGGATCTTTTCCACTTTTTTTCAGTAGTACGATATGTAGATGCACTGGCAGTTGCTCAGTACACAGATCATCACAATTTTTATAGCTTACAAAGGAGAAGTGTATAGTCATGTTTTTCCTCTCCATTGAAAAGGAGGGACTCATTTGTCCTTTGCCGAACCTTTAGCTTCCCCTTTCTGCATCGTGGCCTTGGCCGTCGATTTCTCCTCCTCGATTTCGGTACCACCTGCCCTGTTTTTATTTCGCTTCTCACTCCAATATCTCCAACTCCTACTTACGCCAGCTGTCAAGGCGCTCTTAACTGTTTGACTCATGCTGGGCCACCACACAGTTTGATAAATTGCTTTCGAGACCATATCTTTTAAGTCGCTTTCTCCCGCAATTCGCCTATCAAACTCACCACCCTCTCTCCTCTTGAAGCTTTGCGCATCCTCATCCTTGCTTGCTTCCAACATGCGATTGTATTCTCTTCCTGGGATCCCGAATTTGCGCTGGTATAAAAAGTACAATTTCGAACGGAAGGAGGACGGCAGGCGGCGCACCATATTGCCCCGTTTCTGAGGGGACATGTCCTGTGTAAGTTTGCAGTTGGCGTCGGGATCAAGGAGCCAATCAGGAGAGCGGCACTTAGGATCCGTAAACGTCACGTTGGGTAGATCCTCGATCAGCGGGGAGTACAATTGCCGAAAGTTCGCCATTTGATTGTCAACAATATTCGCTACCTTTCGGGGGTTCTCGCTGCCGAAGCGCATGCGTGGATCACCCTGATAGCTGATACCTGTGATGGCGGCGTACAAATCCCTCTCAGTGAATTTCTCAGGGAGCATGAGAAGAGCCGTACGGACAGCCGATATGAGATTGATTTGGTTTGCGAGTCTGACCTTCGGATCATCACGTAGAATCTTGACTGGTTTTTGCAAGCGCCCAGCCAGATAAAGCGTGTCCCATGTAGACAAGTCATTTCGTAGAGTATCCAAGTTGACAACGCCATATTTTATGAGAGTACCGTTGACAGTAATATAAGGATTGAAGTAGACACCGGCTCCCCAGTTGTCTTGTACACGTGTGACAAGGCCAGATCCAAGAGAGCCGAGGAAGGAATAATGGTCTCGATGTTGGTGCAGGTTCAACGAGTGCCAGTGCTGTGTGTACGACACTCCGAAGATAAAATCGATCATTTTCCCGCCTCCTTTCTGCCATTTAACAATTGCTTCCGGAGGGTGTGGATGTGGTGATAAAGCTGAGGAAGAGGGGGATGCACTTTGTGAAAACACGCCTGAGCCATAGGCAAACGCATAGCGTATAGGTGCCTTGAACTCCCAGAGGATTTGCCGTAAAGCTTCCTTGAATTCTTCATTGATCCGCATATGCTGATTATATCCAAAGGTGCGATGTGGCAGCTGGGAGAAAGTGGTGATGTTCCAATCGGGGTTATCTTCCCAGCCGGGTGGCAAAGATACATTCGAAGTATCCGTTTCATATCCTGATTGAGCCTGTTTTTCCCCCGACTCCTTGATAGTGGGTGAAGCGGACCCTTCCTGTTTCTTCTCTGAGGACGATTTTTGTTCTTCGCGAAGGGCAAGGTTGCAATGCAGCCAACGATATCCTGACAACCTGGACTGCCGGAAGCGCGCAATATTGGAGCGTAGCAAGCCATGCGTTTGCACCAGAGAGGAGAATCCTCTATGCGCAGTCTGATTCAATTGTTAGCGACAAGAAAGCTGCCATTGGGGAAGGGGAGGAAATGAGGTCGCTTCGAGATGCACTCACGGGCAGGGCCATTGTAGTACGATCACGGTGGATGCAGCGGTAAAATCATGCACATTAGTCTCGGGATGAGATGAACAGCGTTACCTCCGTAAAGGCATCTTGAAGAGAGCGTCGTGGAGAATGGTGGAGCCTTTGCTCGTTGCCAGTTTTGGCTTTCATAAAGTCCGGGCTCGCTTCAAGACGCAACACGTGGAGAGCTTGCAGCTGCGAGCCTTCCGTATGCGGACTAGTGCGAACGGACCACGCCCATACGTCCCCATGTTTTGTGTGAAGCTTGGCGGGTAAACAACACCAGCTTCTCTGTATACCGCCCACATCTGAAGGATAAGGCGCCAACAACGCGTACGCTTCGCTGCCGTGCCTTCTTCAAAATGTCCATTCCGGACGGCATCAACACATTCCAAGGTCGACTTGACACGTTTGCGCAACCACATCATCTCGCCAAGAGACGCGCATCGTCGACGAAGAAGAAGGGCCCAAGTGCCGTGTCGTGGCCGCATAGCAATCCTCTCCCCAATGACGTGAGTAACAGATTGTCCATATCGTGGCATATATATGTCGTCTAAGTGTATATGTAGCTCGCGCGCGCTGGCTTCTTCTACCGGCCGAGTGCTGAATCCGAAGACAATTGCGAATGTTTTCTTTGCCACGTCAAGCTGGATGGCTGGGAGGAGGGCGATGATCCAATCGAAGAGCATCTGAAGCACTCGCCCAGTTGCGGGTGGGCACTGAATGTTTCGATACAGCGCAAATTCAACAATGGCGAGACAGTCGACGCAGATCCATTGAGCGAACAATTTGTACAGGCTCGGACCCATACTTTTGGCGAAAACTGGCCGTATGAGTCGCGAAAAGGCTGGAAGCCGAAAATTGCAAAAGTGCGTTTCCAATTGAACATCTCTGCTAAGGAGAATTCAGGAAGTCTATGTGCTGATGATGGGGTGTTTAGATGGTGGCTGCTGGTTGGACATATGATCCAAGCCCCGAGTACGATGATGGCGTGACATGCATGTACTGCAACCTCTCACTGGACGGCTGGGAGCCGAAAGATGACCCCTATGCTGAACACCAAAAACGATGTCCTGACTGTCCGTTCTTCACTCTAGTTGATGAATGGGCAGACGCGCGAAAACAAGCAAAAGGACGGAAAGGCAAAGCACGCGCATCTAGAGGCTCAAAAGCGTCGCGATTATCAACGCAGTCGGTCATCTCAATTGCGTCAGAAGCACCGACACAGCTCTCACTTGGCGATCTGGATGAACCTGCTGCAGAGGAAGATAGCGTATTAACGACAGCAACAAATGCTACGGTTGGCTCGACTACTGGAAAGGGTAAGAAGAAGGCATCGATGAGAGGTCCTAAGAAAAGCACACGTGGCAAGAAGGCTGCCGCACCGGTCGATGATTTGGTCATGGAGACTGATCCGCCCAGTCATATCGAGGAGGCTTCGATGGCGGATAACACTGTGAAGCCTACGCGAAAGACGACCCGAAGCAAGAAGGCAGCTGCCGTGGAAGAATCTTCAAAATTGGACACAGATCAGTCTGCTCAGATAGAACACCCCACGGTAATAGAAGAACAGCCGAAGAGACAGACGCGCCGGAAAGGAAGCAAGTCAGAAAAGCCTATTCCCATTGAAGACACGTTGAATGCGAGCGAAAACAAAAGACCAACACGAGGCAGGCCAGCAGCAGTAGCAGGTAAGCAGCAAGCGAGGATGAGCGAAGACGAAAGCCAGTTGCACTCCGAGCTGCAGGCCGCAGTTGATGCCAGCATTATGCCCACACAGCACTCAGGAAGGCCAGCCCGTGGTGTAAAGAGAACTAGCGATGGCGCACTGAAGGTGGAAACGTCCATCGCGCCAAGTGAAGAACCAGTGGATTCGGAGACCCAGAAGGCGAGACCAAAGCGGGGACGCAAGCCAAAACCCGCTGTTGCCGAAGTCCAATCGCAAGATGCATCTCAACCGCTATGTTCAGATATAATCGAGCCCGAACAGCACGTAAGATCTATGTCCCAGGTTCAGTCAAAGGCACCTAAAGGCAAGAAGGGCGCAAAGGTTGCTAACACTGAGCCTGAGCCTGAAATGAACGATCAAACCGGGGAAGAGCAAAACGTTCAATTACTTGCAGAGGAGCGTGAGGAGGAGTTTGACTTCGCCGAGTCTCTTGTCAATCCCATCAATCCGTACGCACCTATCACAGGCACACCAGAATATAGCCCTGGAGAAGCATCTCCCGCGCCATCAACACCTACCCCGGTTCGAACTCACCAAAGTATTGCGTCCAGCCGCCCTATCCTTGCACCTCCCACTTCATCCGCCGAGCGTGCTGTATCCAACAAAGCTACGACGCCCATCTCGTCTCCAAACTCTTCGGATGCAGAGAACAGACCTCCGTCTTCGCGTCCTCCTTCTACACGTCCGCCCCTTTCTGTACAACGCCAACCTCTAGCTTCAGGTACACCCAGCTCTAATCTTCAACTCAGTCCTTCCAAACGCGTTATCGGTGGTGGTGGCCTGAAAAGCATACTTCCCTGGTCACCCATAGATTTGGAGAACATTTTCCTGAACTCCCCTGTCAAACGCAATTATGGGCTCAGTATGGAGAAGGAAAACACGCTAAACATGCCGGATGTTGACTTTGAGCACCTCACGTCTTCCAAAGCGTTGAAGGAAGTTGTGGAAAGAGTAAGACGGGTACTGGGGCAGGACGAGAGAAAGATGACGGTCGAACAGTGGGTGCGGTGGAATGCATCCATCGGAGAGGAGAGGTTGAGGAGGGAGTGTGAGAGTTTAGTCATGCTTTTTGAGCAGGAAGGTGGACGGGCGTTGAGGTCTTTGGAAGGAATTGAGTGTGCTCCATAATGACTTTACTAGCTTCTTAATCGCTAGCATGCCGCTTTTTTGCTTAGTGGCCTTTAGTTGTGCATGGTTTGGCGTTCTGGTTTACATCAGTGCCTTGGATGCATAGTCCCTTGGCTTCTAGATACGTGTAGCGGAATTGCAACGAATTGAACGAAACCCTAATCGTTCGGATATGAACTTGGTTATATTTCATTGCGTGCAAGATCAAAATTCATGAGCCCTTTGACAGGATTTCCGCAGATGTTGCTCAAACACATCGGGAAAGAATCTCCACTCTATTTTGATCATAGTTCAATGCGATCTGGTGCATAGCATTTATGTAATTAGCCATTGCCAAGAACTTGCTGCTTAATGCGAGAGCACAATCTTAAGTCAAATTGTTAGAACTTGTTGTGGAAGCGTGGGCAGAAACTCTGACAGTCTTTCTCTCTCTCACACACACACACACACACACACACACACACACACACACACACACACACACACACATGTATATATATATATATATATATCGATGTTCGCTATTTATGTACCTGTTGAGCACGAAAGAAAACCCACAAAACTTGTTATTTGTTTCAAGAATATCCCCAGTCCAGTAAAATCAAATTGCACCCAAATATCTGTGAGCATTAATTCGTTATATCCTTGGCTGAAAGGAGAAACTTCTCCATTACAAAGTGTCCGAAAAGCGAGATGGTGACTAATTGAAGATCCTCTCGTGTGGAATACTATAAAAATTAGAATAGCTGTGACTGCCGATCCGACGACGTACGAGGGAAGTAGAGAAGATCTCACTTCTTCAGCTTCTTACGAGGTAACTCTTGCTGCTCTTCATTGTCTTCGTCGTTCTTGTGGCCACGTTTTGGCGTTTTTATGCTAGATTTGGCCGTATTCTTACCCTTGCCAGGAGATGGTGCATTTCGACCGCAAAAATTGTTATCATCTTCAGGATCATTCGCCCTTTGCTCCTCCTCCTCCTCCTCCTCCTCCTCCTCTTCTTCTTCTTCTTCTTCTTCCTTACCTTCGATACCTTGATCTCCACTGCGGTATATATTACGTCCAAGTTCCTCTTCCGTATAAAGCTTTTCCCACTCAGGGAGTAGTTGGAACTCCACATACTTAGGGCCTGTCTCTTTGATATATTTCTTGATCTGCTTCTCTGACTTGCCTTCTTTCCATTTGATTAGTTTTTTTTCGTAGTCTGCATATGCCCACTGGACGAGATTCTTGCAATCTTCCACGGATTTGTTCTGTCCACAGAACTCCTTGTGAATATACTTAAGAACGTCAAGATCTGCGGGCCGCTTGTTGTTCTTTTGAGGAGCGCCGACACCTTTGCCAGTGGCTTCTTCGACTACACGTTGTTGGTCTCGAGAGCGAAGCTTGATCGTGAAGGTAATATTGGACTTGCCATCCCTACGAACTTGTTTTTCGATATTGTCGATTGTAGCAATAATGATGTGACGTTTCTGTCTTTGCCAACTCTCGTCGAGGTAGGACTGATTTTGATAGTCCTTACGGCACCAGTTAGGAAGTCCGGACATAAACTTCGTAGCCTTCTTGTTGCGCCCAAAGTAGTCTGAGATGCCGGAACGATGAGCATCGCGACGATACTGATTCTGAGTGCAGCCAGAGACAGTACCTGAACCACGCTCACAGACAAAAAACTGATCAACTTGACCCTGCTTTGCTAGCTCGTTGCGTTTCGCTACCCTATAGCCCACAGCAACAGCCGCCTTCATAAGAGGAAGTTCTTGGTCATCCAAGATTTTGTCCCATTCAATATTCCATTTCCTATTTTGCGCCTTGATATTCGAACCTTTGCCTGATTTGTTATCAATTCTCGACGCCGCGATGTAGCCAATAGTTGCTGCATCTTTCAACGCACGTAGCAAATTTGTTAGCTTTTCCATATCATCGCCGCCGTCAATGTCTTCAAGGTCAGCCGGGTGGATAGTTATTTGAGGATTAGATGGATTAAAACAAGATTGGAGTAGTTCTAGGGTTGTGTGCCTCTCGTAGTTGAAATTGTGGGGAAAAACTTCACTGCGATCGTCGTCATCTATGTCAAGATCCGCAATAGCGTCCGCCAATCTGCGCAACGAAGGATCAGGAGGAGCTTTTCTAAAGGCCTCTTTTTCATAGAGATGAGGTATTTCTGGCTTTTCCTGGGTATTTACTGACTCTACAACGGCCGCTGCGGTGGTAAGCAGGTCTAAAGCGCCAGACGAATATCCGAACGTACTGTTCACGGCGTTTGAGTCTTGAACATTTGGCATGTCTGGATTTTCAGAAGCTCCAGATACTGGTTAGATCAGTTTGCTAAAGTTCAAGAAATGGTGGAAACTCACTGGCCGGTTTCAGGGGCGGCTCGCGATCAAGAGTAGAACGCAATGCACTCTCCGATGGCATAAAGTCTGGGCCGTTGACTTTGATGCCTCCCATTATACGATGTTG
Source organism: Verruconis gallopava (assembly GCF_000836295.1). Lineage (NCBI taxonomy): Eukaryota > Fungi > Ascomycota > Dothideomycetes > Venturiales > Sympoventuriaceae > Verruconis > Verruconis gallopava. Next base: position 544,178 of record NW_015622140.1, on the reverse strand, counting down.
GGTACCGATGTTAGACGGTCTGAACATCGTAGGAGACAATCTCGTAGCATTAAGGACTGTCCATCCAAATGTGAGACTTTCCTTGTCTGTCCCAAGAGATTCAGTGGAGATAACGCGGCCATCAAAACGGCTTGAGGATCGCGGTTTTTGATCTGACATACTTGCGGTAGCCTGGTTCAAGGAATTTAGGAGGTATTTATTGCAATTATGAAAGTGTGCACACGATGTTGCTGGAAGATAACAGCTCTCTCAGAGATTCTAATGAACTAGAGCTGTTCGACCGACAGTTGAGGAGACTTATGGTCTGTCGTGTACTGTTAGACGGTTTTAAAGGAGGAGCTTAGAGTGTTGTGTGAGTTAGCGCAACCTATATGGTTTCAATAGAAAGAAGATGAGGATCGAAGAAGGAACCGTACTTAAAGCGGATACCAAAGAGTCATATGGAGGCATAAGATGGCTATTCACGCCGTCCAAACGCAGCCTTGCTACAAGGCGGTGAGTCCGGAATGACCACCATATGCTTCCATGAAGAAAGACAGCGTGGAAGAAATCTAGAGATTAGCTCCACGATACGTAATTGAGGAAGTATTGGTGGTCAGGAGACTCTAGTGATTCTGAAACCTAACGACCTTCTTGGACTGTACAATCATGTGAGTAAGAAATAAGGGGCAGTGGACTCATCTATCTTCGCAACTTTGTCGATGACTTGCTCCCTCATTAGCCGATTAAAACCTAAGTCACGCAAACTTGTCATGCCTCTAGATCTAGCATGCTGGCCCAGAGACATCGCCTGAAAAAAGAGCACCACGTGTGATCATTAAGCAAGACAATCCAGTAAATTTCTAAGATTTTTTTTTCAAAAACTGTAAAAGATTCATTTGAACTTTTCGAGCGTGGCCATTGAGCCGATATACGCCAACTGAAAGCTTATCGAGATAGTGACTTGTCCACTTTACGAAAAGCAAAATAGGGCCAGGCGTTTATTCGCATAGATTTTGCCATTTCAAGTGACACAATCCCTCGAAACTTCCTTCGTTGTCCAGCCTTCTAGTAACTGATGATAATGTAAATCGAAGCGAGTGACGAATGATATGACTGGACAGCAGTTTGATAACTGGATCGCGTCCAAACATCATTAGAAGTTGATGTATGCCATTGCAGAACTCGTCAGGGCTTAAGTCATACCTTTGAAATAATAGCTTAGCTTGACATAGGTCCTGTATAAATGGTTGGGGGTGCCAGTCAATAGAAAATGCAAGACCTAACTCAGGCTTCAACAAGTGATGGAGAAGCATAGTCGCTCAGAATTGACAGGTATAATTGAGCCCATTACGCCAGCACCAGTTCTCGAGGGCTAAGAGCCGTCATGACAGTGAGTAGCACGGTCAGTGGGCTCCTGAAGCTCTCTATCTGGAGGACTTCAATGTCTAACAACTGTAAGGAACTTAACCATCTCACGAACATCGTCGCTTTTGGAGTCTAGGCTTTTGAATTCTCCAATAACGCAAGCGTGCCAGTGACATAAGTATCCTGATCCAGATTCTTGGGAAGAAGATCTCCTTTACCTTTTTTTCGGAAATTTTGACCACCAGGAGCTGAGCTTAGAGTCATTGACAGAAGTCTCTACGTGTTTCTCAACGCTTTGCACGATTTGCAAATACAAATCTTGACAATGAAAACCCCCAGAAAGTTTTTCATATAAGAATAATGAGTAGCTAAATGCTCGCTTGCATGAAATATGATGAGTGCCGGATGCTGGAAGTAAGATGTTCCTCTTTCTGCGAAATGTGTGCTACTCGAGAATTAGGATCGAGAACACGACCAAAGTATGACAGACGGTGTGCTGACAGAAGAACTAGGACTTGCGAAGTAGAAACAAGTATCATCGACTTGGTTCTTGTTCTGAACATCTCGTAGCACTCAGTAACCAAACCGCGACTGGCATTAATAAACGTTGTGATTCGAAAGCTCATGATGATTACCAGCGTGGTCTCGAGCGTCTGCAATCATATATTTTAGGCAAGACTGCTCATGTTCCATGCTAACAAGGGACTTTCGCCACATGCGTGTCCGTCAAATTTTTCATGGAAAGCAAGAGGCATTCACTCAACAGCTGCATCGCGTACGATGGACATACACGGCTTCATCAGGACGGATGCTGAATTGATTAGGGAGAAACTCCGATTTCATGACGCTGATCGCCCTTCGAGCGTAATATAGGGAGGCCAGGCTGCTATAAGATGAAAAGAGTTAAGCCTAGGAATCAATAATCGAGCATCCGAAAGAAGCCAGCCTGTCGACTAAAGTGCGAGCACAAACCGGAATCATGTCGCTAGATTGCGCCAACCGCTTAACAGGGCAAGCTTTGGATTTGGAAGCTATTATTGATGACAATTATGAAATCAACAAAACAGCTCTGGAGAGGCTTTTCGGTACTCTCGGTAGTATCGTGTTGGCCAAGTTATCGAATGTGAGTGATACGTGATATACGGCTGTGCAACTTCAAGAGACGATGAGAAAGACCGAGAATAAAGAGCTTGGGACGCAAAAATAGGGCAGTGCCGAGGAAGGAAAACCTGTATTGTGAAACTCCTGAAGATATTTGGAGAGAGATTTGACGCCTTGCCGTGGGAAGGTCATGCATGAGCACGGATGGCTTGTCTCAAGCTCCCAGAATTCCGCATTCAGTGTTCACTGTGCCGCTCCCGTGATATATGATTACTATTCGTGTCAAGATTCCCAATCAGGCCATTTCTCCATCTAGGGGCATTATTCCCTTTGATCCAAGCTCTTGCCTGCATTACAGATGTACCACCCTACCGGAGCCCAAGTATCGTGGAAGGTGTATGAGAATAAAAAATCCGTCCCATGGAAGGCTCTAGGATTCAATTCAGGCCCAGCCTCTGAAGAGTTGAACAAGCGACCTTTGATTCGAAAAATAGGAGTTCCATCGGTTTTGGTACATGTCCTGCTATGTTGCGGGAGAGACTATGGATCGCTGGGCCGCAAAAGTTCTTTAGACTTGCCTATGGGACTCTTTACCTAAGAGCAGAAGGCGTGATGGCAGTGTTCTCTTACGGGCTCATTCATTTCGTGTGGTGCACAGGGGATCCTCCTGTAGCCACGATACAACGCCTCTAGACAAGGATAAACGGTACAGCAATGTGCTTAGGATCAAACTGAGCAGACGCAAAAGCTCCTCATGTTCAAAAATCACACTTCCAATCTGCTTTAGCTGTGATCGAGCCCAGTCAAATCTGCCGATACTAATGGACTTCTTAAGCCTTAGTTGCATGACAAGCTCGTACGGGAAGATATATACGTCAATGTTCTAACTGGTCCACGAACGCGAGGACCGCTTGAAGCTTTGGCATATTCCGAGCTGGCTTTTCACAATTAACCAGCACGGCCGTGGATCCTTTCCAGGCATCGCTTTCGTCCAAAGGAGGTGCTGTGAATTAGTAATCCTCATTTTAAGACACGGACTGTTGTCCAAGAGATGAACGCTTGACACAACGTCTAGCGCGTCTTGTACGCCCAAGCCAGCTGCGTCCTTCGTGGATCCTTTTGGGCGTGTGTGCGCAAAGGAGGATTATAAAAGCCAAGCGTGAGCGTTGAATACAGTGGGTTGGCTCGGACCTGTTGCTTCCGAGAAGGGTGAGGGCGACCGGATCTCGTCATTCTTGCCGGACTAGTGAGCTCCAGGGACGAAGAAGGTCGGGACAGGCCCACCGCACAAATCGCGATGAGCGCTTTCGAATTAATAATCATGTTCGACCGAAGCTTTTGGGTCGGCGGATCTTGTGCTTGAGGCGAAAGAGGCTTACGGGTATATATCAGAAAGCCGAACAGAGTATCGGCTAACGAAATTGGTCGTCGAGTCCTGAGCTTCGGCGAAACACGCGCGGACAAGATTGCCTGGCTACAGCATCATGGCGCCACCGCAAATTACCCTCTATACCAACCATAGATGTCCCTATGCGCACCGCGCGCATATCACTCTCGAGGAGCTTGGTCTTCCTTTCGAAGAGGTTGTTATTGACCTTGACAAGCCACGGGAGCCGTGGTATCTGAAGATCAATCCTGTGCGCAGCCCGGCCTACTTATCAGCTAGGTTTGCTCGCTAATCTATTTGACCTACAACAGCGCGGTCTCGTCCCTTCGATCAAGTACTCCGACGATCAGATCAGCAATGCGGTCATTACCGAGTCTGCCATCGTCACACAATTTCTTGCCGATATTCACCCCAGCCATCTGCTACCAGCATCCAATAGTTCTTCATATGCAGCGCTCGCACGAGCTCGCGTGAACTTCTTCATTGACACATGGAGCACTAAGATCGGAAGCTTCATGTTCTCTATCTTTCGCGCTACTACTGAAGAGGAGAGGCAGGCTAAGGCTCAGGAATGGGTCGCTGCAGTCAAAAAGGAAATTGAGCCTCTGCTCGCCGATGCCGACCCTTTCTTCGGGGGGAGTAAGAAGCTGACACTCGTTGAAGTACGTGTGGATCCATATATCTCTGATGAAATCACAAACTGATAAGCGAATGATATAGGCTAACGTAGCACCCTTCCTTCTTCGTATATTTGCTCTGTCTGGCGCTGGTGTACTGCCCACCTCCGTCAAGACTGGCCTCGATCAGCTTCCCAACTTCTCCAAGTGGGCCAAGGCAACTATTGAGCAACCAAGCGTCCTCAAAATCTGGGATGAGGAGAAGGTTATTGCCGGAACCAAAGCTCGTATCGAAAAAATGAAGGCAGCCACTAGCAACGGGGCCAAGTAAAGCTTTTTGTCTTTATGCCAATCTCCTTAAAGTTTGACGTCCCAAGGATTTAACGATTAATGCTCTTGCTATGTTTTATTACTGCGAGTGGTACAGTCAATTTTTTGTTCTATGTGCGCTAATCTTGAATTTACAGTCAATAGTATGGTCTTATCTTGATGTCGAGTAAGCCCGCCATGCTCTCCAGCCAAAGGCATTAACAATTAACGAAATCAATTCCGATCATTGCAGTTTGTTGTACATTAATCCCAGTTCCAATTGTTCTTTGCTTACATGAATGTTGCTCCTGTATATCGTGTACGCTACCAAACTGAGTTGACATGTTATGGAATCTGATGGGGCACAGAGTTCCTTCGCTGACGCTTCTCTCGGTGTTTGTCTTCAACGACCGTACAGATAGTTGCTCCACGTGCTCGGAATTGCAAGAGCACCAGAGCAGCTCTTGAATCTGGTACTCCATGTTCGATCCGTTCCCTATTAATCGACAACCCTGGCTTGTGAGGTGATTGTTTCTCATCGGAAACGTGCTCGAGCTCATCGTGTAAACGTTTGCAATTGTTTTTCTTGCTTGAAGCTTTGACGCTAATTGTGTTCGCTGGAACCACAAGCATCTGAGGTGTCTTAGTCTTTGGTGAGGACAGAAGGAGAAGAGTTTCAGCTGCGTTGACTTCGACAGCGTCTTTCTGTCCATCCCGTGGTTTATTGACCGCTTGCCACGTCGATCTTGGCGATATGTCATGGGCGCAGTCACTCCATTCACTATCTGTGCCGTAGCCACTCTCTGGTGAAGTAGCAATTTTGGGAAGCCGTGGCTTGGGCCTCTTAAGTGAAGTAGACGGTACATTTACTCTTGAAGTGCCAGGGGTCTCAGACTGCTCGCATGAAGAGCCTGGTGTTATGTGTGCGTCGGCCCGCTGAAGCCACTGCTGGGTCTCAATTGTGCAAGCCTTGATGATGGAGCTGTCGATCTTGAAATTGGCGAATGTTGCATCAGTTGGACGTACACAAAGATCTGCAAAGTCCTTGCCAAAGAGAGGCGTAAGCGCATAGCGAATATGGAAACAAAACGTGGCCGCAACTGCCTTCGCGCAGGCGAATGGCATCCAATACCCTAGCATGATAAGTCGTGCGACTAATGTCAGAGGTTCGAAACTCACCCTGTGCCGACAAAGCGCCTCCGGTTATACTATGGCTAATATCTCGCAGTCCAGGGTTCGCGTTCAGTACTTTCGCAGGCGTTGTCTGATGAGACTTTGTCAGTAAAGACCAAACCAAAGTCGAGTTGTTCGCACCTTGGAGTACTTGCAGCACTTGAAGAAGGGTGTGATCCTGACGAGTCCGATATTGTAGTCCCACATGACAACGTATTCCCGGTCTTCACCTGGAAGTCTGAATGTATACTGAAATACTGCGGTGATGGTCAGCGCCTAATCAGTCACATTCATCTGAACTTCCACCTTCAAATGCGTCTCTGCCGGTTTTACTTAGGAATGTTTTCTTATCCGAGCTATAAGGGATATGGTGGCAATGCTGCGCAATCTCGCCACGTGGATATATATGAAAATGCTCATAATGCTTTGCTAGCTCGTCATCGTCTTCTGCCTCATGCGGAGGAAATAACACGTCGCCCTTAGTTGGTCCTTTACGAAATATTGGGGCATCTTTAGGCATCTTGTTCTTATATGGTTTGTGAGTAGTCAGTGCTGGTGTCTGCAAGGTGGACGCTGCTGGCTGAGGTGGTTGAGTTATCGAATCCGCTGGCTCCTCTGTGGGAGATGGGTTAAGAAGTTCTTCCACCTTCATAGTCGACAGGCTGGCAAGCTCTGTTCGTGAAAGATGATACTGACAACTTGATCTGGAAGCGGTTTGACTTAATATGTTGTGTACAACCTCTATGAGGCGAAGTTTGACAAGCACGTAGATGTTAACCTGGCCAGCCAAATATACTTAGTCTGCGGATTACTAGATAAGTACGCTAAGATCTTGTTTGCGAACGAGGGGCATGCTCACGAGGTAACAGAGTTAGGTTTTTGCCAAATATTCCAAACCAAACGACTAGAACAAATTTGCTTGATAATCGTTGATCGACGATAAGGCGATACAGTATAGTGTGTATGTTTCAGCATATACGAGCCAACTGAATCGGGAGGGCGAAAGATCTTATGTCGATGTTGCTGACAGCTTTGTGCAGACGTTTATCCTTATGAATCTTGTCAATAATATCAAGAAAGCGTCAGTGTGATCATCTATGACTGTAAGTACATTCAACAGCGTATTATGAAGACACAAACATACAGACAAGAAATGTGTTGACCAAGATACACTTGATGTTCTGACGAATCGTAGACCTTATTTGCTCTCTGTCGTCATCGTTAGTCCGCTTGCCTGTCACGAAAAGGGTTGACTAACGCAGTCAACTTGATCATTTGGCCAGCAGCGAGATTGAGAATTTTGAGTGGTTGATGGTATTTATGCAGCCTGGCAATGAATCTCTTGGTCAAGCGAGTTGATATGAACATGAAACTTGGATGTGATTGAAATCCAGGGCCCGAGTGATTGGGTATGCCTATTCGTCATACTAGAGGCGGTATGACTTGCAGCGGCTTCATACGGTCACGAAGCCACCCGTTGAGGGTCTCGGTGGAGGAAGATTTCTTGGTCGGTGTGGTCAACCTTTCAGACTGGTCACGAATGGATCCTAAGATGAGGAACATGAAACGCTCCAATGTCTTCGCTTGGGCATTGCATCTACCAGACAGTCGACTCTATACCCTTATTCTCACTGAGAAAAACTCTGTATTAGGAGGCATGTAACAGTCAAGATTGGTATGTCTCTGTAGAAGCTACATTTACTCGTACACTTTTCATTGTCGAAAGTCTTGCTGCAATATCCCGATGAAGATATACATGCATCAGCAAATGTGTTGAGAGCAACTTCAAGTAGGTGACCGCCACCATGCATATATATCGTCCTACAAACAAGACATGCTGATCGGTGTTGACAACATCAGTCTCGCGAGTCTCTTCAAGAACGCGGCACACATAATTCCCAACAACATGCGAGGCGATGTTGTCACGAGGAATTTTCGAAACTCCTAGATAGGAAGAATTGTGCTCCTGGGAACCATGTACCGAATTAGCATTTGGAAGTGCTTTTTATCAATGGCTTCATAAGCTTCGACAATATCAACAGTCCAACGCCGGCTTTCTTCAGCCGGGCTTGCACTACCGGAGAGCTGAAAGATGGTCCTATCATCTGATGGTTTGCGGGCTCGGTTGATTCTCGTTGGCTGGGTTGATGCGACGTAACAAACGAAGATTTTGGTAAATGACTGGAGACAAAAAAATTCGGCAAGCGGACAGCTGCGTTGGCCACACCTTGTAGGGATGTTGAGTCTTCAAACAGAATTCACGGCTCCAAAACTGATCATCGATGGCAAGATATTATTTGGGCCTTTGATTATTTCAGGTTCAATGCCAAATTCGACATTTTTGAGTAGATTGGAATGCGAGCGATGATTGAACTGCACTTAATTTTCTGCATGCAAAATCAGAGCTTTTTTGGCTTTGGATAAGGAGACATGTTAAGAGAGAGGCAATCTATTTCACTGGTTACGACGGTAATCTCTCTGAACAAAGAGAACTATAAATATGTTTCGTCTCTGCAGAATAGTTCAAATTAGTCTCTCGTCTTTATGATAGCCTCATACAAATGCCTTCACCGTATTTTTTGAAGCTTAGTGTTAGCGTCGGTCAAGGAATCCAACATATCTCTGATAAGACATATACGTCCATTCTCTGCCAAAGGTTCCCTTGTATTCTGGGTATCCAGATAATGTTCAAGCCGATCTTGCTCATCCAATAGAGCGCTGTCTCCAAACAAATCTCCGTACTTTACATTATCCCCATTATCGAAGCAGGAATGTGCTGAACTCAGCATCTCAAGCCTTGCGTCAATCGGCGGATTGATAGGCATGCCAAAGACATATCTTCCGCACTTAGCCGGGAACGCTAGATGATGTGCATGTATGACAGGTCTCCGCCTGAGCAAACGGATGTCAGTAGCGCGAATCACTGTGCTTTATTCGCATTCTCCGAGGCGGAGTTTTGGGACCTGATCAACTCGACGCATCCTCTTGATACCTCTTCCAAGCGAAGCAACACGTCAGCATACATGCAAACACGTCTCGTCTTAGGCGGTTGTTGCCAGCCTCACACCAAAATCGGTTAAACGAAGGCGGTGGACGGGAAAACTGCAGCCTTCCGCCGAACCGGATCATAGCCAGGGCCAGTACGGATGGCGACAACCGCTAGCTTCAATCCTAAGAAGACGCTGCAGGAACGTGCTCTTCTAAAGCGCCACATAATTTGACAGCTTCGTAGCACAACGCTTATCCTGGCATGTAGAACCTGAGAGCAGCCAGGTCCTGTGATCAAGGTAAAAGGTTGGAGGCATTGGTCAAGGTCAGAACTTAGACCTTCAACAGAGTCAAGTGCTGTATCGACTCATAGAATAACTTGAGAGAAGAGAGGGTGCTTGCGGCATCATAACTTAAGTATATCGGTCATTACTTATGCTAAAATGAACACCTTACACGTGGACCGCCCTAAATATTTCTCTCATATGGTACATTTCTTCCATAGCAATTTTGGTTCCAGCTTTCAAACTAGTCACTGTCGTCGTTGTCATCATAATACTCTTCATCGCTCTCATTGTCTTCACTGCTGTCCGCTGTAATGGTATACTTTGGCCTTGACGCGGCTGCCCGCCGTGCAGGCCTTTTGACCGGAGCGACCTCCACGTCTTCATCACTTAAAATGTCGTTTGCAATGTCCTCTATCTCATCATCATTATCATCCAGGTTCGTTGCCTTCCCTTTAGTTGATGGTTTTGACGCAGTGCCTTTGGCCTGCTTAGCAGCATATGCCTTTGCAGCTGGAGACAGAGGTATGGCCTTTGGAGCCGTGGAGACAGCAGTTTTCTTTGCCGCAGGCTTCTTAGGCACCAGCTTAGGAGCTGGGGCAGCTTTTGAAGCTGGTGCTTTTGCCTTCGTCATGGTTGGCTTACAAGCAGGAAGACCCAAGGTGTCTTCGTCGTCCTCACTCACCCCAAATGCGTCATTGGCTGGAGGCGCAACTGGACGGCGTGGTGAACCTTTGAGCAACATTGCATAATCAGTGTCATCTACTCCACCATCAGAGTCAACAGGTGACTTTGACTTCGTCTTTCCCTTTGGATTAGCCAAACCCTGGCTGCTGTTTGGTCGTGCCGTAGCAGAGAAGAGTGTCCGTCCTGAGCCAGCAGTGCTCTGACCTATCGGCTTGAGAAAAGTGCTAATGTCCCCAAGTTTGTCATCGGCCTCCGACACTGCGTCATCGCTGTTGTCGTCGATGACATAAGATTTAGGTCGTGTTGCTCTAACGGCTCGTGCAACTGAGTTTTTTGCAGCAGCTTCCGCCGCAACGGCTAGAAAGGCATCTGAGTCATCAGACTCAGCGTGCATGGCTTTTCTTGGGGCTGGCTTTGCTTTGGTTTTAAAATCGGCAGACTGACCCTTTGACTTTACAGCAACGACTTCGGAATCATGTTCTTTTTCCGCTGATTTTGGGGCGCCAACTTTGTCAATATCCATGAAGTCATCACCGTCATCAACAATTTCTGTCACGCGAGCTTGGGCAGGTTCATCTTTCACAGCTTGGGGAGGCCCATTCGCTGCGAAATTAGCCCATAATCCACCACGATTTTTTGCTCGATCTTGAATGGCCTTGAGGGCAGATGATTTCTTCTTGCCAACTTCAAAATCGGAGTCATCATCAGAGCCGCGGCGTGCCTTCTTCTTAGCTTTACCAGCTCCAATACCCAATTTTGCAGAAGCGCGACGGCCCGTATTGCGTAACTTCTTCTTGCGAGACTTTTCTTCCTCAAGTTGATTATTCCACTCCTCAAGAAAGTCATCAAGGTCCTTATTCCAAAGGTCCTTTGGAGTCAGCTTGATAAGCTCGTCGATCTCATGCTCCTTGTCACCAATTTGCTTCTTGATACGCTCGACACGCTCTTGAGTCAGCGACCAGATTGGCATACCCAGAAGGTAATCATAATCGTTTGCCCCAACTGCTGTGTCGTCTTCAGCGTCCTCGGATTCGTCGTTCTCCACGTATGCCTCGTCCTCGCCGGCCTTTTTGGCGTCTTCAACTTTCGGGAACGGCTTGAACCCCAACTGCTTAAGCTCGTCGATAAGGACAGACTTTTTCTTCTTAGATACGACCAGTTTACCGTCAATAATCATCTGGATGAATCGGGCTTGATTAGTGAGCTTATCGAGCTGCTTGTTCAGTTCATCAAGAAGGTATTGCTGCGGGAAGTCAGTCTCGCCTACTGCATTTCTCAGGTGTCAGAACAACTTACTCGACGCTTCTCATAAAACTTCAAGCGAACGTGATAAAACTCTTCCATGATATCCAGCACAGTTTCATAGCGCTGAATACGACCTTGGCTATCGAATGCTACCATGTTGGATGTAGACATCGTGGTAGAGAGCTTGAAGCGATCCTCAAGGCCTTTCTCTAAAGTAGCCTTCATTTGTTTATCATCTAATTTGATAACGAAATGGACTGTGGTGGGTGTATTGTATTCCAGGTAGTCTTTGATCCACGACGGCTCCTTTTCAGCCTTAATGACCTCTTCAAGTCTGTCCTTGAAGTCCTGCGTCCACATGCGCACAGGTAATTCAGTTATTTCTACTTCATTGTCGCCCGTCTGCTGGATTATACCCTTGAACTTGAACTTATCGGGTCCTGCTGACTCGACCTCACCTTTGAAGTCACGGAACCAAGGATTCATGGGTAGCATATCTTCCTTAGAAGTGCCTCTCATTCGACGCTTAAGATTATCCACAATATCCTGAGGGCTGTAGTTTGGGATATTTGTGCTCCAACCAGTGCCGATGCCGCTTGCACCGTTAAGCAAGATTAGCGGAACCACGGGAACGTAAGTGGTTGGCTCTATCTGCTTGCCATCATCCTCGTCGTACGTCAAGAGAGCGTCATCAGCTGGGTGAAAGATGCGGCGAGCAAACGGTGAAGGACGAGTGTAGATATACCTAGCACTAGCCGCATCGGCACCACCCATTCGTCTTGAGCCGAAGTTACCGCTGGGTTCCAGGAGATTCACGTTGTTTGAACCCACAAAGTTCTGCGCGAGACCAACAATTGTTTGTTGCATCGACACATCGCCGTAGGCGTATGCTGTTGAACCAGACACAATACCAGCAAGCTCCACGACTTTCATGTCCTTCTTCATGTTTCGCCTGAAACAAGTGTAAAGTACCTTGCGTTGGGTAGGCTTTAGACCATCCACCACCGAGGGAATGGATCGAAGATTGTCCGCCATGCTGAAGAGAATCAGCTCTTTGTTGATGAAATCATCGTAAGTGATCTCCTTCGGCGACATGTCAAGATATGTGCCAGGTACAAACTCGCGTAGCCAATTCTTACGCGCGTCAGCCTTCTTCTTTGAGAACGCAAGGTCAATGAGCGCATGCTCCTCCTCTTTCATTGGCCTGAACAGCTTCAAATGTTTATCTGGATCCCTGAAGTATACTTCGGCGTCTTCGTTGGTGCTAGTTCCCAATCCCTTATAGTACTTGTGATCCCACCCTTTCTGATGACCAGGCTCTTTCTTCCAGTTGAGGTACTCGGGCATAGTGAAGAATGACTTCTCTGCCTTCGGGTGTTTTGGATCACCTTTCCAAACCTTGACTATAGGCGTGATGAACACACTGAGAAAGTTGGGAATCTTAAGCAAGCTTGGATAATGAGCTTCAAAGAAATTGACAAGCAAGCCTTTTATGTGAGAACCATCGTGATCCTGATCGGTCATGATCATGAGCTGTCCGTATCGCAAGCTCTTTGTGTCGGTGTACTCTTTCTTATGCTGAAGTCCCATGAATTTTTTGATGTTCTGAATCTCTTGGTTGTTTGAGATCTGCGCAATAGAGGCATCGCGAACATTAAGAAGTTTACCTCGAAGAGGGAATACACCGATCAAATCAGGATCAGCAACAGCGCGACCAGCTAGGGCTAAACCGCTAGCAGAGTCACCTTCCGTAAGAATCAGAGTGCATCGCCAGCCATCCTTAGTTCCAGCCTTGTTTGCATCAGTGAGTTTAGCATTATTCATCCGCGCGCGCTTGCTGCCATCGGACTTCGCGAGAATTTGATCAGCTTTGCGCTCGGCGAAGTCCATGATATTCTGAATGATCGGGGACTTCTCGATCTTGCTTAGGAATGCATCGCTGACGGTGAACTTGCTGCCGAACTGGGAAGGCTTGGTCGTCAGTTGCTCCTTTGTCTGTGAAGTGAAGGCCGGATTCACAATTTGGCAATTGATGAACAAGAACATGTGGCTCTGGATCTGGTGGGGCTTCAGAGCAACACCTTTTCGGTTCTTCTTCTTAATGACCTCCAATAGTTTGTTGATGATTTGATCGGCCACATACTTAACGTGCGTACCGCCAGAGGTAGTTGCAATATTATTCACGAATGAAACCTGTTTGAAAGAGCCGTCGGACACAGCAAATCCAACCTCCCAACGTTCATGAGGACGATCAATTATAATGGTCTGCTTCTCGGCGCCCTCTCCGGAAGCTCCGGTCTCGTTCTGAATGGCTTTGGTGTACATCTCCATGTACTTCTCAAATTTCCGAATCTTGATGGTCTCGCCATTTAATTTGACCTTGACACCTTTGACAGTGCCTGCCAAATCATAAATACGGCGCTTAACAAGTGCTTCGAAGTCATCATCCATGCCTTCCATGTGGAAGCGGGCATAGTCCGGTCTAAAGGTAATTTTTGTATAGTCTTCACCTTTGTAGCCGTCTGTGATCTTGGCCTTGCCTTTCACGCTCATGTTTTTGGTCCATGTTTGCTTATATTTTTGCTTCTTCCGCGAATCAGCTGTCTCTACAGTAAACTCCAAGCTGTAGATATTAGCCAACTTTGCACCATAGCCATTTCGACCACCGGTGACCTTCTCTTGGTCATCCTTGTAGTTAGATGATGTCAGAAGGTGACCGAATATAAGCTCTGGTACGTAGATGCCTTCAGTCTGCGGATTTGTAAGTCTTATCTTCGTATGAAATAAAGGTCTGCTAAGCCTACTTTATGAATGTCGATTGGAATGCCGCGTCCATTGTTCCAGACGCTGATTTCACCAGATTCGCGATCAATGGTGACCTTGATCTCATCCATGTTCTTGTCGTTTTGTTTATTGTCGGCCGCGTTCACCAAAATTTCGTCGAATATTTTGTAAAGACCGGGCACGAAGTTAACTTTGCGGTACTCCATCGCGTCAGTCTCCGAATTGTACACCCACATCTCATTTTCCTGAAATTCTATGGAGCCAATGTAGGTATCAGGACGTAGCAAAATGTGATCGATGTGAGTAATTTTTTGGTATCTATCGCTGGCGTCACCAGAGGTCGTTGAAGCGGGCTTCGGTTTTTCCGCTGACTGGAGGAAACTCTCATTTTCAATTTCCTGGAGAGCTTTCCCGCTTGACTTTTTTGGGCCAGTACTGCTCTTCGACTTCTTCGCGGGAGGAGTATTAGAAAGGAGGGAGTCATCGTTGAAAGAGTCGTGATCCATATCCGAATTCTCTTCATCCGAATCGCTTGACTTGCGCTTCTTCGGGACGGCTTTTTTAGTAGTTGTCATATTGAGCTTGGACTGCGCGAGCTTCTTCGGGGCAGCAGCCTTGGTTGTTTTCGGCTTCGCAGATGAGGCAGTGGTCTTCTTTGTCACGGCCTTAGCGGTTGCCTTTGCCTTCTGCCTGATGTTAGGAGAGTTCACAATAGCCGAAATATGGAGGTGCTCACCGTTTTTGGGGCAGGCTCAAAATCAGAGCTGCCGTCAACATCGAAGATGGAAGCATCCATCGAGTCGTCCATAGCGGGAGTGATAGAACGCGCCGAAACGCGTGAGAAACGCTAGGAATTCTTCGAAAACAAAGTTGAAAAGAGTGATCCGATCCTATGCTATACACATAACGAGGGACAGGCTGCACATGGACGCGAATCAAAGCGTAGCTGTGTTGTTATGAGATTGGGGCTGTTGTTAAACAACCCGTAAATAGGGTTAAGCGCGTTTCCGGGAAACAAGCGCTAGGGTGAAGTATCATCACGTGACCAGCAAGGCTTCACTAACTTGTTCCGTTTATTCACGGACTTATGCGTCCTTCCAGCACTTGTTAAGCTTTCGACGGCTTTTAACATAAGCATGCATTAACTAATACAAGAGGAGCTAAGATGGCTGTCTTTTTGATACAGAGAAATGCCTAAGATACGCGCTGATCAAGCGCAAGCACGATGCTCGATTTCAAGAGAAACCTTTGAATGTTTGTTAATTATCTCAACTTCATTTCAAGACTTCTCTAGAGCCTTCAATTCCAGTACTTTCTCAGCAATTCATATCCGCTGGTTCCATGATCAGATTCTGTCAAGTTCTAGTCGGAATCAATATTCAATCGCCATACTTGTCGATCGACCCTTGAGGCGGCCAAAGACTTTCATCGCCGCAATCGTTGAAAATGATATATATTGTCTAGCCTTCAGGACAGAACTCGGTGCGAAATCCGCAACGACTTCGTAAGCATACCTCTTTGATTCTGGACCAGCTAGAGCATTGGCTTGGTGTCAAAGAGTAGCAGCCCCTCTGTCCTCAAAGTGCTGCCCGGTGGCAATGGCCATGTAGTAGTGCGTTAGCACTCTTCGAAGGGGATAAAAAAAGTCCGCCTCAAAATATATATAAGGCAATTCTCTTCAAGGCTCGGTTTATGTGACGAGTTCCAATCTCCTGGAAATGGGCTCGTGACTCTCAATCGCTATCATCCCCTTTTGCTTTCTTCCTCCTCTGTCTATTCCTCTTTTCTCTCCTCCTGGCTCTTTCTTCTTCCTCTCTGTCTCTTGCTTTCTCAATTCTCGCTTGTAGATCAATCGCGCCCGACTCCTTCGCCTCTTCTTCCTTCTTTCTCTTTAACCACCGGAGACGTTCCCTGACCTCCTCCACTGTCGCCCGCCTGACTTGTCCACTCTCGCCCACGTTTTGTAGATGCTGCTTGCTGTTGTAATGCTCTACCAGCTGCAAGTTATCCTTGAAAGTCAGATCGCACGCCTCGCAGTAGAAGCCTGCGCCCCTTCCTCGTTTGCCGACCGCTGCCCCAGCGGGTACTAACATTGTCTTTCCAACCATATCGCCTACGTTTAGACGCGCCGAGCGCGCCTGCGTTTCACGCACATCAGGCGGCGTGGACGCCCGGCGGACGTATTTCTTGCCCGCAAGTTTAGCCTCATATCGCGCCTTGGCCTCTTCTTTAGCTTTGGCCTCGTTCTGGCGGGCGCGTTCTGCGTACTCGGCTTTGTCCCAGGTGCGTCGAAAATCTGTGTCGCCGGAACTCGAGACTGTTTTTTTCTCTGACATTGTGTTCAAATGTTGCAATGGTATCGCGCCGTTGTTCGTTTCAACGTGAGGTGAAGCTACGAAAAGTTCCATGGTTGAAGGCGGAAGACTTTCCGCAGCTGACCCTTGTGACCCTTCTCACTTATCTGAAATTCACCACGAGAAAAACAAAGAAAATAGAAGCTGAGCGCTGAAATAACAAACAAGAGACATAAGGGGAAAATGAATAATGTCGCGAAAACTTTTTCTCGGAAAATTTAGAGCAGCAGCAAGATAAGAGTTCATCATAAGAAGGGAAACTTGATTTACTTCATCTCAAAAGACGATATACTAAGATATACGCAAGTATTGGGTATCCGTCAGATTCATTTCTTCACTCTCCCATGAACAATCATCTTCCTCTCCTTGACAATCCACTAGCACTCCTTTGCATAGCGGCACCGCGTGCACTATTGCTTCTACTCATTGGTAGCGCTTCAGCATTGCCTTGCTGACTGTTCTGTCTGCTCATGCTTATGGTTTGAACCGGCGCAAGAAGCGAAGGTGGAGGAGGCTCCTGGCCGCCATTCATCAGCGATGGAGGTCGATACTGATATTCGGCAGTTGGCTGTGGTCCTAGGGCCCTTTCGAGAAGCTTATTATTCATCTCGTCATCACCGTGAGTATCGCGAAGCATGATCGCCAGATCTGCATCAATCTCCGCAGCAGACAGTTGCGACACCATTGCCGGTGCACCATTAGCTTTGCTGCCTATAGCGGCCGGTACATAGGTAGGTATGATTGTCCCCAGAGGCACATCACCAGAGTTCAAGGAGGAAAGCCCTTGTAGTGCTTTTGTCGTGCCTCTTGTTGCATGATGCGAAGTGCTTGTGATACGTTCCATACCTGGAGCTGCGGGTGTAGCGTCATCATCTTGGTCCACATCATTTGCAGTGGCGGTGCCAGACTCTACACCTTCGTCTGCTTCCGCATGTGTGCCATTGACACCATTACCGTTTGCCTGACCATTGGCCTGAGGTTTGAGCAGGAAATGTCTTGCAGCAATTGCTGCCGTGTTCATGGTCATGCTCAGCTCTTTCTCGGTGAAGAGTCTCTCAATCGAGTACAAGGGAGCTTCTTGCTGTTGCCACACGGTCTTGGCTTTGGCATCGCGATACGGGGATCCAATCCCGACGTCTGCTCTTGACGGTCCAAGAGCCGGAGACTGGCCCTCAGGCTCATCAAACAGCCGTTGGCGTTTCCGACGACCTTCCGCTTGGTCTTCTGTGTCTCCACCGCGCCTTCCAGTGTTCCTTGTTGCACGCTTGTGGCCGCTTCCGGGGCTCGAAGGGTTTATGAGGCTGAATTGGTTGGGATGTAGAAGCAAAGCATTGCTGTCACCAATATCCAGCATGTCCTTCTCCTTCAATAACCGATCTCGCTTTCGAGTCAGTTGGGCGATCAGTCTTTCGCGAATCGTATTTGCCAGCATCCTGTGTTCTTCGTGCGCCATCCGCACGTAAAAATTATATCGTTGCTCGAGTTCTGCCATAGTGGCTCGATGCCTGTTCTGGTGGACGGTGTGAGCGTTCCGAGATGGTCGAACAAGCGATAGAATTTGCCATCAATACTTACATGCAGCAACGTCAAGTTCACATCACGTTCTTCAAGTGCATCGTTGACCTCGTGCACAAATTTAGTGTACAATTTGCCAGCATCGGCCAAAAAGTCAGCCTCAGCGGCCGGATCCGCAGGTATCTTCCCGCCAACTGTCTCACGGATGAGATTGGCGATATCATCCGGACTATCTGGGAGAGGTTTGTTTTGATATGGGTTTGCCCGATGTATGAGATTAATATCAACCTGGATGGCATTGGCTTGGGCCTCATAATGTGGGCGAAGGTTAGCGCTGAAGGACGACACCATCTCTTGGAGACGCTCTGAAAGCATCGCCCGTCTCTTGTCGCGCTTCGATTGGCTCATTGGTGCTGGTGAACCAGACAGCCGCGAGTTCATGTCCGGCGACGGGCTACGATTGCGCGCCATGGCAGTCTACTGTGGAATGCGTGAATTCGCAGCGAAGGAGAGAGTCAAAGAGAAGAGGTCGAATGGGACAAAGTGCTGTTTGCGCGACTAAAGGGTTATACATCCGATTAGCGCTCAATGAGCAGGTCCAAGCAATTCTGAAGCTCTACGTTAGAGCTTCCTAATCGAGAGAAGAAAGTATAGCAACAAGGGAAACTCCTGAAGCTGCAGACAAGGAAAAGGTGAGAAAGGTCAACGCACGATGGTGGATCAGAAACGCCGGAAACTGACGATTGGTCACGCAACCCATTCTGCCAGAGTTCACCGCTTTCCAAAATTAAGGGTACCCCATGTTTACGCACCCATGCTTGTGATCAACCC
This sequence comes from Verruconis gallopava, assembly GCF_000836295.1. Classification (NCBI taxonomy): domain Eukaryota; kingdom Fungi; phylum Ascomycota; class Dothideomycetes; order Venturiales; family Sympoventuriaceae; genus Verruconis; species Verruconis gallopava. Next base: position 525,556 of record NW_015622140.1, on the reverse strand, counting down.
TATCGCCTTAACCTTTGACATTTGTCCTCGAGGTTTGGATTGGGCTGATACTTATCAGTTCTCTATTACTCGAGAAGGCCTCTCGAATATAACGATGACTGACCCAATCAGAGTCGTTCGTCCGCCAAGGATTGCAAGAAAAACTGAGAGCCAGCCATGGCATACATACTTTACTGTCGACGTATTGTACGCTGCCGCTAGGAAGACAATTCTACACCCCTTTGTTGCTTGGATAATACCACTCTGCTTGAGGGCCGTCACCGTTCCGTACGACGACATTTCCATGCAACTCTCCATTGGCTATGCTTGCTTGCTCACCTTGCTGTGGGTGCTGTCCGTGCTCAACAATCGCATTGCCTATGGTATACCAAGAGAAGTCGACTATGACGAAGAGGTAATCATTATCACTGGTGGTGCAAGCGGCCTTGGCCGCTTGATTGCCGATTTCTATGTAATGCGAGGTGCATCTGTTGCAGTGCTGGATTTGAAGCAAGCTGATGATGATGAATTTATGGGCATCCGATACTACCAATGTGACATCGGCGACAAAAAACAGGTTGATGAAGCTATCACAAAAATCAAAACCGATGTACGTAGAAGTAAAACTGTCTCATTGTCTCCTTCGCCTCTCTCCAGCCTGTGTGCACATTGGTAATTCTCTAACGGCTGCGAAAACAGCTAGGAACGCCGACTATTTTGGTCAACAATGCAGGTGTCATGCACAGCAAGTCGATACTTGACCTTGATCCAGAGGAAATCGAGCTTACTCTCCGTGTGAATCTGTTGTCTCACTGGCACACAGTCAAGGCATGTTTACCGGGCATGCTCGAAGAAGAGCGTGGAACTATCGTGACTGTTGCCAGCGTATTGGGATATCTAGGCTGCCCTAATCTCTGTAAGTTGCCACGAGAAACACATCCGTGGTCCTGCGCAGGGGCTTACCTGGTACAGCTGCATATACCGCGACCAAGGCCGGTCTACTGGCCTTTCATCAGTCTTTGACAGCCGAGCTCTCGCAAACGCCAGAGATCAAGACGATCCTCGTAGCGCCTGGACAGCTCGACACGCCTATGTTCAAGGGAATGAACACTCCATCGAACTTCCTAGCCCCCGTAGTCGCCCCAGTGGAGTTGGCAAAAGAGATTGTAAACATGATCGACTCCGGCTGGAGCGGCGAGATATGTCTCCCACTTTACACACGAGTCACACCGCTCATTCCGGCGTTGCCCGCGGCCATTCAAAAAATTCTGAAAGCATTGAGCGGAATGGATAAGGCTATCTTAGATTTCACGGCCGCCAGGAAGAAAGAGTCCTAAGCACGGTTGAGCGAACAACCGAATTGATACCCAACGCTACAAGCTTCACTGTGTACAATTGTACCCCCAGCATCATGGTCTATAGACAATCACTTCCAATCCATTCGTATACGGCGCTGTCAAGTTCCGGAACGGCCCGTTCGGGTCACGAACGTAAGACAGAAACTCCTTGTACCCTGCAGCGGCGGAGATGGTGTTGTCTGCCACGATCACGGTGCCTGGCCGCATATGGCTTTGCACTAGCTTCAAAGTAGGCAATGCGAGGGGCGTCCAGACTGGTTGAAAATCCCATTAGCTAGAATCTCTCGCTCTGGCGCATCACGTACTGTCAAGCAGCAGCAGGTCAACCTGCTCGAGGTTCTCCTTAAGCGTCTCCAACAAATTGCCCTCCCGCAGCTCAATGTGCCTCTCCACGTCTTCCCCAGCCTCTCTCCAATGCTGCCGTGCCTTTGCGGCCTTCGTTGCCTCAAGCTCCGTCGCAATCACCTTCCCGTTCTGCGCGTCGTTCTCCGCCACGGCCAAGGCGAGATAGATCGTGCTGACCCCAAAGCTGGTGCCAGCCTCCACGACATACCTGGCTCCCGTAGCGAGCATGAGCTGGTACACGAACTCACACTTGTCTCGGTCCAGTGCAACGAACTTGTCGACCATGAGCCTGTTGAGCTCCGCCGTGCCAAGGACTGGGTCGCGATCGCGTGAGTCGAGGAAGGATTCAAGCGTGGGCTGTATCTCCGCTTCTTGCTTTATGGATAGCTCATGAAGGCGAGAAAGCAGGTCAAAAACCTTCTGCGAGGCTCGCACTGGTGATGGCCCTGTATTCGAGGCCATGATGTCCCAAACAAGGATAAGGTTTTATCCAGAAGCTACTTCGAAGAGCTCGTGGCTGTTCACTTTTAATTTGTGTACGAAGGCAAAGAAAGAATCCTCAAAGCCTGTCCCCCCGTGAATGAGAGTGGTATGTATAAAACTGGAAGGCTGAGTCACCGGCCATGCATTGGTCCGAGGTCGCTGCAAATTACGAGAGATCAACCAGTTGTACCGACGCGGAGCACACGTCGGCACTTCATTCGGAGTTGTTTGTCTCTCCGGGGATCGCTTCGAAAAGAGGCTATACTCGTTTCGCCTTGTTTACCTGCAGAGTCAAGCAGTAAATGTGATGTATTGGACGAGCACGGTTAAGCACGTGGCTAAGTACAACACTGTTAGCTAGCTTCGCAGTTGGACCCGAACACACTATCTAATCAAGGGATCACAAGACAGCTCAGCTCATCTTCGAGGTCGGCTACGTTGCCTCGTTGGAATCATGGTAAAGCATCGCAACGTTGGCGTCCTTATTCGGGACGTTGCAGCCCGTGTGCGAACTAATACGCCCAATCCTCAAAGAAGGTCGTCAGACTTCTGCTGAGTGCACAGGCCATGACGCTGGTATGATCCTCGTCGCTGTAGACCCTCAGATGGACGTCACGGACACGAGGCGAGGCTCTGAGCTTTTCATACATGGCATGCGTGTTCTCCTCGAACTTGAACCCCTCAAGCATCTTCTTCCGCCTCTCAAATGCTTCGTCAGTCTGGTCATGCCACTGTTTAGGATGGGCTTCCAGCTCGCCGTAATAAAGCATGACCACGGCACCGGAGTTTCCTTCGTCGGGCTCTTTCTCGTATTCCTCCTGCTCGGAGAAGATGAAGTCGTCGTGCCAGTACAGCGAAGGGCTGCTCGCGATGTAGCAGTCAAACAGCCGCGGCCGCTTGAACAAAGCGTGCAGAGCAAACAGGCCTCCGTACGAATGGCCGAACAGTGCTCTTCTCCCGAACGTGACGTCTGGGAATCGCTCTAGGACGGAAGGGAAAACAGTGTTCGTCATGAAGTCAAGCATCTCATCGGCTCCGCCCACAGGACCGAAGACGTCCTTCTCTGTGCCGTCCGGCGGTGTGAGATCGTAGCCGCGAGACGGACTGTAAAGTTTCTCCTGTGGCAGATCATAGCCGATGGCGACGACAAGCCCGCCACCAGAATAATGAGGACCCGAGGCACGCCGCCACGCAGCCTCAGTTGCTGTAAGAAACAGGGCGTTGCCATCCATGATATATCTGAAGCTCTTAGGATCCGCCCAGGTCCTGGATTTTGCGACAGGCACTTACATGATGGGGACTTCCTTGGCTTCCAGTGGTGCCTTGTCTCTCCAGTTGAGCGGCCATGATGCTTGAATCAGATATGTCTGACCCTTAGCATTCGACAAGATCCATTGCTCTGAGTTGCGCAAAGTCACGTCAATCCTGTGTTTTGTCATCTTTCAACGCGTGTACTGAAGCCCAATTTTTCTGTTGAGTACCTTCGAAAGCGTTCAGGAAAGATAGACGAAATTGCGTTGCATTCTCAGTTCGCATTTTGCGCATGGAGGCCAGAAGTTTTTTTTTTTCCCCTCCGCTGTCGCAGCTCATGCTTGTCCATTTATCGCTTGATCCAAGTTGCCCCGCTTTCACATCCTTCTAGTGCCTATGTTAGCAGTGATGAAGCAGGAGGAATTTGAAGGGCAGTTCCCGGATGCTTGATCGTCTTATCTTATCAGATCACACATGCTGGGTAACTTTTTAGTGCATCACCAGATTCGCAGCCGTGCTTGATTTTTGCTGTCTAGCGTCGGAGTTCAAATCTTACTGTCGGAAAGTTTTCCAGTGTATTCTAACTTTTTCCGCTGTCTTGGCGTTTTCTAGTTTGTTTTTTTTATTTACTTCTGCGCGTTTAACTGAAACTTTGTTTCGTCGTTTGACAATTTATCCTCACAAGCCTGTTTTTGCGTAGGAGTAACAGAAGCTGTTGCACAAGCCTACCGTGGATTTGTCTCAATCAAGATCAGTTGGATGGGGAGTAAACACCGTCCTTGCGTCAATTTAAAGTGGTTTATACGAGTCTTTTTATACGACACACTATCGATGCTCAGCATATGGTGCGTATCGACTAAATCATTAAAATCGGAACTCAGACAAGGTTGGGCCAGATATTTAGAAGAACATATAGTGAAGTTAGTTTGACTAGGTCTCAGACTTGTGCCAGCTTGTCTGTAGCGCCAATGGACTGACTGCACGCCTTAGGCCCAAGTTGTGGGTATGTGTGTCTTGCGAGGATTTGTAGTGTTCCAGGTGACACACTCGTCTTGCCACCGCGAGACAACTATTTCGAACCAGTAGTTGCGTTGTCATTTTGGTGGTGGGGTCGACACGAAGGCTCTCTTTCGCAAATGCTGCTGTTGACAGTACATATGCCGGGAAGGGAAACGAAAAAAAGGACTCAACAGAACCACAGGGCGACGAAGGCGCTGCTAAAGTCAGGAGTTTGGTTTGCGCAAGCTTTCGCGGGAATTATGAAATTGATCGACCCAAAAGTACGTTTCCCGGATCCGCATTTGTGATGCAGAGAGGTCGCCACGGAGCGGGTTAGCAAAGCAGCGTCGCGCGTCCAGAGATGCTCGCGTCGATCCTTGCAAAAGTTGGCATCACACCCGAGCCGAAACGGCCTGGATCAGTTCTTGCATTCTACTCTACATGCGTGTACAGAACACAGCACCGCCACCGTGGTGCTGTCAGAGGTGTGGAGATGCTCGTCGCAGGCACGGATGCCGATGGTGTTATCGATAGATGACGCCAGAATGCGACAAGAATCGTTCGCTGGCGTTCCTCAAAAGTATGGGGCCATGACTTGGGTGGCTGGGCCCAGCGAAGGCCCCATGAAACAGAACAAACTCCCGGCGCATCCCCCTCAATAACACCAGCCTTTTTCGAGGTGGCACAAAGGCGCAGGATTAAGGCAAGACGAGCAGCAAAGCGAAGTGACCAGGCTTTACAGGCAAAATGTCTTCGCAGCAGTCGCACGGTAACTCAGGACACGGCCACCACAAGGTTCCCGAGCCGGAGCGCGGAGAGCGGAGAGCAGAGGACAAAAAAGCCAAAAATACACGAGGCAATGGCAAACAGCCTTCCCAGCTCGGAAACGTCACAGCAAGAATGGGGTTTTGGATTTGCACCAGAGGCACGTACGGGACTAGCAGCGGCACGGTGTGGGCTCACTGCATAACCCCTTGCCGCAGCTGATCGTGCAGCCAATGACGAAGGTCCGCGCCGACAATGGACGCGCAATGAAGCCAGTCCTGAACGACGATCCCAGCCCGTAAGCTGGCGGAGCATGAGCATTCGGCAGCAGGAGGAGGATGGGCTCGCTCCTGAAGAGTGGGCGGAGACAAGAGAGAAAAGGAAACAAAGCGCCCGTCCAGCCTCTGTTTCTGTCGTCCTTCCAGGCCTGCCACTCTCTTTTCGCAAGCGAGAGACGGAGACAGAAGAGCAAGAAGCCAGAAGTCGCCACTGACTGCAGTCCCGATTGAACTGGCCTCGGTTTTGTGTTCTCTACTCAAGCGACTGTTGACGATTCATCTCTGCCATCCACGTTTGCAGGCTCCACCCGTCTGGAATCGTCGACTTTTGGCGCGCACCACTCAGCCAACTTTCCGATCTCAGGCGCAGCTACAAGTCCAGCATTAGTACGCACATTAGCGTGTTTTTGCCGTGCTGTCGTCGCGGTGCTGGTGCTAGTGCTGGTCCCGGGCCTGGTTCTGGTTCTCGATTCCTGCCTTGTGTCTTCGCCGACTACGACCACCACTACGGCGGCGACTGTACTGTTCTGCTTCTGGCTGCTTACGACCTGCTACTGCTCCATACTAGCCGCGTCGTCCTGCTGCTGCGTCAAGACTCGGTCTCGCCAGCCGCGCGTTGGTTCGGCTTTGTTGGGTGGCCCAATACCACCGACCGCCGCGCCCGCTTCTTTCCCTTTCCCTCCCCCTCCCTCCGACCCCCCAGCGCCTGCCCCCATTCCCAAACGCCTTGTACTTCCTTGCGCTCTCTCGTTTTTCATCCTACTCTTCGCTTACCTCCCACTCCAACACCTCTGCCGAACCACGCCCCAACCGCCAACTTTTCGTCGCTCGCTCAATCGCCTGGCCGTCCAGGGCGTCCAGCTCCCAAGGGCTCCGCTCGCTTCTCCACGCCCGCTGATCTGTGCTCGTTATCTTTAAGCCAAGAATCATTCCGTCAACTCCCCAGCATCCCAAGGCTTGCGTTCTTCAGGTTCGTGCGATAGCTGCCAGCACCGCCAAATTTCCACATCGCTGCAGCGGACAATAGCGTGCTTCAGACATGGCGACCATGACACAATCGCCCTCCAAGGGCGCTGCTGCTGCCGGCGGCGCCGACCATCACCAGCGACTTTCGATGCGCCCTCGTTCAAAGTCCGCATTCAGCGTCACCAGCGACAACAGTCATAACTCGCGCCGTTCCGGCGACAAGGAGAAGTTGAAGGAATCGCACGACGAGAAAAAGAAACTTGCCTTTTCGAATACCACAAAGGCCAATCCAAACGCCGCCATAAACGAGATGCAGCCCGGTTCGTTGTCTCTCGCCACCGTCTCCTTCGATCCTGGTACTGACGTCGACACCAGTTGCCCAACAACTCGAGAAGGCCACCATTGGCTCTCTACGTGCGAGCCAATACTTCGATATGAACGGAGTGCCAATAAGTAAGTTCTTTTTCTGCTGCTGCTTCTGCTTCTGCTGTTGTTCTTCGGTAGTGTTGATAAGTGGGTACAGCCGATCCGGATTATTCGAACCCCACACGTCGCCGCACTGAACGCCCGCTCGAGACGATCATGTCATTTGAGGCTGCTATCGATCGTGAATACAAGCGGCAGCGTGATGCTGCTAGAGAAGCTGCACGGCAGTCGTATTACGAAAACGGTAAGTCGATTTGCGCAACCTAGTTGCTAGTTGCGGGGCTCATTACCATTGCAGGCGGCGGTCAGGATAGCGGATCTGAAAGCCGACGCTCTTCGTACTGGGGTATGTCCTGCTCTCAACGTTCGCGCCACCGCTGCTAGCTCTTCGACGGTTACAATTGCTTCGTTCGCTGCGTACAAGCCTCAACCAACGTTGCGTATACAGACCGATACTGCTGTCTTGTGTTCCAGCATGACACCAACTGGACTGTCCGCAATGGCTCAGCCTTTCGATTCTTCAGGGCGTGCACGTAGCAATTGTACTCTTGTACGAAAGTTTTCTGCAGTCGTAGACGCGATCATTCGTATAGATCTTCTAGGATGGCGTGCTAACAGACAAACAGGCGGCGGAGAGTACGCTGGCAATGGCTACTACAACCACCCACAGTCGCGACGCAACGGTTACTTCGATAATCCCCCGTCTCGCAACAAGTTTACTGCTCGAATGTACTCGGACCAAGGGGTTCAACGGTACAACTATGGTAACAACGGCTACCCTTATTCTACGCCGGGATACGGTCAGACCCGAGACACGGTCAACACCGGAGGCTCCAATGGCAGCGCCAGTGATCAGTGGCACAACTCTACCGATCCTAGCAGCGACAACTCGTCCATCGAACGGATGAGAGGAGAGCACGGCGAGTCGTACGGTTACCCAACACCACAGCGTGAGCCTATCTCGGAGGATGGGCACTACACTTACACGAACGGCCCTGGCTATAATTCTGCTTACATGAATGGTGGCAACAGTGGACCGGGTGGAAGCAACGGATACTTTGGGCAACAGTACAACAACGGTGCTCCGGCTCCCCCGCCAAAGGTAACGCAAGGAGGTCCTGTACAGCCACCGGCAAGGCAGCCTATTAAACTCGACAACTCAACGAGGCCTGACATTATCCCCGGCGGCACAAGGACTCCCGCACCGGAGAAACGTAAGAGTTGGTTGAAGCGGAGGTTCAGCAAGAACTGATGATGATTCACCAAACCTCCTTGTCCGCAGTTTCGTTTGCTTTACCACTTTTATGATACCACATTCCTTGATACTGGGGTTCTGGCAAGGCCAGCTGGACGCAGGATGAAATGACTCGACTCAAATATGCGTAGCAGAGGCCGCTGCATGGTTGGAAGCTGTCCATATGCTAAAATGTAATGATTCGAATGTTTTTCACATAATTTGTTTTCTTTTGCCTTTTAAAACAGATGTCATCACGCACGCACAATCTCCTTTCTCAGGTTCTGCTAATGAGAGGGAGCAATCGTCTCCAATTGTTCATGTGGGATAAGGGGCGCTTAAGCTAGAACAGGGATATTGGGCACGGCTTGCAGTATCAAAGACCTTTTTAATGTCAGCTGGAAAGTGATGACGGGAAGCGACTTGGTGTTCATTTGGCATTGTACATATTCCACCCCGAAAGAAGAAAGAGAGGTGAAGGTATTAAATTCGTACTATTGTTTTATTTCAGGTTCTCGACCAATTCTTCCCCAATAAGCGAAACCTGCGTGTGAGTTCTTTACTCGCGAGACCACCAAACGCCCGACCATTTCAACGTAGTAAGTCGCGAACGCTCCCAAACGAGCGTCAAGTCACTCTGCTTTCTTGCCTTTCTTGGCCGCCAACCCGGTCGACTCGGACTGGTCCTCCCTGACGGCAACAATGACATAGCCTATTAGCACGACGTTGGCCACAACGGCAGCCAGCGCGCCCGCGAACGTCGAGTTCCCTAGCCGTCGATGAAGCGGTCAGTCCTCGAATATGTCCGCGATGTGGCAGGGAGCGTGGCCCGAGGGGTTAAGAGCCCACGAAACCCATTCCAACATGGCCCAGAAAGGGGAGGAACGCACCTTTGAAGACGGTGTTTACGGTGGCGAAGTAGCTGCCTATCGGCAGGACGATCATGGCGAACGTGAATCCCAGCAGCTTCACGATAACCTCTCTGCAGGCGGAACCGCGGCACCGGTCAGCAATCGTGTGCGAGGCACGCCCATTGCCCCTCCCAAGAAAAAAAGCAAAGAAGAACGGAAGTAAAACAAATGAAATCAATGAGATGTCAAGTAGCTTGGGAGAGAAAGTGAAAGAACAAGAGGGAGGGAGGGAGGAAGGAAGGGGATTTTCTCTCACGTGGGCACCGCCGGCCGAATATCAGATGGGCCGTCCTTTGGAGCCAGATCTTTCTCCGCCGGCGTCTCCGCTCGTGTCCGCCGTTGCGTGGCCATGTTCGCGCACTTCTACTCCCCTCGCCGCGAGTCGCTTGTCTCACTTCGGACGGGCCTCTTAGGTGACGACCACCACGTCGTCTTCTCGCTGTTCCGTGGACCGAGCCCGAGAAGAAGAAGGGCGGCCAGCCTTGGTCTCTCTCTTCCTTTTATTTTCCTCTTCTTACCCTTGAGGAGGGGATTGGGCGGGGAGGAAACGTAATGACCCGTGATGGATTTCGTAAGAGACTGTTGGGTCTGTCTTGTTACTGCGGCTCTTGGGGACGAAACCACACTTCTCCACGACGGCGGCTAAACCGTATCTGGCAACCATCTCGTTGGCTGTGTTCCACTTCGAAGGGACGCTCCGCTTCTCCGACTGTGACTGCATTACGGCCGCATCGTCTGGAGCTAATGATCTGGGTTTTGAATAGTATTTCCCTCGGTCGGGTGATGTTTCTTTTTGCGGGATCAAGGGCATTCCGAATTCGTCATATTCTCACGTTTCGCAGGCGCTGTTTTCGCGTTTCGCGTTTGGCCGTTCCACGGGCGGGACTGAGGCTCTGGGCTTTCGATTAAACGCTTCCGACTGTTTTTGGCTGGGCTTTCTTTCCTTTCGCATCGTCAAGGTGCAGCGGTGTAGTTTTTCGATCACGGTCATCTCTTGGGCAACCAGACCTTCGGCGAGGCCTCGTTCCGCTGCTGTAGATGTGGCTCTCAAGGAGGCCGCTCCGGGGCGCTATTTTGTATGCGGCTGCGTGGGAATGAGCACGTTTTTGACCCCCGCCATGACGGTGTACCCGTTTGCGAGATGACGGGAGAGACGGCAGAGTTCATAACGCTGACGAATCTCCTGCGTTCAAGACTTGCGTTTTAGCCCTCGTTCTTAAACTCCCCCTCCAAAGCGTTTTTTGACAGTGCAACTGTTTGCGTGCGCCCTGTGATCACGTCAAATACCATGACATTTAGAGCTCAGGCTTGCCGATCTCGGTGATGCGACCGACTTCAGTTGAACTACATCCACTTTCACCAACACGCGATCACGCTGGTCTGGCACATAGTCGAACCGCTGTCATGGCGCCAGATAGGGGTGAGTCTCCCAGAAATCCGAGCAGAGGTGCGCAGCATGCGCCCTTCGCCGCAGACGCCGAGGACCAGCCGTCACGATCAACCACCACTGCAAAACTTCTCGCGAATCGGGCGGGCGAGGCCCAAAACTTCACGTTCAGAGGCGTCGCTGTGGGCCTGGTGATTGGCGTGGTCATATGTTTCTCTAATATGTACTTCGGGCTGCAGACCGGCTGGGTCAGCGGCATGGCGATGCCGTCGGCGCTCTTGGGCTTCGCATACTTTAGAGCCGTCTCGCCGCTCTTGTCATACCCATTCACACCCGTAGAGAACGTCCTGGTCCAAAGCGTCGCGGGATCCGTGGGAACCATGCCACTGGGTTGCGGCTTCGTGGGCGTGCTGCCAGCGCTGAACTACCTGCTGACGCCGGAGGAGAATGGTCCTCTTAAGACGGGGCTTTGGAAGCTTGTGGTGTGGGCTGTCGGCATCGCCTTTTTCGGCGTGGTGATAGCGGTCCCGTTACGGAAGCAGTTCATCATTCGCGAGAAGTTGAAGTTCCCCAGCGGAACGGCCACGGCGTTGATGATCGGTGTTCTACACGGAGAGAAAGGCAATGCCAACATTGTCACGCAGGACGCGAACAAGATCCAAGACGAAGAGGTTGACAACGCCCAGCAAGGCGCCGAATCGCCCGCGCAGTCCACCGAGATTGACGTTTTAAAAGACACCGAGGACTTTAGGGACTGGAAAGCAAAGATACGTTTGCTATTTATATCCTTTGGCGTATCCGCTTTCTATGTCAGCACATTTCATCAACACTTAGATTTGCGTGTGCTAATCTTCGGCAGACACTCATATCGTACTTCATCCCTCAGATACGAGACATTCCCATCTTTGGTTCCTCTTTAGCGAGCACTTGGCTATGGACACTCAACCCCTCGCCTGCGTATGTTGGCCAAGGAATTATCATGGGTCCGGCAACGACCATGCACATGTTGTTGGGGGCAATCGCGGGATGGGGGATATTATCACCGTTGGCAAAGTCCAAGGGGTGGGCACCGGGTCCCGTCGGTGACTGGACAACCGGTAGCAAGGGCTGGATAGTGTGGATCAGTCTAGCAATCATGTTGGCGGACTCTCTCGTCAGCCTTGGCTGGCTCATTTTAAGGCCTATTATCAACCATTGGTCTAGCTTCGTTAGACATTGTCGACGCGCCTACCACACTGGCGACTGGAAAACATTGGCAGAGTACCGCCCAGCTTCAAGGCAAGGCTACGCGGCTGTGAGCGGTTCAGAGACCGCAGAGACGTTCTTAGATCCGTCACGCTTGGACGCTCCGTCAGATGATGATCCAGAGGCCGATGCTCCGCCTTCGCGTCAAATCGGCGTTCGCGCTACCTTGATCGGTTTGGTCCTATCCCTAGTCCTATGCATTGGAGCCGTCCATTACGCTTTTGCAGACCTGATACCAGTCCGGCTCACCATTCTCGCCCTAGTCCTGGCACTGTTACTCTCTGTTATGGGTGTCCGGGCACTCGGCGAAACGGATCTAAACCCCGTGTCCGGAATCTCCAAACTCACACAACTGCTCTTCGCCTTCGTCGTGCCGCGGAGCAATAAGAATGCTGTCATCATCAACCTCATTGCCGGAGCTCTGTCTGAAAGTGGCGCTTTGCAAGCCGGCGATCTACTGCAGGATTTGAAAGCAGGGCACCTAGTGGGCGCAGCGCCTAGCGCACAGTTCTACGGCCAAATCATTGGCTCGGCAGTGGGTGCGGTGCTTTCTGCTGCCGTGTACAAGCTGTACACGCATGTATATACCATACCTGGCGGCATGTTTGAAGTACCCACAGGCTTCGTGTGGATTTTCACGGCTAGGCTTGTCACGGGTCAAGGTCTGCCAGAGAAAGTGCCTATCTGGGCCTTAGGAAGCGGGATTCTCTTCGCACTCTCTACAGCCGCACGGACTTGGACCAGGACGCAGATCGGCTGGCGGAGAAAGCTGACTGGCTACATACCTGGTGGCATCGCTGTCGCTGTCGGTATGTATAATACACCTTCGTTCACGCTTGCACGCGCTATCGGAGGGATCATCCAGCTGTATTGGACGAAGTATATGAAGCGGAACGAAACTCCTATCATCGTGCTTGCAAGCGGTTTGATTCTCGGGGAAGGTCTGTTCAGCATTGTAAATCTTCTACTGGCGAGTGCACACGTTTCGCACCTGTAGCGCAGTTCGCTACGTTTTGGATCACGACATTTAAGGCGCGCATAGACTGTATGATTGTAGTTCTATCACGAGTTCTACTTCCTAGACCTTCGTTGTACGAATTATCAGGTGGTAACTTTAATTACACATCCTCTTCGGAATTTACGGCATGGTGCGCACATTGCAATCCAGATCCGCCTCGCGTGAGGGATAATTTCAAGTCATGAATTAACTACCGTGGACGTCCAGTCTATCATAGAACCAAGCAAGACAGCGTCGGCCCATACGTAGTAAATCGCAACAGTCAACGCCAGCAGAATCGCGGACAATGCCAGAGAACAAGCCGTCAGGGGTGGTGAACGCATATGATCAAGCTCGTTTTGTTCTTTTCCAGCGGACGCCGGATTCGAGCACTCATCTGCCCACGGGATCTTCTGATTCATGTCGTTCATTATTTGAGTAGCGACGATCTTGGCGCCAGCCAGACAGATGGGCACGCCCGTTCCAGGATGTGTGCTTGCTCCTACAAAGTACAAATTGCTGATGCTGGCATGTCTGGTCTTCGGTCGGAAGCTCAGCACGTTAAAGAAGCTGTGGCTCAGGCCAAGGATTCCCCCACGATCCAAATTGAAGGCCTGTTTCCAAGTTGATGGATCATTGATCTGCTCGTGGAGAATTAAAGACCCTAGGTCGACACCCGTCCGAGTCTTGATCGTTGAGAGAACCTTCTCTCGTGCAACCTTTGTCAGCTTTAGCCAGTCCTGCTTGTGTCCCGATTTGCTTGGCGTCCCATTGTCTTTAGACGAGCCGGTCGGGAGCAGGTGCCCGACAGGTACAAGCACGACCATGCTGTCACAGCCATCAGGCGCTGCCGAGAGATCTACTCGACTTGGAACATTCACATAGAATGACGGTTCTTCAGGGATCAAATGATCCCTGAAGATAGAGTCAAAGCTATTCCGGTAGTCGTTTGAGAGGAAGATGTTTTGTGTTTTCAGTTCTGGTACGACTTGGCTTATTGCCCAGTAGAATGAGATCGAGGAACACGAAGTCTTGCGTGTACTTAGGGAGCTTGCGTACGCAGTTTGCGGTAGCATATTACTGTAGGCATATACCAAGTCTGCATTGCACACCACCAAGTCTGCACGCAGCGTAGAGCCATCTTCAAGCTCAACACCTGTGGCCCTACGTCCGTCCGGCGAAAGCGTCACTTGAGCGACGGGCATTGAGAGGCAATATTCTACGCCCCAGCGATTCCCAATAGCAACAAGGCCATCTATGACTTTGTCAAAGCCGCCACGCGGATACCATATCCCTTCGGCTAACTCCGTGTACTGCAGGAGACTGTACGTCCCTGGTGCGTCGAACGGGCTCATGCCCATATACATGCTTCCAAATGTAAACACTCGCCTCATACGCTCGGTCCAGAAGTATTTGCTCGCCCGTCTATATATAGACTCGAAGGGATGAAGCTCGAGCAAGTGCCAAAAAAAAAATCCGGGCGGCACATGATCAACAAGGACGTGAAGTTCTTCCGCAGAACGTGGGTCACGCTAAGCTCGTAGTGCCGGTGAGATTCCTGCAAGAACGAAATATATCGCTCGAAGCCATCCTTGCCCTCCCAGCGTTCAATTTCGGCCTTCATCTGCGCCAAGTCCGAAGACATCTTGAATGACGCTCCGTCGTCGAACCAAATGTGGTAGTTGGGTTCGCATTTTAGCAACTCGATCCCTTCAGCCTCGAGGCTGCTGCCAAGATCGCGATACGTATCCTGGAATAGGTGTGGCAACAGGAGCAGTGACGGGCCTTGGTCGAATCGCTGGGCCTGGGTGTCAGTTGCAAGTTTGATTTCGTCCAGCCGGTAGGCAGTCACTAAAGCTCTTACATAGCCTTTATGGTTCAGCAATGAACATCGTCCACCGGTGAAATGATTTTTCTCCAGAACGAGTACCTTGAACCCAGCTTTGGCGAGTCTCGCTGCAGTTGCAACTCCACCCACGCCAGCACCTATTGAACTCTCGTTAGCGAAGACGCAGCCGCTGAAGTGGCACAAAAGCATTCACCAATAACAATGGCAGTCTTTCCACTCATTTTCTCCTTGCACATCTCGCCATCGCTGGCGAAGGTCTGGGATATCTACATTTTGGCCGCTGAATTTCGTCTTCAGAAGCATGGTATATATATACCACATCTGTTATACCTTGATGTGACGTTTTCAGCCTAGCTGCAACCAGTTGCAGCCATACCAGTTAAGCCACACGCCAAGAGATAAACCAATGTAAACGTCAAACTTGATCGTCACGCTACAGTAAAGAATTGCATGTTTAAAAAACCCTGAAATCAATTCCTCGATCATGCCAACACAGCGCTTCAACTACGCGTCGGCGCACTTGAAATTTTGTATGTCAGCCTTGTTCCAGGCACATCGGACGAATGAGTGTGACAGACGCAGTGAATTGAGGCGCAATGGAAGCGGTCGTGCACAGCACCCCGCCAACGACACCGTTCTACATTCGAGCAACTCAAACTTTCTCCAAGACTACAAAGGTTCTTATAGCTTTCGTTAGTGATATAGCTGCTATGTGTATCATGCTCGCGTGATCCTCCTGCATCGATATCTGCCCATTGTTAGCATCAGATTTATAGCTGTTTCCCATCGCGTACCTCGTTTCGTAGACCCTTCTTGTGCGTGCGTTCGTCCATCAGGCTCCGCTACACAAATGAGGAAATTATTTCGGGACGTAGTTCCTTTAAGGAACAAGTACAGGAATAAGACCCGAGCAGAAGATGGCGAAGCGACACCGCCAGTTCAAGGCGTAAGGGACAGCCAGATCCAGGTCGGTGCGAACATTGTCGAGTATGCTGCCCAGCCTAACTCAGAAGATGTGTTCCCTTCTCCTCGCGAAAGCCAGACTCTTCCCCTTCCTGAACAAGCCGAACGGATCAGACCCGTGCGCAGGTACGACTCTGCGCCCGAACTGCCAGTCTACGATTACGACAGGCTACCCGAGACCACGTCTCTGCGCGTGCTCGAGCTCTTGCCGGGACATGGGGAAGATCCGGTCGTGTGCAAACTGCATGTGACAGATTGGAACGATCCCATACCGTTCGAGGCCATCTCGTACGCCTGGGGCGACCCAAGGATACGGGCGTGGATAGAATGTGACGGGAAGAAGCTGGGAGTCACACCCAACCTGGTGGACTGTCTGCATCAGCTTCGGAGGCGGAACGAGTCACGCTTCCTGTGGGCGGACGCCATATGCATAAATCAAGAGGACCTGGAAGAACGCGGGCATCAAGTGGACAACATGCGGCGCATCTACGAGTGTGCGCAGAGGTTGCTGATATGGCTGGGCAGAGACGACGGTGGTTACGCTCGCAGAGTTGAAGCTGCGATGCGCAATCTGGCTCAGAGGTGCTGTGACGCAAAGCAAATCTCCATCGACGACTTGAAAGATATCGACAACCTGTGGGACACGGTCTCTTGTGCGCCGTATCGTGTTGCTATGCCGATGGAGTCTTGGCAGGCTATCGAAAGGCTGTTCCTCTGCAGTTGGTTCAGTCGGCTGTGGGTCTTTCAGGAGGTCGTTTCGTCGGCCAAAGCGGATGTTCATTGGGGTGATGTGTTGATCAGTTGGGACATTGTTGGTCTGACGGCTACTTATATCCAGTCGTGGTCGCACGTTATCGAGTACAAGTATCTGCACTCCGGCGTGTACAACTGCTACATCATGCGAAACAGGAACAACCACATCAAGTTCAGCGTGCCGTCGATACTCGACTGGTCACGGACGTTTAGGTGTAGCGACCCGTTGGACAGAATCTACGCTATGCTGGGATTTCCGTCCTTTCACAGAAACGGTTTCAGCATTCAAGCCAACTACAAACGAACGCCAGAGCAGCTCTTCATAGAGGTTGTCAATCAATGCATCAAGGCTGACAAGAACCTCCAGGTCCTCTCATACACAGATCACACGCAGAATTCGCATCTTCGAAAGCCTTCCTGGGTACCGCAGTGGGATCCTGGCTCGCCTGGCTGGACGATTGGCTACAAGCGCACGACGTGGACGTGGTGTGCCACCAAGGGCATGGAGATGAAGGTCGACATCAATTTCGAAGCACAAGTACTCAGTGTCGCAGGTGTGTTGTTGGGTGTGGTCAAGGAACGCAGGCAGATCAGCAATGCCCGCTGGTTCCCTTACAATCCGACCAGAGAGCATCCCATCACGCAGATCTGGAAGGACAGTTTCCACAATGAATGGAAATATCCGTCCGGAGAGCGTGCGATTGATGTCCTCGGCGGCATCTTCGTTGCCGGCATCCCGTCCAATGAATGCAATTGTTGCACCAGGCAAGAGATTGTGCGTAGGGATTTCGCGTCGTACGTTACGAGGTGTGCAGAGGAAGCCGGAGAGGATACGAACGAAGAGGTGTGGAAGGAACTCTATCATAAAGGGGGCAGAGGCGATTGGAAAGGCTACGAGCAGAATGGGATGAACTTCTGCTTTGGTCGATCGTTCTTCACGATGAAAGAAGGCTACATGGGCCTGGGGCCTAACACTATGGAAGCAGACGACGTTGTCGTGCTCCTGTATGGAGGAGACGTGCCATACATCCTCCGGCCAAGAACAGAAGGTGGTCATGTCCTGGTGGGAGAGGCGTACGTCCATGGTGTCATGCTTGGAGAACTGATGCCCAAAGTCAGTACGGGGGAACACGAAGAGCAAATTTGGGAACTACATTGAGTAGTTCCCTCCTGCACAACGCCACCCAGACCAAAAAGAACATAGGTTGGATATGCCCGCACCGTTCTGGCTTTTATTTTATTCTTCCAAAGATTCTATGACGGTGTCGCTCTGCACACGGCGACACATGCATGCCGGGCACGAAGTGACCAAATCCTTTGTGAAGATTGCGAGATCCAAGCTTT
Source organism: Verruconis gallopava (assembly GCF_000836295.1). Classification (NCBI taxonomy): domain Eukaryota; kingdom Fungi; phylum Ascomycota; class Dothideomycetes; order Venturiales; family Sympoventuriaceae; genus Verruconis; species Verruconis gallopava. The sequence goes on along the minus strand of NW_015622140.1, from coordinate 508,023 downwards.
CCTCCAAGAACGGTGGCCTAGATAAAAGTGCTTGCATTGTGCAGGGGCTGTGAACATATATCAAGCATCCATTATCGCACGAGGCTGAGGACGGATCCGGGGCGTTACGGGAGCTGACTCGTGCAACCACAACGTTTGTCGCGAGGCCGACTGCCCGATGAGGCAGGTCAGTCTAGAAAATGACGCTCTCTCGCGCGTGAAGCTGTCCACAAGATGATCCACGTCGGTCGGCTAACGTCGCTTCTGGACAGTCTGCTGTGTGCCTTGACCAGCTTTGGATGGTGAAATGCGGACAAGCTGCCTGTGAAGAGCTGATAGCTTCAGCAGGCGCAGCAGCCACGCTCCGGGCCAGAGTTCGCATCTGAGGGCTGGGTCGAGCCAGTGATAAGAGAGTTGCAAGCGACGATGGACCAGCGCAGAAGTGAGATGACACTGTTTTGTTTCGAAACGTTCGAAGTTGTTTTCCTTTTATTTATTTTCTGGGCTGTCATGGAGGAAGGGCTGCTGCGCGCAGGAGCTGACGGACGCAGCGTCGGGCAGCGCTCAGCTCTGTGCACGACTGGGCCAGAATGATTGCGGCAGAGCGAGTCGCTATTTCTGGCGTCGACGTGGCTAAACAAGGCCAAAATTCAACCACAAGAATACATGTACGACATGAGTCGAGACAAGAGACGCAAAGACGCACAACAGGCCTCGATTACTGGTGCCCCCGCATTCGTCCCTACAGTAGACGCGCATTTGTGCTGGAGCTTCCTTTCACAAGGCTACCGGAGCAATCGAGCAGCCAATGGGCCGACGAGGGAACGAGCATGATAGCAGCCCCTGCGTCCCGCGCGTTGGACGGACAAACCAGCGGAGGGTGAAAGCTATTTTGCGATGCCTTCATGGCACGAGCGATGATGAGCTTCCGCCGGGATGCCTGTGTCGCGGGACCAGAACCCCCCCCCAGACCGCGCTGCCCGTTTCGCTGGTTCCTACAGCAGACGGCGGGCAAAGGCGGTCTGAAAGGGGCGCGATCGAGGCCCTCGGAGAGTTGAGCGGTTTCGACCCGCAGCTTTCTGAAGCGTCCCGGGCGGGTTTTCTGATCGCTGGAGGTGCGGTCCGTTTTCGTGTCGATTGCCCACCGGTCGGACTCGCACAAGGACACACGTCCTGGACGGGCGGCGACCTCCGCATGTTTTGCGCATTTGTGATCGCCCGCACAAGGAACGGTGGGCGAAGATCACGGTTCAAAACTGTGCGTATCCCACGCGGGCCATCAGCCCGCCGCCATGATTGTGTGGCCTAACGGAGCTTGGCCCTGCGTCTGCTCGCCGGGCGGACCTGGGTGGAGAACAGAGAGCCGAGGCCAGCAGGTCAATTGATAGAGAGGAGACGAGGAAGTGTGCATGCGACATGGTTGCTCGAGTCGCTCGCCCGCTCAGGCCAGGCGCTTCCCAAGGGCTCCCCCCCCCCTCCGGTCGGGCTCACTCCGCTTTGGTTTGGCGCATCGTCTGCCCTGCTAAGCCCCGTCAGACCGACTCCCCGGTTTTTGCCTTTGTTGGAGGCGGGCAGTCTTGGACTCGACTGGTTCGAGCAGAGCGGTAGTGTTTGGCGGTGCCAAAAGGCATGCTGCTCGCGGCCTAGAAACAGGAGAGCAGGCGAAGCCAGAGACGTGCTCCCTCCTCGAGGAACAGAGTCGACCTCGTCCGTTTCTCAAACCAAAAAAAAAAAAAACATCGTCTGATTTCACAGTCTGGCCCAGCGCAGGCGAGCAATCTTTTACACGCAGTCCCAATATCCTTATCTATGTGGGTCTAGAGTCTTCCCGCCATCCAGCCAAGGTCGGCCCAGTGGACAGGCGTGATCGACCAAGATAACTCACTAGCAGCTTTGCGGCCGGCATCCGGTGCTGAACGGCTCACATCACCTTGTCTGTCTCAATAACTTCCTCTCCTTCTGAACATTATCTCAAACAGCGAGCATATACTCGTGCCTACCCACCCGCTCTCCCTTTCCTCCCCCTTCCCCCTGCTCCTCACACGCGAACGGGACTCGACCTTACGCAAACGGCAACGCAGCAGGACCCAAAAGCAATGACAGCTTCGCGGGTGCGAGGCCGGTGCACATCCTTTTTACGAACCGATCCAGCCTTTGGTACGTTGTAACGCACCGCTCTGTCGACTGAGGTCTGCTCGCGCCGGCAGCAGACCTGCCCAGCATGGGCTTCAACACCACCGCGCCGCCGAGGACGACGAAGCTGCAAGACAACCCTACGCTTCTGTTCAGTTGGTGGTGCACCGGCTTCGCGATGGCATTCATAGCGGTTCGATTATGTGGTCGGATGGTGCGGAACAATCAGCTGTTCAAGGAGGACAAGATCATGTTCTTGAGCGTGATCCCGCTGCTCATTCGCATGGCATTCATACATGTGGTGCTGATATGGGGAACCAACAACGTGGATCTGAGCGGTGGATTCACGCCCTTGGAGATCAAGCAGCGTACGATAGGATCCAAGCTTGTCCTACCAGCGCGCATATTCTATGCCATGTAGTATGTACATCCGAGTCGCTTCTGTCGCGACGGTTTCCTGCAACGGCGGCTAACGGGTACCAGCATCTGGATGGCCAAGCTGACCATTTCCGAATTTCTCAAGCGCCTGACCTCAACATACTGGAAGCGCAGCTACGAGGTGATGCTGAAGGGCATCCGCTGGTTCCTACTTCTAACCTTTATTGCCGTCGTCATTGCCACGTTGGCAGAATGCCATCCGTTTGACCACTACTGGCAAGTCATTCCCGACCCGGGGCCTTCTTGTCGCATGGGCTACGCGCAGCTGATCACTATGGGTACTGCCGACATGATGACGGATGCGCTACTTGTTATTTTTCCCGTCTCTCTTGTGGCTCGGTCTCCTGCTTTCCAGCTAAAGCGCAAGCTTAAGCTCATCGCTCTCTTCAGCTTGTCCATCTGCCTCATGGTGGTCACGGGTATGCGCGTGAAATACGTGATTGCACACAACAGTAGACAGCAATACCGAACGGTATGGGCCTCTGGCGAGATTCTGGGTGCCGCTGCAGTCACCAACGCCATCGTGATCGGATCTTTCTTGCGAGACCGTGGCGTCAAAAAGCAAAAGTACAAGTACAACTCGACGACGGACAGCATGGACCGTCCGTCCCGACGACCGACTAGAAGCATAGGAATGACAGACAGCGACGATGACGACCTAGACCTTTTCAGCGACATGTGTTATCGCACCGAGCATGGTCCTGAAAGCCCCATCACACCTCGACCTGCACCTATGGCCGTTGTATCGCCACGCACGCGGCGCGATTCAATTCTCAAAGTGCCAGGCAGCTACTTCCCAGAAGTGAGGGACGACGCAACTCGTGCAAGCGAAGAATCAGACATAAAAACGGCCGTGGAAGCCCCCTTGAGAACGCCCACGCAGCCGGACACGAGTGCACAGCAGTCGCCGCGCCGGCACCGCACCGTTTCGTTCTGCGATGTCGGTGGCCTCCTTGAAGACGCTTCGTCTCAATCGAGCACCTTAGCTCCATCCTCACCCCAGACGGGAACGAGAGACTTTGCAGTTCTCAACGGTCCGTCGACCAGACGAGGTTCCGACGTAATTGCCTCTCCACCACCCGCACGACGAGGTTCCGAGGCACTCAACTCGCCACCTCCCGTAAGACGAGGCTCGCACGCCCTGTTGTCAGGCATCGGTGGATTCTTATCCCCGATCCTGCAAGGACAGCGACGAGGATCGGGCGACGACCTGAAACGGACAAAGTCAAATGACTTTGGCAACGACTTCGAGTTGACGCATGCGTCAGGGGCCTTAGCTCCTATCGTAGAACCTTCCGTCAAACCTGTCGCTCCGATTCAGCTTAGGAGACATGGCTCGCGAAGCTCGCTGCAAGACGTCGGTGGTCTCCTGGGCCCGCCCACTGGTGGGATTCCTCCTCTTCCTGACATCGCATTACACCCTCCTCCTACAACCAACTCACCTAACCGGACACCATCGCCCACCAACTTTTCCAGACCTCGGCCTCAAAGTTCATCACCCTTGGCCTCGCCGTTGGCGGCATAGCTCAGCGCAGGACACGCTTAGGGCGACACGTAACCACTCTGCGTGTGCGCCCCTACCAAATGCCATTCCCGGAGTTTCTGAGTCACGGGGCTCTTCTTCTGGAAAGCGACACAAAGGGTTCATGTTGATATCCTCGGATCGGCCTTGCTTTGTTTGAAATGCTCTTATTTTGGTTTTTTGGTTCGCACGATATCCCCCCCCAGCCGCACTATTTTGACGCAGGAGGAAAAAAAAAAGGCTCCTTTGCTGCGTCTTATTTTTTTTTATAATTATTTCTGTCATTGTACAATTAAATGAATCATGAAGGAACGTCTTTACGATTGTTAAGGGGATTAGTGGAAGAACAGGGTCAAGGATGACTCGGACGTGGAAAGGCGAGAGTTCAATAATCGACGACCTGAGAAAGTAGCTTCTGCTATGAAGCACAGACGTAAACGATGGGCACGTGGGTCATGAGGCTTGGCTAAAGTTCTTTATTTTTCTGAAATGCGAAGAAGAAATACCAAAACGAATTCTTCACACAAGGTCATAGGGAACATGCTTTCTGTGCTCGTCAAAGTTAAAAAAATTTGTTGTTTGCGCAAAAGTGTGGTCGTTAGCTACATGTTGAAACCGCATGAATAAACGTGGCTAGAGGCAAGGCTATGCAAAAGTCACCCAGCGGCGAGAAAGCAGAACTCCACGCGCCGCAGTCAGGGAGGCGCAGAAAAAGACATTCGTGAGGATGCGCCGTGCCCAGCTGCTCCCAGACAGGTCGGCGTGCTCCTCGTTCCCAAGCGCCCCTCGAGACTTGACCGGCGTCGCGGTCTACATTTCCAGGCTGTCTCGGACGCATTTCCTGACTCTCTTCTTGAACCCGGCCGGGTCCTCTCTCCACTGCTTCGCTGCGTCCACGTTGGCGGGGCTCTCGTCGTTCGGGCTGCTGAGCATGCTGATGACGGAGAGCAGGATCGTGGCGGGCGTCTGGACGGGCGACCATCGCTCGCTCGCCGACTCGTAGCCCATGCTGTCCTCCTCGGGCGGGTGCAGGATCGATATGCAGACCTCGCCGTTCTCGTAGACTGTGAGCAGACGTCAGCTTCGCTCTTGCCTTTGGGCTCCTCGACAAGTCGGAAGTCGGGGATGGGTGGACGGCAGGGCGCAATATAGGGGGAAGTGAGGGAGGGGAGGGGTGAAGTTCCTACTGTTCGGGTGCCATATCGGCGTCTCGAACCTCATCTTGGGCGGCGAGTGCGGGTAGTCCTGTGGAAAGCTGAGGCGGGCGCGGAAGAAGCCACCGCCGTACAGTCGACACTCGTCGCTGATCATGAGCATCACCTCCCACTCGAACAGGTTCTTGTCGTCCACCAGGCCAACGCTTATGCCTTCTATGTGGTCCGTGGTGGACATGAGCTTGAGCTGGTTGGCCAGCAGGATTCCCGCACTCGTCTGCTTCTTCGCCTGGCTCGCCATCTCACCTCACGCAAGCGACCGTGCTCTTCTCTGCTGGCCCCTTGACACTCCTCTGTGTGCACTCGTGCAGGTGATGGCTCGTGGGGGTGGGGAGGAGGGCAGAATAGCCGGGTGTTCTGGAACGAAGTATCCTAAGTGAGCTTGAAGGTGAGACTTGCGATTTGACCTTTTGTGTCTGCGAGGCGACTACCACGACGAGGAGGGGGGGGGAGAGGAAAGATAGCCACCGAAAGTGGGGCAGAATCTGGTTTCGGCACGCCCAAAGATCTGAGATCGGGAGCGTGAGAGGTGAGTGCTGGTAAAGGCCTGGACGTAGCGGTGGGAGTTCCACACAAGACGGCGCCGATGCGATGGGTAACTTTTGTGTCGCAGAGAGTGGCACGCGATTCGAGGTATGTGCGGTTTGTATGGATGTATGAAGGTCTGAACGTATTTGACGCAGTCAACCGGTCGTCACGTCGTGTGCCTAAGCATGCCCGAGCGCCAGAATTCGCACGCGGCAGAGCAAAAGGGAAAACGTTCAGCAATGGTCGTGGTGTAGAGAAGGCTATCGCAGACCCGCAAGAGCTCGTGCAGGCCGTTTGGGCTATCGGCTTCCTCCCAAGGGACGCCAGCGGAATTCAGCCGCTAGTGCCTCGCTCAGCGTCCAATGTTCTGTTCCAACTACAAGGCACGGTGCGTACTACACCTTCGACTGCCAGATTCTCGCTTTAATTCTTCACCCTTTACTCTCTCTCTCTCTCTCTCCTCTTTTTTTTTTGATTTTCTGAATTCATTTCCATGTCGCAACATTCCCGTCGGACGAAAGAAGACAACACATGGTCGCTAGCCGAGACGACAGGTCCCAGACGCGAGGCTACTACGTTTTAAGACAGTCGCAAAAGACTTTGCACTTCACAGCTCGCCTCTCCAGGCCGCCGTGTTCGCAGTCGCGAACACGTTCAACTGCGTGCTTTTATGGCGACGGAGGTTGCAAGCCACAAGCTGTACCGCTTATTGCTCGACTCACACCACGTCATCGCAGTTCCTACTCTGCTTGCCGCCTCGTCTACATATCACGTGACAATGATCGCAGCCTGGCGACGAGACGCGTCGGCAGATCTCTCGCTCAAGCAGATGATTGCCAAAAACAGCTTCGTACGCCGTAGCACTTCCTTGCACAGGAAGAATCAAGAGAATATGTTTTAAAATTCATGAAGAAGTACACCAAAGTAGCGTGAGGTCAAAAGCCATTGGGTTCTGCACGTTTGGATTCATGCAAGCATTTTAATATCTGCATCGAAATAAGAAATAAAAAAAAACACTCTTTTCCATCCGAGATAACCCAGAACGAGTCTCACGCATTTGTGGATTTGAAACTCCAAAGCGCCATGCAACCGCTCATCTAGCGATAGACGAAACAGGTCTGAGGACATGCGAAATGTAGCCCAGAAAAAAAGAAAGCACAGTTCCTACCATAGCATCCCAAGTTGACCCCCTTTTTTTGTTACAGTTCGCATTGAATTACTTAAGTGTAGAAACCGCCCTTTTGGAAGCTCTCGACGCTGATGTCACCTGGCTTGCCTTCGATCTTCGGGGGCTTGGCGGGGACCTTCTCAGTCATGGTCTGCGTCCTGCTGTCCGGCGCAGACATTGTGTTCGTCATAGTCTGCGCTCTGCTTCCGGCAGGGCTGACCGGCTGACTTGTACTGCCGCCCGCCGTAATCTGCGCTTGGGTTCTTCGTTGGATTGGCTCCAAATATGGCGACGGAAGGTAGCCTATCCGTCCGTCTCGCGATCTGCACCTCCACCACTCCGACGGATTGCCCAGGGGATCCGATTTCGACAGGACGGCGACGAGGTCGCCCTTCTTAACGGCAAGATCAACCCCCTGCACAACCTGCGCGTTGGTCTCCGGGGTGAAGTCGTACATGACGCGGCAGAACTCAAGCTTGTTGGGATCCAGATTGCCGTTAGCGTCCAAAAGTTCCGGGTTGGCAGCCATCCGCCGTCTCTCTTCTTCTTCGTGATTCTTTGCAAGAGCTCTGATGAGTTTGCCCATGAGGAAGGGGAGGCCGAAAACGGCGACCATGAAAAACACAAAGGGCTTCTTCGATGGCGCCGGCGGCGCTGGAGAGCCGTCAGGCAAGCGACCCGTGAAAGCCGCAAACTTGGCGGGTGTGAGCTCCTTTGAGGATGCTGGAGGCGGTCGGCCTGTCAGCTTGGCGATCGCTGTGCGTATCCAACGCATGATCGTGAAGATGCCCAGGACAGAGCCCAGAGTCTGCCGCAGGTTGCCAAACTGCTCAGCCACCGAAACCATTGCTGTTGCGTGGTCAGCACGTCCGATATTTGATGGAAAAAGAAAACGCAAGACGGTGCAGGTACGTACCAAAGAAGCTGGAATGCGTGGCCATGTACGTGCTCTCCAACATCTGAGCGAAGCCTCCGAACGCTCCCACGATACCTTCGATCATCTGGAAGGTGGCCTGGGTGCTCTGGTTGAAGCTTTGAGTCAAAGACTGCGGGTTGTTCGGATCGCCTGGCATGCCGCCGTACATGCCGGGACCGTAGCCGCCGCCGTACATGCCTCCGTTGTACCCACCGTAGCCACCGTACATGGAGCCCATCATGCCGGCTCCAAAGCGGTTGTACGGAGACGTGTACGATGAGTACCCTCCATATGCGCCGTAGGGGCTCGCGCCATACGCGGTCGTGCCGTACGGTCTGTTTGCCGCGCCGTACGTCGAGTATGCAGATGCATTCTGATTTACCACTGATGTCAGGGTGCTTGGTCTTTGGGGTAACGAGGGCGCTGCCGTGGATGCTCCCGTGGCTGTCGCAGTCGCCGTTGATGAGGGCGCTGCCGCCGTTGACTCTGAGGTCATGCCTGCGTGCCAGTTTCTGTCAACATGTGCTCGGCGTGCGGACTTTGGCCGAGGATGCCCGCCACTCACCTGTCGAAGTTCCGCCTGCGCCAGCTCGTTCCCAAGGCTTTGGCGGTGAGGCCATCGCACGCAGCGACGCAAAGGAACGGGTGCTGCTATGGGTTTTATCGCGTTTGCATCCGCTGGGCCGTTCGCTCGCTGTGTTATCTTTGGGTGGACGACCGTCGGCTGGGGCACGGCTTGTTATGGGCTGGGTTCTAGAAGATGGCAGTGCCGAGCGAGCCAATGACGACTGGCGGGGGTCCCCAGAGAAGCGCCTGTGCTCGGAAAACGGCGAGCGGAGTCGGACAGACAAAGTGGCGAAAAGGGTATCACAAAGAGAAGAAGAAACCACAACGCACAAAGTGAAGATGCAAGCAGACGTCGAGTGAAGGGACAGAAGAGGTGGGGGGAAGGAGAGACGATCAAGAGGCGGAGGTGGAGGATGGTGAAGCGGATGGTTGTAGAACTCTGGGGAATTTCTGGTACTCGGTCCGGTAATGATGTCTCTGATGGCCGGCAGCCTGATTCGCATCTCGCCGGGTCCTTTGCCGCTCTTTGGAGCGTACCGAGGCATTGACCCACCTAGAGTGATGCGCGTGGGGATGGCAGAGACAGTTCGCTCCGCACATCGTGAAAGCGACTTTGCCTTTTATTCCTTGTAGACAATCTCTACTGCTGCTGCATGAACCTGCCTACGTACAGAACCGCATCGGTTGACCCCTATTTGTTGACGGTTTTGATGCCAAAAACCACATGATTTCATCTCCAATTTGCAAATGTAGCTCATGCTGTATCGTCCCATTTTTGCCTTCCCGCAAGCCAAAGCCGTACACCAACATCGTTGCATTGCACACTCATATCGCATAATGGAGAACGGGGGAAAAAAAGAATTAATCTGAGGCCATCGAGTCGTTGTACTGCTCCTGCATGAAGTGCTCTGCTCTGTGCTCCGGTCGCAGACTTGGATCGTAGTGCGGTCTATCTTGTGCAAAGATTCTACTCACCGTGATAGAGAGCGCACCCGATATCCTGTGAGTGGCTATCCTGAGAGTTTGAAGACTGAGTTAGCCATGTCGATCGAATCGCTGGTCCCCTCCTTGATGTCAGATATCTGAGCGGCGGTTAGGATCCCGGAGAACTCGAAGTCGTTCTCGAGAAGCTGAACGACGACGCTGTTGTCGGACATGAGAACTGCAAGCTTCATGAAGCCGTCGACAGGGCGCTCAAAATAATCTGAGCTGCCTCCGGTCTTGCGTTTGTGGAAAGTCGACTTTGCCCTGCGACGTATTAACATGGTCCGATACGCCGTAAACACGCAGCGTCACTTTCCTGCCATCGCCTGGGTCGAGTGTTTCGAATATGTCGAACTCACCACAGCCGGATGCCCAGCAAGAGCAAGGGCCGTACTGCTGCGTGCGCGGGATCTGGCCGTTCAGCACCCAGATTCCAGGCATGTTCGCGTTGAAGCCCGTGGTCAGTCCATCGTCGGGCATCTGAAACTCGAAGAAAAACGCTTTCTCGGCTCCAGCGAAACCCTCTGTGTACTCACGTCAGCAAGGACCCAAGTGTCTTGCGGAGAGGAGGTGAAAGAAATCTAACGGTAAGCTACGGCCCCGGGACGGGCGAAACCGCACTCTGCGCGTTCGCAGCTAAGGGCGGAAAAGAAGGCGATCTCGTCGGCTGAATCGAGCTTTCCGTTGAATGTCTGCGGATATGCTGAGGCGGACTTGGCGTCGCTCGAAGCGTAGGACAAGGAATTACCAAACGTAGAGTCCCAAACGCCGGAACCCTGGCCGCCCATGTTGTTGAGGAAGGTCAAGCCGTCCGCAGTCCCGTTGTCCCTGTTGAAGTACGCGATCTGCTGCCAGTCCCCAACCTGTGCTTGAACTTTGGCCGGGGCCCCCTTCGTGTCGGGGGCAGGTATGTTGACTGAGTCTGACGGGGAAGTGGACGCAACAGCAGACACGATACTAGTTGACAACGTGGACGTGACCGGGCACGCTGAGGATTTTGTACTTAGCAGCTTTGTTGACGATGTCTTCGTGCGGCCGTGTGGCCAGGAAAATGATCTTACCGTTGATAGTTGCGGTGACCCGGACTGTCGAAGCGGCGGGTGCAGAGCCCGAGGCGGCCTTCCCCTCAGATTGGTTAGTCCACAAGACGACGTTGCCGTTGATGGCCGTGGTCGTAATGTCGCCGACAGCCCTCCTTTTGAAGGCGCGAGCAGCCTTGTGCTTCTTGGCCTCGTGATAGCGAGCATGATACATGTGCTGCGCCGGGCCGACGCTGCGCTTGGTCTGGCCTTCGGCGGGATTGTAGACAGCAAATTGCCTGAGGACAAGAGGACCGCGGAAGTGAACGGAGAGCTGAATATCACGTCAGCTACGACGACGATGAGATGATCGGGCAAACCCACATCTTCATCGAGCGGCGCGAGAGGGCCCGAGAACGCTTGCTTGGCTTTCCTGCACTCTCCAGTTACAGCATTCATGTCGACGACGCGGTCGTAGCTGCCGCTGCCGCCAACATTTGTGTAGGCGATGCGGTCAACGGGCTGGCAGTACCAGTTGCCTTTGTCGAGCGTGGAGCCCTTGCTGCACATGTCAGCAGTGACAAGGTGAGCGACAAGTGCAAACGTAGCAAGAGTCTTCATCATGCATGTACTTGTCTGTTTGAACGTTGAAGGAGTAGAGAAGGTTGTGGAAGAGAGAGAAGTGTGCAAAGGTGCAATGGAATTGATAGTCACAGAAGAGGGTGGTGGGATTGAAGAACGTTAGTCAGATGGAATGTTTTTGTACGCGCTTTGTTGATGGTTCGCGGCACCTTGATAAGGCTAGAAGGCGATGCTGTACTGTTGCTAGAGGCTTCATTGAGGTTGCCGTTGCCATGGAGAGGCGGCACTCTTGACATTGGTCCTCCATAATACCAGAAAAAAAAAACAAGATCCAAATAAAGGTAACCTGACAAAGCAAATGCCACATGAAAGCTCCATGGCTGATGATGATCTATCATTTCTTTTGAGGCGCCGTCGCTACGTGGAGCGTCAGCTGGACAGCTATGTACACAATCAAGCATGAACGCAAGTGAGTAGAACACATGCACACGCACGCACGCACGCTGAAGCGCCGATCCTGTCAAAACCGACAAAAGAATTGCGAGCCGCTAAGAGCAAGCGACCTCCCAAGCATTAACAACCGAAAGGAATGAAAAGGCGTACTTAACGAGGGTATAAAGATGACGCCGTATAAAAATCTGTGCACACAAATTTGCTTACACCAGAGGGACATGTGGCCTGTATTCCTTCGCCAGTACTAGGCCAAGCTTCGGGCTAAGCCATCACACATATTGAAACATTATCGCGCTCAGAAGATCCGCAAACAGTAGAGAAGTGCGCCGAACGCTATGCATGAACATTCAAAAGAACAGAAATTAGGAGTGTGTGGTGCGAGGGATATCACGAATTCGAGGCGCTGCTCTTCTTCCTGAAAAAGCTTCGAGTGCGAGATTTATCTCGTTGCTTTTTGCTGTTCGATGAAGCCATTGTGTTCGATCGGCCGCGACGGTCGCCCGCCTCCTCGGCCTCATCGTCATCCTTGTACTTGTCCTTATGGATCCTGGAGATAGTTAGCACATCATTTTCACGCAGCCCTGTCCAAGACAGTGAAAGTTAGACTTACCAGCTGTTACCTGCCATGCTCATTCCCTTAGCCTCAGCCTGCCTGTACAGCTTAGCGGCCTTCTTCATGTCCTTCTTGGTGCCTATGCCTTCCGCGTAGCAGAAACCGGCCTCAGCTAGCGCGTCGGCATCACCCCAAGACCCGGCAACTTCGAAGCAGCGCAGGGCTAAGACTTTGTCCTGCTTGACGCCCCAGCCTTTGCTGTATGACATGCCAAGCTCGTAAACGCCGAGAGCAAACTGAGCCCTATGTTTGGCCTTTGTGATGGTGTCGAGAGGCTTGTTCTGCTTCGCAAGCTGCTCGTCCTGGGCGACTTCAAGCTGTGCAGAGTCCACGGCCTTCTGCAACCACGTGACTGCCTCCGCAGGGTTGGGTCGCATGCCCCATCCGTGTCTGCAGGCGAGCGCGTAGAGAAGCATGGCATCTGACAAGCCGGCCTTGGCTGCAAGACGTAGGTGGTAAGTAGACTCTTGAAGCGAGCCCGACTCGTGGCACTCGATACCCTTCTGAAGATGTTCCTCCGGCGTGAGGTCGTTCGAGTGCCGCTGGCGCACCATATGAGCCTTGATGGTGCTAGCGTCTGATATCGTCGTTGTTGGCGAGGCTGGTCCCGACCCCTTCTTGCGTTGGCGAGGCGAGGATTGAGTCTCCGTTGAAGGACGGGGAATCGTTATGTCAGCGGGTCGATGTTTTCTAGTGCTCTTCGAGCCGTCTCCATGGGCGGGCGAAGATGAGCCGACATATGGACCATTTGCAGGCACGACATCACGATCTTCCTGGTTATCATCCCAGTTGATCAGAGCGGACGTACGATTGAACAGCTCTTCGATTCCCAATGATTCGCGCTTGATATTCTTCCCGCGAGGCAGCGAGTACTTGGCATAAGTGTACGATGATGGCGCGTCTACACTGGGCCGCTCCTGATTGAAGAACTCGCTTGATACACTCACCGGCGTATGCGGATCATCACTCGTAAGCGGAGTGAGAGGACTGTCCATCGAATCTTGTCTTTGCGGCGCTTCAAGAGAAGGCCTTGTGCTCGTGCTTGTGCCAGAGTCCTGTCTGTGAGGACCTTCCAAACCTCTCCGCTGGTCCACGAGCGGATTGGTTGATCTGCTCAAGGGGCGCGAGTAATTCAAAGATGGCCGAGACAGTCCAGCGCTGCTTATCGAGCGCTCCGATGCCATTGAGGGTGAGCGCACCATTTGCGGTCGGAACGGCGAGGCAGGCGTCTTCGGAATGTTGAATGAATCAATAGAGCCAGAGGCAGTGAGTGAAAGGTTTTCGATGTCCTCCGAGTGGATGTCTTCCATGACAGATCGGATGCTAGGAGAGTTGGCGTATGATCTGAAGGGAGGAGAGGGTGGTTGAAGGCCAGCGCTGCTCGAAGGCGAAGGCCGGACTGGCAGTTGGTAGACAGGCGCAGCTGGCGGACCCATGGACGTTGGCTCTGGCGCATTTCTCCCGCTTGCCGTTGACGTCGTGTCCAAGGGCTCGGGCGAATGCGAACGGGGCATGGAGAAGTAGTTGCGCTCGGACTCGTGCTCATCTTCGTCGACGCTGTCGAGTCTATTATGGTAGTTTTCCGAGGGTTTGGTAAACCCAGAGCCATTGTCTTGGATTGTTGGGTGCATAGACATTGGTCTCTCGAGCGGGACTACTTCCACACCTCGCGGTGTCGACTCCTGAGGAGATGCTTCGCCAAACGAAGAATGTTCGCGTATGGGCGAAGGCAGGAAAGCCGGTCGCGCTTTTGCGAGCTCGTTCTGAATGGTCAGATGCGGCAATCGGCTCAGACGTCTTCCCTTCTCAGCTTCCTCCTCGAACTTCCGGGCCAGCAGTCGACTCTGGAAGGCAAAGGCATCGAGCGGCGACAGGGCTGGAGGAATAGAACCGGTTTGCGGAGGCGTCAGTTCGCTGAAGGGACTGGTGTAGCGTGGTTGAGCAAGGGGATCGGGGGGCGTCTGGGCCAGATCGATGTGCCGCGGTCGGTCGGCCATGATGTCGTGGTGGTTGAAAGCAAAAAGGCGAGATACGATGCGGTTGTAGAGTGCAGAGGGAAATGCTTTCGAGGGTGACGTGAAGAACGTGCGACGGACGACTTTGTGGTCCGCAGGCTTGCGGGTTGGGGGTTATCGACGGATGGTAGGGCGACGCGCCACAGGATTCGGGTTTCTATTCTGGTTCAAGAAGAGTCCTTCGGCGGTGCGATCGGCGGCAGCATGCAGAGCGACATTCGTGTACAAAGCGCAGGTGTTGGATTCAGAGGCAGAGGCTGTGTAGTGGCGAGACCGGCGTGCGAACAGGGTGCGGAAAAGGGAGCGCTGGGTTGTTGGTTGGATGTGATGGAAGGGATTCAGGGGAGCAGACACGGCGGGATAATGGACACGGTGAACGAAAGACCAGGCCCAGATGCGGCGGATTACTGTCGGGCGACGGAGCAGCGGAGGTAGGGAACGTGGGAGGAGAGCAGAGGCAGCGAGAGGATGAATGCGGTGGTGTGTATAACAGCAGCGGGTTGGGGGGGAGAGCGAAGAAGGAGAGTTAAAGTTTCCACGAGAGCGAGCGGTCAGGGCGCCGTCGTTGCGGTCCTGCAGCGCAACTGAGCGGGCGCATGATGCAGGTCCCGGCCGTTGCGTTAGGGGGGGCCGGCCGAGTTAGTGCAAGCACGGGCTCGGGCCAGGCAGAGTCCTCACGAGGCCGGCGCTGGAAAGTCGTAGTCAGCAGTAACTTACAGCAGCACATCGTCCATTGGCTGCTAGCCGGCGTGCGGCACCGAGCAGGCAGCAAGGCCATGCCCCAACTCCCACCACCGCACCACTTCTTCGTCCCTCCCACGGCGCACCCCCTTTCCCGACACTCAAAGACCACCGTGTTGCTTACGCCCTGTTTTTGCTGCTCTGCCACCCCATACGTCCACCTTTCAGATTGCCCTTTGTCTGTGCAAGCTCCCATGTCGCACACAAGACGCAAGGCGCAGGCTTCTATCTCTGGCCGCACCGCACCATCCGCCTGGGGAAACCAATCAGGTCCCTGACCGTCCAAGGACTCAGTACGGAGTAAGTTACAGCGTATTCCCCGCTGTCCGCGTGCTTGGAGGCTCTTTGCTTATGTAAGCCCCATCGCTGGTAAATTACGGCCGTTGACACTCCACTTCGTATCAAAACTGTCCCCCATTCCACCCTTCCGCCCAAGTCCCGTCTTAAGCTGTCCTTTTCGTCCCCCATCCTCTACCTTCTCGCCGTCACCGTTCTTTTGCAGGTGCCTGTGTACGTCAATTTGGCTGCTCAAAAAGCGGCCTCAGCTTCTGTCTCAACCAGCGAGCACGGAGCGAACGACGATTTCGTCCTTTCGTTCCTGATTGAAAAGGCAATGCAGCTCAGGGTGCATTGGCGATCCAGAATCTAAGTGCGGATCGTATGTTGTCTCAGAACCTTGACCGCAGTCGCTGTGTCAGGTTCGCCTTTTGAAGCTCTCTGGTTTCTCGCCTTCTCAATCATCAGTTTATCCCTTTCACACCATGCCTTCGCAGCACTTGCGCCAACATGCTTGAGAGAATACACGGATACGACGCCGCTGGGCTTCTTCGCTTACGCCTGTATGGTTCTTTCAGTACTTAGCCAACTTCCATACGTGACGCTGTAGCCAGAAAATAACCTCCGTACGTCAGACCTAAGCCTGGAACTGGTCGTCGAGATCACCTCGGCCAATTTCACGCACAACCCTCGTCGCGAACAGCTGAAACAATCATTGGAAAGGCGAGGTGTGCCACTTAATTTGCTTTGCCCAGCGCCCGCTAGCGTCATTAGGACTCTTCTCCGCAAGCCACCTGTACCCCAAACGCCTTCTTCATCTCCAAAATCGACTTTTCTGCACGATCTTGCCGAGCCGAACTCTGTCGACACTGGCCATTGCTCTGCTCTTTACCGTAGCAAGACCTTCACTTCCGACGGAAGCAGTAGTGAGGAAAGGGAAATAAAAAAAATTATCCGAGATCACGCGTCCAGTGGAGACCGTAGATGTAGCTTTTTTATTTTCTTTAGGCGATCTGGAGTGTGTCAATCTCCCACACACAGTCGTCCACTGTAGATGGCACACTACCTCTTTTGAACACCACACTCCCTTAGGCTTTGCCCTAGAGGCACCTTTGGACAAGTAACAAAAGCAATCTCAGCGTCATCGACGCTGTGATGCGTTCTATGGTCAGCTTACCCGGAGTAAACAATGCGACATCGATTCCATTACGTATCCGTTCATCTCTCTCCATCGATTCCGGAGATGACATCCTTGAGTCGTCGATCAATTCGCTCCCACATCTTCTTAACCACGCCCTCGTTCGACGACCATTTCGCTAAACGTACCTGCTTCCTGCATGTTCGCCTTCAGGCGCCGTGACTCTGCCCGCGAGACACCTGCACCGTCCTACCGCGCACTCGCCAAGTCTCTTTTCCACTGTGCTTTCCTGTCCTCGCTTGGATGCTTAGTCGAGCCACTCTGATCTAGGCCGTCAAAAGGATTTTTTTTTTCATTCATTTCATTTCCCTTTCCCTCATTCGTTGCGTGATTGGACACTGCGACACGTGAATGCCAATTTTAAAGGAAATGCGAGAATTCCCTGGGACGATCGATCCGTTAACCCTAATCGAACCCCGACGTCACGATCTCGCAAGATGACAGCAAAGGTCGACAAGAGCATGCCTGCGATGGATGACATCCTGATCGTGCGGGCGCCATCTCCATCGCTCGATAAGCTTCAACCCCTGATAAGCTTGCAGGAAAGCTTCAACAAATGGCCAGTCAGCCCGCGTGTCCAACATTGGGTTTATAGCTGGGTAGAATCCACGCCCGGTGTTCTTGTTCAATGGCTCCACGATCCTGATACTGAGGCCCAGATCGGGATGCGAGACGAAGCGCCGAGCAAAGACGGCGGCGATCCTTTTGAAGGTCGTCTTTCCGGCTCATTGTTTTCTTCTGTGCTCCCGGAAGTGAACACCCACGCAGCAGAGTCGATGCCTATTCCGTCCTCTCCAGGTATCAAATGATCAGGACCTCTTCTCGATGCTGCCGCTCAACGCTGTTTGACACGGGCTGCTTGAACTAGTCGACAACGTGTCCGTTGACGCCGTGCATCTTGAGTCGGTCGATACCGAGCCTTTTCCCGTATCACGCTGCTGGCCGCGCATGAGAAGTCGCCCGCAGTCAACGAAACCTCGGCACCGTTCGAGCCACGCGGCGTAGCATGCTGTCCGTCGATCGGTGTCACGCCTGGGGTCACAACGTCCAGATCGTCTCCTTTGTGCTCGATTGCGTTGGCTAATGCAGCGCGGCCCGTGGCGCACAGCTGGGTGAACGCGTTGCCGCCTTTGTCGGCGCACCGCGTCGGCGCTCTCTCTCTCCAGGTTGAACTCCACGACGGCGTCCAGACGCCGGGATGTCTCGGCAGACTGGCCACGCGAGGCGAGGTCTGGATCGGTTCCGTGAGCAGCAGCGTCGTGCACGGCACCCTAACCCGCTGTGCGTAGCAGTCTCTGATCGCGGAACCGCGCGTGCAGTCGTCGATTTTGGCCCGGTGCCCGGTCGAGTGCGTGATCGCTGTGCAACGTTCCGGTCGTGACGGTAATAACCTCAAGCCGTCGGAGGAAACAAATCGTTCTGTTTCCGCTCCATCGTGCCCATATAAGGCGATCCGCGACAGCTAAGTTAGAGAATAGCGACGATTACGCGTTGGGCGCCTTCAAAGAAGACACTTCGCTTCTTAAGCAAGGCTTGATCGAAGCCCGTCATGGCAGCTAGTCGTCAACCAATCCGCCTTGCCGATCGAGTATGTCTGCACTTTCCGTCTTGGTGTTGCCTCTGCCTGTCCTCCACTACACGCGGTTGGGCTGATATCGGAATTAAACACGCGGACGTAAAAAAGAAAGACATCCTGTGGCGCCGACGTCGTGACGGCTCACTCCTTACTGTGGGGCAGGTTGTAAAATGCGCGCCGTGAATAGAACAAGTTTAGGATTTGATAACGTTTGATGCCCCGTTATTTCTAATCTTCCACCAACGACATCGAAGCCCCTTCTGACCGCGCAGCGGAACCCAACCTCGACAGCAAACTGCCCTAGTCAAGAGCATTACTCTTGCAGCTCCCCAAGCCCTGGACTGTGATTTGATGAGACCAAAGGAAAGACGACGAGATTGTCGGGTAGCACACGACTTTTGATGTGTGTTTTTAACATTGGTAATGCTACACAAACTCTCTACCGCTCTGAGACGGTGAACAAAGAGAATTTTTTTTGGGATGGGGCAGAAAGGTAGTTGCCTCAGAACCAAGACATATTTCCAGTAATTCCACATATACAGTGCCGGTGCCCGCCTCCGTCCTGGCCAGCGCATGTCCGCGATGCACCGGGAAAGCAAACAGATCCCCTAGTTCCTCCGAGACGCCGTGCTCAAGAAGCAAAACCCCCCATGTGTGACATAAACTCCTCTTTTGATAGGGTAAGAAATCGCTTTTCCTCCAACCCGGATCCCATACCCCAACCCACGCATCCGTCGACGTGGATGCGAACCTGTCGTAACGGCAGTTGCAGACAAGGTGGCTCCCAGCTTTTGGTCGTCGCTTCGTTCAAGTCGTTACGTCGTTGTTGCCTAACGCTGATTCTTCAGCCTCAATCGAGTCTTCTCAACTTCCTCCCCAGTTGTACGGATTCCGGTCGCTGTAATTGGGCCATTGCGTGTCGCGCGTCGAAGGTGCTCTTTGCGGCACCCGAGGATCGACGCGCTGGCCCGAAGCAGATGGCGGCCTGGGGCCCGAGAAGCTCATTGTGTTTTGTCGGTAAGGTCGGTCAGTCTTTGCAAGCGAGGCCTGACCCTGAGTATCCTGAGTGACCTGAGTACCCTGAGTACCAGGAGCACCTGGAGCATCTGTTCTCCTCCCGTAGTCCTGGTACTTGTACAAGGGGCTGACATCGTCTTCCTCCACAACCGGTGTGCCAACTTTCACAAGCTCAAAACGGCTGTGCTCCTGGTGGCCAATCTTGGCATCCAGAGACACGAACTCACGGTTGGAGCTGAACTTGGATTTCACCAACTCATACCATCCAGTGAACATAGCTCCGCGGATCAGCAACAGACCGGCTTGAACACCAATCAACTTGAGCGTGGTTAGCAACGGTTATGTGTGGATGCGTGGCAAACTTACTGCTAGCAGCATGAGGATGGCAAGGGCAGTGCTCTCGTTGGTTAATGCTTTTTGACCATCGGCAAAACACTTGGCTTTGCCAGCCTCGCCGTTGACGAAGAGACACGTCAAGAATGGCAAAAAGCGATCTATATCGCCCTCGTTAACGGTTTCCAGAGTGTTGTCCATTCGCACCCAGACGATGGCAAAGAAGATAATGTCGACAAGCACGAACATAACGATGGTGATGCTTCTCCATTGAAGCCAAAGCACCTTCTTGACACGTTGATACACTGCTCGTGCTGACGCAGTTCGAATGCTGGATGAATGATATGACGGAAGTCCAGAGCTCCCAGTGGTCGCGGGTGGACTATCTGAGAAGGCGTTCTTAAGATAGACCTTTATACAGTAGAAGAACGTCAATATCTGAATGACAGCTGCGGCGACCGAGATTCCGAGTAAAGGTCCCCAGAAATCGGCCATGGAGTTGTTTGGATTCACGTGGCAAGCTTCGCCAAAGCGGAAGGAAACACCCGTGATGGTCATTGTGACGGTGAATAAGACTCCCGCGACACCCCACCCTACGCCTTGTGAGACGTAGAAGAACATCTGACCAGGCACAATATCCCAGCAGATCTGCAGATGCATCGACAAGGCACGCATGAAGGCTAGTAAAATGTGAGCTGAAACACTCGTCACAAAGATGGATTACACTTACTCCAAACCACAACAATAAGACCACCTCCCACAATGAACGCTCCAGACCAAGCGCATGTCAGACTGGTATACATATCATTGGGCGTGATTTGATCGTAGCACTGCTTCGGTCTCACAGCTAAGGGGATGACAAATGCGAGCTGGAATGTGTCAGACAGAATACAATGCGCTGTGGTGAGCACTTACAGCTTCTAGAACAACGCCTAACGTGAGACAGACGCTGAGATAATGTCGACGGGTCTTGTTTGGAGGGAGGATGGCCCACGACAGCAGAAGAAAAACACACATGGCAAGGCCCACTGCGGATATGGCTTCCGATACTCGATACCATATTGTGAAGCCTGGCGTAGCGTTAGTCAGTTGGCTTGGCCGCTTCGTTGAGAACTTACTTTGCGGATACAGCCAGTCTGTCGCGGGGCAGGGGAGACAGCATTCTGGATCCCCGGGCAACTGTGAAATTTTTGCGCAAAAGCGACCGGCAATGTCTTGGTTTGTCAGTCACGCTATGGGGTTTACAAGTCTAGGTCTACACTTACGTCCACCACCGCTGGTGAATTTGGACGCGTCTAGAAATGGAGCTGGACAGGCGCCATTCAGATCAGTCCCGTTCCCGACGGGATGGGAGACCTGGCTCATGTTGTCGTTGAGCGCAGGTTTATCGTGCTACGCAAGCGCACGATTATCTCTGCATTGATAGGTCGCGGGCTGTTCTCTCTTGGAAATCACCAGACTGTCTATCACGAGCCAAGAATTTGACTGTGTGGGCGGCCAGAAGAACCAGTAGTGTCTTGATTTTTGCCAGGAGCAATAGACAAAAGAGTAGTGATGTCTGCTTCTGGACGTTTGAGATCGAAAAAAGATGGCCAGATCTGGAAAAGAACCGATTCCTCGTAACGCGAAACTTGAACTTTCTTCCAGTCTGATGTAACGAGCGGCCAGACAGGAGTCGGAAAGCCAGCAGACGCTAGAACGCTGGTGCGGCAGTAAAGAGCGACAAAGTTCGACGACGCGGGAAAACCTGGGTCAATAAGCAAAGGACGCAAAATCGAAAACCTCTTGAAAATTGGGCTCGAGGGGACATGTGCTATTTACAAGCCTTACGAATCCTTATCCCCCAGAGTGGGGTGCGTGAACTAGCAGCGTGCGAATGGATCTTCTCATCGGCTAGGACGCATTGACTGATGAGCAGGGCGTGTTTCCATACCCTTGGTCTCGAATTACAACTTGAGGCCTGAGAACAGCCATGGGAGTAGAGAGCGAGACCACGGTCTCTTGGCTCCATAAAAGTGGAACCCCTGGTATCACTGGTCAACCCTTTGTTCCACGAACGGGACATGACGGATACGGGGTTGGTCCGAAAGATGGCGCATGAGGCTGGGATACGATGCGACGTTCGAAGAAAGGAAACTGTGTGCTCGTTGCCAGGTCGGCTAAGTGATCGTCCGGACTAGCTCAGACGCTGGGCCTTGGGACATTTTGCCGTTTGCACGCCGCGCTTGTCGTAGTTTCTTGGAGCGACATGTAGGCCGGGCGCTGAGCAAAAAATGCGTGCCCAATGATGCATGTCGTGAAGTCGTCAGCGAGAAAAGTCCGTTCCTGCAGCAGCGTCCCGCTCGCGTGATCTTCATGCACGGCCAGAGGCATCGTTGATGGCCATTGGGCACGCGCTCACCGTCTGGCCAGGGCAATCCGCGATCGAGTCCTGCCTGCAGCGGGCCAGCGGTCGACGCCCAGCAGCGACACGACTTGGTGTATCCCTACGGTGCGCAACTGGGCCGTCGAAAAAGGAGTGAAAAACGGCCCCCGGCACGTCTTCCTTTCCAGATCCAGCATAGGCGCAGTCTGACGTCTGATTCGTGGGACGACGGGGGCGTGGCGCTCAGCTGCATAAACGACGCTTCACGCTTTCCACGAATACCTCTTGAACAAAGCCTCTCTGCACTGTCACATTGTGGAGCCGATATCAGCAGTGTCGGATAAGACGTGTTCGCAGCGCTTGCCTGGAGAGATGTCATTTCGATTAGAAGACCGTCCATCGCTTCAAGGCGACGAAAGCTCTCCACCTCCCGCGGCCTCGGCCTGCCGTCGCCAAACCTCCCAGCTTGCGTCGACTCCATTCGTGGCCCTTCACTAAGCCGGTGCTCTTCACCGGGGACAGTGCATTAACTTTTCACTACGGAGTGCTGAAGAGTACGGTAGTGACGGTACAGCTCGCAAACAACACGCAATGTCCGGGTCAGGGAGTCTTCACTTTCTCCACGACCTGTACCGCTCGGCTTGCGCTGGATTTTGCCACTTACAGCTACATCTCCGGCACTACGGCGGTAACGACAATCCATGCATGAGTTTTTTTAAAATTCTCAACATTCCCGTTTCCCCGCGATGGACGCCGTCTGGCAGCCACGCGAGGCGCCTCCAGCACGCGTCTGAACGATGGCGTTTTTCCAGCATTCCTAGAACAATAACGACAAGCCCGGTGCACTGAACTCTGGCCTTCTTTGGCTTCTAGAAGCCTTCTGTCGCCTTGACCAGTTTCCATGCCACGTTCCATATATTGCTCGCTAAGAAGTCTACACTGCTTCGGACTTGATCTGCTTTCTCCTCGCCATCTGCGTCATGTCGGAAACCATAGGGGAAGAGCTTGTGATTTATCATTATAGATCATCCGGGTTTGAGTTTTTCTGCTGCATGACTTAGCCTCAATGATGCAGACCACAGACATCCGTTTTGGCAGATTTTGCCTCCCCGTCGAACAAAGTACAGTGTCCTATACGTGCCATGCTTCAGACCTCTCGGCTGTGCTTGAGGCCGCGACCCGTCGATGTGATGTTTCTTTGCATATCAAGTTCTATCTCTGTGGGGTCGGTCCAATTGTCCTTCACGATGGACAAACATGTTTGCCAAGGAAATGACTTCCCGCTGCCTCCCTGCTTCACATGAAACTCGGGCCTGCCTGCAGAACGCAACGCCGCTAAGTCAGTCAAAAGGCAGATCATTGAATGGCTATCGATACAAACACTAGTCAGAGCCTTCCCTTACTTGCCTAGAATACGTAATCGCTAGTGCTTTCGCTTCTCGGACAACCCACGACCAAGGAGAACATCCTGCCAAGGCGACCGCCATGCTCCCTCTCATTCCTCACGGTCTGAGGATATGCTCGTGGAAACTTTGCAACCATGTCCGCTAGGTGTACCGTCGCTTGGCTTGATTTTGTTAGGTCCGCTTCCGAATCCATCTTGCTGTCTTGTACGTCGCTTGCTTCTGGAAGCCGAAAATGGCTGCCTGCTGTATAAGGGAGCATTTGAGTGGACCGGCCTAGTGCTGACGGGTGCCAAAAAAGCCCAGCCCTGTTGTGTAAAAAGCAATCGCGCTATTAGTATGGGTTCTGCGAATGATGGAGGCTCTCCAGTGGTACAGGTTATGGCCTTTGTTTAGGGAAGTCAAAGTGACGGTCATGATTTGCCCGACTCGTCGTATCGCTCGCTTGAAGTGCTTTTTGGAACAGTTCTCCATTCATCTCGTACATGGCGAATCGTGTCTCCTGAAGACAGATCATATGTGGTACAAGGCCTTGTGCCTCACTTATCTCAGCCCCCAAATCGATAGTTCCGCACATTTTTTTTCTCGTATTCTGTCCTTTCCTCGTAGAGAAATCAATGGATCAGTCACGCATGTTAGACAACCGCAGATAAGCAAGCTGCAAGGAGGAAGGCGAGAGAAATGTGAGGATAGGCTGTCCTTGAATTTGGGTAGGATGTGTCATCTTGACTGAAATGCGATGATTGAGTCCCACTTCATGTTTTCATGGTCTTCACTCTGAATTGAAATATACAGTGGTATTAAAGCAGACGCCAACGCTATGCTACCCAAAATGCTAGAAGGAGAACCGCCGCAGATTTCTATTCTCAGCCAGAGCAGGCCAAAACTCATTTAATTCATGCCTTTCAAGCGTGCAAGCGATCTCTTCACCCTCGCGCACTTTGTTTTGAGAAGCTTCACGCTGTCGATGAACAGTTCTTCGCTATCAAACTGACCTGTGCTCTCTACCGAGAAAATAAAATGATCGCGCACCCTTCCCAGCTTCACCTTGTTCTTAAATTCATCATGCCTCAAACATTCTCTGGACACCGTGTCCTTCATTGGATCGTCGACCACCGCCTTCTCATCTCCTTCTTTCGCGCCCTCGAAACCAGGCTGCGATAAGTCCTCCTGAGTAACAGGTACTCTCTTGATAACGCCCTTGGGAAAACAACGCGCGAACTTTAAGGCGTCCTTGCCAAATATAGGCTTCACTATGTCAATCTGCGGCAGAAGGCGATAGAAAGCCGTCGCGACGGGTGAGAATTTGGCGTGATCAGCGCCAATGCCTTTGTTGCAATGCAAGACTGCATGTATAGTTTGACCAGGACGCAGCTTTGCGATGAGAATATCTGGATGGACTGGTCGGATAGCATTTTCGCCATCAAACCATTCCGTTTGACGGCCTTGCGGTTCAAATACGAGATGTTTTGCGTAAACTGTGATTGCGGTCCACGTTAGCGCGAGGGCTTGACAGGAGAACGCATTCTGCGTGGCTCACCATTCGGGTTCTCATATAGCTCGTCCACATCCGTGACTCCGTTTCGAGCCTTTTGCGGACCGTTTGGTTTCCACTTGCATTCGATTTTGAGATTCAGAACAACCGTGTTGTAGTCACTGAAAACACTTTCGGCCGTGCCGTCTTCTCTCTTTTTGACTCTCGTCATGAGCTGAATTCCCTCTTTCCCACCTTTTAGCGGAATAAGACCAAGTCGGTGAGCCAACACTTCATCTTGCACAATAGAAGTGTTGTTCATTATAAAGGCAGTCTCTATGGCCAACGTGGGGATCTCTGCTAGGAGAATGCGCCGGAACGCGTTGGCAATGCTGGCATCAATCCCAATGAGTGAAAACGTCGCATTTAGGGGCTCGGCTTTGTGCATCTGTATTCGAAAGTTCTTTTTGAACTTGTCTACGCTCCAAGAGTAGTCCTCTCCGCCCGGGTAGTACTGCGGGTACTCATCGCTTGACACATTTTTGATCGTGTCTGCTGTGAAGGTCACGAGCTGAAGAGCGAGTGAGTCCAGGCGACTGAATAAAGGAGCACGCTGCCGCAGCATTCAAGAGAGACATACCTTCCGTCTATCTAGTTCAGTCATCTTTTCGGTCTTCGAGGAATTAACTTTGCGAACATTCGTCCAGCGTAGGCACAAGAAAAAGTTTCCAATTGGGTAAGTGCATATCGATAGCTATTTGCGCCTTGGCGCCTCAGGCGTTTCGAGGGAGCTCCCGGCTGCGATTGTGGACGACAAGACGTCGAGTACGAGCTTTACGAAGGCGAATTGAACGTCCAACTCTCCACTCCGACCCTCCATCCCATTCGAGGCGATTGCAATGCCACTGCCCGTCAATCTCACGCGTCTGACGGGCCACACGGCCAAGCGGCTGTGTATGCGGCCTACACGCACACCTGTCGCTTTACCACGGTCCTTCGCCCGAACTCTCTCATCTACTCCAAGGCGGCATTATGCCACAGCGGAAGATGCAGCCCCTCAGAGGACTAGACTCATCCCAGTCGACGAGTCTTTCTCTATGCCCATCGACCAGAGCAACCCACAGCATATGAATGCTGCAACAGACGAAGCGGACAGCCCCAAGGAACGCAAAATCCGCCACTACACTGTCAATTTCGGTCCACAACATCCTGCAGCTCACGGCGTGCTGAGATTGATTCTCGAACTCAATGGTGAAGAGATTGTGCGAGCCGATCCTCACGTCGGTCTGCTGCATCGAGGCACCGAAAAGCTCATAGAATACCGCACTTATTTGCAGGCTCTACCATACTTCGACCGCTTCGACTATGTCAGCATGATGACAAACGAGCAGTGTTTCTCACTTGCGGTCGAGAAACTGCTCAATATTGAGATTCCGGAGCGTGCCAAGTGGATACGGACAATGTTCGCCGAGATCACCCGCATTCTCAACCATCTCATGTCCGTCTTGTCGCACGCAATGGACGTCGGTGCTCTTACTCCATTCTTGTGGGGCTTCGAGGAGCGAGAGAAACTCATGGCATGTCCTGTCGTAATGCAAATCTAAGTTCCAGTGAAACTAATTGGCTGGCTAGGAATTCTATGAACGTGTTTCCGGTGCCCGTCTTCATGCTGCCTACGTCCGTCCAGGTGGTGTCTCGCAGGATATTCCACTAGGCTTGCTCGATGATATCTACCAGTGGGCTACCCAATTTGGAGATCGCATCGACGAGACTGAGGAACTTCTCACGGACAACCGCATTTGGATCGGTCGTACCAAAGGTATTGGTGTTGTCTCGGCAGCTGAAGCTCTCAACTATGGTTTCACCGGTGTCATGTTGCGAGGGTCGGGTGTCCCATGGGACATTCGCAAGTCTCAGCCCTATGACGCATATGGCGAAGTCGAATTCGATGTCCCGGTTGGTGTCAACGGTGATTGTTATGACCGATACTTGTGCCGCATGGAGGAGTTTAGGCAGTCGCTACGTATTATTCATCAGTGCCTAAACAAGATGCCGACTGGGCCGGTCAAGGTTGAGGACTACAAGATCGCACCACCACCGCGCGCAGCGATGAAGGAGAACATGGAGGCTCTAATCCACCATTTCCTGCTATTCAGCAAGGGCTATGCTGTTCCACCTGGTGAAACGTACTCAGCCATCGAAGCTCCCAAAGGTGAAATGGGTGTCTTCTTGGTGAGTGACGGCAGCGAACGCCCATACAGATGCAAGGTTCGCGCTCCAGGCTTTGCCCATCTAGGTTGTTTCGATCAGATCTCAAGAGGTCATCTCTTGGCCGATGCAGTTGCCATTATCGGAACAATGGACCTCGTGTTTGGTAAGTCATTTGGAGGTTGAAATTTTATTGATCATCGTGCTAATACAATTGCCAGGTGAGGTCGACCGGTGATTTCGTCTCGATGTGCAGTGAAGGAGGAGGTAACTAGCGTGCAACAAAATACTGGAGTGGCTGCATAAACACAGGAGGGCTGCATCTAGATTGAAACTAGAAGATATTGGTAGCTTGAGGCGTCTGTCGCTACACGCCGCTCTGATGTATATACTGTAGCAAAATTTATTTTGTCTAAGCCTAACTCACGAGACTTCCAGGAAATCGTCAAGGTTCTGCGCTGCAGCTGTAGTGAGTTTTGACTCCGCGCATATGACCGCGTCTTCTCCCACTGAATCGTAATCTCCATTTCTGGACCCAATGCCGCACAAAAACGAAAACGAATGAGGTGGAGAAGCTATCTTGGCAAATATGCGAAAACTGCCTTTTTTGGGATGAGATGTCACGTTCCGCTGCAGTAGCTAATTCGTCCTCCTGTTCGGGCTCCGTGTGTGTTTTGTCACTTGAAAAATCCCAAAGATGTCGACGGACGAATTTTGGAAATCGAAGATAGCAGAAGTGTCCTCGACACTGGAGAGGGCGGACCCAAAGCCGGCGATATCGTGCCACGATCTTACAGTATGTGCCCTCGCATTCCTGATCCAGCCAGCGCCTTGGACGGCCGTCCACTTGTGCCTCCGTCGTCGAGCGGGAAGTCCAGGCGACGAACGCACCTACGACAGAACACGCGTGCGTCGCCGGCCTGGCATTGGTTTTTTTTTTTTTTTTTTTTTTTTTTTTTTTTTTTTTTTTTTTAAAAAAAAAAAAAAAAGTATAAGAAAAAGAAGAGAAAAGAGATAGATCCAGGCCCGGCCTAACGTGAACCGCTAGGCGAGCGCGCTCGCGAGCACGATCGACCACACCCTGCTCCGGCCGGACGCGACGCGCGACCAGGTCGCCGAGCTGTGCGACGAGGCCGTCCGGTACGGCTTCGCGGCGGTCTGCGTGCGCGTCGACTTCGTCGCCCTCGCCGTCGCCCGGCTCCAAGACGCGCCCGCGACCAAGGTGGCCTGCGTGGTCGGCTTCCACGAGGGCACGCACGCCACCGCCGCCAAGGTCGCCGAGGCGCAGGCCGCCGTCGCAGCTGGCGCCGCCGAGCTCGACGTCGTGCTCAACCGCGAGACGGTGCAGGCCGGGACGCTGGCGAGCGCGCACGAGGAGCTGAAGGCGCTCCGGTCGGCCGCGCCGCCGCCCGTCGTCCTGAAGCTGATCCTTGAGACCAGCCAGCTGAGCAGGGACGAAGTGATTGCCGCAACTGTGCGTCCTGATTCCCGTTTCTTGCTCTGCTCTCCCCTTTTCCTCCGCTCCCTGTTTCCTTCACAGACAAGCACACACATATAAACTTATATGTATACGTATATCCACCGTTGTCTTCCTTTGACTCCCCCCCCCCCCCCCCCCTCCCACATCTGTTCACCTCCGCTCGATCCACATCCGCAGCACCGTTTTTTTTTTATTTCCCTTCCGGGCTCCAAGTTCAAAAATTGGAAAAGGAAATATTTTTTTTTTAAAAAAAAAAAAGGGTTCTGACGCCTCTTTTTCGTTCAAAGGTCATCGCCGGATACGCAGGCTTCGATTTTGTCAAGACGAGCACGGGCTTTTGCGGCCGCGGGGCGAGCGTCGAAGACGTGCTGCTCATGAACAGAGTCGCCACGGCACTCAGTCAGAGGGACGACCTGGGCGAGTTCAAAGGCGTGAAGATGAAGGTCAAGGCCAGCGGGGGCGTGAGAAGTCTTGAAGACGCGAAGAAGATGCTCGACGCGGGCGCGGAGCGCATCGGCACGAGTGGTGGCATCAGGATCATGAAGGACTACTTGGGGGAAGGCAGTTCAGAGCCTGCAGGTAGTGGCTACTAGGGGGCGTAGTTCAGAATTCGTACGTTTACCATTTCCTTGATGGCGAAGCATGAATGGCTATTCTTACAACGCCTTGCCATGCGTCCTTTCTATCAATATTGACCAGCCGTTCTTGTACCACGACGTGCTGATTCTGTTCCGCTTGACGTTTCGGAACGCATATCCAAAGACCAGCTGAGCGTCAGTCCTCTTGCTCGTCAGCGGCATGCTTGTTTTCCTCTACCAAACTGCAGCGTCTGATCCGTCCTTCATTCCCGCGCATCCTCTTTCTCATACTTCCCCTCTCAATTTCCACATGAGGGCTTAAAGGCACGATCTCGTCTTCTCCGCTGAGCTCTTCCGTTTCGAATTCTTCGGGTTCAGCAGGCAACCTCTCGAGCCACTCTGGTATGCTACTTTTTCGTTCCTGGGATGGAAGCACAAAGGCTCTTTGTGGTGGGACGTAGAATTCGGAGTCGCCCGTCCACGAGGCCGATGAGGAACTGAGCTCTTCCTGCTTTCGCATCGTCTCTATGTCGTGCATGGCGACGATCTGGGCGCTGGCAATCTTTGGTGGCCCGTTGAAGTAGCTGTGCTGCGGCACGCCCGGTGCTGGCGACAACCGTGAACCTGGGTATCGCGAGTGGGCTTCTTGGACCTGTCTGTAGAATCTTGTCGTCTGAAACGTCTGTCGTCCATTCTCTAGGCCGGGAATTGGCATGGGCGTTTTTGTTCCTGGCTTGGATACGGGAAAGGCGTCGTCCTGTGGCAAGACGGGATACAGATCTGCTCCCACGTCTGACCGGCCTGTTTGATGCGCCTGCCATCCTTCCTTGTTGAACGCACTCGCCGGACGAGGACACAGTGGGAGCGGGATGCTGTCTGAAGCACGGGGAACTCTGCTGGTGGTGGGAACTGAAATACTTGCCTTCGCGTCACTGAAGACATCACCCATCCTGGATGAGTGGCCACGCCTTGGTGGGCTTTGCAGCAAAGTCGGCCCATATAGTCGCCGCTTCGCCGAGTTAGCTTGAGCAACGTGGGTGCCCGTCAAAGCACCTGCTAAAGAACGATGTGGCGTCTGTCTGAGCAGAACTGGAGGGGTCTCGGCACGGCCGACAGTTGTATCAGTGGGCTGTGGCAGATTCGTCTCCATTGTAATGTGGAGGTTCTCTACTGTCTGTCTGTTAGCGTACTGATCTTTCGTCGCCTTGTCATGCAAACAAATCTCGCTGTTTTGTCTAAGATGCTTGAAATGCGTGAGTGCACGTCTGAGGATGAGCGCTGCTTGATACGAGTCCGTCTGCGCACGATTGAGTGTGACGTTTATGAAGGCGAGAAAACAAACAGACGACGGCATACACTGCACATGTCAACAGTCGATTCAACATGCACAACGGAGCGGGCAGTCGCGGGGCTTAATATTGAATCAACGCAGGGTTTGGACATTCCTGATGTTTTGACTTCGCTCCTTCCTCAGCCTTCTGTCACCTTGGGAATCGCAAAGAGCTGACAGAAGGCCTGAACTGAAGACAGAAAGTCGGGACGAAAGTGAAGCTCGAAGCCCAGAATTGGTTGCCCAAGAGATGGCCTGTATCGATGGGCCTTGAACGTTTACGGCGGGAGAAGCAGAAGTCCTGAACGTCCTGCGGACATGAGGACCGCGCTAGCTGTTGGGCTGAACAACGATCTGAACGGTTGGTTTAACATCTGCTCTCAGTGAGCCAACCATTAAATTTAAGAAAGATATTGGCTCGTGGGAGATTTGTATGCAAAGCCCAAGGAACTGTAAGCTATAATTTCCTTGACAATATGTATGTCTGGTTAGCTTGCTTTCCATCGCCGCGCCGACTACCGTTAAAGTATGGTCGTCGTTGCAAAGAGTCTATGAGTGTTGCCTTATCCCAACCACTCTATTATGTTTTTGCATGGAGATGCACGCTTTTAGGTGATGTATGGCCTTATTCACTCAGCACAGCTCGTAACCTCACCAAGAAGCCGTCCATCAGCTTGTTCAGCTCCTTGACCTCTGGCTTCTGAGGCTCCCCGGCCCCGCTCTTTAATCTCTGCTGCCTCGCGCGCAGCTTCTGTTCCGCTAGAATGCCGTCTATACCATCCTGTTCCTCTTCCTCCTCCGAGTCAAAACTATCGTCGTCCTCATCAAACTCGTCAAGATCCTCCTCTTCGACACCAAAATCGCTCGGCTTAATCTTATTGAAACCTGGCAACGCCACGCCACTGGCGCCCGAGTTCTCGGCCTCAGCCATCTTCTGTCGTGTTTTCTCCTGATGCCAACGTTTGCGTTGGATATGCCACTTGATCAGCGCGTTGATCTCCTTGATCGCTGTGTCATAATCTACGACGCCCTGCTCGACGGCCTGCTGCATGAGGCCGTTCATGTCCAGAGAGCCGCCTTTGGGACCTTTGCGCAGGAAGTCCAGCACACCCTCGATGTGGCCCATTAGCGCATCGAAAAGACCGTTGTCATGCTTGTGCATTTCGTGCACAAACTTGTAAAAGTCCTCTTCATGCCGGGCGCACAGGTCGATGAAGGCCTGCACGGTCTGGTTAGGATCGGCGGAGAAGCCCTGCCGCTGCGCTTCCTCAACCGTTCTGACAATGTCGTCCACGAAACTTGACAGGTCTGATACGCTGTTGTAGACATTGGCGGCTTTGATGACGCGCATGATCGGTTCGTAGAAGATCTCAAGCAGATTGCGTAGTAATCTGATCGTGTTTGGCTAATGAAAAAGCGTTAGCAAAAGGTCTTCCAAGACACACATCGTAGGGCTAGAAACAGTAGCAGCAGCAGCAGCAGCAACAAAAGGCCCTGTGTATTGACAACACGATCTTGAGCAGCTACTTCTACTTGCCTGCTGATACCAAGCCAAAAGGAGCTCCTCGGCAAACTCCAGATATTGATGTGCGGCCAAGGCTACAAGTACGAATCGGACAACACCAGCATTCGTAGGACGGTGTGGAGTTTTGCGTACCTCATTGATCATCTCGAGCATCTTCACTTTGTCTCGTTGCCGGATGTAGAGTTTCATGAGCTGTTTCAAATGCGCGTACAATTCTGCCTCGGCCGTTCTCGTCGACCCTACGTTCTCTACGGCCTGCCTCCAGGCAGCATGTGCCTCCTCAGCAAGCGCCATTTGGTCGTGGCTCAGGGTTATATCGCTGCACCATTCCGCGTCCTGCGACTTCTTGAGTATAGCGTAGACGATGTCGATGTCCTCGTAGAACGCAAGCGAC
Organism: Verruconis gallopava; assembly: GCF_000836295.1. NCBI lineage: Eukaryota > Fungi > Ascomycota > Dothideomycetes > Venturiales > Sympoventuriaceae > Verruconis > Verruconis gallopava. The sequence goes on along the minus strand of NW_015622140.1, from coordinate 475,994 downwards.
TTTACTTCTGCCTTAGCGACATCATCCGCCTCCACATATCGTTGAATCACCTGCGGGAGATCAGGCTCATGTATCCGTTGCGTTATAAGTACGGTGACGGATTTTTGAATGTTGTGAATCCCTTCTTGTATCGCCATGCCGAACATGTGTTGCAACAAAGAGCGATTACCGAACGGCTGGGCCATGAAAATGTCCAAGATTCTTGGGAAAAGGGCCATTGGGTTAGCAAAGCGCATCACGTTTTTCACAATCGTATAAGGGAACAGGGAATGTATTCGCTTGAGCTGGTTAAAGAGCTCGGCAGAATTATCCTCGGCCAAGAAGAGGTGGTAGATAGTAGCAGCGACCCTTCAAACGCGTCAGCAACTCGACATGCAGAGCGTGGGGAACTGCATCCTTACTCAATACGAAGCCACTCCGCCACCTTCTTATGTTCAGGTGGCAGCTCTGATATCGAGTTGCACTGCTTGATTGAGGCAAACAGTTTGCGAAGGCCATCTTGGTGGGGGAAAGTTAGCGTCCGTTCAGCACGCCTTCGATTGTTGCTTGATAAAATGAAATGAAATGGTGTAGCTCACTGCTTTCGATAATGTCGCGACGAAACCGCTCCATGTGCACGTCGACCTCTGCGGCTCGCTTCGACGCAATCTCGTAAAACCTTCGTTGCTCCTCTATCCGCTTGTCATCCACGGCCTTGCGACGTTCTAGATCTACCCGATCGGCATCGTTGAGCTGCACGGGGTCTTTGAGCAGAAAGTCCTGCATGGACCTTGATCTGGCGATATGCTGATTCTGAAGCAAGATGCGGAGGGACGCCCTCAGAGATACTCGCTGCGCTTCTCGAAACAATATGGGAGGCACAAGCGCATCGGAAGAGCCTCGAGGTGAACCTGCCAACTTTGGAGAACCCGGCAACCGGGGCGAACCCGGTGGTTTAGGTGACAAGGCAGCCCCGATTGATCTTTGCCGTTTGTGTGCTTTGTCTTTTATCTTAGCACGAAAGCCTTCCGGCTTTAGCCTGCCGTCGTCGCCAGCATCATTGGTACGGTCCAAATGTAGCGACGTGCTAGACTCGTAAGAACCAACCTTGAGTCCATCGATCTCGCTGCTCATAGAGTGGCCTCTGGACCGTCGAGCCTCGTCATGATCATGAGGCAGCGTGTCTTCAGAGGAGAAGGACGACATGGATTCTGAGTCGTCAATGAAGCTGGGCATAACGTAGTCTGAGGAATTTCTTTTGGGTAGAGGAGGCAACACTTTGCCAGCCAACTCCACACGAAGCTTGCTGTGCATCTGCTTAAAATCATCGTACGTTCGTATCACGTAGTGCTCCGGCTTGTCCGCTGTCTTTACACGGATAATGTACTGGCCCTCGTGGGCGCTTCTCCCGAACCGTTTCTTGATAGTGTTCATACGCACGCCCGCGATGTTAACATCCCAGCCGTTGATTGGGTGACCCTCAGGAGTATTCGCGACCAGGCCTTGTTCCTGTGCACCTCGATCCACGACCTCCATCTCGGAGAAGCGGATGCGCTCCTCGTAGCCAGAGGACGTCGGTATGCCCGAAACCATCATGATCTCCACCAGCTTCTCCGCCTTCTTGGCAAGCTTGCGTCTCTTCGACTCTTCCAGTCTGTCATCGGACGAGGAGATCTGCTTTGTCGCAAACGACTCGAGGAACGTCTGCACCCGGTCTTGCCAAAACTCCTTCTCTTTGGCCTGGTTTAGAAACGGGAATGTCCGCACATGGTGCACGAACATATACCGCAGTAAGGGCAATTCGGAATCTTGCGGTGCCACCTCGCCCTTGTCTCCTCTGAAGGGGGCTCCGAAGCGCTGCAGCGCGGTTGGGGAGCTGAGCTCATTGATCTCGAATCGCACTTGCTGGCTGATGAGCTCGCGTTTGAGGTCTGCATTGGCATGGGCGTCAGCTCGGGGTGGCTAGACGTAGTCGAGCGTCTGTTCTGCTCAGAGGAAGACAACTCACAGTGCTCTTGCTTGCCGGTCAACATGGCGCCGTCCTTGGGTATCGAGTTGTAGGACGAGGATGATTCTGCTCGAGCCATCTTCAGTCTTGCGAGTCTGTCAGGCAACGAAGCCGCTTCGGCCATAATAAGTACAGAGGGGATAGATTATGCAGCGCCGCGCATAGGGAATCTCAAAAAGAGGAGGCAGGCTATGAAAGAAATACAAGGCGCAAAAATGTCGACTTTCCGCTTGCGCGACTCACGCCAGCCCTGTTCGTGTCCGGCCGGTTGGAAAAGGGCCAAAAGTGCTGGCCATGCAGCGAGTACTACGAGCGGATGACGTTGATCTTACACTTGCCGGGGTCGTCAAAATCAAGATCTCCCGAAGCAAAGATTCGCCCGGACAGGGACGACCGCTCGCACCACTCGTGGCAGCAAGGAGCAGCAGCAGCAGCAGCAGCAGGCACGCGCAGGGTCGTGGCGGACGGGCTGGGTAAGGAGAGAGAAGAGAGAGACGGACGGAAAGGGTGATTATGAAGACACTGATGACGCTCTCAAGCACCCGTTAGTTGCGCAAACCGACGGGGCCACACACACACACGCGCGCGCACACACACACAACCCCCCCAGCGACGAAGGTCAGCATCCGGGCGCGTGCGTGCCGTGCGTGCATGCGGGACTTTTCTCTCTCGGCCGGCAAGCCGGGCTCATGAGAAAGGCAGACACGAGCGGCAAAGACAAAGGGGGGCAGCATTGGGGCTTGTGATGTGACGGCGAACAGCATTGGGGGCACATGCGCTGTGCAACGCCGTGCTTGTGCGTACCTTCGCAGAGTCTGGGAGCGTCGAGCAGGTCGAGCTCTGCTACGTCACCCGACGGGCGCGTACGTCAAACTCACGGAACTGGCCAGCAGGGCTGAACGTCCAACCCCGTCCCGACGGCGGCGGGGGCCTGGATTGAACTGGACCGGACAGAACTGGATTGGATTGGATTGGATTGCGACTGGACTGGACTGGATTGGATTGGACTGGGTGACGCGCGCGGAGGTCGGCTGCGGCTCAGCTCGCTCGCACCAGGTCACCGTCGGTGAGCTGGGCTCAGTCACCACGACCGCGTGCGCCTTGCGAGTTCCGAACAAGCAGCAACGGTGGAAAAGCTTGCTGTGGTAAGAAACAGAATAAAAAAATTGGAGGGCTCCTCGGTGCTTGAACCGCACTCAGCTGTGATCCAGCCCCCGAATCAACGGCGCTCTTATGCTCTTTCGACGTGTGCGCTCAGCCTCAGTGGAAACGTGCGTAACCTTTCCCCTCCCCACTCACTAGTTGACCTTCTACCGCACACACGGAGGCATGCGGGCCCATACTTTGGTCTTGGGACTGGCGCCAGCAGCTCTTGGTCACGACCTAAGACCAAGGCAGACTCCACCTTGGCTGCTCACTTCCAGAGCCGCAGAGCAATCTAAGCTGCCTACCGACACGTACTCCGGAATCCCGCTTTCACATGGGAACATCAGGGGCTTGGACGCGATAGAGTGCCTAACATTTTGTCACACTCGTGCGATCGTCTGTTCTACATACAAGTCGAAAATGCTGCCGACGACCTGGTAATGGCCGCATTTGGCACATTTGTCTTAGCATCACATCCCATAAATGAACCCACACCGACGCCGTCCCTTGTTGAACTCCTGCCATGAGCCCAGGTCAACGACAGATATCTCGCCAAACCGAGAGCCGTCAAGCTTTTGCCATGCTGAAAAAGTACAAGCTAATTATCCGTGACGCCGAAACTGGTCATGGCCCATCTGGACCCATCTTCAACCCCAATTTGTGATGCACCCCAACACGCGTGCTCATGTCTGGCCAGGACACGGGGGGAACGGCCAAGTTGCTCCCAATTCCGTGCCTCGAAATGTCACGGCGGCGCCCAAGACTTAGTAGTCCAGGGCGGCTGTGCCGTTACCTGTGGTGGTGGCATCGAGGTCTTCGTAGCTCTTCAGTGCACGGCCTTGAACCGCTTCACGAGGTCCCGCACCTCCGCCGTCCGAAAACCGCGGATTCATCAACTTACCACGGACCGGGCTGAGACGACCAGAACTGTTCCAGCGAGCACTGCGCTGGTCCTTGCCGTTGCGGTCGTAGGGGCCGGCGACACGGCTGTTAAAGCGACCTGCACCCGTGCGACGGACACCGGCGTGATCGCCGTCAGCACCTGGCGGCACTGCCCACTGGGCTGCCATGCCATGCTGAGCCATGAACTGTGCAATCTGAATCGCGCTTGGAGCGTTACCGTTGGACGGTACGCTGAAGGGCGCGTTCGCTAGGTTGAAGCCACGAGGAGTGCCCGCTTGGCCGTGGTTGCTGAGTGGGAAGTGGCCGTTGCTGTTGGCATCGCTGCGGGAAGGTGCAATGTGTGCGGGATCGAGCACGTAATTGTTTACGAGTATGACCTGGAACAAATTAGCTTAGACGAGTAGTAAGAAACACAGCGACGACTTGACCCACATCGGACTTGATCTTGTTAAAAAACTCCTCGTGACGCTTCTCAACATGTTTGCGCCAGAACACCTGGCCTTTGAAAAGCTTTGTGCAGTCTGGAACCTTGCAGCGAAATTTTGCCTCATCCTCCTGCTTCACATACTTGGCCAGCTCTTCCTCCAAGCCGTCGTCGAGTGGCTTGCCACCAATTTTGCGAAGGTCAACGCTTTCCGGGTCCAGAATCTGAAGAAGCTTGTCTTCATAGGTTTTGACCCAGTTGAATGCTTTTTGAAGCTGCTGATACGTCTTTGAACCGGGTTGAAAGGCAGGCTTTTTCTCCTCGGCGGGCGAGTCGCCATCAGCGTCTGAAGAGCCCTGGCTAGTTTTCTTGAAGGGGAACGCTTTGCCTTCAGCGCTTGCCTTCGCTACCAGCTTCGCAGATGATGTCAAACTAGCGCGGGGACGGCGAAGATGGCCTCCAGGACACTTGCGACAGAGCTCATGCACAGAGTCGCTCTCAAAGACGCAAAACAGACAGAAATTGTGAACGCGGCGAAGGTATTCAACGAGCAAATCAAGCGTTTTCTTCTTCACGATAAGCTCCTCATCGTCGACCTCGTCGTCGGCGGGATCGTCTTCAATTGCGCCCTCCTCGTCATCGTCACTCTCCGGTTTGGTCGTGCCAGCATTGACAGGAGGTTGAAGCCAGCCTTTCCCTTGCAGGTCCTCCACACGTTCTACCACCTTGGTGACGCCAGCGAAGCCATTGCCCATTTCTGTATCGAGCTTCTCTGTAAGCTGAATCGCAAGCTGAAGGTCGCGTTCGATTCGTTCTGGAGCGGAGAACAAGTCCCACAATGCCTTCTTTCGGGGTGCATTAGGCGGTTCATGGATGCCTACATGACAGGTAAAGTCGCCGCGCTCTTCATCCTTGATCGTCTTGCCGTTAATCTCTTCTAAGGCCTTCTTCGCAACTGCCAGAGACACGGATGGTCCTTCGGACTCTACAGCACCTTCTTCCATCTCTTCATCACCATCACGGCCATCGCCACGATCTTCTTCCTTGTTTGTTGGCTCCGAGGATGGATTAAGCAGAACCCAACCAATACGATGGTACTTCTTCGTTGGATTTGGGTCGCTTAAGCTTAGCCAGCGAAAGCCCGCCTCACCCTCGCCTAGATGCTCCTTACAAAAGGCCTCAAGCTTTGAGCGACTGACGGTTGGTGCAATCGTTTTGATCAGTAGAGTCGGTTGTAACGTGGCTTCATCACGTAGGTCGCCGCCACGGGTGGGTAGGAGATCGCCAACACCAAGAACTTCATTCGCTGCAACAGCCTCACCTTCTTCCTTCTCAACTACACCGCCCTCACCATTGGCCTCGCCCTTGTAGATGCCTTCGAGCGTGAATTCGTCAAAAACACCGGACTCAATATCTTGTACCCACTTTGCATACGCTGTGCGTCTGAATTCCCCAAGCTGTTGACGGAAAGGCTCCCGGACACTAAGGTCATAGCGCTCCTTGAACCACTCCTCACCCTTGTGCTGCTGGACGAATGTACGGGCCATTTGAATCTGTAGCTTCTCCTTGTAAGCATCATAGGCGGCTTGAATCAACTCGCGCTCCTTCGCTTTCTCTTCTTTGATTTCCTTTTCGCCTTTGATGCCAACTCTCTTGCCGGCTTGGCGTTCCTTCTGCTCTTTGATGTAATTGTCAACTCTCCACCACTCTGCAAACCATGTAAAGCCAACCTGGTAGTCGAGCGTGAGAGGGTTTGGCAGCGGATTGCTAACAATCGTTGGCGCAACTTCTTGACCGGGGACATAACGATCAATGTGCTGGGGAGCTGCAGGAGATCGACGACGAGGCTCATCTCGCTGGCGGTACTTGTCATCGCGGCCACCGGGTTGATATCGATCAATGGCGGGAGGTGACCTAGAACGACGGCGAGCGCGGTCACGCTGGTACCTGTCTGCGCCTATGTCACGTTAGCAAACATGCAAAAAAGAGAGGTACTTGATTAAGAGCAGATGGGTGGGTTTAGCTGGAACTTGTGCACAAAGCCTTTGAAGATTGCACTGTAGTCTCCCCAAGGACAGGTATGAACAACTCCCAAATTATTCTCCAACTAGCTCGAGATAAATTAGAATTGCATACCCGGGCTACGGCGGCGATAAGCGTCTGTTGCGCCACGTGCATCGTCACGTCTGGAACCGTTAGGGACTGAGTCTATTCATTACGTGTATCAACATACCCGTATGTGTCCATGGTGGCGAATTTCTAAAGAGTGGTAGCTGCACAGTTGACCAAGGGGTACGAGACACGAGCTCGACCTTATAGGGGACGTAGTCTAAAAGGAGGAAGAATCAATGTAGCTGCCACGAGCGAAAACGACGTCCACGGTCCGGACGGAGCGAAAATTTCCGCAAGCAAAGGCTGGCCGAGCGTCGAGCGCAAGCAGCAATTTTGCGGTTGATGAGGTCTGTGAGCTGTGCATAACGAGAGACAAGTTAGACGGGTTTCCTTCATCGACCAAAGAGTAAGACAAGACGACGATGATGAGAAGAAGTAGATGAACAATGTAATCGTGGGCTCAAGGCATCATAATCATGAAGCAGAAAAGGAATAATAGAAGAGCTTATCCGCGGCTGACGCTGCAAAAGAGTCGCGTCAACCAAAGGACATGCTCACAAGTGAGGCTGCGGAAGAAAGGCTGCTCAGACCGGGAAAAGTCAGAGGGCCAGAGAGAGGAGAAGCGAAAGCGATCATTGTGATAGACGAGAACGATGGAGGAATAACTAACAAGAAGTGGCACTAACAACTGACAATGCGCGCCCACATGAAGATGTGGTGTTTGGTGTGAGAAGAGAAGGAGCGACGACGGTGAGGTTGGCAATGGGGGAGGTGACCTGACCCGCAGGCGCGGCTGGGAGGGTCTCAGGTTCGCGCTTGCCTTGTTCTAAGTTAGCAGCGAGGGCAACCGCGGACCACGTGCCGCTCAAGCGAGGTCTCTAACATGGCGTCTCCGGACAAAAAGACATTCTGCACTGAACATACCCGTCAAAATACGGAGCAGAAAGACAAATCCAAGCCCGGAAATTTGTTGAAAGAACATTTTCCCTTATCTGAGTGAAATCTGGACAGCATTCACCACTCGCTTTTGTTCCTCGCGCGCGATATAGCATACAACGCCCTGGACACGATGACGACATACATTCCCAGCATAACCATTCCTGACTTCATCTTGTCACGGCCAGCGGCTGCGGTGCTACTCCCGTTGGCGTTAGGAAATGTAGTCGGAGCAGCAACCAGACGTATGTGCAATGCTCCACGCTCGACCAATTGACGCGCCACTGACTCTCAAACAGCGGACAGGACTCAAAAGCAGTACATGGCGCTGAAGCAACCGCCATTCAACCCACCTGCGTGGGTGTTTGCACCTGTATGGACTGCTTTGTACGCTGGGATGGGCTATGCGTCGTACCGAGCGTGGAAGGCAGGCAACAGCTCGTTTCTAGGGACGCAAACATTCGACCTTGCCAAGTACGAGGCCTCGAGGGTGAGCTGACCAGCATATATTGTGCATGTATGGAAAACTCGCTTGCTAAAATTTTATATAGCTTGGATCTACTCTTTACACAATACAATTGGGTTTGAATTTGATCTGGATGCCACTCTTCTTTGGCTTTCAGCGGCCTATCGAAGCTACGGTCGACATTGTCGCGCTTCTAGGAACGACGGGTTATCTGACTTATGTGTGGAGTGGAGTTGACGAAGTAGCGTCCTACATCATGTATCCGTACCTCGCGTGGCTAGGGTTTGCTACGTATTTGAGTGTGAGTCCAAATATCTAGTCATATCCTTGGACCACCTAACTTTGTACGCAGGCTGGTTGCGGCTATCTGAACGGGTGGGACTTCAAGAAGACCAAGGCGACCCAGCCGAAGCAGACTTAACTATAGCAATAGAGTGGAGCTTGGCGGCAATCAATCTTTACTCTCAATCAACAGCCTAAAGGAGTGTTCTTGCGAAACCAGCTCTGCAAGCGTTTCTAATCTAAACTGCAGGATACGAATGGCGGTGGAGCCCATAATCGAAGATGCATAGTGTAGAGGTGTGTGTCAAGATCGTCTTGTATCTAAAATTTCAGTTAGGGCGAGGAAAGTTTTAATCTTGTGATTGCGCAGCCTGGAGAAATGTCATACGTGCGAGAAGAACGGAGTTAGAGGCCTGATGGGCTGCAAGGAGAATCGTAAGAATCGTTGGTCGATATGCAGTCGTAAGCTGCAAGCGTGACCTGGACATGAATAATTGCTCTTGGCGCGTGACATGCCGAATGTGTGAACACTCAAGGCATCATCATTTCTCCTGGGGATCAGTTTGAGCATTTATGGACAGCAAGGGCATATTTTCCTCGTGTGGACATGCCGGGAGCTATTGGAAAGGCCAAGGCATTCATCCAGACAACGGCAGCGTCGAAGTGCGGGATAAAGCATGAGATATCGCCCTCCATATGTGAACCTGCAGTAGCGTGCATATGCAACTCCTGCCTTGTCGTGAGTCACCTCTTGCAGAGGAAAAGTTTGATTTGGAGATGTCCCAATTGCCAGGGACACTGGTGGTGAATGTGAACAAGATCAGGGCCAATGACACCGCACGACGCTGCCCACATGAAGACACAGCGCCGGGGGTAGACGCTACATCTTCAGGTTGTTATAGACTAGCACGTTCGAAGGATACGTGCGGGCAGGAGCTGCCGACATGCCCCGATGCAAGGAGATAGATGCACGCAAGTCTTCTACTTTGGCCCCCAAATTCCCTGAATGCTGCGAGCGAACGGGTGAGCATGTAGTCTGTAGAAGCAGACAGAAAGCGATCGGTGCTCCAGTAGTCTCCATAATCGAGCCATGATGTTCCGGTCAAGGCACTAAGTTACAGGGCGCGTCGTGACATTTCAGGCCTAGTGTAGCATGGCTTGGGCCGGGTCGGCGTGCGGAGCGTTATCGATCCCGAGCCAGGAGAGCGAAGGTCCGAGCACAAGGCTGGGCGAAAGAGAGGTGGGCGGCGCTTCATACTGTGTGATGGTACGAGAACATACAGTAAAGCGCACTGTTTCTGCTTCCAGATTAGCATTCGTAGTCTTGCGGTGTTGCATGCTTGGCCGCGAAAGTTTCAGGCTCTTACATTCTCGTTCTCGACGGCTTGATGTTCTGACTGCAGTCCGGAGTTGGCGTTATAAGAGCGCGTCTTGTTGGAGGCGCAGTTCGTAATCCAGAGGTCCGTGCGCCAGGCAGCAGTCATTGCAACATCCTCTCATCAACGAGCCAACGAAGGGCTCACTCAACACGCCCGACCCGCTTTCAAATCTTCCTTCCTCTTTCCCCCCAAAGTCTCTTCTCTAAGACTTGACCGTCCACGCCTTGTCCCTCTCGACTGCCTTTGCGTCCTGTCTCTGCAAAGGACTTCGCGGTCTCGTCCCTTCAAACCTCCCCTCCTCCCACTCTCCCCACACCTGGCAAACGCTGCCAACAGTCAATCATCGCTTGATTCTCGTCAGCTTCTGAGCTCTTGTGCGATCGTCCGCTGCGCATACTTACTTCCCTCGTTCGGTGAGACGTCTCTCCACTCGGATCCGACCGAGGGATCGAGCTTCCAACTCCGCCTCGCGACCATATCAATCCCTTGGCACATTCCGACAGCAACAGACACCTTGGGTCTTGAACTGCTATTGACCAGTCTCGCTTCAATTTGCCAATTGCTGCAACAAAGATCAAGGTACTTTTCTCCCATCAGCTTAAGGTTTCAGATCATTCCCCCGCTCGCCCCATTTCTGCGAACCACTTTCGCTTCGACTGCACGTCCAGAACATTGCGAGGGCAGTGTTCGGGGCTGTGACTCACCCCGTGCGCCTCTCATTCGACGGTGACGGAAACTTGCATCAGGCTAACTTGTCTTTACTTTCCGGCAGACTGGCACACTCTGACTTCGATCATGGCGTCTACTTCTGTGCATCCCCGCCGTCGGCCTCAAAAGTCGCTGGGCACCACCTCTATCCACGCAATGTCACTCCGCAAATCTACAACCTTTAATGCCCGCCATCACCAGGACGAGAGCCCCGTCGAGCAGTCTCGCTACATGCCACGCCGCTCTCAAACCTGTACCAAGACTTTAGAGGAACTCCTCCCACAAGAACCAAACTCTACTTCATCCCGTCAAGCCCACGTCGCCAAGTTGCTGCAGGATTTCGACGATAAGATCAACGGTCGAAAGCCGGCTGGTGGAGACGGAAGCATTTTAAAAGAGGAGGAAGTTTTGGCCGTTCCCACGTTCCTGCTCAACTCGGCCATTGTCCCGGATTTGATGGACGTTGATCAGAAACACTTGTCAGCAGACCATCAGCACGAATCGGATTCTGGGCTCGGTTCAAGCGTGTCGAGCTCAAAAGGTATTGTTGCTCAGTACGACAATAATCGAACAACAGTGGCTAATTGCCTATTTAAAGAGGACCCCGCTCATCGTTCAACTCGCACCGCTCAGTCAATCTCTACCACCCGTTCGGCTGTCACGCGTTCAGCGTCCACAATCGACGCCCAATACCCACGCGCGGAGCACTTTCTCAGTAAAGAAGCTGAGCGACAGATTCGCAAGCACATTATCAAACCAATTCTTGCCGAAGACTCTCTCAAGGATTTCCATCCCCTTATTGAGGACATTCCACGTCGCATTGGTGCCAAGTTCATAACCAATCTTCGTGATCTCGAAAAGACCTTGTTCTTCCTCGCTCCTGTAAGTGACGAAATTCAAATTTTGCTTCGTGCGGTAGCTCACGCTTTGCGCGACCTCAAGGACTTCGCGCCTTCACCGCAATCGTTTTTGAAATTCTGCGAAACGTCGATCGAGTGCCTGCACACGACTGTCGACTATATTTCCGAGCGCGATCAACGAAGGGATACCGACAGGCCTTACACTAACAATTATTTCCTTGATTTGGTTGAACAGATCCGCAGATACGCCGAAATCATGGCCAAGACACGAGAGAAGCAAGCATCCGGTCAAGAGCTGGATGAAATGGACTACTCCCCGTATGTGATCCCTGTTTCACCTTCCCCATTTGGTCATGCGGTGTCTGAGTCACTCATGTGCCTGAGTCACCTAACCCTACATAAACCCTTAACGTACTTACGGTCGGCTCGTATGCCTTTGAACACTTACTTACTCGATGACAGTGATGAGGAGATCGCCATCGAAGGCGGCCTGAGCAAGAACGGCAGACCTGCCGAACTTGTTCGCAAGACGAAGGATGGGAAAGTGATTCCCCTCTCCGATCACAGTGCCCTCAATGAGGGTAGCCCGTCGACCTTCAAGCGTCATTTGACTGACGACGAAGATATGGATGATGATGTTTATCGCTCCATGGCACGCCGCCGCAAGTCCGACAAGCCTGGAGATGTCATGCATTCCTGTCGCTCCTGTGACAAGGAGTTCAAACGTCCCTGCGACCTTACCAAGCATGAGAAGACTCACTCGCGTCCCTGGAAGTGCCACGAGCCCAATTGCAAGTACCATGAGTTTGGCTGGCCGACTGAGAAAGAGCGCGACCGACACGTCAATGACAAGCACAACGCTGCCCCCCAAATGTACAAGTGCCGTTTTCCTCCTTGTACTTACTCCTCTAAACGTGAGTCAAACTGCAAGCAACACATGGAGAAGGCGCATGGTTGGACCTATGTTCGCTCCAAATCCAATGGCCGCACCAAGAAGCCGGTGGCCAGCTCGGTGAACCAATCACCAATGGAGTCAGTCCCTTCTTTTATTGCCACTCCGTCCTCTGCGGTAAACCATTTGACCTCTCCTGAGAGCAACTTCGTCCCTTCGCCTTCTGTGCCCGTCAACCACAACTTCAGCTTTAGCAACTTCGGTTACACACCTGGTCCCTCGTCATCGGAAGACCTGTTTGATTTCAGCAACATGCGTCGGCAGTCCGTTGCTACAACCGGCTCTGGAGTAACCTTCTCTTCCGGTTCAAACTTCTCGCCTGCGCAACAACATGTGAATTCCGCTTTCGAAGACGCGTTGTCACCAGATAACCTTACTTTCGATCAAGGACTCTTTGGTGCAGACGCGAATATCGCAGATAGTTTCCCAATGCCTATGCAACAGCCAACACCTGCTATGAGTGTCAATCACGATTATTCAAGTTTGTCAGGTACCCAGCACTTGTCTCCGGCTGGTCATGCCAACATGACTCTTTTCACGCCTCAAATGGACACTATGCATTTTGACGAGGCTCTTGGTGATGAGATGGGCTTTGGTCAAGACTTTACTCTATTCGACGCGACTTGCTCAAGCAACATGGCCATTGCCTCCGGTAACTTATATCCAGAGATGGGCACGATCGGAGGTCAATTCGGCGATTTCAGTTTCCCGAATGCAAATAACTTCGATGATGTCTTTAGTGGTCAACAGAACTAGGACGCTTCAGGAATTATGCTCGTGAGTAGTGTGAGCTCGGTTCTTGCATCTCACTATTGGTTCTCCCCTCCCCATTGGTTGAGTGGTTGAGATGGTTTTTTTATTCTGAATGTAATGTTACGCAGGTATGATTTTGAATGATGCTTCTTTTCAAAGGCGACATTGGAGTCGAATGGATAGGACATAGCCTGCGTGTGTTCTTTCTCTTGTCGACACATATTGTGTCGAGGCTTAGGAGGAAGAGAGTGGATGTAAGACTGCAAAGACATTTAAGCAGAAGCTCAGGAAATAAACATCATCTATCTTGAAATCTTTGTTCATTTGCTTGACAACGTTACCAGAAGTTATCAACGTCGACTGGTTTGACTCGATCAAATCTGTTCCCGTGATCATATCTATGGTGTAGTACTTGGAAAGGCTAGAGCAGGCTCATCGCAAACAATCCAATTTGAGACACTGTCATGGACATGAAGAATTTCTCTTCTCTCTCCATATTCATTTCCTCGTCCTTAATACGTTCAGGCCATCCCAAACGTTTTGAGTTCACACAAAGAATTCCGTGCGTAAACAAGCGGACATTGACCTCTGCGTGCTCAGTTTGACGTGCAGTTGGTGCGATGAGCAATTCCACGTCAGCTACTGAAATGCTCGTTTTATTAGAGAAAGGGTGGGAATGGAATACGAGATGCCATGGCGTTGGAAGGATCAAGGGTCAGGGGGGCCCGGTTGAGGGTGTGCACTCTTCAGAACATCTATTGGGCTGTTGAGTCAATTTTGAATTCGATCGTCCTGCTCGACAACCCTTTCAAATCATCAGGCGCAGAACTGGGCATGTGATTGCTGGTGGTTTCTTGTACAGTTGTTGCTGTGAATGAAACTGCCTCCAGGAAGACCTCGCGCTCGCGTGACATTTTGAGCCTGCTGAGATGCTTCAACTCCCGGCAAGACATGATGTCGACGATCACGTCTGCTAGGCTCTTAATGATCAAAAAAGACCAGGGGGTTAAATAGAATCCGGCGTCGATTTCAGAGACCTGGAATGTTGGAACCAAATGTACAGAAAGTCAAGAATCCAAGCATGACTCTGGATAAAGCCAGGACACTATTCACGTCGTAGACTCAGTAATCCTGTTAACCCTGTCTCTTACTCCTGAACGCTCCATTAGACAGGAAATGTGGAGATGAACATTTCTTCGCAAGTAAAGAGGAGAATAAGCGAAGATTCCGTGATCTTCTCAAATGAAGTTAACATTTTTTGCCTGTTGTGTGTGCCGGATGGCAAATATGGACTACCGTGGCAAGGGATGCAAGATCGATCCGCGAGCATTAGCCATGCCGATCTGTATGATTTTTTTTTCTTGGTTTGAAATACGGCATGGAGCAGTTGTGTATGGGTTATCGTGAATCGTTGAGTGGCTGCGACATGATCATACGGTCGATTTGAAAGTTAATTATACTCTGTAGGCCCTATCGCAGACACAATTGGCGGTCTTTACATGGTTGTCAACGGCTTCACGTCTGGGCACATCCAACTCTCATCATATTCTCGTGAGGGGTTATACTTTGATTTTACAGAAGGGTATCCCTCAAGCTCTGAATCACGCAGGAAGTCTTCGCTGTAGACATTACAATCTTGTGCACACGCATCGAACAAGAGAGATCCTTGAGATTAGCCGTCGACATGAACAGCATTGCAAACTCAATTCTCCGACGGTTCTCCAGCAATGCATCCACAATTGTGGAGCTGGAAAGCCATCGAGATGACCCCTACCAATCGACACTGACTTCGGTCACGCCATGCAGGCAATGCGATAACGAGATGATGGCTCCACTCCTTCCTCAGCATTTTAACTGGCCTATGCCACCAACACAGTATCCTAGTCCATCATCAAGCACGTACTATCTTGCGCCTGACTCCATGGATGAGGCCGAAGTAGACAATCGCAACACGTTCCCCTCTATGCCCAGCATATGCCCAGAGGAAGACCCTTTTTACCCTCTCGAACGACAATGTGGTCAAATACCAAGCTATATCAACCGGTCTGAAGTATACACCAGAGTTGACGCATACTCCAACGTGGCGACGATCACGAAAATCAGCGAATCCAAGGAGAGGCCAATACAGAAGATGTCACGTCGAGTATCCATCGTGGGTAGGAATGCCAGCAAGCAGGCAAGGAAGCTTAGCGGAGAGTTGGTAAGAAAGGGAGGCAAGATTCTGAGCTTGAATAAGGCACCAGACTTGATCCGAATGAAGCAGCGCACGGCAATGGATGAGGAAATGAACTGGCTGACTCATCGTCAAGTTGACCTAGGACGTGAAGTTGATCCAGATGATAATTCTCAGAAGTGGCGCAGAAATATTGAGACCGACTTCCGCATTGTGGAGTGGACGGCTTCGGTTGAGAACTGATTAGAAGATCCCAGAATTGTTCTGTTTACTGTGTAAAATGATATCATCGCTCGTCTCTACCATAATGGATGTATGGGGAGTCTTGGACTATATTCATCGCTCGCGGATTAAAAAGTAGTCAGAGGATACGTCACGTTTCCCGTTCTAATAGAAGTTTACTCCAGCAAAGCCTCGCTACCTTGAATCTTCTTGATGGCATCTCTATTGTTTTTCTCGGCTTCCTGTTCTTCAGTCTCATTCGCCGGAGCTTTTGGTGCTGGCAGCACTGTTGCATCAGTACCGCTAACATCTTCCCAGCTGAACCTCTCTAGAAGCCCAACATGCCAGTCCTGGAATTTCCTTGCAGCTTGAGGCAATAGAAACTGACTTTCCTGGAGACCATTTTTGAGGGTCTCGTAGATATGAGGAGGGAACACTAAGTGTTCATGTGAGAAATGACGGGATTCCATTGTTTCGGACGCATTTTGTATACGCTTCCACATTATTTTCATGGCGCGTGTGGGATCTCGCCGCTTGAAAAACTGATATGACGAGGAAAACGAGAGTGAGTCTGTGAAGAGCCATAATAGAAGCGCATTTGATCCATCTTTATCAGACCGAGCAGGCTCAACCACGAAACGACGAACGCCTGAATTTTCAACTGCAGAAAGCAACTGCGTTGATATCCACTTCAAGTTGGTGAAGCATTGTTTGGAGGAGTCTTCTCTAGAAATACTTAGACTCCATTTGTACAGCTTCCATCCCTCAGTAGCCGGATCAACAATGCCTAACGCCAGTCCACAACGCGTGCATTGCAGGACAGAAGACTCTGTTGGATCGGCAGCCTGAGCATCGGTTAGTCTTCATTTTCAATTTGACGAACGAAGTAGGAAAAAAATGTATCTCAAACTATATCCCAGCAACAATGCAGAGAACTTGACCATTGGCCAGTGAAACAGAGAGATAAACCCAGACCGCCTGAGTAACCCAGCAAGCCGATATGGTCGGCAGCAGGTAGTCTCAGCGCCGGCCATTTCTTGCTCTTGGGCACGTGTATCAGATGCCTTCGCCTTAAAACCACCCTACGGGTAGACGGGCACCTTTCTTTTCTAGCCCGTGTAGTTTTAAATGACGATTGAACTTGCTCCGGATACAAACACGCAGAAGCGACAGGCACATACCTGAATATTCTCGCAGTCGACTTCCGCAAGTATAAGATAGGTCAATCCAACGTATCCAACGCCAGCTCGCGCAGTCAGCTTGCTAGATGCCGAGTACCCTTTTTTTTGCGTATCTTCAGCGTCATGAGTTTCATGCTCATGTGGTTTGTGACAATGCCAAAAGTCCATCATCTCGGCCCAATTCTCATTCGGGAGGTCCCTCCACTCATTGACATCCTGCATTCTCAACAACGAGACACCGCACTGCCGACATTGAACTCCACTGGCATCATCCATCGCAGTTGCTGGCCATGGCACCAAATTCTCATCGCTATGCTCGAATGCGATCAAGCCCGGCTCGGTTTCTTCCACCTTTAACCGCAAAGTCAAATCCTTAGACGGACGGGGTGGTAGAGTAAGAGCTGCGGTACCACCGCCAGCCATCCGGCTCGGCAAGCGGAGGGATGCGGAGATGCCCTCATGTTGAATACTTATCATAGAACCATCTCCAGAAAGCTCTATTCGGGTTTCCTGGTTACTTTCTGTGTGGAGTGAAGCGACGAGCGTTACGGTGCGAATGTTAGTCAAAAGCTCTGCATAGAGCTCAATTCGGCCCATTTCGCGGGGTTAAAAGGATTCTAATCACATTTTCCCTCGCTGATTTATTTGATAACTTGGGCGAAACTCGATAGATTGAAGTGGAGCTAACGAGTCACGTGACATATTCCGATGGGTCTTTCAATTCTCTTCTATATCAGAGCAGTACTCAGTAAACGTGGGTCTATGTCTACGACTTTTCCTAATATCTAAGCGCGCGAATACGTGGACAGTGAATGCATAAATTGTCCATCAACGAAACCATATCGAAATTTCTCACGTCCCAAGGAAAAATGAATGGATATACCCGCTGCAATTTGCTGTGGCTATACATCATGAAGATTTGCTCTATAGTGGCAACATATCTCGCAACGGTGCATTTATGCTCCGGGCCTGAACGCCGCCGCATGCGTGGTACATAGCTGATTCGATTCTATAGCCCTTGAAATCGTGCTACGCTGTGTCCATCTTGTCATCGTCGTGTTTGTCCTTTTTGTCGTCTTTGGACCCACTAGGCTCCCCATTCTGATTCAACAGCGGCTGCTGCTCATCGTCCTCAGGTATGCCTTCAAGCTTTTCTTTTTCTGCAGCTTCCTTTGCCTTCTTTTCCCTCTCTAATCGCGCCTTTTCCTCCTCTAATGACATCCGCAATGCAAGGGCAAGCTCTGGATCTAGTTCCGGATTCACACCGAACTCAAACTGACTACTATCGCCTCCGACAGCATCAGAGCCGACGCCTCCAACACCACTCGAGCCACCCACACCATCACCTGCCAGAATCGGTGATGCCAGAATTGAGTCACTCAGTAAATTTGGACCAGGCTGCACTGTCTCCAAATGTGATCCGTCTCCTCCTTTGACATTCTCGTTGAATGCATTAAGCTTTTTTAAATTTTCGTCTGTCAGCTCGCCGAACGCCACTACATCAATGCTGATGTTGTTCTTCTTCATCTTTTTGGCTAGCTTCACTAGGTCCTTCTCTGTCTCGCTTATCTGGGAACACACAAAGACGATGATTCGCTGCCGCTGCGACTTATTTTGTCTATGTTTCAGAGCAAGTGCGGCTATGTTGATTCCCGTGCTGAAGTGCGAGTTGCCTTTTATCTTTGTACGGTGTATGCCATCGAGTATCTTGCCCATATCCGTGGTGAGGGTCGTTAGTACCTCTGGACCATTACCTCCCATGCTCATAAGTCCGACTGAAGATTCTGGATTGGCGCCAGTTTTTGCGTTGTATATGAGGTTGACAGCATCGGCTTGCGCGTCGAACCGTGTCGGTCTATGCTTCGTCAATGAACTGAAACGAAAAGGTAGTGATGTAAAATTACACATAATCTCCATTTCTACTCGACTCGCTATTGTCTATTCTGTTATGATCATCAGTCACAGATCAGGCAGCTTGCGAGGCTTGCGCGGCTTACATTATCATTGTAGCCTCTAAAACCATCTTGATGGATTTAGGCGTTGAGATTGATCTAGAAGATAAGGCAGGACTGTATCAGACTATTAGAGACTCAGAGATATGTTTGAACAGTGTAGTTGGCCGACGCGTTTGTAGATGTGAGTATTAGGGTGAAGCTGTTAATGAGGTCGCTCAAGGCCGAAGCTTCCCACTCGCTCTCCAGCCACACGTGTGGCGTATTGTTTATGTTCCTACCGGAGCTGCACCACTTTCACCTCACGTTTTGTAAACTGCCAGATTTCACATAAAGAGTCTGAAAGCACTTCAAAATCATTCTCGCAATGCCTCCAATCAGGACGCGAAAAGACCTTGCATCAGGCACCAGAGCTGTTGCTATACAGTCACCAAATACACCCACAGAGCGAGAGTCGCGGCAACATGCCCCAATTATAACACAAGCGCAAAAACAGGCTCTAATAGACAACCTGCAACTTGAGAGTATGGTTTTGTTTGACTAGAACCAACGAGATATGCTGAAACTTGTCACAGTCAAGGAGAGGGCGCGCAAACTACGCGCGCAATACGCCCTTCATGCTCAAGGTCTTCGCTCTCGTCTTGAAATGAGGATAAATAGAATACCTCAAAATCTGCGCAACGCGAATATTGACGACCTAATTGAGAAATACGCAGAGCACCTCGAACCTCCCCAGCAACAAAAGCAGGCATATGGCGCATCGAAGCCAACTTTATCAAGGACAACAACCGCAGTATCCAAAGAACCGATTGCCACAGGATCCAGCCCAATGAGACGCGGACTTAAACGAGACAGGTTAGTCCATCAACAGCCAATACCTTCAATGTACTTACATGTAAAACAGTTCTGAAATGATGGAACAATCCGACAAGGAAAATATTCAAGCCGGACTTGATATGCCAAAAAAGAGGGCGAAGACGGCAGACACTACAACTGTGGCTACTGCGGCAGGACCGGCTGTTCCGAGTAGAGGTACATCGCGCAAGATCGATCCGTCCAAGGTCCTCTCCCCCAAGTCTCACAATTCACGCACGTATCCAATCTCACCAGCTAAGGCTTCCCCAAGCAAACCTACCGTGGCAAGATCAGTATCACCTATCAAACCTGGCACAGTTGCCGCAGCTACAGCTTCACTGGCCAGCCTGGTGGATGGTCCGGCAAAGACAACCAAATCCGCAGCATCTTCAAGAATCATGAGCAAACAGGCTGCTCCGACTGGCACGGTACGCGGTAGAGGCGCACGGACGGGTACGATGGCGCCTCCGCCCGTACCCAGTAAGGCTGCTGGTCGCGGTAGAGCTGCGAGCCAGAGCAGTCAGACCTCCGACTCAAGCGCTCAAACAACGATTGTGCGGAAGGCGGGTATTGTCAGAAAGGCTGTTAGCAAGGCGACAGGGTTGACCTCTGCTGCTTCCAAACGAACTGCGGGAGCGAGAAATGGGAAAACTGAAAGCGTCCCTGCACCTTCAGCCGCGGGTGCTTGTGGTCGAACACTGAGAAGTAGGAGGTAGCAAGACCTCAACTAAGAGTTGGCAAAGTGAAGACAGCATTCTGACGCAATATACCTGAGCCTCAAGTGATGAATGGAACCCAGTTGCAAACGAATTAAATTGTCGTGATAGATTTCTCCTCTGGAGGGAATATGAAAATCATATAGGGAGTTCACACTCGTCCTCGATGTGTTGGCCATCTCATTGCTCCAAATCCGAGTCGCAAACCATGGCTAATGCATTATCGCATCTAAGCCATATCCTACGCCGGAGACTCCTTAGTGACGCCTTTTTCTGAAAAGCGTCCGTGAGCACATCCAAATCCTCTCCCATCTCGTCTCGGTCATCATTTTCGTTTGTACGTCCCTCGCTCTCGCAATCGAGGGAACGACATACAGGATCTAGGATTGGCTTCGCCACCCGACAGCAATCCCAACCTTGTGACGAGCTTGAGCAGTGTTATAAAATCGCGTGAGCTAGCAAGCTGTGCTTTACTCTCCCTGCGAACCTCTTTTCGGCCGATTAATGCCAGTCAAACATATGACTAAGCGTTCTGCTCTCCAACGACAGAGGCCGATGGTAGAGGTCTATTAAAATACTCATGATCATGCCTCCAGGTTGTGCCATCATGTCTTTCTCCTCTTGCACTGTCCAGCCACTACGCTAATGTCATCCATCTTTCCACCCTCAATGCTCAATCCTTCCTCGATCGCTTTCTCCATGTACGGGCTCTCTGCAAATGGGTCCTGTGCAATTGCCTTTGCTGCCTTGACAAGCTCCTCAGCCACATACATCATCTCCTCACTGTAGCTCTGCTCAGCAGGTTCACGACCTTCGTTCTCTAATGGCACTTCGCCATTTTCCCATCTGTGCATGCTGTCCACCACATTTTGTAAAACCTCATGGTCCCACAAGTTGTCAATAACACCGTCAGACATGGCGAGCACTACGTCATCCTCTTCGATCTCAACGCGATCCATGACGGCATTTTTTTCAGGAGTGTCAGGTGAATTTGTGCCAAGCTGGCGTGGACAATCGAACCAATGCCATTGTTCTTTGCTTTTGTAAATGATCTCTCGATCGCGTGGTCGTAAAACCATGATCTGGCTGTCTCCTAGCTGAGTAGCATATATCACCGGATGGGGAGGGTTCTTATGGTCGTCACTCAGAAGCGCAGAGCTTGCTGTCGTAGTCCCATACCATTCACTAGGATGACTAGTCGCTTGCTTCGTAGATTCGAAAGCCCTTTGTAAATATGCGACAGGATTGGGTTCGTGATCGCCGCCATATTCGTCCTTCTCTGCTTCTAGAGCCCAGAAATGAATGATGAGCCGTGACCACAGCGCTGCATGCCCTTTCTCCTTCTGCGCCCAAGCACCTACCCCATCGTTGGCGCATATGAAGTTCTCGCTAACCAAGACAGCATCATCGCCATTAGTAATCCCTCGTATTATCTCACCGTTCACGGTAGGCTGTCCCCTGCGGTCGCGCGATCGATCGTGTGTACTGAGAGGGTCGGAAAATGAGCCCGAGGGCATAGAGACAAAGGGAGGGGGAAAAGGCCGTGAGCGACGTTTCGCAAAAAGAGCATATCCAGCTTCGAAATAGAACGGCGTCTTCGCGTATTTCTTTTGTGAGGTATCCGGTGCTGGAGTTGAAGTGCCACTGCTCTCTAGCTGCACATTACCTTCCGCGTCCGCAATCTCGTTCTGACTCTGCGCCTGCACAGATTGCCATCTTCGTTGAGTACTATTGGAGCGATGACGGAGGCAATGTCGGGCTTGGAATATGGAGAGGTAAGACGTTGAGGCGAGGCGATATGCGCAGGTGGACTGTCGTTGTTGCAGCAGACCAATCTGAAGTCTTAACCGTACAGTCTGCATACCTCAAGAAGAGGAATTCGAGAAGCAATTGGGTAGATGACCCAAAGATCGCACAGTTTACATAGAAAATTGTGGATCGTTGGGGTTGCCTCTCGCCGCTGGAGGCTTCGGGCTTTATCGCTTCGGGTGAGATTTGCGACTAAAATAGTAATCGAATGCTGATCTGGGACGTTGAATTTGATGACTAAGCTCTATTCTTCATCCTGTTAAGTTAACTTAACCTCCTTTGTCAAGCTCCAAATCCTGAAAAGTACTCTACTTAACCCTTTTTACTCATAGAGGAGACTGAAGACAGACCTCCCAGCTGCTCATACTTGTAGCTATGGGAAAGCGACGAAGCCCAAAGAGAACAATTTCGAAGGCGCATACAGTTTTTGAACGATATAGGAGACGACAATCAAGCGGTTCACAGGCCGTTGCAAAATTGTGTAGGCCGCATTTAGAAGTGATGGTAACAGCAGGAAATGAAATGCTTTCCATATAATTCCGTTGATATCATATTCGTGTTTACACTACCTGCATTGATTCTACAAAGCTGGAATTCAGGAAATCTATTTTAAGAATCGATTTTCTCCATTTAAATCATCCTTTACAGGTTAGCTCCATAGCCTACAACGGCCTTAACCTCGAGGAAGTCATGAATACCCCAGTCTGCAAACTCACGACCGTTACCCGATTGCTTATAGCCACCAAATGGAGCAAACGGGTCCCATGCGGTTGACGACATCCTAACCTGTCCAGCTCGGATACGACGAGCAACTTTCAGAGCGTGTTCAATGTCATTAGACTCGACGCTTGCAGAAAGGCCATAGACAGTGTCGTTGGCAATGGCAATAGCATCTTCCTCGTCTTTGTATGGAAGGATTGAGAGGACAGGCCCAAAGATCTCTTCACGAGCAATCCTCATGTTGTTATTTACATTACCAAAGACTGTTGGACGGCAATAATAACCACGTTCAAGGCCTTCTGGACGTCCAAGCCCACCAGTAACCATGGTCGCACCCTCCTTGATACCCGCCTCAATGAGGCTCTGGATTTTGTTGAACTGAGCCTCGCTAACAACGGGGCCGAGCATAGTGTCTTCCTTGGTCGGATCGCCTACCTTATGCTTTTCAGCAGCGGCTTTAGCAATAGCAAGAGCCTGATCCATTTTTTCTGCTGGGACAAGCATCCGTGTTGGAGCATTGCAAGATTGGCCGCTATTGTTGAAGCAGCTGTAAACTCCGCGGGTTACGGCCGCTTCTAGGTCTGCGTCCGGAAGAATGATGTTGGGTGACTTGCCACCCAGCTCCTGGCTTACACGCTTCACGGTATCTTCGCAGTATTAGCATATGGAACGAAGCGATTAACATATCTACTTCTTCAAGTATGTTTAGTCCCTTCGAAAGCATCTGATATCAACTCTTCAGATTATGCAGATAACTTTCGAAAGGGACCAGCATAGTCAATGAATCGATCTATATTCATACGCACCAGCAGCAGCCTTTGCAACAATAACACCGGCACGCGTGGAACCAGTGAAAGACATCATATCGATATCCGGATGCTCGGCCATCTTTTGACCAACAGATGGCCCATCACCATTAACTAGGTTGAAAACACCCGGAGGTACGCCAGCTTCATGCATAATCTCTGCGAAAATTGTGCCGGTCGTAGGTGCCACTTCGCTTGGCTTCAATATCATTGTGCAGCCTGCGGAGATAGCAGGCGCGGTCTTTGCTACGATTTGCTTATAATTATTAGCAAAGACCAAATATCTTCTACTAAGACCTCACATTGAGTGGCCAGTTCCACGGGGTAATGAGCCCAACTACGCCGATGCCTTCACGGATGATTCTTGACGATCCGCGTTGCTCCTCGAATTCCATTTTTTCAAGAGCCTTTAAGGTGTTAGCCAGATGCCCCAGTCCTGCTGCAGCCTGTGCATTTCGGGCAAGTCCGATCGGTGCACCCATCTCCATAGAGCATGCCTGAGCAATATCCTCGATGCGTCTCTGATACACATCAAGGATCCTCTTCAAAAGCTCCATGCGCTCGGCCTTCGTCGTCTGTTGGAACGCAGGGAGAGCGGCACGGGCTGCTGCGACTGCTTTGTCAACATCGGCTGAGGAACCCGCTGAGATCTTTGCAAAGACTTCTTCCGTGGCCGGGTTGATCACGTCAATGGTAGCGGGCGTCACCGGATCTACCCATTCGCCATTTATATAGAACTTGAGGTACTCCTTCATTTTATCATATACCTCCTCTTGAATGCTCGTTAAAGATGCTCGTAGGGAGTCGAGTTAAATTTATCCTGAATCCTAATTTGGGCTCACAATCGGTAGTGGTGAGCATGCGAGGCGATGTTCAACCACATATACTCCAAGCAATGCGATTTCAGTAGTGCTTACGCCTGTCAATTCCCGACAGTTCCGTTCTTCTTTTGAGCATGCGCAAAGGAGGGGACGGAGAACTGTGGTAGGTTACCTCGGTACGGGGATATAATTTGCTTTGCGAGCTTTGAAGCGTTATTACTGACAGGCGGGGTTAGGTCGCGCTTCGTGCAACTAGACTATCGAGCTATTAGGCAAAATCTGAATTAAGATTAGTCATCGACATGTTTACTCACTTTATAACCAAGTTATTCAATTGGACTTTACCGCCTGTAGATCATCAAACTTAACAAATACTTCTTTTGGCGGATATAGGAAAAGCTTTAGTCGAAACAAACATCGAATAAATTTATATACTGTCCTAACATAACTTCAAGGATTAACCCCGCCGTAAGATATTTGATTGTATACTTTTACTCAACGAATAAGCGTTCTAGATCCGCATAGGACATATTTGCGATCTGGAGGGTTTCAGCATAATTGGAGTATGTGCTAAAAATTGATGCGACATGTCACGAAGAGCATCATGTCGCTGAGTACCTTCATTGCCGCCCTTTGTTGGAATAACTGGTACCAGCTCGTCCTGTTAATCTGCTAGATGAATATTTATTTCCATGTTTGATAGCTAAGTTGAGTTAAGCGCATTTGGGGGATCAGCGTTCCGCGTTTTATTTGTTGTTTAATCGCTTCGTTCTGTCAAAGAAAGGCTACCCAGCGTTATATTGAGGCAGTAAGACATAAAGATGTTTGAAACATAAATTAGTCACTCTCTTCCTATAAATTTTTAAGATGTTTTGTTCAATGCGCTGAAAGTTCCTCAGCTTGTGCAAGCATACAGCATGATAGATCAATGAGTAAAGCGAAACCCTGGCGTATGTTCCAAAACGATCTTTCCTTTTGCTTGCCGTTTATTTGCGGACATGAAATAAGCAGAAAAGACTAAAACGAAGACGATCATCAGAATATGTGATCTGTACATGTTATTAATACCTCGCCATAAAAATTTTCATTAGAATGCACACACCCTATAGAGGTCCAGATTGCAGTTGGATAGTTCGGCGCTTCGTTGTACCGAATGATGTATGCCCCTGCGATTCCCCCAGCGCCATTGAAGGCTGTTGTCATTGCAGATGCGAACACTCTCTTCCATTGACCGGTTATATTTGATGCCATATAAGCATTCAACGCTGCCCAATTCGCAACATATGACCCTGTTACCAAAAAAGTTCCGGCATAGCGTATTCTCGCATCGTTAATAAAACCAAGCATGCTGTATCCTGCAATCAAGACAACGGAATTGAATGAGATGATTGGTCCTCGCAGCGAGAGTTTGTCGCCCAAGTAGGAGGATATTAGTGCCGGAAGTGCTGCGTAATAGTAGACAGGTGCATTTAGCAGAATCGACTTCGACGAGCTATATCCAAGACCGTCGTGTAGAATAGTGGGCAGAAAGTATGACATGCTCGTGGACACAATATTCAACAGAAAGAACATGCAGCAGAACGCCCAAATCTTCATATCTGAAGCATGAATAAGAACTTTAGACCAGGCGAATTTGTCTGCCGTCACGTCCCCTCGATCGCGATGGATCCGGCTCGCCATGATGGCGCTTTCTCGCTTGTCCAAAAACCTAAAGCTTTTGTCTGCGTTTTCAGGGAAGTCTACCATCCAAAAGTAGGTGGCTATGGCGAGGACGCAGGTAATAAGTCCTTGAACAAGAAACATCCATTGCCACCCCTTCAGAGTCCTGCCATCTAATTTGTTCAAGCCGAAATTAACAAAGCCCCCAGTAGCCAGAACCATCACCTCGCCTGTTTGTAGAAGTGCGAACCGTACTTGTTGCTCTTCTCTAGTATACCATGTGCTGATAAGATAGGTCAACCCAGGGTATATCCCGGACATGGCAATGCCGAGCAAAATTCTGAGCAGGATCATTTGCTTCCAGCTCGTGACGAACGCTGTGCAAAACGTGATTGTGCCAAACGTAAAGGTAATGAGGCTAAACCACACCCTTGGTCCTATAACCCGAACAGCAATCGTTGACGGTAGTTGGAACGCAATACTTGCGATTGTGAAGATAAAGATCGACACCGAATAACGATTCCCTTTATCAAGGCCTAGCTCTACGAGCATACTCGTCACTGCTGCATTTGAGATAACTCCCGAGTCAAGCAAGTTCAAAGAACACAAGATGCCTGCGATTGAGCACAATCGAAGATCTACGCGAAGCCGTATTCTTTTTTGCTCTTTTAGCTCATCGGCATTGAAGGTGCACGCTGTTAGGTCTCGATTGGAAGCTTCGTGAACCTCCCGGGCCTCGGAACGAAGTGTATTCTTCAAAGGTGGTGACCATGCCGCAGTGGGGTTGATCATGATTGAGTTCGCCATTTGGTCTGAGTTTGTTGTAAAGAATCACAAGTACGAGAAAAGCACAGAAAGCAGAACGAAACCAAAATTGCTCCACCTAAATGCTGTTCATAAGACCATGTTGGAGACCTCAGCTCAATTTCTCAAACGTAGAACAATATGCGGTGCTAATCAAACGTGTGACAAAAAGATGGCGGCTTCTCATGCCGTGCTCCATCAGCTTCAAGGTCCCATATTATCGGAAGAGTCGCTGCCGATCACGCTGGATTTATTCCTGGGTGCTTAAAACTCACTTGCCCTTTCGGGAACTGAGGGGGATTTGCCGACACCCCGGCATTGTGATGTTGCCACTTCTTTTCTTGCTCCTAGTTCTAGTTTATAGCATTAGTTCTGCAAAATTCATGGAGATCAGCAGTCGCCCCCAAACCCACTATAACTTTATATTGTAAGCCCGCAGTTTTACCTATCGCTGAGCACCTGGATACTCGGACCGACACAACTCATGCATCTACAATCACGAGATTTTATTTTCGTTCATCAAATACATTCGTATGGGCTTTGATCTCACGCGGTTTCAGTCCTAATATGCAACGCAGCTCAATTTATGACGCACACAACTTTTCTGCTCGACCTGATGGCATTCTATTCAGATTCAATTGCTGAAACGTGGTTAACGATACATAGGACTGACTTAAATTTGCCACAGACTGATGTATTTCTCGAAGACTACCAGGCTATTGGTCACTGTCAGACTTGTCTAATTTCTTCTGTGCTCAAAGTGATGGTAAATAGCCTTGTGGCGCCTTACCAACGACGGATACCCGCCTGTGTCACACGAAGCCTTGTGTTGCGTCTCAAAGCTGCTAAATTACCAACTCTCCTTTATCTTATAGTTAACAAGCAATAACAAAAACGATAATTTCGAGAATTCGAGAGTCGAATTTGACTCCAGCCATGACGAGGGGTTGTCGCTACCTAAGCAAAAATGCTTGTCTGCGAGCATCAATAGCTTTGTTCTCTTTCTGATCCCATGTTTTCCATGACTCAATTGAGAAAATGCTCGACGTAATTTTGATTTTGTCTTCGTTTGGGAGAAGGACCAACATTTGTGGACTTCGATCTAGACAGCGAAGGAAGAAGAGGTTATGAGCAGATAACGGTATACATGTCTAGACTATTGATTCATCTGGGGAACGAAACAATAGAGCCAAGCCTACGTGCAGTTAAAGGCTTGATTTACAAGCTTCAACACTCACGCATGGTGCTCCGAAAACATCTTGGAGCATTAGGGGTCAGGGTTCGCCAAGCTAGTGTACTGGCTTATGGGGGCTCAGCAGACGGTAAGTTTGCTCCCAAACACAAAGGATTTTTTGACTGAGTATGAAATCCCGATAGATCGTCCTGGGTCGTGCAAATGACAGAACTTTATACCTTTCCGCCAATCGAGTCCAGATTTGTTCGAAACAGGGTTCAGTAGAACTATTTTTGGGTGTCGAAGTCTTCAAGGCCAACAAATTTCCAGGAATCATTGAAGCAATCTTGACAGGGTCTGATCTATTCAACAACCTAATTCTCATAGCGGGCTTGCAGCGATGTAACGGAGTCTGATTTCGGCATGCTCAGCTGTCGATCACATCAGGAAACGTACTGGTCACATGACTAGTCACGACGATAGGGTCTAACGAACTGTACTCTTCTTGACTTCTCTCATGCGTAGATCCCAGATCGAACTTTTGACAAGAGTTTCATAGCAAGTTGTGTTACGCCTGGGTGTGAACGTCAGAGCACTCGGATTTAACGAAACTGTTTAAAGCAACAGCCTGGAGCCTCGTCTACCCCGCTCCCCCGTCCAATAATATTGCCATTTGTCTCAACATCAAGGTTCAGCGAGCTACCCAAGAAGAGTAAGCAACTCTCGTTGGTTGGTCACATTGTCCACTCCGCGCCGCTGTCAAGTCATGACCTCTCGCCCACATCTCCGCCAGGATTCTCTTCAGATATCAATCATACGGACCTGACCTGTTACACTTCGTTGACTTCTGCCCAGACAGGATAATAGCAACAAGACAGTCTGTTCGAGAAGACTTTGACTCGAGACAGTCGCTAAGATCAAACTCTCCCCAACGGGTACACCAGTCTTCCAGAACCAGGTTCTCTCAAGATGACTCCACATGCTTCAGCTGTGATGGAGGTTCTTCACACAGCGGAACTACTTGAACAAATCCTCTCCGACCTTTCCATCGACAGACTCCTGATCGTCAAGCGTGTTTGTCGTTTCTGGAACGCAGTAATCTCTACATCACCATCGCTCCAGCGTAATCTTTATCAACGTCCAGATCTATCACGTGATATTCGAGATTATAATCCATTGTTTGAGGACTTCTTCAGCGATATTGGATGCGCAGATGTCCCGATGAGATCGCAAAATGGTTCTAGGGGACCACCAGCGCATCTGAAAATTTCACCGATCCAAATGCGAAAATTATTGACCAAGTGTCCCCCAGCCCTCAGAACTATGAGCATGTTCCAGCCACCATGCCGGTATTGGCTTACCTTGCCTAGTGCAAGTCCTTGGGACTTTACTGTGAAGTTTATGAATGAAGCCGACACACCCGTCATGCGAGCTGTCGAGAAAGCTAGCATGATTATTGAGCTAGAGGCGGACAAACGGAGGAATCTAAGACGGAATCTTGAACACAGACTGCGACCAGGAGTTCGAGGTGCAAACATGCGACACCGGTACCAAAACGGTCGTGCAGGAGCGGTCAATGCATGAGTAAAGATCAGATTCTGTTCACTACAGTGGCTTTGACAAAATTGGTGTCACTGTCCGCAAGGGTTTTCTTAAGAACTTTTGGCTCAGTCTTCAGCATGAGCTTGTAACGAGCTGCTAAGAACACCGATGCCGACACTTCAAGAAATTGGTATTTTTACCAGTCATCACTCCCACTCCGTGTGTCAAACACGGTCGGTCATGTGCGAGGTGTGAACGAAATCATACCTACCGTTGTAGGTTTGACTTGAGACGTTCAAGATACTACACGAATCCTCACCGTGCGAGGATAATCTAGAACGTGCAGTTCGAACGCTTTCCCATTCAATCCACAATGAGATTTGTTTCATGCTGTGCTACTCTATGGTGCACAGTATATCCTTTTTTATCTTGTATCGCGCTGTTATCATTTCGCTAGTCTCTAGCATACTTTCTACAACTAGCTACGGTTAATTTCTCTTGATATTCTTGCCAAATAATGGAAACACACTTCTTGATATTCGCTTCGCTTCCACTCTTGGTTTTCCGTCGAAAATTACATCATTTTTCTCGTCTTCCAACTGGACTGAGTCTCCATTCTTTTTGGCGTTTACATTAGCGCTCTTACTTTGGCCATGCCAATGGACACTAAAGATATTTTAAGGAAGTCTATTTTATGCGCTTTATCTGCAGAAGAAAGGCGTGCGAGCAAGGCATGACGAAGTGTCGAACCAAGCTTGAGCCCTATCCGAAATGTTTAGACGTTTGTCTGAACTGCTTCATATCCTGTCAAAGCGTACAAAGCACTTGATTATTCGAATCGAGTAGGTCAATATTATTCAATTACTTATAAACAAGCTAGGGACTAGCAATGAATTAGCGAGAGCAAATGCAACAAGTGCTCAAACCCTTCAATCGCATGTTTATTAATGAAAAGCGCAAGAGGTATTAAACCAGTAGCTGATGGAGAATTGAGCATCTTTTGAGAGCCGTAGTACGTGGCAGGGAATTCAGCCATTGTTTATGTAACGCTCGACCCTTTGCGATCTCGGTGGGGTGTCATCCATTACTCCATTGCGAGATTCCATCTCTCGTTGGCTGGCCTCACGTTCTTGCAGCGCCAATACATCAGCCTGAAATTGCCTCATATTGACCTCTTCTGAATTCTCTTGGTTTCGTTGGCTAGCTCGAACCACCGTGCCTGGTGTGTATTGGCCTAGAGTCGGTGTCCATTGTCTCGTTGCTAGAGCTCCTATGTTAACGAAAATAGACAACCGATGTGTCTTAATACTTACGATCTGCGATGTGTGGAGTTACCGGTAGAGTTGTTGTTGTCTGCATTTCTGAGCCTTCGAGGCGGGGCGTAACTACTGCTTGCTGCCGGCGCATTAGTATGTTTTGTCTACAGCCAAACATGTGCTGGCATGATGACATGATTTGAAGGAAAATGATCCCTAACACGGCCAAGAACCTGGGAGGGCTATACCGTGCTTGCAGAGCGAGTCCTTGGAGGCACTGTTGAAAGATTATTTTGTGGTATGGAGGAATGTCCACCTAAACTTAGTCAGCAACACGAATGAGTCTTGAAATATTAAAGGAAATTACGGCTCCAATTTCGCAGTGGGATAGCATGTCGAACGCGTCTATTGGAGATAATGCTATAGCTATATGCTGAGTGGATAGAATGGCGTGAGGCATGACGAGCTTGAATTATCGGAGGAATAAACTCGCGATGCTGGGTCACTCTTTGGTCGGCTCTACGAATCAAGTGATTGTTAAGGATTGGAGATGTGCTGGGACTACTCGGTGGCGCGGAAGGCATCATTTCAGTTTCTGTTCCATGTTGTAATGCCGGAGGCGATATCCAATGCTGCGGTCTTCCGTAAAGCCTGCTATACGTTGGGTGATCGACGCTCATATTCACGGCTATGTGCTCGTTCGCAGCATTCGCGTGAAAAAGATTTGCGCTTCGCCGCTCAGGCGATGCTTGCTGTGTCGCACTTTGACGAGCAATCGAAACCAGGCGGGTTTGCGCCGCCGCAGCTTGCTGGGTGATGGTGTCTAGAGGCGAAGGCATGTCTGCCGCGGCAGCCTCAGCAGCAGATGAAGCTGGACCCAATTCATTGTTCGTTAATTGGTCGTTTGTGTCATTCATATTTATCAGGGCTTTGGGAATATTTGCTGGCAGTGCGGATGGGCTGTTCAAAATGTTATACCGCTCGCCAGATGCACACTCATCGCCAATACTCCACGCTTTTTGGTATGAAATATCTTCCCTGCACCCCCCAAACGGTATGTTGCTTTCGCTACGTTGCTGAGGTGGATAATTTCTATGTGTAGAGTGAGGAGATAAGGTTTCAGAGATATATGGAGCACTTCTCGTGCGCGATTGCATTAGCTGTCGAGCTAGCGAAGTGTGGCCTTTCGGGACAACAGCACTGGCCGTATGACTTTGAGTCGATGATCCCGGTTGCAATGATTCATATTGGCCATCAACCTGAAATTCGCCCACAAACGGTGAGCTGTGACGAGAAGGAGGAATAAAAGCCCCATTGCGATCTTGCCATGATGTAGACGTCATATATGGCCCTGAGCTCTGCGGTTGAAGTGCACTGGTGGACGAAGGCTGGGCTCTCAAATCTACTCGTCTCCCGATATGATTAGACTGTGAGAGGCCTATACCATTTGCCTCCTCAACACAATGCTCAGCGGAATAAGGTGCCATATACTGAGCAGCTTGTCCCATGACAGCCTCGTCTCGAGATCGCTCTGGACCGCGCCGCAAAGTAGCTCCACCAAGGGGTCGCTGGCGTTGTCGCTGGCGTTGTCGCTGGTCAAGAATGACATTCAGTATCTGGACGTCATCTGTCGTAAGAGTTATCTCGGACGGCTGAAGACGAAGCATTTTGATGTAGGTGAAGGCAGTGCCAAATTTGCAACAACTCAAAACCACGAAGCTGGTTAAAATTATGGCTAAGGTGCACTCTTTGATTAAGAACAAACATCGTAGTGCGCATGCGCCGCTGAAGGTCCACGATACAGGTAGGAAGGTGAGACAAACATTTGCATAAATTGAGAAAGAGCACACTATTACTTGGCTCTTGCACAATGAAGATTCATGATCGATCCTGACCGATCAAACCCACTCGCTCCATGGTAACGGGATTAGGCTGTGCCATAAGCCTTCAACCCTTTAGGAATGGAACTTAGGATGCGATGCAATCAGACTGGAATTTGTTAGCGTACAGTTGTTCCAGTTGGATAAGCAAGCTTTGAATCTAGTTGTGGATCCAGTCACCGAAGCCACTCTTCCAGCGGCTCCAACATTGAGCAGGAACACCTGTAAGTTGGAGAGTTTGTGACAATCTGAACCGGATACTCCTACGGTGGGAATTAACATGAATTACAGGATACCAAGTAGAGTGAAATGAAGATCAAAACGTTGTAGCATGGCGACTGGTTCGAAGTCCAGGAATAGTGGGTTTGAGAACAGACTATATCACGATGGGCAGGGGAAATGGAGCCACGACCAGGGCATAGGCCGACGACGATAGAGTGGGACTCCTCGCTGGCACTTGTTGCGAAATATTGACTTCCTGTCAATGAAGGTATAGCCACAGCAATGGTAGAGTAGTACGCAGGCGATTCCGCAACCTCATAGACTCGCACAGCGGTTGGCGGACCTCGGACGAGTACTCCGACCCTTACCAACGGATCTGCAAGATGACGATGATGTGCCTACTGGTTGGACAAAAGCAGAGGCCATCTGCAGAAGGAAATTGGAAGTCATTCGAAGACAGCGACGGCAAATAAACTGGGGCGGAAAAGAAAAAAGGCAAAAGCCTGCTGCTTGCCCAGCGGACGATGAGTTGAGCGCCGGCCTGCGGTCCAACTGTCCAGTGTCCAGCCCGCCAAGATTCGCGGTGCAAGCCACGTGATTGCACCTTGTTTGGCTGGAGTGTCGACTCCAACCCGATCTATAGTGTCGGCGCTGCTTCGTCTTCATCGCGGACGACCTGGCGTGCACTCTTCCTTGCAGCCGCAAAAAGACGGCCTCGGTGGCTGGAGAGCAGATCAAAGAACCTTCACTCGCTTTCCTTGGATTCTGCGGCGCCTGTGGCTGCGCCTCTCCAGCTTTCGCAAGCCCACGGCAGAACCCCCAGTTGGTGACGCTGCGCTCGCAACTTGCCGATACATTCTGCAACTGCACGTCCACGTTCCGCTCGTTACCTTACGTTCGCAGCCATGAATGGAGACATCAGTCTCACAGAGACATATCTGGGCGGTCTACGTATCGCTAATCCAGATGATGAGGACACCTCGTCACCCGCGGTAGCGGACTCGTCACCGCCCAGCCAGAGCTCTCAAGTCCCACCTTCGTCATCTCACTCCTCATCCTCCACTGCCACAGAGAAGCCGGCTGGCAGGAATCTCTCGCCCTCGCCGACCCACGATTCCCAACCTACGACGACGACAGCAGCCACAACAACAACAACAACAACATCCTCATCTGATCCGGTCTTTCAACCGCAGCTACAACACCGTCCATCATTACCTTTGCCTCACCAGGCTCAACAGCCTCTGTCATTGGCGGGACATCCAGGACCTAGTTCCCAGCACCGAGCATATCCCACGAATGTAGCCCGTCCCATATCGGGCATGTACAACCATTCCAACCTCTCTGGTAGCTCTGGCATATCTAGTTATGCCGCTTACAGGTACGGTGAGGAACCTACTCAGCCAACCATACCAACGGCTTCAATGGTTCAAAGGAGTAGCTCGCGGGCTGCTGCCTCCGCTTTATCACAGTCCGGATTGCTCTCACGCGACCGGAGTGGTAGTGACCGAATGCTACAGACACAACCAGGCTTTGCAGAGAATGGAGCACCGCCTCCGCGCAGAAGTTCGAGAAAGATGCCACCAGGATCGTCGGCATCCACACCAAACACCTCCTCACCTTACACGCTTGAGAATGGCCCACCCCCAAGCAGCGAGGAATGGAAGGAAAGGGGAGCGGCCACGACGATTCGGCAAGAAGTAGATGCAAATGGTCGGACTGTTCAAAGAGTGACCAAAAAAGGAGTGAAGGATTTCAACTTTGGCCGAACACTAGGAGAAGGCTCCTACAGTACAGTGCTGGCAGCCACTGATCGACAGACCTTGCGTGAATACGCCATCAAAGTGCTGGACAAGCGACACATAATCAAGGAGAAGAAAGTCAAGTACGTGAACATAGAAAAGGATACCCTCAACCGTTTGACCGAGCATCCCGGCATCGTTCGTTTATATTACACTTTCCAAGACGAACGATCTTTGTATTTCGTTCTGGATTTAGCGAGTAATGGTGAATTGCTCGGTGTTTTGAAAAAGATGGGCTCTTTCGACGAGGAATGTACACGCTTCTACGGAGCCCAGATACTGGATGCGATTGACTACATGCATTCCAAAGGCGTCATCCACCGCGATCTCAAGCCGGAGAACGTACTCCTTGATGCACACATGCATGTCAAAATCACCGACTTTGGCACAGCGAAAATTTTAGAGACCAAGCCGAAGAAGGATGGCAGCGGCTCAACAACGGGTGATCCTCTCGACGGTGCAGATTTGGATAGAGCAATGTCATTTGTTGGGACGGCAGAGTATGTAAGTCCGGAATTGTTGACAGATAAGAACGCTTGCAAAGCAAGCGATCTGTGGGCTTTCGGCTGCATAATATTCCAACTACTCGCGGGTCGTCCTCCCTTCAAGGCAGCAAACGAGTATCAAACGTTCCAGAAGATTGTTGCCTTGGACTATCAATTTCCCGATGGTTTCCCTTCCATTGCAAGAGATTTAGTCGAACGTCTACTTGTCCTTGACCCTGCGAAGCGATTGCCCATGGAGCATATTAAAAACCATCGGTTTTTTGAGGGTATTACATGGGGCAAAGGCTTGTGGAAACAGAAGGCTCCCAGATTGAAAGCGTACAGCCCCCCTGCACAGGAGCCGATACGCTTGAATGGTAAGTGTAAATCAAATATCATAAGTTTATCGCGAAATTGACGACGACATGCAGCTCCTACATCCGCTCCACAGAGCTCAAGTCAATTGACTAGACCTCATCCACGCGTTATTACCGAACTGCCTCCGCCATCACAACTCGATATCGACTGGTCACCTGTTCTGACGAGAAATAATGAGCGCATACTAAAACTTGGAATCCTTAACGTGACCGTAACCTCACAACCACACAGCCCGAATTCCAAGAATGGAGAAGGCTCGAGCGAAACTTCAAAGAAATTTTCAAGATTCTTCGGCGGAAACACTAACAAAAGACGCCAACGGCTGGTTATGGTCACCTCAAGCGCTCGACTTGTCCTTGCATCGGCAGGAGGTGATGAGAAAAAGGCTAAACTAGATATCACTCTTATGGCGCCTGGAACGATGTGGAAGAGTTTTAAAGATTCAAAGGGCTTGACTGTGTGGTCCGTCGATACACCAACAAAGCATCTTCTTTTCGAAGATCCCAAGGCGACGCCTAGCGATCCTGATGGAAGCATGTATGGTGCGCAGGAATGGATGGATGCCATAGAAAAGGCCCGAGAGTTCGCTATATCTCAATCGATGGCCAACTCTTATTCCGGGGATTCGGCATTCAACGACCTAGGCTCCTCTTTGTCGAGCCCAAGCAGCACACTCGGTGGAGATAACACTTTAGACGGAGTCAACATTCCCACCGCTCGCTTGCGAAAGGGCGAAATGGATCAAGAATCATTGAAAGGGCGAAAACGATTCAGCAAGAGGCACTCGAAGAACGGACTTGCCGCCGTCTTCTAAGCTGTATGCCATCACATTAACTCAGCAACCTCCCACATATTGTTTTTCTCATGTTCAGCGTCTACAGCCATCTCACGACTTAGCATTCTCAGTACTTGGTAACAGGACCTATTTATGAATTTACATCTTCATCATCGAGCGTCGGGCGTTGCGGTTACCAGATGTTGATATCCTAGTCCGAAGAAGCTTTTTTTTTGTCTACTTTCTTTTTCTTCCTTATTTCCCTTGAAAAAAGAGTCTGCTTTGGGAAAGCGCAGCAGGTATGGTACTTGTAATGATTGTGGCCTGTATATTTTCTTGATTCCCGGGTCCATGACCTCTTCGTCCAAACGCTACTTGTTATTTTCGAGGAGTGGGAGATTGGTTTGCGCTTCGATGTACATGCTCTTTCAAGTGCGTGACAGAGATAGCTCTTCGATCTGTTACGACCTTGTATGCTTTGTATATAGAACAAGACATGCATGAGCGATCGAGTTTTCTTGTGATGCCAAGACATTTTAATCTTATCGACTATTGTTGCATGGCTTACACTGTTTCCCTCGCTCGAACGGCATTCAAATGTCATAGACACGCAAAAGGCATCCCTGTCCATTTTCCAGACGGAGAAATCCGATGGTCAAAACTTACATACCCTTACAGGTATTCCTGATCTATTAGATTCGTAGATCCAGCCAGTCAATGAATTTTTCTTTCTAAATTCAATCCCAGTTCTTTTGCAATTGGGACGTTCTTCAGTGCCTTTCCAAGGTCATCCGCCGCATCTAGAACAAAACCATGCCGTTCTGCTTACGTTGGAGCTTACCCTGCTCCACAGCATGTTTCCGAGCGTAGACATAAAGGCTCATAAAGGCTCGTCTTTAGAAAAGACGAGACAGCTGCTTCAATTCACTGGTTTCTCTACAATGACTGCAGAACAAGAACTTAACGAGCTTAAAGCTCTGCTCGAAACAGACGAAATCATTTATCCCGAATCGCCAGACTATGTGATGAACAGTCGGCCCTTCGCTTTGCAGAAGGACTACAAGCCGAAATTAGTCGTGAGGCCAAAGACTCTAGAGTCTTTGAGCAGGACAGTCCGTTACTTGGCTGAGTCGAGCTTACAGTTCAAGGTCAGAAGTATGGGGTTTGGGAGTGCGTCTGCCAAAGATGTTATCTTGAGCATGAGGGCCTTTGACCAATTCGAATTTGATCGCGACAAGGAACAATTGATTCTTGGCGTTGGCCAGCCTTGGGAAAACTATTATACAAAGATGGAGCAGATAGCTCCAGAGTACTCAGGTAAGAGATCATCTCGGAACTTGGACGACAGTACTGACTAGATGGTGCTAGTGGTGTCCGTTAGAACTCCAAACATTGGCGTAGGTGGAAGCACGCTCTCTGGAGGGTTTTCATGGTTGTCTGGAGAGCACGGCTGTTTGTCTGATCCGGAAAATCTATTGGACATGCAAGTCGTTAAGCTTGATGGAACGGTAATATGGGCCTCTGAAGAACCCGATCTTCTCTGGGCCATGCGCGGCACGGAAGGCTCTTTCGCCGTAGCCGTTGCATTCAAGCTGCGTTGTTTTAAGTATCCACAGAAGGTGTGGTCCGGTCCTATCCTGATTCCAAATAGCCGGGAAGCACAAAAGCAGATCTGCACAGGAATTCTCGGTATGGACCAGGACCACCCAGAACCCAAAACGGCGCTGTTCTTGTATCGTATGAACCCAGAAATCCTAAAAGCTATTGGAGACGGCAAAAACGGAGACATGATCGTCGTTCACGCCTTTGATGCGCGAGGCGAGGAGGCTGGCAGGGAAGCTTTTGGATGGGCATTGAACATACCTGGAGTCATCGACCGAACCCGATATCAAACTATGAAGGAGCTCGCAATGATGCAGAGTAAGTCTTGCCTCGCCGAATTTCTAACCTCGTGCTGATTTTGTCCAAGATGGCGTTGGTGCTCTTACGTATACGCAGACGTTTTATTGGACCGGAATTGCTCTTGCACGACTATCCGAGGACATCCTGATGAAATCCTTTGAGTGGTATGATGAGTGCTCCATGGCTGCAAATGACTCCCTCGGATCTTACTCAAGCTTGGTCTTTGAACTGTTCTGCACTTCTGAGTCGAAATCTGGCAGGCTCTCTTCTGGATGGCCCAGACCTCCAGGATTCAAGCACATGATATTGATACAGTCAGGATCACCTGGGAGAAGCGCGGCAGACGATGTCGCGAGAGAGCTCGCAATGCAGGGGCCAAGTTTTATACTTGGACCGAGCGCCAATCGTAGTTCAACAGCCAATGCTATAGAAGACTTTCATGATGTCCAAGAAGTAGGCAGGCCGGTTCCTACGCTTCCTTCGAGGTAAAGCTGATCTTAGCAGATTTACGGCGAAAATTATGAGAAGTTAAAGGAATTGAAACGCCAATACGATTCAAAGAACCGATTGAATGGTTGGATCAAAGTTTAATATAGGATTTGATAGCTCGGGCTTTTAAATTAAAGAGTAAGCTTATCTTTGCTAAACCTGACAATGCATGATACCTACCTCCATTATCTCAGAGCACAGTCAACAACCCTTCTTCAATTTGAAAGCTGTCTTGGATACGATCATGTTGTAGGTTATGTCGTCCAAGATGTAGCTTCAGTTGATCATGTTAACGCTGTAATTTAAAAGTAAGGCCGCATGCTGAAGGACTGTTTGCATTGATAGCGGGTAATACAACTGAAGATATGATATCCATTTCCTAAGGAATTCCTTCGGTCACGTGATTATTGGAGATTAAGCCTCAAGACTGAATGCTGACGGATTTCTAGAAGCGCCTTTCGCGAACTGCGAGGTGATCCACGGCGAGAAAAAAGCGAGATTGCGAAACCTGGCCTCCGTTCCAGTTCGTAGTGTTCGGAATTAGCACGAGAAAGGTTTGAAACATCAAATTCTGTTCATGTAGCAGGTAGGAGGAGTCCTTTGTGGAGAGTACCAAGCTTTGTAAAAGGCATCGAGAACTTTGAGATTTCAGCTTTTGCAGAAGTCCCCTGCTATGCCTACTGTTGCCGAGCTGCTAGTGGTTGTGTTACATAGTAATCTCCGGATGGACAGATTTGGGTGCATAACGGGAGCATAATCGCATTTTTGCTGTGTTTGCGTATAGTAGCTCCTTACATTTGCCCCTCGAGACAAAGCATCTCGTCAACAGAGTCTCAAGCCATCGGCCTCGCCCAGGCAACATCGCTTGGCAGTGTGAAACTGGCGCAAAACATTCTTTTATTTGGGGCCACATCCCGAACGTCAACAATCTCAACCTCTCCCTCCACGTGGGAACTGCCCGGCCTCATCTCCCTGCCTAGCAGACCAGTAATTTCCGCACAGATCTTCTTTTCCTCTTCAACATTGTCCTCAGACTTCGTGGAGAAGCAGTACACGTGAATCTTTGGTAGTCGTGCATCTAGTGTTTGTGGAATGTCCGCAGCACGGTATACGCCAACAAAGGAGGTTAGAAAGGAAAGCGCTGATGCAGGTAGATTCATGACGTAGTGGCTGAAATATCGCGGTTGTATTAGCGTCTTGAGAAGCTTCTTTTCCTCCTTGGAACTTCGCGACGGTTTAGAGAAGATTTCAACCTTGTGCTGTTTGGTCGCGTGATAGAGGTCGCGCGTCGCATCCACGATGAAGCGGCGCCCATCGGTGGAGAAAGGCCGCACATACTGTGATACCTTGTTCCTTTTGATGGCATCCTCAAGTGAAGCATAAGAGTCCGGATTCAAGTCATTCGCCCAAACGAATACCCTCTTTCTCCCAGCCGGCACTGCAAAAGGACCCACTCCTGCCATAACATCGCATACGGCCTCTCCTTCCGAAAACAAACTTACTAGCCGCTTGTGTTCCGAATGGAGTCTTGGATTCCAGTAGACCTTCGCATAATCGAACCTAAAGAGACAGTCCTCCTCTTTAACCTCCACATTTAAGTCATTGGGTCCAGCTAACACCTCGTACGGAAACGTACGAAACGGATTTTCCGCACCAACATCGTCAATTTTGTTTATTACGGTGCGAACTTGTGGGTTTTTGTCCAGAAGTACAGACGCGATGAGTGATTTGTACGGTAGATATTGTGAGCGAAGGTTAAGGTGAGCAACGTGCCCGATGATGGAAAAGCCCGAAGGGACTTCCTCTTGCTCATCTTCGGGGAGCACCGATGTCATTATGTCATCTGCGACCGTCAGTCATTTGTCCAATACTTCAGTAGGGAGTTGGCTTGCAGTAGTCCCATGAATCATAGTTCAGCTGTAGCTCATATGGTATCACATCTACTTTCTTCGACGTCTCCAAAGCACGTAAGGTCTCACTCCATGTAGAGACATCTGCCTAGCGAAATCAGTCTCTCCTCATGATATGACCCGGGTTCAGGCTAGGTACCGTCGTGCTTGATGTTTGGCTTTAGTAGCAGACATTTCAGTCCCGTGTTATTCGCGCCGGGAGCCAGTTGTATCGGCGATATCCTCTCGTGCCTTAGAAGATCCCGGCTCTTTTCCAGATCTTTGCGACATTGAGAAATTTGCTGGTTGCTAAAGATTCGGGCTGCTGCAAGAGGCACGGTCTTCTGGAAGAAAGCGCGGTCAAGTTGCCGCATTGCGCGGTTGACCGGCGGTCGTAGAAGCATATTCACGTCGGACATTTGCTATCAGACATCAGATACGGTAGTGCAAGCGCAAAGACCTGAGAGGCTTTGAAACGGACATGAACCCAATAAGAGCCAATATGTGACTTGGCTGTGAACTTGCTCGCACAATCCGCAAATAGGTTACTTTTTTTTTTGGGTTGGTCCCTTGTTAGTGACGCATCGCCGCAACGCCGCAGCCGGCGACCTCACCTCTCACATGGGACATGCCAGGCCCATCCCAACACCTTAGAAACAACCCTATTAAACAGCGCGTGCCTACGCGACAGCTCCACGCGACTATTATTTTATCAAGGCAAACAGACATGTTCCTACGCATACCTAGATAGCTGCCACCGCGTCCTATAATTTATTTCCAGCCAGTCGGGTCTGTTGGGGATACAGTAAACCATCACTATGTCGGCTGGAGGCAACATCAAGGTCGTTGTGCGGGTGAGGCCGTTCAACAACAGAGGTACGACCATACCAGAATCCCACGAGGCTAATCTAGTGTTCTCGAATGTAGTCTAATAAGGGTACGCTGCAGAAATCGACAGAGGCGCAAAATGTATCGTTCAGATGCAAGGCAACCAGACGGTGCTCACCCCTCCGAAAGACATCGACCCGAAGTCCAAAACTGCAAAGGCGGCGCTTGAGGGCACAAAAACATTTGCCTTCGACAAGTCATACTGGTCGTTCAACAAAAATGACGAGCACTTTGCCGGTCAGGAAGATCTCTTCAGAGACTTAGGCAAACCGCTTCTTGACAATGCCTTTCAAGGTTACAACAATTGTATATTTGCGTACGGCCAGACGGGCTCCGGAAAGTCATACTCGATGATGGGTTATGGCCAGGAGTACGGCGTCATCCCGCGAATCTGTAAGAATATGTTCGAGAGGATCGAAGAGATGGGCAATGACAAGAACCTGACGTGCACGGTCGAGGTTTCCTACCTAGAGATTTACAATGAGCGTGTGAGAGATCTGCTAAATCCGGCAACAAAGGGCAATCTCAGAGTGAGAGAACATCCATCAACAGGCCCTTACGTGGAAGACCTGGCAAAGCTAGCCGTGCGCTCGTTCGCAGATATTGAGAACCTCATGGACGAGGGTAACAAGGCCAGAACTGTTGCGGCGACCAATATGAATGAGACGAGCTCGCGTTCACATGCCGTGTTCACGCTTGTGCTCACCCAGAAAAGGCACGATGTGGAAACGAACATGGACACGGAAAAGGTCGCTAAGATCAGTCTGGTTGATCTGGCTGGCTCAGAGAGAGCTACTTCTACCGGCGCCACCGGTGCTCGTTTGAAAGAAGGTGCCGAAATCAACAGATCACTTTCCACGTTGGGCCGAGTTATCGCGGCTCTCGCAGATTTATCGTCAGGCAAAGGCCACGGCAAAAAAATCCAAGTGCCGTACCGAGATTCTGTTCTTACATGGTTACTGAAAGACTCGCTGGGAGGGAACAGTTTGACGGCTATGATTGCAGCCATCTCACCTGCAGACATCAATTTCGAAGAAACCTTATCCACGCTGCGATACGCCGATTCCGCAAAACGTATCAAGAATCATGCTGTCATAAACGAAGATCCAAACGCTCGCATGATTAGAGAGCTGAAAGAGGAGCTCGCACAGTTGCGCGCAAAACTAAGTGGTGGGGGTGGTGGTGTTTCCATGCCAATGGAGGAGCAATATGCTCCGGATACACCCCTGGAACAGCAGATCGTTTCCATTACCCAGGCGGATGGTACCGTTAAGAAAGTATCCAAAGCCGAGATTGTAGAGCAACTCAACCAATCCGAAAAACTGTACAAGGAAATCAATCAAACCTGGGAAGAGAAGCTCGCACAGACTGAGAAGATTCACAAGGAGCGAGAGGCAGCGCTTGAAGAGCTTGGTATTAGTATTGAAAAAGGCTTCATCGGTGTGTCAACACCGAAAAAAATGCCTCATCTTGTGAATTTGAGCGATGATCCGCTGTTGGCTGAGTGCTTAGTGTACAATATCAAGCCGGGAACGACTACAGTGGGCAATGTCGATTTGTCGACAAATGCCGAAATTCGGCTCAATGGCTCGAAAATTCTCAAAGAACACTGCGCATTTGAGAATGTGGACGATGTGGTTACCGTAGTACCAAGAGAGGGTGCTGCAGTCATGGTTAATGGTGTGCGACTGGAGAAACCCAAGCGGCTGCGCAGCGGCTATCGCATAATCTTGGGGGATTTCCACATTTTCCGCTTTAATCATCCGCAGGAGGCGCGACAAGAGAAAGCTCACGAGGGCAGTTTGTTGCGACACTCAATACTAGCAAGTGATTTGGAATCGCCATCACCGCGACCAGGTCATGAGAGAACGATAAGCATAATGAGTCGACCAGACTCTGAATACGACTTCAGCAGCCCCTCACGAATAAACTCCCCGACTCCAAGAGTCAATCGGGACAACGAGTGGTCGTTCGCAAGGAGAGAAGCCGTTAGCTCCCTACTAGGATCTGATCAAAGGGTCGCAAATTTGACAGATGAAGACCTTGAAGCCCTTTTCGACGATCTGCAAAAGGTTCGTGCAGATCGCAGAGCGAAGGCACAGAGCCGATTGATCGACGCAGAAGAAGATAGTGATTCGGTGCAGTCATTCCCCGTGCGCGACAAATACGCCTCGAATGGCACCATTGATAACTTCTCTCTGGATACCGTACTGACCATACCATCTACTCCGCAGGCTGGAGACGAGGATAATAACATCCGTAGCACTCGAGAGACAATGCAATCTCAACTTGACAAGCAGAAAGAGGCATATCAAGAGAAATTAAAGTCAGCTGAAGAGGCGCATGTCGCAATAGAGGAGATCAAGGCTGAGAAATTGCAGATGGAAGAAAACTTGAAGCAGCTCAAGAGCGAGATGGAGAGGCAACTCGAGGAGCAGAAGGCGGAACTTCGTAAACAGAAGGAAGAGTACGAACGACAACTTCAGGAATTGAGGCCCACGCCCTCGGGTGCAGGGTCTAGTTCTGATAACGATGTGGAAGACTTGGTGAAATTGACACCAGGGCAACTCGAACTAGCACGAACTGTGATTGAACGGTGGCAACAACGCCGCTACGT
The DNA here is from genome assembly GCF_000836295.1 of Verruconis gallopava. Lineage (NCBI taxonomy): Eukaryota > Fungi > Ascomycota > Dothideomycetes > Venturiales > Sympoventuriaceae > Verruconis > Verruconis gallopava. The sequence continues at coordinate 432,072 of NW_015622140.1, read as the reverse complement.
TTCCATGGCCGAGCAAGTCCTCCAAAATGCGGCACTCCTCAAAGAAGCCCAAATCATGAGCCAACACCTTGATAAACATGTGGTATTTCAATTCTGCATAGTCGATGTTGGACACACCCTGGCATCTATGTATGACATGGTTCTTACAGACACTGGCAACGAGGATGATGAAGACCTTGATATGGCCCCGAAACCTTGTGTTGGAGTACGTGTCATTGACTTCAAGCATAATGTCATTTTCCTCTGGTCATTAAAGAAACTTCGGAAACGAGTACGACAGATGCGACAAGTTCATCAATATCTCAATTCACCACAGTATGCGCAGCATTTCAACCTAGGAAATCCGTTCGCCGAAGCGTGTTTACCTCAGTATTCGCGCATAGGCGACGTTGATGTTCCGCTGGCTGCTGTCTTCGAAGCTAGAGTCCAAGATTTTGCTCTTGATGTCATGAATCCCTTCACGTCAAACGTGATTGGGATAGTCAAATTGTCATTAGAACCAAGTTTCGCCGAAGCGCCAGAGTCAACCCTGAAATTCAACGTCGTAATGCATGAATTCGTCGGTTTTCCTGAAAGAGAAGGATCAGAAGTTCACGCACAACTTTTTATACCTGGCATATCAGATGAAGAAGGTGGCGTTACCACCACAGCTTTGGGCGTGGATTTCGACGAGGGCCCTGTGCGGTTCGAAAGTGTTCATAGCATGAGCTTACCTATGGATAGCCCACGAAATGCCGCCTTGCGGATATCCATCTTTGCAAGAGTCACTTCTATGCATCTTGACAAGCTGCTCAGCTGGGACGACATGCGCGACTCTGCTCCACGAGTACGACAGAAAAAGAAGAAATCTTCCAGGATATCGGAATCTGAGTATTTCAGTGAAGAAAAGCACGACATATTCACACGTCTTCAACTTCAGGAGATATCGGAATTTGGTGAATATGAGCCTGTGGAAGTTGTGCAGAAAAGTGCCTTGGATCCGGGGGTTTTTCAGCTGCATCAAGGTTTGCAACGACGCATCGTGATAAGCATGACACACAGCTCAGCACATTCACTACAATGGCAGGATGTAACCAACTTGCGAGTGAGCCGTGTAAGCCTCGTTGATTCAGATGGAAAAGCTTCAGATTTGGATACACCGCAACCTGAGGTTCCGCTCAAATTGGTTGGCCCAGTCACCGTCCAGGATAATGCTGACGGAACTTCCGATGTATGCGCGATTTGTCAATGGGATTCAAGTATGCACGGTTCGCCGTTGCTCGACCGTGCAACTTCTGACAGGCACCGCATTAAGATAACATTACTCTGGAATGTAGTCTGTGGGAAGCTTACATCGCCGATGAATTTTGCTATGGATCTTGCTGTTCAGATCAGACCAAGGTCATACATACGGCAAGCAGGTGTTTTGTCGCAACTTTGGAATCCTGTTCGAGTAGTTCACTCTACAGTGGGTATGTTTGCTGTTGCGATTCGACCTGTCTCGGCAAAGCGCGCTGCGGATCTTTGGCGCATGGACAGCAAGAACGACTATGTGAAGGGAGAAGAGTCGTTGTCTGGGTGGACACCACGTGGCGTCTCTCTAATACAGGACTACATTCAAGCGCGCAAGCAAAAGCGCAAAGTTTCTGAGGTTGAAACTGCGAAGAGCATACTAGGTATGCGAGCTCTGGCCATTACAACTATCAACGGTGCCTCGACAGAGGAAGATCAATCAAGCACGCAGCTCAACGACAACCAAGTAGCCCTGCTCCAGAAAGTGCTAAGACTCTGGACCACTAAAAAAGGGATCGAGGAAGCCCTACTCTCCTCTGCAAATACTTCACCGCCAAGAAAAGGCGCCGCGTTCGCTAATACCGGGTCCTCTCCAAACACATCACCACGCAAAGCACGTCGAATAAAGCCAACCCTCACGGCTTCCGTTCGTTTCATCCCCAAAAATCCGTCACTCATGAAGGGAGGCTACCTGCTTACTCCAGACCCTTCACAGACAAAATGGACACGGAGATATGTGGAGCTACGAAAACCGTATTTACATATCTACTCCGTGCCGGAAGGTGACGAACTCAACGCTATAAATCTCACACACGCAAGGATCGATCATGATCCTCAAATTGCAATGCTGTTGCAGCGTAACGACGCTCAGACGCAGGGAAGTACAGTGTGGGCTGTATTTGCGCCACAGAATAGCTGGATTTTCAAGGCAAGAAGCGAGAGAGATAAGGTGGAATGGATCTTGAAGGTTGACGAGAGTTATTTCTCAAGTGGAGGTAGTGGGAGTGGCGATGATTGATCAGTCAAAGTTTCTTTTGTATAATGCGTGACGAGAATGCTGTCGTGAGCATGAAGCTGCTTCACATTGTAAATAGACCTCAGCTTTTTTGAGCAGCCGCCCTTAGATACCCCAGATCGGCCTAAATTTGAGATATGGCGTAGCGGGCGGCCTTGAATGCATTCAACGCCCATTCATTTGTCCACGTCTTTGCTTTCAGCTAGTCCTAGCAGACCGATCGACGGGACAATTGATGAATGAATCAACGTTACAAACTTAGTTCCGTCATTCTTCCATCACCCTAGGTAACCGAAGAAGATCCTCGCTCTTTCTTAAAGCGAATGTACCCAATCATAGCTGTACGATTGGATTTGTCCTGAGACTTGCTGGGGGTCTAACATCATAGAAGCTTGCAAGCCACATTTTCTACAGATTTGTACCCACTGGAGATAGCAGTAACGCAGTTCAATATTACGGTTCATTCGAACCTCATAAGCAAGTGTGTCTCTCCATGAAGGAGGTAGATAAATCCTTCGTGTTCATCTTAAACGCAAGGGCGAAATCCCGTTGACTTCGCAGTCCAACAGCCGAGCGAGCTGCTGAAGTCTGCCAGACGTCACTCTTGCTCCTTAGAAAAGAACATATCATGTGAGGGTTTTTTTTTTGGTTGGGAAAGCCCTTCCAACAAGTCCTCTCGTCCAGTGTCAAGAAGACGACTGTAAGCCACTTTCCAAGCAGCGAGTTTGGAGAATTGGGTATGCCGAAGCCAGTTTTGATAGGAATTAACACAGCCGTGGCATTTCACCATCAAGGTCCTCCAAGCGCAGAGAGCGATATCCTACGCCTCACAGTTGACGTGCAACGAAGATGCATAAGCACACTCCCAGGTCGTCATAAACATACCCAGGGAAATTGATATGGACTTCGCACTACGACGAAGAGTGCATCACGACGACAACCAGCAAAATTTTACGGCCATTCATCCGACGGCCCGAGGCGATGGGGTGAAATCAAGTTTCAGGAGTCATCTTCGACTCTACCATGACAACCAATTAGCTAGAAAAGTCATCGTTCACTTACTAACGACGTCGGGTTGTCTGAATTATGAATTAAATGGTGCACATTTCTCACATCGTTGATTAGCTCCATATTCCGGAAGGGCAAAAAACAAAAAATCCCCACGAGACTATTGTAGCTTTGAAGAAACGCTTCCGTCGGTCTCTTGTTCTTGGGAAGAGCTGACTCTAAATGGCGGCGACGACGGCGGCAGATACGACGCCGCTTTCAGCGGCGGAAAATCATTATTTCAGTAACAATCCTCCCCCAAAGGCACTACAGCAGCACTTGTCGCTGGCAAAAGCCTTCATCGAGAGGCACTCAGAGAATGGAAAGCGTGTCGTGCTCGTCACCTCCGGCGGGACCACCGTGCCCTTGGAGAACCAAACCGTCCGCTACATAGACAACTTTTCCGCAGGCACCCGCGGCGCGTGTAGCGCCGAGTACTTTCTGGAGGCTGGATACGCCGTGATTTTCCTGCACAGGCAGTTTTCGTTGCTTCCGTACTCGCGCCACTACTCACATAACACAAGATCTTTCCTGGATTACATGGTCGAGGATTCAGAAGGCCACATTGTTGTTGGGGACGAACACCAGAGCCAAATGGTTAGCGTTTTCAGGAAGTACATGAAGGCAAAGAGGGAGAACACGCTACTGATTCTGAGTTTCGTGACCATCACAGAGTACCTGTGGGAGCTGAGGGAAGTAGCGAAGCTAATGAAGCCGCTGGGAACACATGCGCTTTTCTACCTTGCCGCCGCTGTGTCCGATTTCTTCGTGCCGGCAGACAGGATGGTCGAGCACAAAATTCAGTCTTCGGAGGAGTTCAGTGCACACAATGTGTCCAAGATGAACGGAAGTGCCAAGGCGCCGGCTGCGCGGACAGAAGGGCGCTCTTTAATCATCGATCTTGAGCCCGTGCCCAAGTTTCTCAAAGCGCTGGTGGATGAGTGGGCACCTGAAGCCATGATCGTTAGCTTCAAGCTCGAGACGGACCCGGCCATCTTGGTCGATAAAGCCCAGTACGCTCTAAAGAAGTATCAGCATCACTTGGTGATTGGGAACTTGCTCAATACGCGAAAGTGGGAGGTTGTGTTTGTGTCGGTGGTGGATGGTGTCAAATGGATCAAGGTACCACGAGGGAGGAGAACGCGAAGCCACTCCGGCATCGAATCATTGGTGGGACGTGCAAGTGGTCAGGTAGACGAAGACTCGCCCGAGGCACATGAGTTTACGGGTGAACCACCTGTGGAGATTGAGAGCTTGATTGTTCCCTCTATCAAGGAACTACATGACCAAATCATAGAAAAGAACATGAATGGCAGGACATGAATAGGCTCAAACTGTTGTCAATCAGCTGTGGATCGCAACGTAAATTGAAATGGAGTTATTGCTATTCTAGCTTTTGTGTGCCCGGATGAGCTGCTATCAGCGAACGTATTCATGATGCATCGTGACTAGATTAAGACATTTGACTATTTTTGCGCGTAGAAGCTGAAAGGCCCAAGTGACCGGGCATCTACAAACTCAACTAGGAGCAAGACACTGAACGCGCTCTCATGTTGGACACCTGGGAATGCATGGTCAGATCGACCCGTAGGGACAGAACGACGAGATGCAGCGATAGCTTGGTTGAATCAGTCCCTGAGGAACCGCATACACGGATTAGGGACAGGAATCGCGTCCTCCGTTTCAATCATTGTTCGTAACTTTGTTAAGTACATCTATTCTTACAAGTCACATTATCTCCTCTTCATGGCCTTTGGAGTCCACGGCTCCGGTTGTTGCTCGACGTCCTTTGCCAGCTTGTACGCAGTGAACTCTTTGACCTTTTTCGGCGGCTGCGGAGACGTGGTCGACGGCGTCCCTTTTGGCACATCTTGCGCCGCCCTATCCTGCAATAATGATGGAATCTCCTCTTTCGGCTTTTCTGCTGCCTCAAATGCCTTATTTGGTACCTGTGCCTGACGGTTCATGTCCTGCGGTGTACTTTCTGAGGTCTGGGTTGCGGATGGTAGTTGCCGTCTCGGAGTTGGCATATCGAGAGCCGATTCTTTGGCAGCCCATCGCGCGTCCGCTCGTGCAGCGAGCTCTTTCATTTGTGCCTGTCGTATCTCATCGAGCTGCTGCTCGTTGATAGATGGTGGTTCGACTCTAGCGTGACGTAGCCATTGTATCCATTGAGCTGGACCGGCATCAGCAGGTTTTACACAATGCGAGATAGCTCTGACAAAGACGTACGGGTAAGCTTTACTTCTGAGAAGTGTACCTTGGTGCCGTATGACACAATGCGCCGCACTCTGCCTGCGTGAAGCGCATCCTTAAACTCCCAGCTGCAGCGATGTGTGAGGACTATAACTTTTGAAGCCGCTATTTAGGGTCAGACTTACAAGGTATTGCCAGCCAGATCAAATCCAACGAGCCATTTTTTCCTCCACGGTAATCTGAGACTTTTCCATTTCCACCACAACCTCTTCAGAGCGCCTGGAGTAGGTGGCATGATGAGGATCGCATCGCGGAGCTTGGACTTTCGGAGTACGCCTTGTGTAATATGGAAAATTATCGAACGCAATTGGCTCGCAGCAATCCCAGCGCACAAGGCATTGACGGTCCGCTTGGACAACGCCACCAGCCTACCACGGTACATGGAGGAATGACCAGCGTAATACACATCACACCCGCCATTCGCGACTGGAGACTGATCTCCATCTTGAAATCTAGAAACGTCGTCTTTTGTATACATCCGTACACTATAAAGCCTCTACTTAGATGGCATTTGCTTCCTTCCTGTAAGAGTAGAGGTTTTCCAGGGGTTGGCAGTTTAAGTATCCTGCAAATAACATAATCGAGGACGTTGTTCGTCCATCATACGTCCATGATTCGGAGCCTTGTTGCCGCACGAGCAACAGCACCGCAGCACGGTAGCATCATAGCAAAGTAATTATAGCCAGCGATCAAAGGCCTGGTTTCTGATTATACTCGCCACCTGCTTGCCTGTGGCACAATCGCCTTTTTCTGTCATCCTTGTAACGCCAGCCTTCAAAGACTGAATGACTGCGCCTGGTGGATCCACGCGTTCGTCACCGACCACATCATCTTACCACCCCGCCGCCGCTTTCCGCGTTGACGCCCGACGACTATCAAGTCCATATCACGTACAAATTTGAGAGATTCGCGCGCCGCGACTGTACTTTTGTTGCAGGTCACACACTATGGCTTCGGTAACTTCGTTGGACCAAGATATGCGCAAGCTGCGCATGGATAGATACACCCCAAAGGCTGCAAATGAAGTACGCACATGGATTGAAGAGACTCTGGGCGACAAGTTGTCTGGCGACCTCCTAGAGGCTCTGAAAGACGGCACTGTCCTTTGTAGGTAAGGCGAAAGGACGAACATTTTCGGATTGATCAGTATTCATACGCGCGTGCGCTTACAGACTCGCCAACCTCTGCCTGCCCGGCGCTCCGATCAAATTCAAGCGCTCGAACATGCCATTCATGCAAATGGAAAACATATCGCACTTCCTTCGCGCCTGCGAGGAACCTCCGTTGAATCTGCCCGCTCATGACCGTTTTCTCACAGTCGATCTGTACGAGTCAAAAGACCCCGCTCAGGTACTCCAGTGTCTCGGCGCATTCAGCCGCGTCGCCCACCAATTATACCCGAACATATTCAAGACCACAATTGGACCAAAACGAAGTGGAGGCATAAGCCCACAAAAAACAGGGGAGACCGGCTTTAGCTCCGGAGCCTTCGGCAGGAATCGAGGACTGAGCAGCGCAAGTCCTGTAAGCAATTCAGCTGCTGTGCCTTCTACTTCACGCGCTCTCAGCCCAGCGTTGACGGGTGGTTCGAATTCGTCTCGCGCTACCGAAGGGGCGCGTTCCCCTCCAGCGTCAGTGAGTAGTTGGAGCAAGAAGGAAGATCAGGGTGCTACAGCTCCAGCCTGGAACATAGCTCAATATGGTATGCAACATCACATATACTGTTTTCAGCCATGTCTAACATCGTGTAGGCTACATGGGCGGCGCAAGTCAGGGAAACCAAGGCATCGCTTTTGGCGCTAGGAGACAGATCACCAGTGCTTCGCCTTACGTTCCGAGTTTGGCTGAGAAGGAGCGCAAGCGACGTGAAAAGGAGGAGGAGGAAGCGCGCTTACGGCAGCTCGCTGAAGAAGCGGAGGAGAAGCGACGCATAGAGCGACAGGCTGAGGAAGAGCGAGCAAGGGCCGAAGAAGAGCGTCGCTGGGAAGAGGAGGCACGACGGCAACGTGAAGAAGAGAAAAGACGGGTCGAGGAGCAGAAACGTCAGTGGGAAGAGGAAGAACGCAAATGGAAGATGGAAGAAGAGGCTCGACAGCGAGAAGACGCAGGATCGCCCATCCAGCAGACTACCATCCGCAAAGGTGGTGACAGTCATGTGCGACTTGAAGGCCAGTACTTGAGCCAGTATCGAGCCGATCAAAAAGCCAAGAGCAGACAGAGCAGCTACAATGATCCCGAGCGGCTGCGCGAACGGGAACGTGTGGCTGAACTTGAGCGTCAGCTTGAGGAAGCAAAAGAGCGTGAGAGGCAATATCTGATGGAGAGGGATAGGCATCACCACGAAGAAAATCACCCTCATGACCGCAGTCGTCACAACCGTTCAGAATCGAGAGCACGCTCAAAGTCGAGAGCAAGATCTCGGAGCAGGCCGCGTCAGGACTCCATGCCAACAAGGCAGGAAAGTAATGCATCATGGGCCGGCGATGAGCGTGAATATCTACGGCAGCAACATGCCGAGTACCAACGGGGCAAATTTGCAAGGCCACTTCCTGAGCCAAACAAGCCTTCTCTCCCGTCTCGACCCCTGCCTGATCCTTTGGCGTCCTCGGTAGCAAGTCGACCGCTCCCAGAACCTACACCTCCTTCATCTTCGCGACCACTACCCAGCCCCTCGGATTACAGTACTTTCCCGGGAGCAAATCCGCCTCTAAATCGAACGGAAAGATTCTTGGCCAACAACCCTGCACCCGTAGCAGCACAGCCTCGAACGTACCAGCCCGCGGAGATGGGTATGACGTCCGAATCCGAACGTAAGGCTGAAGACGCTCGCCGTGTTCAGTCCCAGCAGAAGACAAAGGCTGGGGGCTGGGCATCAAAGAGTCTTCTCGAGCGTGAAATGGAACGTGAGAGAGAGCGACAGCGCGAGTGGGAAGACTCGCAGAGGGCAATGCAAGCGGCAAGTAGAGACGCTAACGAGGGTACAAAGCCTGGACAGAGCTGGGACGTGAATCAATATGGATACATGGGGGGTGACAACCAGACGCGGAGCGGGCCCGGAATTGGTATTGCATTTGGCGGTAGGAGGCAAATCATCGGCCCACGGCCACTCGGAGGACCGAGATAGTTGAGGATTCAGACTAGCAATAGCATTTTTAATCGAATGAAGAATTGTCTTGCGTGACTGCTTTGATCAATTTCTTTGCCACTGCTGAGCCTTACCACGGACCAGATGGCTCCGCCTCGACCCCAGATCTCAAGCTCTTTGCTATGGCTACCCCGGAATCCTGTGGTCACAAGCCAAGGCGCATGTACTCTGTACAAACGCCAGTGTTCATCACGCTCTCGGCTTTTAATTTAACTGGCGCGGAGAAAAGAAAACAAAAGCTCGGCCCATCTCCACACGAAGCTAAACCGCTAACAGCATCAAGCTCGTGACGATCTGTCCAACATCCGCAAGGAACTGTCAGCATCAAGGAAAGCTCAACGATCGTCTCCCCATCAATGTCACCTCGAAGAGGGACCCGCGGCGCCTACAGTTGACACTCCCTGGCCTTATTGCGCTCATCTTTGCATTCTGCAGAAGTGCACCGTAGTCTGTGTAACGCTGCTGGCACACCCTTGACGGTTGCTCCCCGCAATGAGGACCAGGCTGCTGGAAGTGAAAAGCCTCCGAGATTTGAATAAAGGATGAGAAAGCGCGCGATGGGTGGGGAGGAGAGAGTGAGCTGGTGGAACGCGCCCTCTTCAAGGTCGTTAAAGTACGATTTTATGTTCCTCACCTCTGCCTCGGACGTCATATTCACGTTCGACCAGGCACTTCTTGCGACCGTTCTACGTGCATTTTCCGAGACCCACGGCTCTAGAGCTCCTTGCGGGGATAATTTTCTCCATCGTCGTGATGTTGATCACGAACTTGCTCAAAATCATAGTGCTCGCTTTGCTCGCGTCGGTAGGCAGCTCCGGCGCAACCTTTGGCGGCGGGCAGGTTCCTGCTCCGGGCCCGGATGGGAAGTACGTGCTGTCGAGCGAGGGCATTCGCGCGACATTTATCCCCTACGGAGCCAGCATTTCCAATCTGTTCATCAACGACACGCACGGCGTGGAGAGGGACATTGTGCTGGGTTTTGACAATGCAACATACTACTCCATCGACAAGAGCCACCCACACTTGGGAGGGGTTCCCGGCAGGTACGCGAACAGGATCAAAAACAGGTGGGTGCCATGTCTTTACGTGGCCAGGTGGGATCGCTGAATGTGTGAGTGAACAGCTCCTTTACCATCGATGGAATTACGTATCACGTGCTTCCGAATGAAAACAACGGATTAGACACGTTACACGGCGGCCCGGATGGATGGGATTGGCGCAACTGGACAGTCGCTGCAGTTTCGTCAAATTCTATCACCTTCACCCTGTACGACTCGGATGGCAACCAAGGCTTCCCGGGCGCCGTCACCAGCACGGTCACGTACACTCTTTCACCGTACACGTGGAGTTTTAAAATGACAGCAAAATCACTCACCAAGAAGACACCTATCATGCTCAGTTCGCACACGTACTGGAATCTGGACGGGTTTCAAAATCCAGAGACGCCGCTCTGTCTTAACTGGACCATGTCGATGCCATACTCAGGACAGAGAGTCGGCGTCGACGGCATTCTCATTCCAAACGGCACGATTCTGCCGAACCAACCAGGATCTGTCAATGACTTCTGGTCCAAGCCGAAGCAGATCGGTGCTAACTGGACCAGCCCGGATCTCATTGGCAATTGTGGCACTGGCTGCAAGGGCTACGACACATGCTTCTTGGTGAATCGGGCACAGAACGGTCCGTACAATTGGGTTGATGCGCCGATCGCGTCCGTGTCGAGTGACTTCTCAGGCATCAAGATCGATATCTTTACCGATCAAGACGCATTTCAGCTGTACAGCTGCGGGGGGCAAAACGGTGCGTCAAATATCAGATCTTCATCACGTTACGCTTTTCGTGTCTGACACACGTTCGCAGGCTCTCTCGCGCTCAAGAACACACAAGGCTTCTTTGACGATCCAAGTCGACCGCGTGTAGTGGAGCAATATGGCTGCATTGTCATGGAGGTAGAAGACTGGATAGACGGTATCAACCAGCCTGAGTGGCAGCGCGACAAGAAACAGATCTTCGGGCCGGATGACCCAGAGTACAGCTTGGAAGCTATTTACCGATTCTCCGTTGCAGGGAAATATTAGAGGGCGTGTCGATCTTCGCGACCGATGTTCTGCATTACTGCGTTGCTCAATTGATACATAATCAAAATTAATGTCATGGGCAGATCTGGCCTCCCCACAACCAAGATCGCAGTGATTTAACGCGCAAAGCAGTTTCGGTATCATGATACTCTACCAGAAATCAATATATTTTACCTCTTGGTTATTTTTTTCGACTGAATGTCGCTGTAGATTATCGCCACGGCCAGGAAAGCAGCAATTTGCAACGACATGGTGAATTAGATCAAACTTCAATTGCGTGTCGCAGAGTGTGCTGAATTCTGGGGGGTAGCGAGCACCTCGCCGTGGATTTTAAATTGGATTTTTCCAGCTACCATGTGAGCGAGACTATAATCTAGGCCCAGTTTCGAACCAGCTTTTCAATTCTTCCGTGGCGTGAAGACAAGATGAAGTGGTCCGGTTTCAATAGTGAAGTGATCGCGGCTCTTCTCAATCAAGTCCTTACCAGTCTCGCCCGGAGCATAAGAGACATCAAATGCAAGCAACAGCTTCGCCATGACAATACGAAGCTCCATAAGAGCCAATGGCTTGCCGATGCAGCCCATTGGTCCAAGTGAGAACGGGAAGAATGCCTCCTTCTTCTTGACAAGTTCTGGTCTGCTATACCAGCGCTCCGGAATGAACTCCTCGGGCTGGGCGTAGATCTCCTCGGCTGTTGGATGTTAGCAATATGCTTTCGATGAGCGAGATGTTCAACCTACAGTGACCCATTACATAGGATGGGCACCAAACACAAGTGTTGCCCGGAATATATGTGTCTCCAACCATCAAGCCTTCCGGAGGAGTCAAGCGCTGAAGAGCGGTTGGGACTGGTGGATTCAGTCGAAGTGCTTCGTTGATACAGCCATTGATGAAATTTGCATTGGCCGCTTCCTTGTTGTCGAAAGAACCATCCGCGGAGACGAGAGGTTCAAGCTCCTTGCGGGCCTTTTCTACCAAGGCCGGATCCCTGGCGAGATAGTTGAACACGTACACCAAAGTTGCAGAGGTTGTGTCACTTCCTGCGACAATAACAAGGCGGGAGTCCGCACACAGATAAGATAATTCCAACTTGTTCGGCTTTCGCTTTCCTTCTTCGAATGGGGCTACAACAGGCGACATAAGATCAATGTCCTTTGGCTTCTTCTTGAGCCGCTCTTGGAGTTGATCGTCGCAGTACTTGACGAATTTGTGATAGCCCGCAGCCATACCTGGAATGGCTGCCAAAATGCGAAAGAACCAGACAGGAGCTAGACAATGCTTTAGTAAAGAGTACTTGTCTAGTTCGAAGATACTTACGGAAAATCGCAAACGGCTGCATTCCTTCATTGAGAAGAGTCACAGCGTAATGCTGCTCGCCGCTCTGGAGCATGCCGAAATCCTTTCCAAAGGCAAGGTCGCCCATCACGTCGTAACCAAAGAAATTAAACTTCAGATGTGTTAGACTAGCTTCCATCTTGAATGTGTGGTCTTACAAGCTGTGCGACATTCACTGGTTTGCCTTTCATTTCCTCGATACGGCGCAAGAGCTGATCGGCGTAAGGCTGGACACGCTGCTGATAGTTGCGAAGTGCCTTGTCTGAAAACGCTGGACTCCAGACTCTTCGTCGTCGATCATGCAATGGACGATCTCGCGAAGTGTGCATGGAGGTGAGAGGCTTATCGCCATCGTACCTTTTGCCATTAACTGCAGTGAACATGCAAGCGAATTCAAGTATCCTACCATTCGGATTTCCTGCACTTAGATTTGTGGCCATAGAAGAGCTCAGGCGCATCCTCGTGGGCGACGGAGACCTGGTTAGGAGAAATTCGTACAAACTTTCCATACTTCTTATGGAGGGCTTGGTTCTTCAGGAACGCATGAGATTCTGAGCCAATGTGGGTCGTCCACCAGAAACTCGTCATCCGTGCCATGAATGCGCCGGGAAATTTGTTAAGAGGATTAAAGAAGGCGCGCCATATGATCAGACTCGAATACACTCCCGCCAGCCAGGTCCCGACAACGGGCACGACCAATTTGATGGCCTCAAGGAGGCTATAGCCATATTGCGTTTTTGCAACAAGTGTGCCAGCGCTAGTGCCGCTGAGGAGAGTGAAAATATAGAGCAAACCATTCATGTGATGCTCGCCATGGTGGAAGTATAAGAGGTGTGAGAGCACACCCGTGACGAAAGCGATGGGTTTCGCTAGATTTCCCATGATGGAAGGACGTTCGAATTCTGCTTTGGAACAGAATTCCGACACAAATTGGGTTTGCGTCGCACAGCTTCTCCTCTAAAGTAGCAAGCTTCTCTTTCTGGGCCCCGCAGGGGATAAAGAAGGAGATTTAGCTGTTAAGTAAGGAAGCCTTATTCGCAGGATAAGAGAGAAGGAGTAGCGAGACTTCGTTTATAAGGATACATGGACGCTTTCCAGCGTTCCGGGCCTATGCACGTCCCTCTCTGCTCTGACGCGACGAACACTTGTCATGCCGGTTACACGGCGAATACCAGGATGAAGGATGCTGTCCCACGCCGCCATGTCCTGCATAACGCTAACCTCAATCATCTGGCTTGTCGAGACGGTTTCTAGCGCTGGGTTGGTGTGGGGATCGCCGGCTTTCGCCAATGAGAACCAGGTTCTTCAAACCCCGCAGCTGTGTTTGTGCGTCTAAAAGTACTAATTCCACCTCGAGCGAGACCATTCTTACAACGTTGCGGTTTTTATTTGATCATAACCCAGTCCGAACTAACTTTACTAAATGCCAAACGACTTTTTTCCAATGAAGGTCAGAACAATGAGAGTCAGCAGCTTGAGAGTCAGAAGATAAAACTCACGGGCTCAAAGACTCGAGACCAGAGACTCGGAAGTCGAAGTCTCAAAGGCGGAGACCTGATCCGATGCACTGTCATATGTTATTTTCATGGTGTCGGCCTAATCTTGCACTAGATGACTACGTATTTCGCTGAGCTGACACGAATGGACATAGAATCTAGCTGATGTGAGCCGAGCTGCTTCTTCATCACCACACGCGAAACAAAGCTAAATGAGGCGAATGGTGTGTCAAAGTGGTAACATACCACGTTCGCAGCACACGCGCAACTTTTCGTAGATCGGACCGATGGCTGTTCCCGAGCATGCCAAACCAAGGTACAAAGTCGTATGGAGGCCAACGTGTTCGTAATCAGGTGAAAATGCCGGGGGTAAAACCTAATTGGGTCCGCAAGTGGATCCACTGAAGGGTGGTTCCGCCGAGCCGCGAAGAAATTAGCGGCGCATCAACGCGATAACCTTGAGGATTGTTCCTTAATGAGGCCGTATCTTTGATAGTATTTTATATCACTTAGGGCTTCGACATGCTCGAAGAAGCGACCTAGGACATTTCGGTTCATCTCATTGGGTCAGAAGACCACCTTCCTAAGGTGCCACCGAGATATATCCAACCTTCAGACAGATACCTTAAGAGAACGACTTGGCGACTCGCCCCATGCGAGATCCACCTTGTCCCTGCTCAAATGGATTGCTGATATGAAACAAGCTATCCAAAGATATCCGCGTCGCTTCGCCCAAGCTTGATCCTGGGTGTGGACCTGTCTAAGAGACCAAACTAGAAGGCCTCTATTCCGCTTGGTGATGGGTCGATGCTACTTCGTTAATTATATCGAGGTCTTGTCGAAGTTGCCGGTTACCCGCTAAAATTGCAGCAGCTCCTTTGAGTCCAAAATTCGATTCGTGAGCTTGCGAGGTTGATATGAATGCTGAATGGCCATTTCAGAGACATGGACTTCACGCTAATTCCGTCCATCCTCCCGTAGCTCTAGTCCTTTTCGGCTTTTATGGAAAATCAATGTCTCGTTGATGCCATTTTGAGTAGCGAAAAATTGCCGGATGGTGTAAACCAAGATTTAGAACAGGTGCCACAAAAGAAGTCATAAAGCGTATGCAATAGCTTACATGCTAAGCATAACCCCTAGAAAGTTCACACCGTTTTGCATACCTGGGTCTCTCCAAGGACGGAGTGAAATTTGAAAGTTCATGAGAAAGCGCGAAAACATTCCATCTTTACACTTCTTATACCTAATCAAGAAATAGGGGTATGACTTCAGCCTCTCGACACCCTGCGCACTTCTTGGGGTCTATCACTTTTTAAGATGTCACCAGCTGAGTCGACCCGAAGAACAAATGCGAGGAATACTATCGCCAATGTTTGAAAAGCCTTGTCTTTTGCGAGTGAAACTTCTACGCTACCTGAAATCGTAGATTGGTAGCATTCTGGGCGAGGCTTGAAAGACAGGTAAAGTTTTACGAAATGACACGTGACCGCCGCAAGTCTGGAAAGGGACGGATGAACTACAACACTGTTCTTGATGCTCCCAATTGCAGAAGGTTTCTAAAAGGTCAGACAGTAGAGGTGTGATAAACTGAAAGTGTATGAAGGCAACCACTTCATGTGAGAAGACGATTTCGGGCAAAGCCAAAGTTGCCCAATAGCTAAACCATTGTCGCCGTCACATGCAACGTCGCTTATGGCTATTTTATATGGTAGATTGGTAACGTCTCGGTGCTATCAGCGAAAACCACTTATAGCAGAGATAACGATCTCATCGTGGTTGCCTCAGTGTCCGCGCTTTCGTCGCCTCTCAGCATTTAGCACAGTCATGGCACCATAGCTTGTGCGTCTTGAGCGTATGCTGCTTATCTGTATGCGTTGGTGTAGCACAGGATATATTCGTAGCCCCTTCTGTCCCGCTCTTGCCGTAGGACAAAAATTCAAGCTCTGACTAGGCCGTAGAAAAGTGTCCAAGTCAGCACAAAGGAGCTTAAGCCGCTCACCAGATCTCCAGCCCACAGATCACCAAACGGTCTATAGAAAAATCTCTTTGGTTTCGATTCTGCCCGCAGGAAAAAGATCAACGCTGATACCAGGAGGGTGCCTATCAAGTAGAACGCGAACCCAGGGTAAGACTCAAGGCCTAATGTACCAGCGGCAACGCCGAACAAGGACGCTGTCAGATTTCGTATGTTTGAAACGGTCTGTGACCCAGACATGTTAGCACAGGCAGAGCCACTTCGTCCGTAAGAGAATAATTGCGCGCTTGACGGGCACGCCACCGAAAAACAATACGCGGGCAAAACATACGCGACCATTATGCTGTACGCTCTCCCCAACAATAGGGTGGATTTGTAGCTCCTTCTCCTCCAACGACATTTCGACGAATGGCGTGTACCGGTCGTCCCGACGAGGAGGCGAATTATCAGACGCGGTTGAGCGCGGATGAAAGGATGCGAAGAAGACAGCGGAGGCGTGTTAGGGGGGATGCGGTCCTAAAGATACCGAGCAGATCGGGCGCGACGTAAGCGCTATGCTGTCGAAGGCTATACGGCTGTCGTCGGATGAGATAACCAAGAACAGGAACAGAAATGAAGTAGCTGCCGCTGAGATCCGTCGGTTGCAAGGGGTCCCACGATCAAGGAAGCTTCGGCCTCGATGTTTCAGCGTTTAAAAAATTCTAGAACGCGAAGGGGGAGGGAATCGAAGAGATGCGCGTATCGTCTAGAAGACCGTAAGGACTTCCGACGTTGGGCAATGCGGATGGCGTGGATGTTGCAGACTGCTGAACGCGAGCTTTGATGCGCCTCAGTAATCCATGCTCCACCGTGATCGGCTGTATTGAACTGTCGCAGCCGATTCTGTCCTCACACATCACAACGCTTTGTGTTGGTTGCCAGGAAACTTCGAACACCAAGAAATTTGAACGCAAATTCTCATTGCTATTCTATGCAATTATTACAGACAGAAAAAGAGTGAGGTATTTTCCTTCGCTTTTGTTAACTCGTTAATAGCATTGTGTGCGCAGGGAGTGTCATCAGCCTGCTCAGACGTTCCAGGTATGACGCTTCTCAGGTCCAGCTCGAGAATGTCCAAAGCATGACGAGGTGGATAGAAAACAGCGCTCGATTCACCGCAGTTTGCCTCAGTTGACCCAGCGCCCGTAATCGTCGAGCCATTTTTGTAAGTGAGCCGGTAACGGGTAACCGGGAATTCTCGAAGCCTGGCGTAAATAGTAGATGGCTTGCGTAAACAGTGCTTCGCCGTCTCGCGGCGAAGAGACGTTTCCCAAGCTCATGTATGCTTCGGCTGCCTGCATCTGGAAGTCAGCACCGTACACTACTGCGTAAATCACGATACAGTCATACAGTGATGAGCAAGTGGCTAGTAATGTTACTCTGTGACGAAGCCTCATCCACAGCGCGGCGCAAATACTCCGTAGCTGGCTGGAGGTACCCTCTCGCCTCAACATAGTCGTGAGTTCCAAGCCTTGCTTCCGCCTCCCTTTGTATCTGTATGTTTGCTTGTGTCTCTTCTTCACAATGGGGCCCGACTTCTACGCTGCTTGGATGTCTCGATCCTTCACTTCCTGATGAGCTCCCGTCCACGGCATGAATCCTTGCAAGACCTGGTTGTGCCCTAGAGAGCCACCAACAACCAATTCCTGATATCAATCAGCTTTCTTCGTATAATCAATCACAACGTTTGTCGGACGCAAACCTCTGAGTGCTGGCACACTGCGAGGATATCTTTGCAGAACTCTTAACCATCTCTCCAGGCTCCAACTCGCAATGTCTGTGACCGCTTCACCGTCGACATCATGATAAGCAATACGTTGCAAGATGTCGAGTGCCCTGATTTGAAGTCCATAGTGTTCGCTTGAGCCAAAGAAGGACCACGCGTCCAAAGAGGTCATAAGGTCTCTGGATGACTGTAGCGCCTGCCCATCTGGTGACATTGCGCATGCATCTAGATACTCAAGAATAGAGGTGACATGCCGAACCCAGGCGTCGTCCATGCCTGTTTAACTTAGAAATTCTGCTCCTGATATTGAGTCCAAGCAGGAAAAGCGTAGGCTGGATAGACAAACAGGAGCAATCCAGTAGCCTTATGTATAACCCATTAGGCATTCTTGGGGCAAACGGATTAGTAGAATTCCTCGGCGGTAGAAGAGGAATGCTGAAAGATATGCAGACCGCCAGAGCTTGAACGCCGTGGTTGGTCCTAGAATCTGCTCGCGACGAATGATTTGAGACCAGAGGCTCTTGATGCAGGGCGAGATATAGACCGCGACATGCACGATGTCGCGTTTTTTACATACTAGGGACTCCAAGCAATGGAATAAACTAGTCGTAACAGGAAAGATTTGAGTATCGGCCGGGATGATCGACGTTTAAGGACTTGTATAGATTATGTGTGTCGAAAACGAGCCCACGCGATGAACGGCCTGCATCCTAGGATATGAAAAGAGGCAATACGACACTCTGATCCATACCATATGTATGGTAACTTGATGGAGCCTGCGAGCGGCGACTACGAGGGCCTAAGGAACCATGGGTGCACAAGGACGTACGCCGAGCGGCAAGCCTGGGAAGCCATTGAGGATAGAGGCCATGTAATTTGTCAGGAAGCTGGTGTCGACTGCAAGCAAATTTGATGGAACCAATCTTGATCGACTTCACGGAACAAAGAACAATCCAGAACACGTATGGAAATTAAACCGGTCTAAAACTTCAACGCGCGGAAAGGTATGAATCGCGTTGACGAGAGGGAAAGCACAAGGGCTACTAGCGGAAGTTGGCCTTTAGGGAGCCTCATAACTTCGCTTCGCTGGATGATAGCTTTAGGGAGATTTGCATCTCGACCTATGATTGGAAACGTCCCTGATCCTTAGGGTAGAAGCGGAGGAGCCATTCGATACCTGGAATCTGGCGGCGCTTTGCAGATGTCAGCAGGGCTGAAGTGTGGAATCTCCCGGCTGAACCGAGTACGGCGAGAGGATGTTACGGCACGACGTCTAGCTCCGCCAACCTACATGCTCCCAGTCATTCGTTGTGGCAAAACTTCAATGGAAGATAAAGCGCGAGTGGTAGAATACCATTCCTCGTCAATCCATTCTTGCCTCATTTTCGCAAGCCGCTCCGGCCGGCGTCCAAATTCCAAAAACGCGGTCAAAAATTTAGAATCAGAAGCCCGACTCTGCCTTGCGACGTCATATATCACCAACAATTTTCCGATGGCCGCGGACCAGGGTCTGCTGATTACTCACGAGTTTGGACTTTCGCTAACTGAAGTTAAGAGTTTTGCACAGTCATTCCTTAATAATGACGGGAGCTCCGGTTCGGCGTCCAAAACAGATGCATTAGTCACAGCTTTCAAATCCGGAGACCCCTGCGAAATAATTACTCGATGTCGTACTTATTTGAGCCATTGGATGGCAATGGGCGCGAGAAGGGGTCGCGAATGCATGAAACTCAGCGTGCATGATCAGTTCTATGTCTGTTCCACTATATTGTAATCTGATGTCCAACGTTTTTATTTTCTTTTTCGACATCCGATCCCGCTTGGCTGCCCGCTTAAGACCTTGATGGCGGGGAGTCGTGTTCCTCGCGTGGCTTGCATTGATAGTGGCATGTCCACCATACCGAGGCGCCAACCAATTACTAAATCAATCCCTGTTTGAAGTATCGAAATGCCCTGTATTTTCGTAGGCGATCCAAAGTGCTTGTATTGTTGTTCTACAGCCGCGAATATCCTCTTCGATTCTTGACCAAACAAGAGGAAAATCTCACATCTCTGAACTCCACCGAGCGGTCTGCGCTGGATCTGCTGCTTGTAATGCTACACGAACCTAGTAGCTCCTGAAAAGCCACTGCTTGATATTGATCATGTGGCCTAGACTGCTGTCCTGTCCACCCGACAAGTTTCCAAATAACGACTACATTTTTCATCCACGCCCAAAGCCTACGTGTGATTGCTTTGTTTGCCCATTCTATTCTCTGGTCGAGATGGCGAACTTTCATGTTCTGTCTGCAAACATACCTTCACTATGGCGGATATCCTCGATTGTTCCGCGACCCACTTACGGGTTGGGATGTTCCGACGTTATGTCCAGTCGTTGTCGGGATTTTCTTCCATTCGAATCTGCAATTCCAGCTCCAACATCAGGATTCGTTACGGGTTTGAAGCAGGTGTCTGGCAGTTGATACCAAGGGAAATTATCCTTTAGGCCTTTTTCCGTAATCGCGATTGGAACGTAGTAGGGGCTCCTTGTTGCGGATTCGTTCAATGAGGGGCGACCGCTGAGCAAGCGTCTTTGAAGTTAGATTGAAGTCAGATCTTCAAGTGCGAGACACTAGAGGCTTTCTGCCGTAAACGACGGTCCTATGAATACTTAGTTCACTATCACAGGAATTGTAGCAACCGGCCAACACGAACCCTGGTAGATAGGCATGGGTACTAGTGTCCTTTAACGTTCGCCGCATTTCTGCAAGGAACAGTTGCGCTCGCTCGTATGACCACTTCTTTTGATCAGTCATGCAAGCCTTAGGCTAGCAAGTAGAATCCAAGGAGGACTTACGTTCAAAGCCATCGTCAGGAGACGCAGCATGAAACCTTCAACCCCATCATGAAGGCGCAGCTGATTCCATCTTCCAATCTCCTTCAACTTGGGATCCAAGGGCCAGCCGTTCATGGGCCACTTGTATCGCACTTCGACGATGTCCACAAAGCCCGCCTTCTCCATGTATTCCTTTGCGTCTTTCCAGATTCGAAAGCTCTTCCCGAACTTCTCACCGCATTCAATGACGGTCTTTCCCCACAAGGTGTAAAAGTGATCCGGGCCAACTGTGCCGTCATCGCTAATCGGTTCCACTGAATGCTCGACTATCTCGACCCAGCCCCCAGGCTTGACGTGCTTGTACGCCTGTTTGAACAAATACTGCCAGTCCGGCACTGAGCCAAACATTTCCCTAATATGCACAAAGTCAAAGTGATCCCTAGGATAAGTCCACTCCATTGTCACATCGTCTATCTCGAAAGTACAATTGGGAGGAATGAAGTCGGGCTGTATGGGTGACAAGTCCGTGCCTATGACCTGCGCAGACGGGTATGCGTCCGCCATATCGATTGCCCAAATGCCAGTCCCAGTGCCTACATCGAGGATATTATGGGGTTCAGTAATTGGTGCAAGATGCAGCTTACCCCCGAGGGTGATAAGATACCTATTGATCGACATTAATATTTTAACAAGCGAAAACAGAGTACCTGGGACTTCGTACATGTGATGAGCTAAGTCCTGTATCTCATTTCCTACTCGACTGTCAGACCATCCAGTCGTGAATCACCAGTTCTCTTCAAGACCTACCATGTTCGTCATTAGGGCCCCAATATGACCCGTCACGATACGAGTGATAACGTCTGCCATTTTCATACTTGTAGTCTGTAATGTACGACGCCAGAGTGACAGTGTCCCCTCCGATTAGCGATTCGGAGTCGTAAGCCGAATCAGCATCGGCCTCCGTATGAGCATCGAAATCATCGTCAAAGGTGTGGCCAGCTCCCATGGTTCCTTGAATTGGCGGAAGAGATATCGTCTGCGGGGGAGGAGACGTGACTGAAGGTTGGTGCATTCTCGGCGTGGAGCCGGAATACAAGGAAGCGCTCGCCGAGTGATAGCCGTCACCTTCGTTCGGTGCCGACGACGAGGTTGCTGGCCTGGTTTCAAGCGAGCTCTCTTTGCGCGGCTGTTTTGAAGAGTGGAGCTCGTGGTCGCGCATTGTGAAAGTGCGTCAACGCTTATAGTGTGATCCCCACAAACGAACCCTCAGGAAAAAACCTCGATTCTCGGTGGATGCGGGAATTCGCGCAAGGAATCCCAGGAGGTGCTAAATCACGCGAGAATATGACTCGAAAGGGAAGAAATGGAACACTTGAGAGCCATCGGGGCCCTGGCAGTTTGTGCGAAACCATTGTACATATTGGTTTCCATCCCTTCGTGGGTGACCCAAGCCAGCGAGATCCTTCACAAGTGGATCCAACGGCGGAAGCTTGAGGAGTAGCACCACCCAATCAAAAATTCAACATGTCACCAGGGATTGCCCGCTCGTGGTCACCGTTGAGAAAAGCTACGCTAGAACACACAAAGGTCAGGATGGCGCGAGAATCGCGTGGGACGTCTTAGGTTTCGTGCGTTCAACCCTGGTCACGGAACGGCAGCACCCAGCCCTTAAGAGATCCGCACAGTTAGGGCATCGACAAGCCGCTCTTGGGCAAGATGCAGCGAATGTGATGACTCGCAGGCCATCTGATGAGCTCCAATCCATCCGGTCAGCCAATCAACCACGGCTCTCTGGACTCGTTCCGGTTCGAACCAGCAGGGTAAGGATCCACGGCTCAAAGTCCGGAGCAGGCCATCTCACGCGAGACCCAGCAACTCTTCACGTTACCGCGTTCCCAAAGGCTTAGCCGACGTGCTTCTTCAAGAGCGTTGCTCCGGCGTAATGACCGTATTCTTCGTGATCTCCGATGTAATGTGCGTGCAGGTCTGTGGAGAACAATGACCTTGTTCATGTACTCGTCCGCACTCTGCTGCTCGTCTTGGAGCCGTGAAGAACTTTTGTCTAGCATTTCGCCTTCTCTCTTTGACTCGTTGTAGTACGCCAGTTTTCATTTCGATTGGTGCAAGCCTTGAAAAGTTGGTTTTCTCGTTGCCCGATGTTGAAATGGCGTCAAGTGACATAGCGTCCGAGCCCACGAATGTGGTTTTGATTATTGGCGCAGGTCAGTAGTGGCCCTTTATTCGCGTCGAGTGGTACCCCAAACGAAACCCGGCTGTACTGCGGCTCGCATTGGCGACCCAACTTGCTATACGGCTTGCTATTTGATGTCTGGCTGACGTGTAATCTGACGCCGACAGGAAGCACTGGATTGGCGATTGCGCAGGGTCTGAAAAAGGTAACATGTTGTTCGTCAGACACGCGGTGACCCGGCCCAGTCCTAACCAGACTTGGCCTCTTCATCGACTGCAAAACTGTCGACTTTGGAATCGGCGCTAGTTCCTTGGATCTTGCCTACTCATTCATGGACGGCAGAACGACATACCAGCCGTTGTATTCGAGCGCGATGCTAGCCTCACAGCTCGCCCACGAGATTGGAATATGGGCCTCCATTGGGGCGCTCCCATGCTGCAATCACTGATATCGCCGGAAGCGTGGAACCGCATTCAATCCGTGCAGGTCGATCCGTTGAGTCAGGTGCTTCCCGTTGCATCAGGGCTGGGCTGACAAGACATCAAGAAATGTTCCGACGAAAGCGATGGATACGTTGAAATTTCTCAATACTTCAAACGGAGAGACGCTTGGAGCGGCCAACATAGACTACTTCTATCGATTGGTCCGAAGCAAGTTGCGCATACTGCTCTCAGAGGGTATCGACGTCAGATATAACAAGAAGCTTGACAAAATCTTGTATTCGGACGACGGGAAACTTGCAACCGCGCACTTCGAAGATGGCACATCCGCCACCGGTCGCATCATCATCGGTGCCGATGGCGCTCGCTCAGCCGTTCGTCGTATAGCAGTCGGCAATGATGGCCATCACAGCCGCAGGATTCCTTATGGGGCAACCTTTGCTCAAGCGCGTTTCACGAGGGAGCAGGCTCTTCACTTGCGCTCGTGGCACCCGCTCTACCTTGGCGGCGTTCATCCCCTCGGATGTTTCTCCTTCTTTGGGATGCAAGACGGTTCCGACGCAGATGCACCGGAAACGTGGCTCTTCTTTTTCTACATATCCTTTAAACTGACGCTAGAGGAGCAGGAGCAGATGACGTCGTGGACTCAACCTCAACTCATGGCGCACATCCGATCTTTGGCTAAGCATTTCGCTGACCCTTGGAAGTCAGCATATGAATGGCTGCCGGATGATCATCCCTTGTGGTTCATGGCCATTACTGACTGGGATCCTGCTGCGCCTGGACACGCTTGGGATAGCAAAGGAGGCAGGACGACACTGGCGGGCGATGCGGCTCATGTGATGACTTATCAACGTGGACAGGGTCTTAATCATTCAATCAATGATGCTGTCAAGTTGGTTGAGGCAGTAAAGAAGTTCTGGAGCAATGACGATGAGCAGGCCCAGGCCATCGCAGAGTACGAAGCTGAGATGAAAAATCGTGCAGGTACTGAAGTGCGAATGGGAACCGCGAACACTGAAATGCTGCATGACTGGGAAAAAGCTTTGCAGAGTCCAGTGTTTAAGAAAGGTTTGAAGAAGTCATGAGTGCTTAGTCCCTTGGGCGAAGGTGTATGCCTTGATGGACAATGAACACGCGTACGACTAACAACGTTGAAAATGCTTGTATTTCCTCTAACTCGAGCATTTTAGCTGTATAGAGCCTTTACAGTTCGTCGAAAATGCGTAGCAGGGCGTCCTGTTTTGCCGGAGAAGTTGACTCCGGTGGCTTCGAGGTTCTGCTCAGTAATGCAGTGTTATTGCTGCCTTTTAGTGCATCGAATGTAACCGGTCCCGCACGTGTGTTGATTTGAGTCCCGATCGCATCTTCAATCATGCTCTTCACGGACGTCGGAACGGTCGTTAGACTTTCCAATGACTTCGCTGCTAGATTACCTTGATTTTCCACGGATGGATGCTTGATCGCGTCGCCCAGTCCGTAGCCCATGTATGGCAAAGAACAAACTGCAAGTATTGTGCCGACGACGGTGCCCAAGATGATGTACATCCAGCGCAGACGCCCTGTCATTCGTTAGTATTGTTCGTGTTCATGATCTGCATATGCCGAACGCACAATTCACTGAGTCTTGCCACTCCTTCTCTTGCACCTCCAGTACGGAGACCTTTTCCCTTGCAGCCTCCAGTCTCTCGCTCAACTTGTCGGCTTTCCGTTTGCTTTCTCTTACACGTGTATCAAGCGTGTCGATTGTACGTTGCTGCGTCTTGAAGCCTTCAAAGCCGTCAATCTGCTTCTGAAGATCGCTTGTGAGTTCGTCGGTCTCTTTGCGGAATTGTTTGTGAAGCTGTGCAGTGAGATTGGACAGTTCCTGAAGATTGCTTATCGTTGATTGCAAATTGGCCACTCTCTCCAGGAGATCATAATATAAGTCGTCTAAGCGCCGCGTTGTTTTTAGGCTCTCTTCCGAGAGATTATGTAGTGTGGATTTTAGCTCGCTATTTCACTTGTATCAGCAATCGCTCTGCAGCATAACCGCTTAACATTAAAGCTTGCCTTTCTCTCGCCTTGTTCTTCCAGTACTCCTGCAAGAACAGTCTCTCTGCCTCCTCGCCAGAAATTCCATTGTCCACAGTGAGCACAACCGTGCCGTCCACATTGTTGCCAGCAATACTCCCTTTCCTACTATCGTTCAACTCTTTGTTCCCGGTCGAGGCGACTTGTTCCGGGGCGACGGAAACCCTGCTGCTCTGCTTGGAAAGCTCAGTGAAGGAATGACCATTCTGAAGTCCCAAGAAATCTTTTGCAAAGCGCTTTGGGTGGTGTGGAATATGATGATGCGAGTGCGCGTGTCGGTGTTTCACTGACGATTTCTTAGAGGCGTCTGAATCAGCTGCTGTCAAGGCATCGGCGAGCGGAGAAACTTTGGTCACAGCACTTTGGGAACGCTGGCGAAGGACGCGAGGACGGGTCGCGAGAGATTTCTGCGCATCCGCATTCATTGCGGGAGAATTCCGACCGTCACGACATATCCTGCTGTTCAAAAGTTAGGGTTATATGTTCAGAGTAATGTGTATGCACTCAAGCATGGACGAGCACTGCTGCACTGACGTCGCGCATCTAGGGTAAGGCATCACATGCAAGGCTGAGACAACCTTCCAGACAACATCACCTTCTACGAGCATCTTCTCTATCGGTATCGCTGTCAACTTTTAATTTTTTTTTAGAAAAAAAAAAAGAGAAACGATGCATTAGAGCGGAGTGACAAACAATGCAAGTGTAATTATCGCCATACACTAATTGGTGACTAATCCTACAGGCTGAACTACGCCAGCAAACCATGCAAAACTCCTATCCGGGAGAGCAAGAGAACAGGCTGCTCTTCCCCTGTACGCTTTTTCCCTGTAAATCATGAATGGTGCAAATTAATTTACGCCAATCCAACATCTCATATAAATTGCCGCTGAGCATGAGGCTCCCTTTTGAGCTTCCGACGTTTGTGCTCTCTTGCACGTCTCGAATCATGCGTTGTCCAGTCGTCATACAACTCAAACTCCGCCTCAGGAGGATCTGGCAGGGCGACACCGAAAGCAGTCATGTGTCTCCCATGACGGGTCTCACCCAGAGCCTGAGCACGCAGACGTGGATCTTTGTAGAAGCCCGTAAACGGTTGCTCGGGACTGGGCGGTGCCTCGTACAAGACGTGTTGTGATCGCCTACGACGCGACTGCTTTGGGGTTTGTCCAGCTTCCTGTAATAGCTGAAGCGCAGCTCGCGCATCGAGGTCACTTGAGCTTGCACCAGCACTTGAGCTTGACACGGCATCTGCGTTATCGTCCTGCTCCGCTTCACGCTCTCTCTCCTTCTTCAGCCGCTGGCGCCGCTCTTCTTCCTTCCATCGTTCAAATTTGTCCACTAAGTCTGCGACTTCTCTGATGAAATGATCACGCTTAGGCCTCCATTCCTTCTGCTCGCTCTCGGTTACACCAGTGACGCCAAGCACTTTGAGCCAGTCGGGGCCCTGCAGGCCTTCCAATATTCGCTCCAGATGTGCCTTCTCATGCTGGGCTCGCTCCTTTTCAATATTGCGTAGCTGCTTTTCCCGGCGTTCGGCACGACGGTGATAAATTAGGTACTTGTCGTCTGCGAACGGATCTCCAGACTCAATTGAAGATTTGGCAGGAGATGGCAATTGTACAGTTTTTGCTTCATTTTGAGCAGATGTTACCTGAGAACGTGCTGAAGCAGCGTGCGTAGAGGGTGCTCGTGGTCGCGTGGGTACGGTGATAGACCTCGATTTAGCGGGTGAAGATGATCCTTTTGTCTTCAACGGCTCGTCCACAATGTAGATGGGTTCATCGACCTTGAGAAAGTCAGGTGAACGCGGGGCATTCGCCATGATCTCTTCGTAATTGCTGAAGTACATGGACAGCTCTGATTTGAACTGAGCCTTCTCTTTCGACCTTAGTGTCCTTGTTTCTTGTGATGTCTTCACCTTAACATGGCTCGCCGGTTGCGAGTCCGGCCCTGCAAGAGATGCTTGCGGTGACATATCACCATTGTGCTGTGGAGAGTTTTCATTTTGATTGCCGGTGCCTTGTATGGCGTTTCCGCGTCGAGGAATCGCTTTTCGCTTCTTGGTCTCGGAGGAAGGAGGTGTAGAGACGCGCTCGGCCGACGCATCGACGACTTCGCCGCTTCGCACAAGCGATTGCGCAGTGTTTCGCGTAGACTCTGCAGACGGCTTTCTTTCGGCTTTTGACTGCGATGTATGGCTGAGAGGCGCGAAGAAGGACGTGATACGCGAGTTCTGCAGTGGAGGTCGCGATGTCGACGAAGTGTCCGCTTTTGATGCGAGCCTTAGGGCTTGCAGTACCATCTTTGGATTGATAGTAGATAGTTCATCTTCGTCGATGTCCTACGATGGCAACGACACGATCATTGTCGCGAAGGATGACGGACTTGGTGGTTTGAGGTTGAGATACTGACTCTGTAGAACCTGGAAACGGCTTTCTGGTACACCCAAGGACCTGTCAGATTTAGTCTCCCTAGAGCGACCATCAAATGTCAAGCACGCCAGAGAAAATTTAAGACGCATAATTTTTTACATGGCTTGAGTTGAGTTCTTGTAACTATACATTTTCTATTCTTACATCATATGCCATGTCGGCTCTACACATATTCCTTTCGCGCACACTCAAACGCTGCACTTCTGTTCCCTCATCGCACACAAGGCTGAGCCAGCCTGACACAATGCGTTGAATCGACGGTTTCTACTTTCCCACGAACAGACCCAAAGCTCAAGGGGCCTCACAAATACCTTGCAGTCCTGACTGCGGAGCAGTCTCAAGTTGCAAAATGGCCAGCGCAAGGTACGTGCACTTTTGTGTTGGAAGGTTCAGAAATGTTAAAAGACGGAATACGCCTCTCGTTCATGTGGTAAGCACAAAAGGCAGGATTCCAGTCCTCTGATGCTCGCCCCAAAGGTAATGTATTTGCGCTCGACAACTCGCACGAAATATGAGCCGGCTCAGCTCATATCTTTGTGTCCTTCAAGTCTCGCCAATGCTTGCGAAGCCTCTTTCACGCCATCTTCAAATCCTATCGTCTTTGAAAACGTCTTTGCCTCCTGGAACAATCTCTTGGCTGTTACAACATCTCCCGACATGTTAGCCAGCTCTCCTAGGTTGTGCGTAATCACCGCACACGCAATGTCGCACTCTTCCGTTCGTTCGGGAGGCTCCAGTGCTTGAGCGGAAGCTAGAGCCTTCTCAGCCCATTGTCTGGCTTGATTTTGTAGATCTTTCGCAGTGGGCATTTTCATATCCAAATTCTTCTCGGGGGCCTTAAGAAGGGGTGCTGCTCCAGGTTTTTGCATAGACAAAGAGGCGGATACTTGATTCACTGCTGTCGATCAGCCTCTGGAAGTTATAAAGATGTGGAAACATACTGAGCATCGCTGCATGACATGACTTTGGTGGGCATAACGACAGTGCCTGCAAGAATAAAGGCAGCGCAAGCTCGGGCTGCTTGGTCTTCAAGTAGCTATGGCCTAGTTCCTCCAACGAAGCACCAATTTCTTCGCTGTTCAGCCATTTTGCTCCCGTGTCCGTTATACCTTTCTGATCTCGTCTTATGTTCTCCTTCAGCAGCGTTTCCACGGCCAAAACAAAAGCTTCCTGCGCCGCTTCCGTATCATCGACCGCATCTTCGCTATACAACTTCCCCAGCTTTATTCCAAGCTTCACTGCCATCCCCACGATCCTGCTTCTATACTCCTCCGAGACGTCACCTTTCTCTTCAGCCTTATCCAGAAACTGATAACAGTAGTCTCTCTCTCTTTCAAGCACGGTGATGGCCGCCTCATACTGGTTGTGCTCCTCCAGAAATTCGGCCATTCTGATGCGCATTCCCATGAACTCTTCCGAAAATGGGTTCATCTTCAGGTCAGTCGCAATCATTATTGCTTCTTTGTAGTGCTGGAAAGCCTTCTTCGGGTCTTTGCCAACACCCTTGTCAAAATAAATTGCTTTGCGGAGCTCTTTCGCTACGGGTTCGGGGAAGTTATGGAAGGCGAATATTGAGACAAAGTACATGTAGTTAACGTAGCCAAGGAAGATGAAGGAGATGAAAACCCTGCGTGCGTATGTTAGCTGCGAAGGTCGACTGATAATTCAAAAGTGTCAGCTCACGCCGCGAATCCGGCTGGGAGCAATATTGGATGCTCGCGATATGCTTGCCGCAGCTTGTCCATGCCTTTTGGCTTAGGCCCAGCGTGATCGAACTTATGCCGCATCATGATTCTGGACGGAAGCAGTCTATGCATCGCACCAGGACATTTGGTTGTCGTTCTCGAGATCCACGGCTGACCATTGATACGGAGCGCATTTGCGCGAATAGAGGCGAACGTTGCCCGGCTAAGCATGGTCGCCAGAAATTTGCCCAATTGGAACTCTCAAGTTGTGGTCTTGAGGTCGCGTTGTGGAATGATCCAACAGCTCGTATTCGCGCGATGACGTTCGTGGGTCGCGTCCATTGATCTCAAAACTCTGTGGCTGGCGTGAGCTTCGTCTCCACCCTGACCACCTATTTCGGGTAACTAGTTCACCACTAGTACACCATGTGTGGACGATATGCCTTCTACCAGGTGACTTCCTGTTATTACTTGTGAAGTAGCCTTGTGTCTAACGAGCAGTAGCGACCTTCAGAGATTCGCAGGCAACTCGAGGATGCACACATGCCTGTGGACGACTGCCCAAATGATGAAGGATCTCGCCAGACGTATAACTTTCCTCCAGGAGCCATTGGAATCGTTTATCGTGCTGATGTTCCAGACTACGGTGCTGGGCCAAGTACGAAACATGGAAGAAAGAAAAGCGATTCAACAGAAAAGGGCGTTCATGACGAAGTCAAAGAAGAGCCTGAATATGACACCGAGGTCATAAACTTGCCACATCCACATAAAGATGTGCGATACAAGCTTCAGTTTATGAAGTGGGGTCTTGTACCTTCATGGACGAAGCGCTCACCGGACTACCCTACCATATTACGAACTATCAACGCTCGCGACGACTCCCTTATGGAGAATCGTGGCCTGTGGAACGTGCCGAAACGTAGAAAGCGATGCATCGTGCTCGCTCAGGGCTTCTATGAGTGGCTCAAAAAGAACAATGGCAAGGACAGGATACCCCACTACATCAAACGGAAAGACAATCAGCTCATGTGTATGGCGGGACTGTGGGACTGCGTCAGATACGAGGACTCAGACGAAAAGCAGTACACGTATA
This sequence comes from Verruconis gallopava, assembly GCF_000836295.1. Lineage (NCBI taxonomy): Eukaryota > Fungi > Ascomycota > Dothideomycetes > Venturiales > Sympoventuriaceae > Verruconis > Verruconis gallopava. Next base: position 401,959 of record NW_015622140.1, on the reverse strand, counting down.
CAATCATCACTACAGAGGCAAACAAGCAAATCAGCTTTTTGCACGACCGCATGCCGGTGATCTTCGATAACGGTTCGGACGCCATGCGCAAGTGGTTGGACCCAAATCGATATGAATGGACTAACGAGCTGCAATCTCTCCTTAAACCTTTTGAAGGTGAGCTTGAAATCTATCCCGTCAACAAAGACGTGGGCAAAGTCGGCAACAATTCGCCCTCATTCGTCGTACCCCTTGACAGCGCGGCGAACAAGAGCAACATTGCCAACTTCTTTGGAAATCACGCCAAGAAGGCCAAAAACGCAGAAACAACACAGAATGTGATCAAAACAGAGAAAGACGTTGAATTGGAGAGTGGGCAAGTGCAACAACAGTCTAGAAAAGAGCCCGAGGCGATCAAGGCTGAGATGGTCAAATCGGATGTTCCATCGGCTGGAGATACACTGCGTGGCATCAAACGGGAATTCAGCGACGAGGTTGCGGAAGATAACAGGAGCTTGTTTTCACCGGAGAAGACGCCGACGCTGGAATCTCCTCGCTCTACAAAGCAGCTAAAGATGTCCCCTATTAAACAATCGCCGAAGAAAATGAGGAGCGCAACAAGCAATGGGTCTGCCGGCAAGGGAGGAAGCCCAGCCAAGTCAGATCGGGGCACACAGAAAATCACCAAGTTTTTTGGGAAGTGAAGAGTATCTGATACGAAATTTGGGCCGTAAAGAAATAACGCCATTACGTAGCACTCAATTGAAACCCTTTTCGTGGTGCGAAGGAATCCAGAAAGCAGTGAATTTACAATGTGATAAAGAGAATTCATCATGGCGGAGACATGAAAACAAGGCGAAGTTCAGAGGGCACTGAATTCAATCGCAACTCTTCTGATGTGGCTGCTGCTAAGCGAGCTTTGACGGCGTCTCAATGGCCAAGACACCCTGCAGACCAAATCCTTCCCGCACCTAACGCAATTCCACCGCCCTGGCTCTGGTAGCGATAAGTCTCAAAGACGTTGCTGGCTTGGTTTTCTTGTCATCCTTCTCTCATGAACTCCAGTCCGATGTAGGCGGTCGTAAAGCTCTGCGTGTTCAAACAATACGCCATTACAAGCCGCCTCCACCAGATCCCAGCTCTGGCCAATGAAGGTGCTGACTTGACGATATATTGCCAGCCACTTCAATAAACGAAAAAGAAAACAAAGAATACGGGCTTGCGGATTTTCCTGATTGCCTTGTCTCTCCGTGCTCGAGCCGACTGTGCCGGATGCCTTGTTACGCTCGCACATGAAACGGGCCGCATTTTCAAATTTATCGCGAATGGTCTTAGCCCATCGACTTGACTAATAGCTTGGGTCACGGCTAGGGGTAGCGAGCGTGCGACGAGGTGGTATTGTATCCACAATCAGCGTACCTCTTTTTTTTTCGCGCGTCTACGCTTTGGTGATATTGCTGATCCCAAGCCTAGACAGAGACGTACAAAACCAACTTCGCGCTGCAGTTACCCTCGCCATCAAGCCACGTCTTCTTGCATCATCACAATATATCATTTCACCGTTTTCACCGCCTGGAAGTCTCCCACGTTGTGTTTGCTCTGTTTCCTGATGGCGCCGAGGAAAGCTCTTTGTTGTCGTCTCGCTTGATGCTGTATTACTCGCGCCATCATTCCTTTGTGCAGATTAATTTCCCTCGCATACTTTCGCGGCATTCCCGTCCATCGAAATCCCATAATCTATTCTCTGATCCTTAGTTTACTACGAATTAATAAAAGGGGCAGCTCTTGATCTTTCTTTATCAGCGGTAGCACCCCGCTTTATCGCACTTTATTCCGGTCTCGCAGGGCTACCGCGTGAAGGATTCGATGGCAGAGTCAGTTCTTGCCGCCTTATTGGCCCAGAAGCAACCAGCCGTTGACGGAAATCAAGCACTTCTTGTCTTTGGCCTACAAAATGACTTTGTCGGACCCAATCCGAAAGTACAACTGTCCATGGACTCAGGATGGGTAGAACGAATCAAAGAATTGGTACCGAAGTTCAGAGAGTATGCTGGAGACATCATATTTGTCCGCTCTGAAGTTGCTCAGGACTCTTTGAAGAATTTGGACAGTGATAAGGTCATTCTGAACTTACTCGATCCGGAAGGCAGCGAGAATGTCGTAGAAGGATCAAAAGATGGAGAAAGATCACCAAGCAAAGGCAAGAAAAAGACAAAGCGCAGTCGCATGGCCCAATTCCTGAAGGATATAAGGAGAAATGAACCCGTCGAGGAGCCCTCAGTGCCAATCGGAACAGAAGCTGAAGAAATATATCGCAACCGGGGCGGCGACGGCCCCTGCTGCGAGCCAGGAAGCGAAGGAGCTGCACTGCGCGCCGACATCCAGGCCTTAGTCGAACCCGAGGATATATTGGTTGTCAAATCAAATTTCTCAGCTTTTACCGGCACAGACCTTCTGATACAATTGCGAATGAAGATTATTACGGAGCTCTACCTCGTGGGCTGCTTGTCAAACATGTCTATCTTCGCTACCGCTCAAGAGGCTGCGAGTCATGGCTTTGTGCTCAACATTGTCGAGGACTGTCTGGGTTATAAGTCGAAAGCGCGGCATGATGTCGCGCTGAATTACATGAAGGAGCAAATGGGCGCCTATACAACCACGAGCTCAGCCATTCTAGCGGCCTTTGAAGATTCAACCGAAAACGCAACTGGCACCCAAGCTGCCGCCCATGAAGGAGATGCGGAAGACCCCTTTGGTTTAAACGCTGCGCTTGAAGCACTAGGGCTTGAAGGGAAGGACAGAAGGTCCGTCCAATCGCAAGATATGGATGTCACTTCTCTCGCGGAATCGCTTGCAGCAAGTAGCCTCAACGTGCGGTCTCTTAATCTCCAATCCCCTCCCCAAACTGCCTCTGCCTCGCGTCCACCAACTGCGGGCGCTGCAAACGAGTCACAAAGTCCGTCGTTATCGAAGAACCTTCGATCTTTTCGATCTACCCCAGATATCCGTAATAGGGCGAATGTGCGCGTCAGAGTGCGAAGGCGTGCTGAAGCTGATCTGCCCAATGTTCCTGAGCTTCCGAAAGCGGCCTTGCACTCGAAAACCTTGAGTCACGAAAACGAGAGGGCTGAAATGATTCAATCCATCCTTGAAGCGAAGAAAGACCAAGAAAAAAAGGCCTCACCACAAAAGAAAGGTGAAAGCAGTCGATGACCCGCTTCCGTACGAATTATTGTACTAGCCGCCAGTTGACTCATAACTCAAACCATTCCTCTCACAAATAGTCCGCCACACGATTTATGAAGACCGCGACGGCGGTGAACAACCGCTCTTCCAAAACACGTATATTCGCATGAAAGTGAGTGGAATTTGAAGCCTTTGGCAGTCCTTATTTGTCCCTAATTGGAGCGAAAACTTCCCAACCGACGGAACGTTTCTCAGCCGTAGAGAATCACGATTCACTCTGAACAATTCCCAGTCACCGCAAAAGCCTACCAGCTGATATTACATAAATAAAGAATGAGTTCACAGACAAAAACTTCAAGAAAGCACAAAGACTTATCGAATTTGCCCTCTCTTGGCCCTGGCGATATAATCGGCGAAGGAGACAGTTTTATCAGATATAATCTCCTAAGCGAGGAACTGCGCGCTGATTCTGACTCGAGCGTCCCGTTAAGTGAAGTGATATTCCAGGCGATTCGCGATGAGGTACAATGGCAGAGGATGTACCACGCGGCTGGCGAAGTGCCACGTTTAGTAGCTGTGCAAGGCGCAATTGCGGAGGACGGTAGCAAGCCAGTTTACAGACATCCAAGCGATCAAGCCCCCCCTTTGCTACCATTTTCAAAAAACGTTGATATTGTCAGACGAGAAGCCGAAAAAGTGGTCGGACATCCGCTAAACCATGTGTTGATCCAGTTGTACAGATCTGGACAGGACTACATCAGCGAGCATAGCGACAAGACGCTGGATATCGCGAAAGGCTCAAGCGTTGTCAACGCAAGCTTTGGTGCTCGAAGAACGATGAGGCTGAGGACAAAGAGGAGTGCAAACAAGGGAGCGGACGCTCAAGCGGCGTGTTCTAGAAATGAGCTTGAAGCCGAAACAAAAATAGAGGAAGCCAACAGCGTCGAGCGCATTACCCAACGTATCCACATGCCACACAATTCATTGTTTGTTTTGGGATTGAAGACGAATCAATTCTGGTTGCATGGCATCAATCAAGACAAACGAGCGGAGCGGGATCGTAGCCCTGAAGAACTAGCTTACAACAGCATGCGTATAAGTCTGACCTTTAGGTTGATCGACACGTTTTTGAGTGCGGACGAAAAGCTTATTTGGGGCCAAGGCGCGAAGAGCAAGAGTAAAGATACAGCAGGCCGTTGCATCAACGCAGATGATGCCGAATCGGAGAAAATGATCGATGCGTTCGGGTTCGAGAACAAAGAAGGAGCTGACTTCGACTGGGACAAGGTGTACGGTGAGGGTTTCGATGTGCTCAACATGAGGGCGTTGACTGCTCCAGTAGCACAAACTACGACTGGCACTTCGATGACTTGAAAGCGCAAGGCGATGCTTCGCTAGTCTCTGTGAGCGATTGGGTTTCCGACTTTTACAGCGTTACAATGATAATATTTAGTGTTTTGCATTCTGCTCAGAGTCTGCTAGGTGCCCTTCCTCCCCCAGCGTATCTGAAGTACCACTTGACATTGCACATGTTCACGAATCCATCTCCGCACAGTCCCAAATCGCTAGCACGCTGCAAGATGCCATCTAGTCTGGCCCCATCGTTGACGGATATGGTTATACTATCCAGGCCCTCTGGCTTTCCCTCCTGGCCGCGCACGAAGCCCATTCTTGCATTCGTGAAAGCCACGAGGTCTCTGCTCATACCAACGCCAAAAATACTTTCCCATTGCCTACTCGCACCCTCGGTATCCCAATCACCAGGCGCAAGTCTCAGCAGCGCACTTGAGAGGTGCAGATCTCCGTATTTCCGCATCAGCCTAGAATAGTGCTCATAGTCCTTACCACAGGCGTGCCAGGGCGAGAAACGGTCCTTCAATGGATTCGGGTTTGCCTCGGTGGCTGCGTGACTGTCGAGTTCGGGCATCATACCACCCTTGATGCCCTTGGGGTGGTACTGTATACACGTGACGTCGTCATGTACATGCTCAAAGATGACCTTGGAGAGCTTCTTGGATTCGATGTACTGACGACGCTTTTGAGCATTGAGATTTTGCATGATGATCATATAGCCTCCTTCGCCACGTTTCTCCAGCAAACGGCCAGCGGTGGTGCCCTCTTTGAATGGCGCAACGACCTCGATGATATCACCGCCAATCGGCACTTGCAGTTCGTCAGCAAACCGGCGATAAAGAAGTGAAGGCTTTCGGAACTCACAAAGGAAGTTCTCGAGGCCCCATTGCGCAACAGCTGGATCTCGGAAGCATACCTCTACGCCGAGCACCTTGGTCTGCAAGTGGTCAGCTATCAGCAGTTGATTCACAATGCAGCCCATGGCTTTTGGTGGCTTCATTCCAGGCACATGCTAGGTCTGAACACAACTTTGGACAAATCTTTCGCGTTATCCTGACTGTATGCCAGAGTTTCGACTCAACTTACCAACAATTGCTCTGCTTTCTTTAAGTCCCTGACGACTAAAGCAATTTGCCTTAGCCGGGTCGGCTCAGGCGGTGCGCCAGAAGTTCCAAATGAAGGCGGCATACTTGAAATCCAATCTTCTCTCAAGGTTATCAGGAGAAACGGATTGAAATGTTGTACTGCACTTCTTGCCTCATATTACCCAGTATATCCGAGGATTGCCATAATTCCCCGCTCATGAGATGCAGTAAAACGAACTCAGCCTTCTGAGTCAACAAGGCTGACTTTGTGGAGGGAAGCCACTCTGCCGTCTTGGGACTCCGGAAACGACAAGAGAATTCCGTTCGGGGGTCAAAATTGAATGGGACAGTAGAGCAAAAACTTTTAATGCATCACTGTCTGTATGGTGTTTGGCGTGTCATCACCAGATATCACCAGGTTCATAACCCAATCATCGTTTACCGAGCAAATGGCAACTGGAAATTGAAGCGAAGAGATGTAGAGTAAAACATGAGTCTAAGCATTCAACGAGATAACTTCTATTCCAAACGGATCAGATTATTTTAAGCCGCGGTCACTACCATAAGAAAGCTACTGAATGCTTACGCGCTCTCGACGGCTCGACGAACTTTTACGTGCTCTGAGCACAGACCATCGTTTAGATCCTCTTGAATCTGCACGAGAATGTCGCGTCGCGTAAGGTAAAGCCTACCATCCCAGCTGACGGTCGCATCCCGAATTCAGAGTTGTGACTGAAGGACTAACATGGCGGATTCGTCGACAACACCCGCGGACACGCCTGTGCCTACTGTCAATGGTGGAGGTTTGGACGTTGAAATGAAGGATGAAGCTGGGCAGGAGGTAAAGAGTATCCACAAGTTCATCCTCCCCATCGGTGCTAACAAAGTCGAAGCCGCATCCCTCAACAATACCTTCAGCTCCGGTAAATCAGACAACAAGTCGACCACACACTCCGGCGGCTCGAGGCTCGCCACATCCAGCCCCACCTGTCACAGTACCCCCCAGCCAACCCAACCCTCATGGCAGCCCCGTGCGAGTTTACTTAAATCAAAAAGTAACTCCGTACCTTCTCGAGGGCATGAAGCAGCTTGCAATAGAAGAGCCCGAGAAACCTCTGAAATGGCTTGCTGAATATCTCGAACGAAAGAGCAGAGAAGTAGAAGGTTGAGAGGAGGAAGTATATGCTCTCAGTTCAAAGCTAAAGCACAAAGACTGCACGCCACCTGACCGATTGTGATATCAGGCGTACGGGACTATGCTGTGCCGAATTTAAAGGCCGAGCAGTCCAATGTGCCCTGAAACCCAGGGCGAAATACGGACGCTATTAGTTGGAAGAAGCGGGCCTAGAGTCTAAGAGGCATGCTAGGAGAGTTTGACAGGCCACATGATGGAATACTACAAGCTCATTGCTGTAGAACAGACCGGCATGAATCGTTCAAAACGATGTTGACTTTGCAGACTGCAAATATAGCCCTCATTGATTCATACTTGGTGCAATCTATTCATTGTTCAGGATTTGCACGCCATCTCTCGTCACCGTGAAGCGAAAGTATTCGTTACTCCCAACCACCTTTGCGGAAAAGTAGCCAAGCTCGACAGCAGTTTGCCTCAGCGACTTTTCTTTCTCCGCATCCTCCCAAGACATTCCCAGACCAAATTTTTCAACTCGGTCTCTTTTCAGCAACAGTTTTGCAGTCGGGAAGCTCGGCCATGGCGTGGGAAGCGTTCGGAGAATCTGCTCTCCAGATGCAGACTCCTTGAACGCAGATGCCGTCGTGGTCGCAATAATCGCGCAACTCAGTGTCTGTTGAATCGAACGGAGTCGATTCACCAGCAGTGCATATGGATTCGGCTGTGACGGTGACTTTGCTGCAGTTGATACGCCAGACGCCTTCGCATTGAGTGCAGCGACGCGCTCGTTCTCGAGATTGGCAAGAGTCTCCCAGTAGAACGCGCTTGCACTATCGATGACAATGCTATGAACAGGTCGTTCAGAAGAATGGTGGACTGAGAAATCGTACAAATAGCCCAGTAAACCGTTTAGACCGTCGAGCAGTGACGCCATACTTCGTGGTTGAAACACATGCAGATGCTGCAGACTCTGCTCCACGACTTCTTGAGCATCTGTACCAGAACTTCCTGTCGCCGATACATGTTTCATGTAGCTGTGCATGATTTGGACAAGCCTCTCCACGTCAAAGCGAGCATCCGCATCAAAGAGGATCACCGTACCCTTCTTGCCTTTAAGATCGCTTGAGCCATGGCTGTCTGGTAATATGGCTTTGGAAATGATGTAGTACACCAGTTGGGATCTCCCAGCACCCGTGTCCTCCGCACTTATCTCGAGCGCAGGGTAACGAGGCTGCTGGCCACGGTGCAGAGGATAGTTGACAGACAGGAGACGATCCAATGTCGACAAAGTTTCATCTTGATGTATCTCTTGTCCAGAAATTGATCGCAGCGTCCTGAGAACCTGTTTGGGGCGGTCAGTCCCGCGCGTACTGCACCGCAAGAGGTTCAATGAGGAACAAACTCGCCTTGTCCAACCTCGTCTCGACGCATTCATTCAACAACCTCCTCCCCAAGTCGGCAGCGCACATCTTTCATCTCGCACCATCAAATCTCCTCCTTTAAAGGGAATCTTAATCGAACCCGCCGGCCTGCCGCCTCGACCGGGCTCTTCGCTCTCTGTCGTGTTTTTATAAATGGCGGCGCTTGGGCAGCCTGTCTACCACGAGATCGGTCCACCGCTCCAGTCGTTCCCCGTTAGTGAACTTGAGAAACAGGTCCAATTCAATGAGAGGAACGCATTACGAAAACCTGGTGTGAAATTAGACGAATGCAAATTGATGCAGCTGGTGCAGTATAGCTGCGTTGTGGCGCACAAGACGAAGATTGTGGAGTGCAGACCACTGTTGCGCTTGTTCCGACAGTAAGTGCTAAGTCTCACTTCAGAGGGATTCGCAAAGCCCCAGCATTTATACCGTGCTTCTGAATAGGCCACGAAATTGATTCATGCTATCAGATGTGAAAACGGCCTGACCGTTGAGACGACGGAGTGGGAATACATGCGGCCATGACAGCAGCAGCTGTCTTGCTGTACCGAATTACGACGAAAATAGGCATAGACATTAAGCTGCCTTTAGATCATTGTAAAATTAGAAACGAGATCGATCTGCTTCTTGAGCCGTGGATTCATTATCATTCATTACTTCTCGAGAATTTTTATCATGCGTCATTTAGCATCTGGCTTCAACGCCGTCTTTGCTAACAGTCAAGTACTTCACACCTTTGTAAGGCTGCACACCTGCTCCAAGTCCCTTCGATTTCTGGGTATCAATGACAAGCTTCTCCACCTTTATGCCACTCGCAAGCCAACCTTTGACCTGGAAGCTGACACTGGCACTTCCTGGCATCAGCGACCTGGTCGACTTTTCTGGTCTGTCCTGCGAGTTTGCAATCTGTGCTTTCTCATCGTTGCCGCTCTGATACGCGCCGGAACCGTCATCATAATCCCAAGTCCCCGTCTTGACATCCGCTCCAATTTCCTCATCATCATACTCACCATCGCTCATTCCAACGACAGTGCATCGAAGTGTTGCCACCACGCTAATCGCGTTACTGTGCAGTGATCCGATAGCCGTGGACGCGTCCTTTGCTGCTATTTTCCACTCGACGGCTGCATCAGTAGGCGAGTAGTGCGCTTCTCCACGACTCGGTCTCAGATCATTGATGTTCCGCACACCAGCAGGAATCGGTACGCGAACGACTATATCCTCTACAATAGGACTAGCAGACGTTCCACTCGACTTTGCACCAAAGCCCGTCGGTTTCGTGAAGGCGTCTCTCCCAGTGCCAGGACCAGCCTTTGCGGCGAACTTCGGATCAAGCATTAATCTGACTTCGAACTCTGTTCCTGCTGCCCCAAGCCCGGTTCGCACATCTACTGTCGCTGGGATATTCAGAGCAGCGGAAAGTTTGGGATTTGAGACAGCCTGTTCCAGGTAGTCTGAGCCAAGTAAATCTACTTCATACCCGGCTAGGAGAAACCTCCCATCCGGCGGTACAAAACTCAATTCGCCTGGCCTCTCTTTCCATCTCGCCAATCGCACACATGGGTGAAAAACGGGGAGCTTGAGCACCGAGTGTAATGTATGTGACCCACCAGCAGCCGTAAGCTGAAGCACGAGGTCTGGTATTCCAGACACCTTGCAAGTAAATGCAATGGTCCCGTGCGCAGATGCGGAGAGAGGTCGTCCCGAAGGCGCCAATATAACGTGTAGCGTCTCCACGATATCAACATACATCTCATTACTTGTATGCCTAACGTTACTTTTCCTCCACGGTATTGCAATTTGATTAGTATTTGATAGACTTTTACCCAAGGCAGGTCTTGGTAATCCTCCTAGTGAAGGCGTGATCGATGGGCTTGGAGAAGGCAGCCCAACACCACCAAGTAGCTTATTCATCCACGAGGGTGCTTCTACCACGTCTCGCAGTGCATTGGGCTCCGTGATGGCAGCGATGCCTCCGTCACACATTTCCCCCAGTAGCTGTGCCACAACATCGTAGGACGATTCGATCTTGGATGCAAGTAGTGGCGACCCCAAGAAGTCTTCAAGCGCATCAGCTATGCGATGTAGAAACTCCAGATGCGCAAGGGGGTCGCTGTCAACCGAAGCGGGTGACAAAAAGAGAAGCCGGTCTTGTATTATCGAGTACACAAGTGTCGGAGGGTTCAAGTCTGGTGCGTGAATGAGGGCAGGCCGTGGCGAAGAGTGTGATAGGTATATCGGAAGTAGGATTTGCGCAGATGGTGGCCGTCCATTCCATATGTGCTCGAGTATACATGAGCTTGAATCGTTGGTCAGTCTATATGCTGATGGTGGGGAATGGTGGGGTCTCAATGGACGAACTTATGCTCATCAAAAATGTACAGTGCTTCTATTCCTGACATTTTATCTGATTTTTATGTGTTTCCATGCTCCTAATTTGTGCCATGTACGTAAAGGTCAAGTACCTGAGCTTGATATATGGTCCTTTCAAGTGGGTGTTCTAAGTTCGTTGTAGCTGCGGCGTTACCAGATTTGGATGAGACTTCCGATGTGCAGACTTCCCCACTGGCTTCTTCATTGCCTTCGACCAAAGTTTGCAAATAGTGGTCTTATGAATTCTAAGTCCTAGATAAGTTTTATCATCATGTCTTCAGAGATTAGCCCGCCAGATGTAAAGGACGCCATTAGGGCCGATGCACACACACAGCGCCAGTTCGAGGACTGCACCCCATGCAGATTAATTGGTACCCAATACACCTAGACTGATATGCAACAGCGCATTACTAACCCTCCATACGAAGGTTCTGGTGCATTTGCAGGTCTCGGGGTGTATACATGGATATCCGGACATGCTCAACTGCGACAGCAGAAGGCGGAAATACTGAAGAAGGGCGGCGCAATGTCATTTCAGTTGAGGAGAGCTGGTATTAGTGGAACAGCCGTTGGACTTATAGGACTGGGACTATACAGGCTCTTGGGAGACTAGAAGGAATGGAGATGCCCTTTCCAGCACTGATTGCCAACGATACCCTCCCCTCTTATATCCTCGAAGAGTCGGTGCCGGTTTGAACGGGCGTTAAGCAGGTCGATCGCGTCGACGCGAGAAAATTTTGAGAGTCAGGGTTGGTTTTCGTGTTCTTTCTCAAAATACGTGAGGGTTGGGCTTGATTTTTAATGCCGCATCATGAATTGAACTTTTCGAGGACTTGGTTTTCAAACTATCTTCGCAAAGATCAGAAAACCTGTCGAGGATCCAGACAGAGGAGGACAAAAAAGTGAACGAATCCGGCCTTTATCCAGACATTTTTCGGCGGATTGACCCCCTCCCCATAGTCTTGAAACAAACGATACCAACAATCCGTTAGTTATTGACGGTCTCGATTTTGTAGCATATGCGCGGCATGGCAAACGAACATGTACATGATGGGCTAGGAGTCACTGGCGATGTCAAACCAGATGCGAAATTGAAAGATTGGTGTATATGTGGGTTTGCATACTATGCACATGTACAAAGCCCAGTACCACGTCTACACGTCAAAAACAAACTCCTTTCCCCCTGAATCCTTCTTTCGTGTCATTCAGTTCCACTTCAATGCGTCGAACAAATAGACTTATGAAAGCGATCTTGCATCCCGGATTCATTGTGAACAACCGCTATCAGTCGTTCAAGGTCTCTTGACAAAAAAAAACGAGATATAACGCAACAACGACCATCAACGAAGCAGTCTTGCACAGACACAAGACCAAAGTTGATCTGAAATCGGACGGTCCAGCAAATCAGATACACGATTACGGCTCTCACATCTCACAACTCAATAACGTTTTAGTTCCTCAGACTCAAAAAATCCGTCACGGGACATCGAGCGCGTTCGTTGTTGGCTGCGCAAAATTTCCATATTTTGATTGACAAAGTGCCTAGACAAATTAATTCGTCTAGCAAGCGCCTCTGAAGACCAGCTCATACCTCAAGCGTCGTTCTTCAAGGCTCGCGTCTTGAACTCCAGCATGTGCTACATGGAGGATGTGTTCCATACGAAATGCAAGCACTGGGGCCGGCAACGGTTTTCTGGAGAACCATGCCCTCGCTCTCGACATGTAGAGGGGAAACAGGCTGTTTGTTCCTCACCTGAGGTTGTTGGAATGGCCAATAGCAATGAATTGTGCTGGCTCTGTGAGAGAAGAGCCGGTAGAGCTGGTACCGCGGTCAAAGGGATGCATTTGGCATATAGTCGACTAAAGGTCGATAATTCGGAGCAACTGGACCGTCTCAATTGCAGCTGATCTCTGGAGATCAACGCCAGTCAGCCTGATATTCCCGAAGAGAATATCAATCACAGCATGCCAGGATGAATAAAAAGAAGTAAAGTTTATTGTTCATGCTCCGTATGAGCACAATGGTAGAGGCTCACAGGTTCGGAACCCGTCGACTGTCCAACATCTCCACGGCTTCAGGTATCTTGAACTGCTATTCCACCTCATACAGTCAGTAGTTTCATATATTCGTCTTCCGAGATGAGTATTGGGGATCTACGCCTGCTAGGAAGCTTAGATGATGCCTAGCAACGTCTCTGCTAGGGTTAGGCCGTCATGGGTTTTCATAGGCTCTATGATGTACAAGACTACCACACTAACAAGCAAGATACAAGATTCTTTGCAGTTTACAGCAGGGGAATTCCAAGAAAGTGCTCAAAGCTAGACCATGTGATGAATGGTAGCCAAAGCATATTGGCTCTATAACCCATTGTTTATATTTGCTATCGTCTTTGTGTTTTTTTGCAGACTGCTGGATCACAACATGATATGTCGTTCTTTTAGTAGGAGCAGCACTTTTTGGGCTATGCTCTGCGGATATTCTTTTTTTTCTTCTTATTTTCAATTAACCAGCCATCAATATTGCATTATCGTTGCATGCGCTCAGGTTTCATAAACTGACTTCGTCAGGGGTTAGTATATCTTGACAGCTGGACTTCAACATCTATACAATGCGAGTAGTTCACGATATCGCGGAAGGTTCTTCGCTGATTGAATGTTCTCTGTTTTCAACAAATATAGCAGAAAGCACGTTACACTGCACAATCAGACGAAGAAAGCGAACACGCAAGTCGGATTTGGCGGTTGCTGGCTGAGTGTGGCTGGTAGTAAGATTGTCGGGATGAAACCCCCGAAAACGACAGCAGTTACAGACGCATCTAAGCGTCCGGGATTCATTCCGAAGACATTGGGACACTTTCCGACTTGCTTGTGTCTTCGGCTACAGAGAGGATGAAAGACTCCGCAGGCGAGCAAGTAGCAGCGCCGGAATAGTCTGAAGGTCTTGTGTCTCATAAAGCAAAGATTTCTCCGTCGAGAAAGACCAGGCAGAAAGGATGATCAACCAGATTACCAAACGTTTATGGCTGAAATGCAGCACATGAAAGTTTGACCGGGTGCGATGATCCTGACGCCTCGGGTGGGCCCCCATAAGGCCAGACCTGCGTCGGGCTGACTCTATTTTCTCACCGGCCGCTAGCAGGAATTGGGTTTGTCAAACATGACGGTGCGGCAGGCTTGATTCCCCTGCGACAAGTCTTTGTTGAAATGGTGGAATCACAAAGCAAGGACGTCGTTTCGTGGAGAATGAGCAAATTCTTGAATCACTCCCCTAGTCGTCCAACGACGACGAGACGGCGACGCCGAGTTTACAGACGGTCACGAGACGTGCTTGCGGATTCCGGTCACGATTCTGCATCCTGCGACGTAAGAGGCAGATTGATCGTCCCACAGCGGTCACGGAAAGGGATCGGTGAAAGTGCGAAAAGAATACGTAGGCTTTCGTTATTTCCAGAAATTTATGTTTCAAGCCCAAGCTCTTCAGAGACACATTTTCTATGCCGAGCGAGCATCGTCTTCCAACGGGGGAAGACAAGTTATCAGGACGAACGATCGACTAAATGTCGTACCATAATTGCAGAGTTTCTGGTCACTGTAACTGGACTTTTTTGTTGTGAAAGGGCGATGTTAATACGATGGACTCTAACCCACGGGTATCCCCATCTTAGTGATAAGTATGTGAGCCTGTCACAGACGTTGAGAGCAAGAGGCTCGGCCCGCCCGATAACAGGGGATCGAAGATTCTCAAATCGAGTCTTGAAGGAAGGCCGAAGGGAAATGGATCCGAGAGGTGGGATGAAGTAAGAGGTTCGCCTGCGGCCTCGGGGAAAGCTCCATGTGGCCTTGCCATGCAGAAGAAGCCCCACGATTCCCTCATGCACGATACTCACGGTAGCCCCAATTCCAAGGCCCTGGATCTAAAGGATGGTGGGCGCTATCAAAAGGCACGTTCAATCCTCCTCCCGCTACAGAAGCACGGAGCCACCGCACCTCCTTGTGTCACGAATACAGGCATTGGGATTTGAACTTTTTTCTTGAAAACCTTTTTTGTGCCTTTTTTTTTTCAACAATCATTGTATCGAATGAGACAGATGAGATGTGGATACCCACACACTCACGAAAAGATGATGAAGAATTACATACTTCTCAAGAGCAAGGAAAGAAGAAATGATTGTTTAAGTTTGGACCCAGAAATGAAAAAGATTATTGCTGGACATAGAAGGAATTCACCGTTGTCGGCCGCCCCTAGGAAAACGCCATGCCATGATTTCCTTCGGCCACCCGTCTTTTGTGATAATGCTTCATTTTCATACTCGCTGCCCAGGAGAGAACAGTCTCAACGACCTCTTGTAGAATTCGCGGTGAGGCTCAACTTCGCTTATTTCGTAGCTTCGGAAGGGTATAATCGCGCGTCCAGAAAAGCAACGCAGTCATAACCACCAGACTTACGAATGCTGGGAAGGGGTATCTTGAATCACACTATTGCTGACCTCCTTGATAGGCACCACCTTGGAAGCCACCGGCCTGATAACCACCTGGCTGCTGGTATCCAGCTTGATAGTACGGGGCGCCTGGCTGTTGTCCGCCCCAACCACCTACAGCACCGTAGCCTTTGGCACGTCAGCAGGACTCAAGTCTGTGGATTCTGTTTCGAAAGCTTACCTCCCTGACGACTACCGTAGTTGGCGCCCTGTCCGCCTTCTGAATGAACTAGTTAGCCAACAACAGAACGGCGTTCTCGCCTCTAGGCAACTCACGATAGCCTCCACCATAGCCACCGGTACCGCCAGATGGATCGTTGTAGCCTCCTCGACCTTGGAAGCCTCCACCGCTGCGGCCGCCGCCACGGCTTTCACTTGAAGCTTTGTCGACGCGGATAGTCCTCCCATCGAATCTACGAGAAACACAGTCAGTCGCATGATTGATGCATTTTGACTTCGCGCCCGATCGAGGTCTCGGAGCGAGCTTACTCCATGTTATTCATCGCTTGAATAGCTGCATCAGCTTCAGACTCCTGCGCGAACCTTACGAAACCGAAGCCGCGACTGCGACCAGTGTCACGATCTTTGACTACAACCTACAGATAGTTACGATTCGAAACTGTCACAATGAGGTTATTCACCCCTCGGTTGAGCTACTTACTGCCTCCTCGACTTGGCCAAACTCTTCGAACTTTGTGCGCAAAGTGCTATCATCTGTGTGCCATGCTAGGCCGCTGCGGACCGCTTATCAGGATTGGAAGCTCGAGATGGATATACGATGAATGCAACTCACCCGATGAATAGTTTCGACATAATTCAGCCGTGAACTCGGTTGTCTGCTGCGTGCTTCGTGAAAAGAACACCGTTTCGGCACATGCGCATTCGCACTCGCACAAACGAAGCCACCCACGAACAAAAGTCTAGCAAGAAGAATGAAGGCAAAGGAGGGGATATCAAAGTTTTGCTTTTTTTTGTCGAAGCACAATCAGGCAGCCGTCACAAGCCGAAAGGTTGGGTCAGATGTTTGCCACGGAGTAGGCTAGGAGTAGTAAACCAGCGGGTGAACTTGAAAAGAACCGACAGCCGCGCTCTTAGAAGCGCGAGAAGCGGCAACAGCGTCTTCAATTGGGGACTTGCGAAGCGAAGAACGGAAAAAAAAGGTGCGCGAAAACTGCAAGAGTAAGGTAAGGCAAGGTGGGAGTCAGGTATGCTTATCCAGGCGAGATCGCGGGGTTGCCATCAGAAAGGGAAGACACACCCCGCGCTAGCGCACAGCCTGAGTACTGAGCGTGATTGGGGACACAAACCGTGATAGTGGTCGAACGAATGGATGACTACTGAGCTGAAAACAGCGACAGCCTGCTAACGCTCTTTGCAAAACACTGATTCGCCGACCGACCCAATAAATCCTCGCTCCTGACTGGCCCGCCGCAGGAAATGGACGATTACGGGTCCGTTGTTTTGGGGCGACTTGAACTCTAGCACGCCGTGAATGGACAGCTTGCAACCCGTGACAGAAGGTCTGCGTGGTCAACCTTGCAAGATTTTCTGGAGACAATCTACGAGTCACCCTATTGCTCAGTAAGTCTTACACCGCGGGTACAGATAGCATGCATGTCCGGCATTTTGGAGCAAGGGCTGACGCCGCGCAGAGCCTGCGCAACGCATTGCATCTGATGGGCCGACCGACATGAGGACGGCAATTGAATAGTTGGTCATGTCAGCCAGAATCCAAGCACGCAAAGTATGCTGGCGAAAATGTGGACCTCGTCTAGACCGTGGTGGTATCACGGCTAGACAGCGCCGGCTGGGTGGAGGGGTAGCTTTTAACTCGTTGATGTCCGCAGTGCCTACCGTCCCATCTGCACAGGGTCCTTTATCAAATCAGTTTCACCTTGGCTAGGTTAATAGGGATTCGAAGGCCAGAGCTAGACGGCAATTCCCAGTGGGGCGGGCACCAGCAGTGCTGCATCGATTGCAAAGCTGCATGAATCCCGTCGCAAGCGAGCAGCGCAGTCAAGAAGCACAAGGAGCATAGAGCACCAGGGCGATATGTCTTTGGAGTTGTGTGCGCGTGCTTGCCGGGTAGGATGCGAGTTTCTGGTTTCGCCGCCCAATGATGCCGCGTCGCGCTGTCGATCGCTGGTGCTAGATGGGGCTTGGCAAGCCGTCCTCCACCGCTGGGCTGAGGTCTGGACATAGAACCGAACGAAATGTACAGGCCAGTGCTCCCGCTTCCTGGAATAACTAAAGGCGGCGAGGGGAACGAACCATATTGGGCCCTACGACGACGACGACCAGCGCTACCATTGTCGTCGCCATTTTTTCTTGTGGTCTTGAGATTGAAAAATGGGGCGATTGACTCCGCGGCCGTGTTGTTCATGGCTATGAGTTCTGGAGCATCTCACTGCCAGTGTCTTTGGGGCGGCAGCACGCTCAGGACTCCTCACCAGCGTCTGATCGAAGCAGGCGTGCATCGTGGCGTCCATGGACTTTTGCTCGCCGCTGAGCAACGAGGTCAGATCCGAGCAACTGGCCAAAGCGACACGATCTGGGCGTGAGAGGCTCGTTCACTCCGGCGGCCTCGTACAAGCGGTCGTGCGAAGGCTATCGACGCCGTGATGTACGCAGATATATGCCGAAGAAAATTTGTAGCGGCGTGGCCGATATGATCGCAAGCTCAAAGAGAAGATGACCAGGCTGAGGGAGCAGTTGCCGGAACACAGGCTGATGCAGCCGCAGACATGATGACAAACCAGGTTCATGACGGTGCAGGTGTTCATCTTGTCGTCTGCGTCTTTTACGTCTGCGTCTGCTCGTCCTGCTCGTGATTGTGCTGACTCTTGGGGAGGAAGCGAACGAACTAGCAAGCAAGCAAGCAAGCAGAGAAAGGAAGGCACTACCACAGTCAACACCACCATCACCAGCGACAACAACTGCGTGTCTACCAACTGACCAACAGAAGCAAACGTCCACCACCACATTTCATACCGCATCGGGTATTTCTGTCAACTCTACCAAGTACCTTTCTGATGTGATGTCTCCACATTTCCTCTCACCTTCGCACAATGGTCCTTCTCACTCCAACTAAATGATCTGGTCTTGATTTTCTCCTTTCTTTGATGGTGCGAGCGCTGTCGGATTGCCACAATACCCTGCTAGTGTCTTGCTCTCGGGGCGATGGACATCATTCAATGGCTCAAAGATACCGCGGCGGCAACTCGGCCCACGCTGCCTAAGCCCGCTGCACATCTGCCGGAAGTAGTGGAAGACCCTGTCCAAAGCACCTCTCCACATCCACGCAAAGTGTGTCAGAGGTTAGGTGCTGATAGCTCCATCCTAACACCAGAACATACACCGTCTAAAGTTGCCCATGTAAAACACTCTCAAGGAGCCAAGTTGGCCCGCCGCGCGAGTTCAGCGTCTCTAGATAGCCACCGCATTCCGCCAGACGGAACAGTTTCAACTCATTCGAATATAAAAAGCGCGGGTTTATACCAGCGGAGGAAGCGCTGTAAGCCACGTCCAAACAAGTATGATCTGAAGGTAGAACGTACGCGCGAGGTCAAGGAGCCATCCAAAAGAAGCAAAGCAAAGAAGCCAAACTTGCGGAAGGACAAGAAGAAAAGATCAAATGACAAGCTGGTTGCGCCGGTGGTGCGCGGTTTCCATGCACCAAATGTTTTGCGAGAAAGACTAACAGTGGGCTCTCTGCATCAAACAATACGCTATTTACCCTCGCTTACATGTCCAGTTGCCAACTGTGTTTAACCCAGGCCTATTTAAAAAGGGCAAAGCGTCCTCGCCGTTCAAAGGCCGAGGTCGTGAGTGGTGGCCCCTTTATGCAGCTTGTGCATTTTTGCCAGAAGCTCCTGGACTGACCATGCAGCAGCGCCAGACCTTGCTTTCTCAGAGAAGAGATTCCTGCAAAAGCGGACGGACTTGCATGATGCAGCAATCCTTGCTGGAAAAGGTAAGAGCAAACTTAGGAAAGGGAGGTCCGCGCAGATCGAGGAGGAAATATCAGCGTACTTTGGTGGTACGAGGCCGCCCTCGGTTGAAAAGAACGTCGGAGATCCATTCAATAGACTCTTCACCCGGTTCGATCATGAGGCCCGCGCGCAACGCAAGGACCTACGAGGCGATGTTTCAGAATCCAACCTTGGACACGTCCAGGTCGAACAAATTGAGGGGAAGGTAGCGAGAGCGACATCTCCATGCTTAAAGGAGACCTCCACAACGTACTTCTCGTGGTCGACGTCCTTGAACACAGGAACTGGTATTGCTCCGCGGCAAGCTCGGCACCGGGACAGCTTCCCACTCTCGGCATCCGATCTGCACGTCGACGGACGACAGGACGGTGCACAACGCACTTGTTGCGCGTTGCTAGGTGGTTCTAATTTGCAAGGAAGCTCAGAACCAGGGCATGAGCACAGCAAGCAAAGCTCTCTGAACGAACAACATGCGACACGAGCAGACCGGGTCACAGGAGACACACAAGAGCGCGAGAGATATGAAAAGCAGAACGTTGAGAGGATAGGGTCAGCCGCCACGTTGCAGACTCAGTCAGCTCTAGGAACAGAGATTCTCGCGTTACCCTCATCCCCTCCAGGTCTAGAGGCACTTGGTGACATGGCAAGTGAGGGTGTAGGAAGCAATCAAAAAGGAGTTATCACTTCGGGGCCATCTGGGCTCGACCTGAAGAAGAGCAGTTCTGACCGATCGTCATCGTCGACGTCAATTGGAGAGCTTTTGAAGGACTGCGATGCAGTGTTTGCCAAGCCTTCATCGCTGGAAGTCCTCTCTGACGCTGAAGACGAACACTGCGGATACCAAAGCCTAAGTGGGCGTGACTACAGTGAGCAGACTTCGCTACGTCATGCTGATGGTGTGAATCCAGTTCACGAAGACTTGCGGCGTAGCTGGAGGATCACCAATGAAAATGTGACGATCAGGGACGCCAGCCGACCGGAACTATGGGAACATATGTCCATTGGGAGTGGCGGATACTCGTATCTACACGAAGAGGGCCTAGCAGCGGGTTTGCAGGAAGAGCAAGCTGCATGTGGACGGAGTTCGCTCAGCGTGGAGGGATTGCATGGGGATAAGACGGTTGGGATTGAAGTCGCAGACACGGCGTGTCTTGCGGCCGACTGGGCAGCGTCGATCAGGCACGGCGGAGAGGAACAAGATGGCGATGATGGCGACGCGACCCTTGACGGGTTTTGGCGACCGAACATTCTGTACTGAAAAGACGACGGAGCAAAGCCGTCAAGCCGCTCGAGTTTGGCGAGACAAGACGAGCGACGTTAAACTGCTGTAGGCCGTGTGTATTCCACATGTGGATAGAGCACTTGGTCGCATGTAGCGCGCACGGCGCTGGAGCTGACCAGCGAAGTGAGAAGAGTCGTTCACGAATGGGCTGGGAGCGACCAAAGCAAAGGCTGGTGGCGAGAAGCCACGGCACGATTGTACGGTCAGTTGTTCGGCGCGAGCGGGTGCGGCAAGTCACGCAGAGCGCCGCGACCGGATAAGGAATAGCCGCAGCCCCATGTGGCCGAAGCAGCGAAAGGCGACGCGTTGGCTGGAGAAAGCGGTGGAAGCGTACGATCCGAGGTTCGTCTTGTCACGAACAACAGGCCATCGCCGCATCCGCATCAATAGAAGAGCAGTCTCGGCCGCATGAAGGCATTCCATCCCTCCATCCGCCCGCTGTTGACCGCCTGCTCAGCCCTTGCTTGGCTCGACACCCCGTGCTGGTCTGGCCCGTCCGCACGTGCTCTTGGACTCGTGAGTCGTCGAAGCAGCGCTCACAGCAGCGGGTTCCGGCCGGGAGCTGCTGCTGTGACGAAATCCGTGAGCACGCTGGCGGCAGAAACCCGACGCAGCGCTGGCAGCCCCACCCTGCGAGACAAAATTCAGTCTCGTGCGGGCAACATTGCTGGCCACCTCAGAAACAGCTCACTCTCCTTCTCCTCCTCCTCCTCGTCGTCTTCTGCTTGTTCCACGACCACGTCGCGCTCCCCGTCCCACCAGCACGCAGCCATGGCCAGCCCGCAGTACACCGCGAGGAAGGTTGGCGCTCCCAACACCCTGGAGCACCGCATCTACATCGAGGAGAATGGCAAGCCCATCTCGCCATTCCACGACATCCCGCTGTATGCCAATCCAGAGCAGACCATCCTCAACATGATCGTTGAGGTGCCGCGATGGACCAATGCTAAGATGGAGGCAAGTCGCTGCTCCGCCCTCCTCGCCCGCTGTCTTGCTCGCCGTCCTCCGCCGTGCACTTGACATGTCAACACGACCCCGCCATCTGCACGCCCACCGCCATTTTTTGCTTTGTTGAGAAGTGCATCACTAACATTTTTTTTCTTCTTGTCCACTACAGATCTCGAAAGAAGAAACGCTCAACCCGATCAAGCAAGACACCAAGAAGGGCAAGCTACGATTCGTCCGCAATTGCTTCCCGCACAAGGGCTATCTCTGGAACTACGGCGCCTTCCCTCAGGTACCTTCCTCCCCCACACCCCCTCTTCCCTTCCCAAAAAAAAAGGAAAATTAAATCAAATACACACATCTGTCCTCTACCAATCTTCAGACCACTAATTGGCCGCGCTAGACATGGGAGGACCCCGAGGTCGAACACCCCGAGACTAAGGCTAAGGGTGATAATGACCCGCTTGACGTCTGCGAGATCGGTGAGCTTGTGGCGAAGCCCGGCGATGTCAAGCAGGTCAAGGTCTTGGGCATCATGGCACTGCTCGACGAAGGCGAGACTGACTGGAAGGTCATCGTCATCGACGTCAAGGATCCTCTTGCAAACCGACTGAACGACATCGAGGACGTCGAGAGGCATCTGCCAGGCCTGCTGAGGGCGACCAACGAGTGGTTCCGCATCTACAAGATCCCCGATGGAAAACCAGAGAACCAGTTTGCTTTCTCGGGAGAGTGCAAGAACAAGAAGTGAGTTTGTCGAATTCATGCTTGAGTGGACGTTCAGCCCAGGATTGGAAACTAACCTATTGCAGGTACGCCATGGACGTCGTCCGGGAGTGCGCTGAAGCCTGGGAGCGTCTGATCACCGGAAAGGCCAACAAGGGTGACATCTCGCTGTAAGAAAACCGCACCGCGTTGTCTCAAGTCAGTTGCTGATGTGCTCACTAGTGTCAACGTGAACGTCGCCAAGTCTCCCGACCGTGTCGACCCTCACAGCCTGAACATCGCACCGGGCGAGAACAAGCTTCCCGCACCGATCGATCCGTCCATCGACAAGTGGTTCTTCATCTCTGGCGCTCCCCAGTAGACTCTTTCCAGAGCATGTTGATGGCTTTCTAAATCAATCGTATGCGCGCGTACAGATATCCTTGAGATGCAGTTCGAGCTCGCACGGCAGCAGCCAAAACTTGGAGGATGTATGTCAGCGAGCGCGCCTGCATGCCTAGGCATTTTTGGTAGAAGGTGAGACGGCATCGCGTCGCATACTTACATACATTAGACAAACCATCACAAGCTTTTCTGGCATTTCAAACTGGTAGCTTAGAAAAATATGGGGAAAAAAAACTTCAAACTAGGCCGTTGTAGAATACACGGTTACCATCAACCAATTCAAATGGGCAATCATTACCTGCAGATACCTATCATTGTGTACCTGAGTCTAATCGTGACGCCGTTGCATGCATACTTCATTTTCACCCTCTTATCCTACACATTCCCTTCTCGATCAGAAGACCTAGCCCGATGTCAAATTCTCTTTTCTTGCCAGCATTCTCGAGTGCCTATCCACTTCCGCCATCACCTCCTTAATCTTTACCTTCTCCGGGTTGAAGCTCATTTCCATACCATCCTCTGCGTCCTCGTCAGCATGTCAATTTGAACTGTCTATGCAGTGACAATCACGTACTGAATGTCACGCTGAGGCTTCCTTTCTCTGCGCTGTCCCTCGGTAGCTGCGAGACCGAGATCTTCATGCTCGTCCGCGAGTCTGGCGGGAGCATCGACAGAAACAGGCGTGGCATCCGCTGCGCGCGGACGAAGGGGTTGAACTTGGCGGAGACGCCGCTGATGAATTGCGAGATCATGGTTTCCGCGAGAGCGATGCGGTGTGCTGCGACGACGCACGAAGGGCGAGGAGGGCGAGGAGGGCTAGGAGCTCAGTTTCGAGTGTCGAGGCTTTGTGCGAACGGGACGGGCCTTCGCCGCGACGGCCTCCCTCGACCGGACGCGTTGGGAGGAACGGGACGAGATGGTGTCGATTGGATAGGCGAGGAGGAAGCTGTCCTGCTGCAGCACGACGGCGTCTTCGTGAGGCGGGAAATAAATCAACAAAACTATAAAAGAATAAAGATGCCGTTTGGCCGTGGACTCGGCGTCGAGGCAAAATGTCGGCAAGGGCCCCCCCCCATCTTCCCCGATTGAGAAAGTCGCGGGCTCTTCGTGAGAGAATGGGTCGACGACACTCGATCCTCTCCCGAGTTTTTTTTTTTTTTTTATTTTTTGGTTGAAGAGCACCAGGCTCCGATACACGCGCGCGGTTGAGGCCCGCTTCTTTCTTCGCGCGCCCCAGATGTTGTCCTGGCAGCTCTCCGGCCCTGGTTTGACGAGCTTTTCATCGCGCTTCCTGCTCTCGCAATGTTCTCGTCCCGACCGCCGTCGTCGTGGCTCGTACGGCTCCCGCACCACCTGAGACCGCTGTGCTACGGACAGCTGGCGCAGGCTCGGAGCTTCAGCCGTTCTGCTCGGAACCTGGCTTCGGAGCCCGAGCTGTACGATGTCGTCTGCGTCGGAGGCGGACCTGCGGGCCTGAGTCTTGCCGCTGGCTTGAGTACGTATACGAGCAACGCCTCGAGCGGAGCGCTTTTCGACTTGGGAACTCGCAACGCTGACCTTGATGCGATCGCGCAGAAGCCTCGCCAATCGCGTCGAACCTGAAGGTGGCTCTGGTCGAGAGCCTGGACCTCTCCAAGACAAAGCTGGACAACTCGTCGCCGACGAGGTATTCCAACCGTTGCAGCTCGCTCACGCCGGCGTCCGTTCGCTTTCTGCAGGAAGCAGGTGTGTGGGAGCACGTCGACCAGGCGCGCGTGCAGCCGTATCAGGCCATGCAGGTCTGGGACGGCATCACGGGCTCACGCATATCGTTCGACTGGGCCCAGGCGGCTGGCGGTGCTCGACCGGTCGGCTCGCGGACGATCGCGTACATGATCGAGAACCTGAACCTCACTACGGCCTTGCAAAAGCGTTTGGCGGAGCTGGGCGGCGTGGATGTCATTTCGCCCGTCAAGGTCGATTCGATCGAGTTCGGCAAAGACACGCCCGCGCTCGACCTGCGCTCCTGGCCCATCCTCACGCTGAGCAACGGAGACAGGCTAGGAGCACGGCTCCTGGTTGGCGCAGACGGTGCGAACAGCCCTGTCCGCAACTTCGCCGGCATTGAGAGCCGCGGCTGGGACTATGGAAGGATGGGCGTCGTGGCGACGATCCAGCTCGAGGGTGAAGGCTGGGGTGGCAGCGAGCACAAGATTGCGTATCAGCGTTTCTTACCTACGGGCCCGGTCGCCATGCTTCCCTTACCCGGTAACATGGCTACTTTGGTGTGGTCGACTCTGCCAGACCGGGCTATGAAGCTCAAGCAGCTCAAGCCGGACGACTTCTGCGCCATGGTCAACGCTGCGTTCAGACTGAGCATGGTTGACATTGACTACATGCACACGATTTCAGAAGGCCAAAGGGATGAGTTTGACTGGAGAATGCAGCACACGGCGACCAATGAACAGGACCTGCCTATGCGCGTTGTTGGCGTGCAGGAGGGAACTGTAGCTCCGTTTCCCTTGAAGCTTAGACACGCAGACAGCTATGTCATGGAACGAATCGCACTCGTCGGCGACGCTGCGCACACGATCCATCCATTAGCTGGACAGGGACTCAACCAGGGCCAGGCAGACGTGGCTTCACTCGTGAAAGTCATCGAGGACGCGGTAGAGTCTGGGGCTGACATTGGCTCCCAGATATCCTTGGAGAGATACAACAGCGAGAGGTACGCCGCTAACAATGCTATGCTTGGTGTCTGCGACAAGTTGCACAAGTTGTACAGCTTCAAGTCTGGGCCGATTGTGCCGTTGAGGTCTCTCGGCTTGCAGGCTGTGGACAAGCTCAGCTTCCTCAAGGGATTTCTTATGAGCCGAGCAGCTGGCGGAGCATAAAAAGTTTGTAACATCATAGGGGAATGATCAATCACATCTCAACAAATGTAACATAGTACGGGTCAAAAACAAATGACATGATGCATTGATGCAGACAAAAGAATCCTCGTATTGTTAACATCTATTGCGCATCTATCCCATCTGATATGTACAAGTCCATCGCTTTTTTTTGACGTGACTCACACGATGAGCCGGCTGATTGACGACGAAGTGATGGCAGATGCTTCATGCTGCTTCGAGGTTCTTCGCGCGCTGATCTTCGAGCTTCTGATAAAAGGCGTCGCGACGGCGAGTTGCTGGAACGTGGTACCCGTACCACCAGGTATAGCCAGCGGTCGCACCGAGACCTGCGTTTCGGCGTTAGCGAGAGCCCGAACGATGTGTAGTCCCCCAGGTTCAAAAGTTCTCTTTGTCCGCAATTGAACGACCCGCTCCCCGCCATAGACATCAAAAAAATGGCAGGGCCTGCCACGAACCTCTCCCTCTTACACTTTTAAGGCGTGGTAGGAGCGACATAACGTACCGAGAGCGACGCTGAGGTCGAGAACGAGGCCCCTTCGGAGCATCTGAAGTACACGGTTAGCCAGGCTGTCGGGGAAGTAGAGGGGCGCCAATGGTGTCCAAAACTTACACCAGTGATGGGCTTAATTGCCATAGTGACTTCGAGAATGGGGTGAGATGTTGAGGAGACTGTTGCTGTTTGTCTTGTGAGCTCGAAAGTGTGTCGTCGGCAGCTCTGGGGGTGGTGTGAGGTTTGAAGCGACCAATTCCGAGCTGTTGCGTCCTTGGCGCCTCAGGCGTAAATATCCCTCCCTCCTAACGTCATGCCCGTCTAATTAAACAGTTGAGAATTGCAAACCTGGAAAGGCTTGTACAAGAATACTAAAAGAAAGAAAACAAAACTTCGTTTGGCTCGATTTCGATTCCATGAGTCATGCCTGACCAGGACAAACAAAACGATAATACTCAGGCTGTCAAGCGCAGTGACGGCACCGTACTCGAGCGCTCGGAGGCATCTCGAAATTCAATGGAGCGAGCGATGGATAAGATACAGGACTGTCAAGGCGAAAACCTGGGCCAACCGCCTCACAAAGAACCTGTAATTCGCGGTGATGGAACGGTGCTGCCGGACCGCGCGGAAGCACAGCCTCGCAATCCGATGAAGAGAATGATGGACACTTCGGGAAGCACGTAGCGGAAGACGCTGCCATTGTACGAGGTGATTTGAAGTCGTTCGTTTTTTTCTCTGAGCTTGGCAAGGAAACCGCATTGGACTGAGCGGCTTTCCACAGCATTGGAACAGATAGATGTATGTACAACGGAAGCGTAAAGGTCGGTCCAGACAAGACGACGCTTGAGGGCACGCGCTTGACGGAGCGCAGAGCCATGAAGCTATAGAGACTATTTTGATCTAGGGAAAGAAAACATACGAAATGCATCCACCGTGGCTAACTTCAAAACATTCGATAAATTTTACCTAAAAGAAAGCCAGGTGATACTGATGCGCGATCCGCGGTGAACACTTGGTGCACACGCAATGGCGCCTTTGGCCTTTACTCGAACGTCGATCTTTCGTAGAAGCGATTCGAACACGCGAACATCACTAAATCGCTTGGCACAATTTGAGCTCTCTATGACAACGACGCGCGTTGCTCAACAAGGCGAGGACAGAACGAAATCAAGAGGCCCGCTTGTGCAACCGAAACAGTGCTCATATCTGAGTTTGAATCGAGTATGCGGCAGTGGCTATGTGTCCAAGGCTGGAGGCGAAAGAATATACAGAGGAAGCAACAAGACAACGTGACAGAAGACGCAAATCAGAGCGCTGGAATTTTTCAGCCCTGTTGTTACCGAAAAGGGTAAGTCAGCAGGGTTCCGCACGCGGCCGAATCAACGGCAGCTTGGCGCCACGTGCAGCCAATCAAATGGCAGGAGAAGGGAGGAATTTTGTTGTCTCTTCCTTGCCTGAGGCTGCTTTTGCTTCAGTAAGCCGCGCATGGTCTGGATTCCGCATCGGAGTCGTACGAGTTGGTACCGATTTTTCTTTATTTGGGACTGTACATCGCTGGATGACTGGCTCCTCTCGTACTGCTTTGCCTTGAGAATCGGTGAGCTTAGAAACTCATTAGTTGGATCTCGAATCGTGTTAGAAGTGAAGAAATCCATCTTGAGACCCGAGTCCAGACCTTGTGGATACACGCTTTGAATCGTGTACATTTGAACCTGCATCCGCTCTCGAAGTGAAGATGTCAAAGGCAAAGATTCAGCAGCCAGCTCCTCATTTCCAGGGCCAGGCCGTGATGCCGAATGGCTTATTCGAAGGTAAGACATTGGAACGGGGTGCAAGCTTGCTCCATCATATCGGATCGATGCTCATCACAGTCTCAGAAATCTCCCTTACAACATACACCGCGCAGAAGAAATGGCTGCTGCTCTGCTTTATACCCATGGCATGGACCTTCGTCTGCCCCACCGAGATTGTCGCTTTTTCAGATGCTGCTTCACAGTTCGCCTCACGAAACACGCAAGTCGTCTTCGCGTCAGCCGACTCAGAGTATAGCTTGTTGGCCTGGCGGAACACGAGCAGGAAGGACGGCGGGCTGGGAGAGGTTAGCATCCCGTTGCTCAGCGACAAGAATCACCGGCTCAGTAGAGACTATGGCGTCTTGCTAGAAGACGAGGGGATCGCTCTCCGAGGCATGTTCCTGATCGACTCTCAGGGAATCCTAAGACAGGTATGGTTCACGCTGGCAGGATACCAAAAAGGCAGTACTAATGGACTCTCAAAAGATCACCGTTAACGACCTTGCCGTGGGTCGCAGCGTGGAAGAGGCCTTGCGGCTGGTGGACGCTTATCAGTTTACCGAGAAATATGGTGAAGTGTGCCCGGCAGGTTGGCAGAAAGGCCAAGAAGGGATGAAGGCTAGCAAAGATGGCTACACGAACTTCATCACTACCAAGAACGACGTTCAGATGAATGGAAGCCATCTAGAATCGACTGGACCTCACGTCAAGTGAACTATGGAGTCGCTAGCTTTGAGGATGGGGAGAGGACATGAAGAGCAAGAGGGGAATTTATTCTCAACATCAAAGCGATTTAGCATTTCTGTGGTGTTGCCTTCCTTCTGGAGTCAGAGCGTGCGGTGTTTGACTCTGGTACGGAGCATTTGAGTATGATTTTTTAGGCAATGTGGAGCCAGGAAGCGTCGATTATCAGCGCAGAAGCGTCGACTCTTCGGCCAAGCCAGTTCCTAAGACTGATACCTTTTAGGCATGCTTCAACTAATATAGAATGGCTTATCCGTTATTGTGCATGTAGCATAGAAAAGCAGGGCAAATAGAGCGTTCGGTCTCCTCTCCTTCCCGTATTGAATCTCCTGCCATCAAGCCGGTACTTTAGTTAGAACCGCGAAAAAGAGCGGTCCCCAGCGATGGCAGCTGGGGTGGTCTGGCAGCACAATCCATCCAAACTTCGTCCTCTCGGCCCACATGCTCTCTATTTCTTTCTCGAGCGTAGCAGTGCCGTCGCCGGCGTCAAACCCGACCTTGACAGTCCACCTTCCCCCCTTTCTTCGCTCCTTTTCGATCTGCGCCAGCACTTTCTCAACGACGCCGTCATTCTCGGTTGGCTCGATCGAGCATGTGGCATACATTACGACGCCACCGGTCCTCACGACTTTCAACCCGGTTATGAGAAGGTCGATCTGCATCTTGGAGAGTCGCTTTGACGAACCGACGCGCCAGCTCGACATCTCTTCCGCTACTCTGCCTGATGTGGAGGCTTTGGCATGTGCGTGAATGATGTGCCTCTCGGACGAGCATGGCGCGTCCACAAGCACCTTGTCGTAGGAGACGGCTCCGGACGATGTCTTCACCCGGAGCTCGTACTCGGCCTTGGGCGAGGTTCCGTCCACTCTCAAAGCGGTTATCTGCCCAGACTCAAATAGCACGCGTGGTAGGTACGCTTTCAAATTGTCCACCAACCTGCGCTGCCGTCGACCGTCAGCCTCGTTGGAATGAAGGACGCCGGTCTTAACAGGTGTTTTGGACGACGTGCTCTCCTCCGGAGACGAGCGGTCAGCGTGCAGATGCGGCCAGAGCGCCTGCGACAAAGATATGGACTTTCCTCCGGGCGCAGCACACAGGTCTAGAACTTTGTCTCCCGGTTTGATGTTCAAAAGACTTGCCACAAGGACGGAAGCCGCGTCCAGATTCCAGTGGGAAAGAAGACCGTTGCTTGTCACTTCTGGTGCAGGAAACGTCGCCTCCTCCGTTTGCGTCGACTCGTCGCCTTGCTCAGCTCCAGACTTTTCTTGGGTCTTGACGATCAAGCACTTGGGTCTCCGGTGTGGATTCTGCTCGTCGCCGTGGGGAAGCGGCAATGCTTCAAGATCAGCTGTCGAAGCGCGCAGTTTTCGTTCCACGTCTTCACACGAAGCGTAGCGGTTCAAAACACATGCGTAGCGTGTGGGCCGCAACAAGGCAGGGTATAAGGATGTCTGCCAGCGTTCTTCGCTCCAAATCCCAGCGTAGTGTCGGTGGAAAGAATCAGCAACCGAGCCAACATCATTTCGTTTCGTTTTGGTCATTCTTCACTTTTTGACTCCCGCCTGATCAGCGCTCGAACACGACGTCCGTAAGATGTAGTGACAGAGAATCATATCTTTTTGAGATGGCCTATGCGGACTGGTCAGGTTTCTCACTGAAATGCTCGATGCAATGAGCTCCAAATTTTGGTCGTGCTTGTATCTACGCGCAATTGAGCGGCATGCCACGCCTACTGGTATTTTTTTGCACAGCCATGCCTTCAAAAAATGTCACACTCGAGGCCAAACGAACATTGTGAGGACGAAATAAAAACTTTGATTCGAGAGATTTCCAATTGTAGGCCTCAAATTCTATTATTTCGGAACCCAAATTACACCGCGTTATACATAAGCCCGGCGAAATCATAAATTTTCTCCTCTGCTGCCCTTTATGCAGAAATAGTCCATCGGAATATCGTACCATCTATCTGAGCGTTCAGCATGCCCTCTTTCATTCCACTGTCCGCGGTCCAGTACCCAATCCTCAACATCGGGTCGAGGACCAAGCGTCTGGAGCCCTGATTCTGTTTTCGCTATCTTTTCAGCTTGAAGAACATCGTCCCGCTGCCACTGCCTGACGTACTCATCCATACCTCCATAGGTGTCCGCCTCTCGAAATAGCGTCTTAGAATTCAAATTCTCCACGAAAACGCTCAACGTCCATGCCGGGACCAACAAGATCGCTCAAGTCTCTCCTGTTCATGGCATTGAAGACTCTCCGCAAGGTGTCGTACAGGTTGGTGGACTGATTTTGCGTGAGCAACCGGTCAACCTCGGCTTCACTGACGCCATCGGCACCTCCGGAGCCAGCAACGATTTCTTTGGCCTTCTGTCGTGCCTCAGCCTCGACAACTCGGTGCATGGACAAGGCACCAAGAAGATGGCCCGCTGCCTGCTCATGGACACCGATGTTAATGCATGACACCCCGAGGTTGTACCGTGCACGGACGAAGTTTGGCCTCAGCTCCAGAGCACGTTCGTAGGCATGAATGGCATCCTCGCTGCGGCCAGAGTTGGCCAGAGTAGCGCCCAGTCTGTTCCACAGAAGATGCAGGTTGTTCTCCCGGTTGACGACACCGGCCTCTGTCGACGCGAGCGCAGCCTCGAAGCAGTCCACAGCCTTGTCAAACTCATCTGCAGAGTAGAAAAGGACGCCAAGGCCGACTTGGACGTCTGGATCCATAGTCTCGCCCGAAGGAGACAACTGCGCTGCCCGAATGAAAAGATTCGTGACTTTCTCGTGGAGCTCGGAACGATTGGTAAAGCCCATCTCTGCAGCCTCCGAAAGTGGCTCCGTAATGAGGTCAGGATACTTGGTGGCTAGCCATCGCTCTAATGTTCGGTAGGCGGTAGCTTCGTAGTTTTCGTTCGTGTACGAGACAGCCAGACCCATCAGAGCCTCTAGATTGTTTGGGTCCAGCTTGATGGCTTCCTCCAATGCTCGAATAGCAGGAGTCTCTTTTTCGTTTTGTGCCTGTGCCGAACCAAGTCGTACCCAAGCAGCGACGTGGGTAGGATCTTTCTGGACTGCAGCTTCAAAGGCCAGCGCGGCGAGAGAGAGATTTCCTCCCGAATCCATAATCTGCACGCCCTCATCAAACGGATTTAACGTGTCCATGAAAGGGTTGTTCTGCTCAAACAGATAGTCCCCGAGATGCGGATCCCGATCATACATGTGGTAACCCATGTCATCGAAGTTGTCCCACGCGCCCTTCTGATTCATGGACTCGATCCACTCCTCGTCCTCGACAAGCGATCTAGCATTTGCAACCTCAGCCTGAATCCCCTTCCAGATGTTCTCAAAGTCGCCAAAGTCATCGATTTGAGAGTCTAATTGAGGATCTACTGACCTGTCCATTTCATTGAGCTCCGCCTCGATGGCCTTGTTCGCCTCCTCATCGAGCTGGTCTGCTTTTTCGAGGTTCGCGAATTCGGCCTCCCACTTTTCGTCGTCGAGCTCGATCATGCGGCCTTTGCCCTTGCCTTGAGCATGCACGGGCTCCATATTCTGCTGAGGCTGGTACATGGGCGAGAAAGCCCGCTGCATCCCCATCATGCCCATGCCGCCGTAGACCATGTTGTTGTACATCGATGGCTGGTACGTCGATTGCTGGCCAGTGATGGGACTAGCTGTTCGCTGTGCGGCACTCGCTTGCTGGAAGCGTGCAAATTCAGCAGGGTTGAATCCAGGACTCTGGGGCTGAATGTTGTGTTGCATCCCTGGGTCGAACTCGGCAGCCCATGCACCGGAGCCGTTGTGTTGCGACATACGACCCAGCTCTTGCCGTAGGCCGTCCATGGCAAAGGGCGATGGTGCGCCGGGCATCTGCGCCGGCTGCTGCATGAACTCGTCCATCATCTCCAGCTCCAGTCAGCCTCTCGGCTTGCAAGGCTCTGCTTGGGAGGCACTTACCCCATCTTGAGGTCCTGCTTGCTGGCTTCGCATGCTTTCTTGCAGACCGGGTCCTCGACCCACCAGGCGGTCTCTCTGCAAAGACGTATCCTGCTGCCCGACCTTAGCGAACTGCGCGAGCGGGTTGCCCGCCGTGCTGCATTCGGCGCCACCCAGGAACGACATTTTCGGTTGTATTTGTAAAGCGCGGCAACGGATGATGTTGAACGGCAAAACGTGCGGCGGAGCGACGTGTGAAAGGCAAACAAGATGAGCCTTCTGTCACACAGGCATGAGTGAGAAAGCGAGTGCTGGTGCTGGCAAAGGACGAGGCCTGTCAGACTGGCAAGTTCGGATAATAATATGAGCAGTGAAGTCACGCTTCGGCTGCTGGCCAGTTCCAGATGAACACCCCACAGTTCGGAGCGAGATGCCAGGGACCGAGGCTCTGCAACGCTGAGCGGCGGCGAGTCGACGCCACACGCACAACGCAACGCGCAGCACGCTCCCGCCGTCAACACGTGAGAACGAACTTTCACCTGTCGGCTGTCGGCTTGCGTCGATCCTGACAGAGTAGTTCATTCACTACACATATGCCGTACACTGTACACGTCCGTGCAAGTGTATCTCAGTCACGAGCATTCGAGTCTTCATGCGATCAACCTTCCCAGGAGATTGGCGAACAAAGTCAATGGAAATTCATTTTCCACTTGATCGTGCGACAAACCAGATCAAACAACAATTAAGGAGATGAGATTTTTTTGGTGGTATGCGAATGTTCTACAAATACAGAAATGCCAACGAGGCGTTCAAGGAAATTTACAATACCTCCTGATAAGCCGTGCTTCCATGAGAGACTAGCCTTTCGAGGCTTTAGCCCTTACTGGCATTCCTCCCTATCACAAATATTGCAAATCCGAACTCGCGGAAGATCTATTGTACAGTCCTCTGTTCAAATACGTAGTACATAAAAGAGTGGTGCGTTTAGTCCCGCAAAGGCGATCTGCTCGAGCTAGAGGGCATACCATAGTCCACCTTCAAGGTACGACCGTATATCGTCTTGTTCTTCAGAATCTCCATGGCCTTCGTGGCGCTGGCAACGTCAAGGAAATCCGCATGAGCGAAACCACGTGGTGCACCAGTCCGACGATCGATCGCGATTCTAACGTCGATCACGTTGCGCACTTCACGGAACAAGTCGCTCAAGTCCTTGTCCGACATCTCAAAGGACATATTACCAATGAACAGAGTTTTCGACGGCGGGTTGAGTTCGGTCTTTTGGCGTCCGGTTACGGGCATACGGGGACGGTGGAATTGAACAGCAAGACGGCGGCCTTGGAAGATTTGCTGATTGCTGAACTCTACAGCGCGCGCGGCGTCGTCTAGATTTTCAAACTCGACATGGCCGAAACTGCGAAGTGTCAACATCTAATTCGCTCAGCAATTTATAAAGGTGAGCTAAGTTGACCTACCCTCTGCTCAGTCCACGTGCATCGCGAGAGATTTTCGCACTCTTGATTGGTCCGAAGCGCGCAAAATAATCGTTCAACGCTTGATCATTGACGTCAAAGAAGACATTGCCAACGTATATGATCTTGTTCGGCGATGGCACAGCGCTTGACTCGGGGGCCTGATCACTCTGACCCGCGGTAGCGTTGGAAGCTTCTCCTGAAGTGGCAGACGAGATCGCATCTGCGATCGCAGAGGCAGAGACGGTGTTAGGTGCATCGGGCTCTGGTGCTTGTGTTGTATTGTCCATGGACGTGCCTGTACCGTTAGTTAGATCATGCCTATGCGCTCAACATGTTTCATAGCGTACTTGTCTCTTCAGTGGTTCTCGCAGTCGCTTCTGGAGCTACCACAACATTAGCATTTGAATGCTGCGAGCCCGCCATTTATCCAACGTACCAACTTCAGGCTCTAATTCTTCTGCAGTCTTTTCCGACGTCCTGGATTCGGCCGTGGCCACTTGTGGCTCACTGGTATTCGATTCGACTTTTTCCGACGTCGTAGATTCGGCCGTGGCCACTTGTGGCTCACTGGTATTCGATTCAACTTTTTCCGACGTCGTAGATTCGGCCGTGGCCACTTCTGGCTCACTGGTATTTGATACGACTTTTTCCTCCTTTACAGCTGATTCACTGACAAACCGTCTTTGCAATGGCGAAACAGCCCATCGACTTGCCGGTCGGAGTCTTGATTTGTTCAACGACACAAAAGTTCTGGCCTTCGGTACGATGACTGAAGGATTTGGCTTCGCGACTGAGAGCGCCGCCCTGATGGCATTCTGGCGAAGTACGAACCTGAAGAGAAGTACATTAGTTTTTGCGATTTTGCCGCCAAAGACCGGGATTAACGTATGCGCAAGAACTTACATGGTGGCAAGGTCACGATGGAATATTGAGAAACAAATAGAATCCGAGCAATTGAGCAGATAGGATAGCGCGAAGATTCGAGAGGTTGATGGAAAGCGTCGTGGAAACTTTCGATCGAATGGCGATATATTGGTTAGCGCGTATCCCTGGTTTGATGCCCAAGGCTGACATGGCCTTATAAAGCCTCGCCTAGCCTATGGTCTTCCATTATCGTGGCTCCCGTACCGCTCTGGCAGTTCTGCGATAACGGGAATGCTTTTGGAATACTCTTCGGCATTATACCTCTTGATGCAATTCTTGACACATGGCGTAAATGTGATGTTGTTCTATGTACAAAACAACGTGTGGCCGTCAGCACGGTACTAGCTTGCAAAGTCAGGTCCTAAAAGTGCTCCGAACCAAAACCTGAAGATTTCTCATAATAGACCCGTCCAAAACCACTAATATCAAGCACATGCCGTCTTATCACCGAATCACGTATGTTTTGTGGCTTGTGTTCTAGGCCAGCATCCCCACCGCTAGAACCAAAATCATCAGACGATCTTCTGTTTTCTTTCTCGTCCAGTATGCTTGATACAGCTAATCCGCCTTCGAAAGCATTCGAAAGTGGTGGAACATCGAACGACGAGAAAATTCTCGAGCCGCAGAAGGTTGAATTACTAATTCTTGGGGCCGGCTGGACGTCCAAATTCCTGATTCCCGCGCTTAACGAGGAGAAAATCGAATATGCAGCGACCACCACTTCTGGCCGTGACAATACCATACCTTTCAGATTTGACCCAGAATCGGATGATAAGAGCCCATTCGAGGTGTTGCCGGATACAAAAACGGTGCTGATCACTTTCCCACTCAGAGGCAAGGGCCAGTCTTTGAAGCTTTCGCAGTTCTATTGTGACACTCATTCGAATACGGAACCGAAGTTCATACAGCTGGGCAGCACGGGCATCTTCACCAACAAAGGATGGAGCAATCATAAATCTCCATATGACAAGGCGGACGAACGCGCCATAGCCGAGGACGAGCTCCTCTCTTGCTGTTCAGCTACCGTGCTGAACTTGGCAGGTTTGTATGACAACGAGATACGCAGGCCGCAGAA
Organism: Verruconis gallopava; assembly: GCF_000836295.1. Taxonomy (NCBI): domain Eukaryota; kingdom Fungi; phylum Ascomycota; class Dothideomycetes; order Venturiales; family Sympoventuriaceae; genus Verruconis; species Verruconis gallopava. The sequence goes on along the minus strand of NW_015622140.1, from coordinate 366,298 downwards.
TTGGGTATCGCGAGTGGCGAAGACCAAGGCAGACGTCAAGGGAAAGCAGTCGCTTCATTTGATTCATGGTAAAGACGTAGCTCGAGGTATCATTGCTTCACACAAGAACTTCGACGCCGTGAAAGGCCAACGTTGGATCTTGACGGACCTCTTCTCCTATGATTGGTGGGGGTTGTTAATGGCTTGGGGAGGCACGCTGCAAGATGGTAGCGACATTCGACAAGTGATTATGGAGGCAATGCTCGAGAATGAGATCAAAGCCTTGACGAGGACCACGGGAGAAATCGGGCGCGCTCTCGACGCTCGCGACTTTTGGAAGACCGTTGATGCAATGCCCCAGGAAGGCAGCGTCTACTAGATGGTTTACAGCCAAATTCAAAGCTTTATTTCGCAAGGTGAAAAAAAATTAATCCCTGGTGTTAAAAGTGGGATTCAGGCCCCGGCTTACGTTTTCCAAAGACTGCGCAAGCCTGCGAATGTCTTGCCCTTCGTATTGGCTTGCATGGTGGAACAGATCATCCGCACGTTCCAAAAATATCACTGGATCGATCAAAGTGCCACAATGTCCTGTCATGTCGCTCATCTCAGAATATCGTTGACCGGTGCCAGCTCAGCCAAGAGTACTCTTAGGGCTTGCTTCGCGTTCTACAACATCCTGTTGCATTTATTCGTTCAAGTTCCTTCCGTACTTTTTGAGCCATCCCTGACACTTTGCCCCGCACTCCGCAGACTTATTGGAAACTAATTCTTTTTAGTTTGTTGAAGCACGATGTCATCCTCACTAAGTGAGAGGTTCAAGAAAGCAGTTGGAATAGGATCTGGGTCCCTTTCTGTTGGAGAGGTTGTAGGTGCAACGGCCTCTAGTGATGCGCCAGCCTCGAATCCAAGCGTCAACTGGGACGAACTAAAGTCGTATCGATACGATGCACTGAATGACATGTCCAAAGACATTCGGCTGATGACTATCCTGCCGGACGAAGCCCAGTTTCCTATCCGTGTGTCCCTTGAGCATGTTACCCTAGAGCGGGTGGACAAGCGGCCTTGGAATGAAGGCATCTTCAGCCTAAAGCAAATCCGTGACACGTTACCAAGCGGATGGGAAATCCGCGAAGCGTTTGCGGAGAAATACATTTTTACGAGTGCGCGCGCGAACAGTTGGACACATCCGAGTACCGGCTTTCCAAAGTCTAGTTACATCGCTGTGCGTCCACCAAGGGAACCTCATTACGAGGCACTTTCGTACACCTGGGGAGAACCTGGTGAGTCGAAGCAGATTATTGTTGAGCGTGTCGATACACGTAGTTCAAGTAAGCCTATCGTAAGGCAGTACAAGATTGAAATTCGTAAGAACCTGTACGAAGCGTTGCTTGAGCTCCGAGATGAAAAAGAGCCTCGGACCATGTGGGTTGACGCTATCTGTATCAATCAAGACGACATAGAAGAGCGAAATGAACAGGTTTTGCGTATGGGCGACATCTTTCAATGGGCATCTCGTGTTGTGATATGGCTCGGTCCTGAATCTGGAGACAGCGAGCTAGCGATGCGCAGCGTGGCTTATATTGGCAAACAGATAGTAGCCTGCACGGACTACTGGCAGATGAATTCGCCAGACGCGACGGAAAGAGGTTGGGGATTCATCCAGACAAAGATCCCATACTCGGATTCGACGTGGACTGCTATTGAGGTCCTCCTCAGACGGCCATGGTTCGAACGTTTGTGGGTTGCCCAAGAAGCCGTGCTCGCCGACGCAACCTCTATCATCAAATGCGGATCATCTGAAATGCTCATCACAGATTTCAGAGCTGCCGTCCAGAAAATGGGTTTGACAGTACACACGCCTCGAGTGTTGAGAGCAATCGCCATGAACATATCACTAGTCTTCCGCATCAATAAAGCCCAGCCGCTAAACCTACTTCTGTTACGTACCTCCCGCAAATATTGTACAGATAGAAGAGACAGAATCTATGCGGTTTTGGGCATTGCCCAGAAGGGTCTTGTCGACTCAATCATCCCGGATTACTCGATCAACCACATCCGTGTTTTCAGGCAGGCTACTTTGGCGGAGATAAATTATTCCAAGAAACTCGACGTTCTAGAACACTGCCATTGGGCCGACCACAGGGGCCAAACGCCCACATGGGTTCCGCGCTTGTCTGGTCCGTTGGCTTGTGGCAGCATCTTTCCTTTTCACTTTGCGTCCGGATACTCTGCTGCCATGGTGCACGTGGAGCAATACAACAAGCACCACCAGCTGATCGTCGAAGGCATAGAGTGCGCAACGGTCGATGTAACCGGTGATCCGAACCACATGAGCACCGACAATATGGTTGACATCTCCAAGTACTGCAAAAAATGGGTGGCACGGGTTCGTAGCCCCGAACTTCTGAACGACGTGAAGTTTTTCAATTACCTCATCAGAGTACTTTGTCTGGACGAGGAGGATGGTCGCACGACGAATGTCGGTTATCCTCAGCTCGACGAGTGGAAGAGGTTCTTTGTGAGAGACAAGTTATCCACAGAAACGGCGCAAGCGGATAATCTGGTAGGCGCCCACAATTGGCAATATGACGGGTACTGCAAGTGGGCGGGACGCGCTATATTTCTTTCAGAAGACAACATCATCGGTGTAGCATCCATGGGAACGCAACCAGGTGGGCTTCTTCTTCTTCTCTAATCACATCCCCAATCGCCTGCCATATTTCACTGAAGCTAATTTCGACTGCTAGGAGACATTGTTGCCGTTCTTCTAGGTCATCCATCTCCCGTAATACTCCGTCCCGTCAACGATGGCACCTATAAACTTGTTGGAGATGCTTTCGTTCCTGAGCTTTCTGACGCTAACGCTCTCCTTGGACCTCTTCCTTACCCTTGGATTGTTCAATGCTACGTGCGGGAAGGTATTAACTTCTCAATCCCGCACTTCGTGAATATCGAAACAGGAAAGAGCTCCGTACTCGATCCACGACTACCTCCGCTGGAGGATTGGGAGATAGTTGAGGATGAATCGGATCTAAGTGTTTGGACGACAGGCGGGTATAGCTTTCGGAATAAAAAGACAGGCGAAAAGACTCATCATGATCCACGGATGCGATTCGACGCCTTAAAGAACAGAGGTGTTAATGTTCGGCAGTTTCGACTAATTTAGAGTATCCACCGGTTCCAAGTGGTGATCTTGGTCCCCAAAGATCGTTGTTCATAGGTGCATGAAGGTGTTGGAGATACCTGTATGATATCTTTGCTCTCTCGATTTGCAGGAGGCTGCAAAAGAACATTTTATGAAACGCAGGTATGAGGGCGACGACAGCTGCGACGGCGATGCTGTTGAGAACGATGACGGATGACGAATATGTTATCGACGATGATAATGTCATAATACAAGAACTATCTCATTTTCCCTTTCTATGCGCGTGAAGGTTTGCACACAGCCGCGGCCCTGTTCCAGGTATAGCAGCCCTCTCCGTCCCATCGTCTTCTTATCTATGTTTCATCTTACAAGTTTCTTTCCAGCCTTGCTCTTGATTTACCCTACTGCCCATCCTTGAGATGAAGGAAGGCCTCTAAATCAAAGTCGGCGCCCGATGAGTTTGATGTGACTGCGATGAGGTTTGTTAGTTCACGAAAATTCTGGCACACAAAGTTGCCGCTCCTGTAACGATTCCAGACATACAGTCGAAGCCAGCACTCTTATTCTCCTCGGTTTTCGCTTTTGCCGGGTTCTTTTTCCGCTGGAACTCGGCCTTTGCCTCTGATATCAGCTTGGCCTTGGATTCGTATTCCTTTTGTGCTTGCTTGGCTTTATCGGCATTGGTAATGTTTCGCTGGTGGTTGAATCCGTAGAGAACGCCGAGACCGAGCGCTGAGAAGCGCAGAACCTGATCGTGCTCGTGTCAGTACTGGTTGGATATTGTCCTCTTTCTTCTCTTCCGACCACCCGGGCTTGCAGGAAAAACGTACATTAACGCCCGACATTTGCGGAGGATGTGAGCTGGGGAGGCTGGAGAGAGGATGGAAGAGTGTCAATGGGCTGGCAATTGGCCTGGAACAAGTCCCCGAGCTGACGAGAGACGGACGAGGAGACAATTGATGCGAAGTTGTGGTGTTGACGGGTTGAGATGATGGCTTCAGAGGTTGGCAGTTTGAATGCGAAAGTTCCCGTTCGGCGAAGCTTGGACCCCTTTGCGCGGTCTGTCCCTGCACTACTCTACAGCCGCTACGTACGTTGATCCCGGACGTGTTTCTCTGGTCCATGTCTCCACCTAGAATGAAGACAACCTGGAAGGAGAAACAATACTACCTTGTCTGCTTTCAAAGTTCCATTCTCCGCGCTTGATGGTTCAGGCATAACCCTCTGCACTTGTTCTGCGATCCTACCACGACAACCTGTACTTTTCGACACCCATTACGCTCGTGGGATTCCTATCATATGCTCCCCCAAGTTTGCATACTCCTCTAACGATAGTCGCCTAACACATTAATCCTTACCGCCATCATGGATGCTGAGGCGCGAAAGGAGGAAATCCTGGCGAAGAAGGCTAAGCTGGAGGAGTTGAGGAGAGCACGCGCTTTAAGGGAGCAGGAGATGCGCAAGAGGCAGAGCGCAGGGGAAAATGGAGATTTAATGCATCCGACGCCGAGCCGCGATGCGAGGCAGAGGGACATAGAGAAATTGCTTACCGATGTCCTGGGAGAGAGCCGAGCCGCTTCTCCTGGAGCTGTTGCATCACCGCGTGCAGGTAGTCGTAGTCGACCCACCAGCACGGTCAGCTCATCGAGGCCGCTAAGCGATGAACGAAGAGGGAGTACGCATCGTATGTCAAGCGAGACCGGGGAAGCTCGAGATTCGAGGGCAACAATTGTCTCCGGCACGACGTATGTGGCGATCGCGACACAAACGCTGGGAATCGCCCCTACGGTTAGTCTTTACGAACAACCAAGTGATGCGCCGCCGAAGAAAGAAGTCGTAACATACGACAAAGGCATCCAGACAAGCGAAGAGTGGGAACCGCAACGGAAAGAAAAGGGTGCTGGTATCGAAGAGGAGGACTGGGAGGGTAGACATACACCGCAGCCACTGTCCGAATCTGAGAAGGAAAGAATCAGAGAAGAGCTGAGGAAAGAAATTGAAGAAGAAGTCAAGGCTGCTTTACAACCAGGGAGCGCTTTCCCATCAGATGAAGCACGTTTCCCTGCAAGAACGCTGACGAATGATGAGTTGGATGCGGTGACCAGCTCCAGGGATTTCCAGGACTTCCTTGATCAATCGACGAAAGTCATCGAGAGGGCGCTAGATGAGGAATATGACCTGCTGACTGATTACGCTCATGGAAAGACGAGCCTGGACGAGGATGACGAGGGATACAGCACACGGGGAAAGCGTGGCAGACGCGTTCGACAGGTTGCACAGTACTGGGATGAAAGATGGAGTAAGAAGCGACAGATTAGCGACATCGGTTTCTCACCAAAGGTAGTCCTTCTTTACGGGCATCTTTTGCACGGAATCAATTGCTGACATGTGAATAATCAGTATCCGGAACTCTTACTCGCGTCATACACGAAGAATCCTTCAGCGCCGCACGAACCTGCAGGCCTGCTCCAAGTGTGGAATGCCCATATGCCCTCGCGCCCAGAGTACATTTTCCACGCTTCGTCTGACATCTTGACCGCCAAGTTTTCTCCTTTCCACCCCTCCCTCATCGTTGGCGGCTGTTACAGCGGCCAAGTTCTCCTTTGGGACACGCGCTCCAAGTCCCACGCACCTGTACAGAAGACGCCCTTGACCGGCTCTGGCCACACCCACCCTGTTTACAGTATTGACATTGTGGGCACGCAAAATGCAAATAACATCATCTCCTGCTCCACCGACGGAGTAGTCTGCTCCTGGTCAGTGGACATGCTTGCCCAGCCTCAAGAGTACCTGGAGCTCGTTGCCCCTTCGCCCCCAGCGAAGACAGAGGATGTGGCACCACTCTGCATGGGCTTTCCGCACGCAGATCCGACCTATTTCCTCGCAGGGACAGAGGAGGGCACGATTTTTGCGTGCCACCGATACGAGCGTGCTGGTGCAAAGGCAGGTATAGATAATCGTATTCGCTACGCCGGCCACGCAGCTCCGGTCATGAGTTTGGACTTCCATCCTTCGCGTGGCGCTGTCGACCTCGGTGACCTCGTGCTCTCAGCCAGCATGGACTGGAGCGTCAAGCTGTGGCGCGTGAGACCTCCAGCGGCGACAGGCGGCGCCGCCGTATCAGGACAGGCTCACATTCAATCGCCCGTTCTGGACTTTTCGCGCGAGGACCTCGTGTTCGACGTCAAGTGGTCCCCTGTCAGGGCCGGTGTCTTCGCTCTCGTCGACGGCGCAGGTGCGCTCGAGATCTGGGACCTGAACGCAGACCATGAGATCCCCATTGCGCACGTGACGCCTACGGAGCACCCGAACGCGGTCTCGTCCGCGGGCGGTCTTGGAATGTGGAAGAAGCGCAGCTTGAACAGATGCGCGTGGGAGCAGAACGACGGGAAGAAGATTGCTGTGGGAGGCTTGGACGGCGTGGTCACCGTGTTTGAGGTGGGCAACGAGCTCGGCGGAACAGAGGGCGCAAGGGCGGAAGAGTGGACCGGAGTGAAGAAGGTTGTTGCGAGGGCGGAGGCCCAGCAGGGCGCCGCGAAGGAACTGGGTACTGGTGTGAAGGCGCCTACGGTTAACGGCTTTGGTAGGTAGCTTGTCCTGTGCCTGGATGGGGTAGAGCGTGTCGCAAAGCGCATGTCTCTCCCCCAGTCGTCTATACTCTTCGTATTAACGCGAATACCCAATTTTCTTTTCTCTCGCCTGTGGAAAAATGCCCTCGTTTCTTGTACATATATTTTACTGTGGCTCTCAGGGTGACAAACATTCCATCAGCGTGACACATTGTGCCGGAAACGTTCTTGGATTCTACTGTCGAGAAATTCAAAGCGGATCACGGGCACGCGTACGGGGATGTCCACACTGCATTCAACATTTTCTACACACACGCACACGTACACTTATTGTAAAGTGCACCTGCTCATCATTTTTTTCCCTTCTCAGCCGTCACAGAACCAATTTCCAAAAGAGACACAAATCTGACGATCAGAGAGACGATAACAACAAGGTGATGCTTTATACTACACTGAATGTACCTAGAGAAAGATGAGCGAACGAAGCATGCACATATGCTCAGCTTAGTAAGTTCTCTTGAACGGTGGCACAGACTTGCATTCGGCCTCGTCAAGGGTGTGCATCGTCACGGCACGGTATCCGATGTCGACCTTGTCATGCGGCTTCTTCTGCCATGTCAGAGTGTGCTTCATCCAGTTCTCGTCGTCGCGCTCGGGGTAATCCTCGCGAGCGTGAGCTCCACGTGATTCCTTTCGGTTGGCCGCAGCCTCAGCGGTTTGAACACTTCGCACTCCAGTTAGCATCTTCCTTACATCCTGTGCTTGAGGTATGACTTGGAAATGGGGCAGGTAATCACAAGCAAAATGAAAAGTAAATACGTACGCGCATGTCAACAAGTTCCTAAGCTCGAGTGTCTCGACGAGATCCGAGTTCCAGATCATACTTCTGTCCTTGGTTCCAACCTGGCTGAATGACTTGTCGACCTCATGGATCCTCCTGACACCCTCGTCAAGCGATTCCTGAGTTCTGAACACGCTGACATCGGTCTGCATGACCTTCTGCATGGCGAGACGAATCTCGGCCGTGCTCTTCGGACCATCTGCAGTACGCAACTCATCAATGACGCGAATACTCTCGGCACCGGCATCGGGCGAAAGCTCCTCGTGCTTGTAGCCTGGTTTGAAGTTGTCGCGGATGGTGTGCGAAACAGCACGGCCGAACACGATGAGGTCAAGCAACGAGTTAGCACCAAGACGATTGGCACCATGGACGGACACGCAAGCAGCCTCGCCGCAGGCAAACAATCCCGGCACGACCTGATCCTTGCCGTCCTTGTCGACGGTGAGGACTTCACCAGTGTACTTGGTTGGAATGCCACCCATGTTGTAATGAACGGTTGGCAGAACAGGGATGGGCTGCTTCCGGACATCGACACCTGCGAAGATAGCTGCCGTCTCAGAGATACCTGGCAGGCGGTCGTGGAGGACCTCTGGTGGCAAGTGGCTAAGCTGGAGGTAGATGTGGTCCTTTTCTGGGCCTACACCACGTCCCTCACGAATTTCCATGGTCATTGAGCGAGAAACGACGTCGCGAGAGGCAAGGTCCTTAGCCGTTGGAGCGTATCGTTCCATGAAGCGTTCACCCTCAGAGTTGATGAGGTATCCACCCTCACCACGAGAGCCTTCCGTAATCAAGCACCCAGCGCCATAGATACCGGTTGGGTGGAACTGAACAAACTCAAGATCCTGGTTGGGAAGACCAGCACGAGCGACCATGGCCATACCATCACCTGTGCAAGTGTGGGCAGATGTGCAGCTGAAGTAGGCACGACCGTAGCCACCGGTGGCAAGGACGGTGTTCTGGGCCTTAAATCTGTGCAGAGTGCCGTCCTCCTGGTTGTAGGCGATAACACCTTTGCAGACGCCATCCTCCATGATCAAATCGGTAGCGAAGAACTCGATAAAGTACTTGGTGTTGTGGCGAAGCGATTGACCATAGAGAGTATGAAGCAGAGCGTGGCCAGTTCTGTCAGCGGCGGCGCAGCATCGGTACGCTTGACCACCCTTTCCGTACTTTTGTGACTGACCCCCGAAGGCTCGCTGGTAGCTGTTTCATGGTGAGCACAAAGCTAGAGATTCAAACGCGGGGAAGATGCGCACATTCTGCCGTCCTCGGTACGCGAGAAGGGGCAACCGTAGTTCTCAAGCTCGATGACAGAACGAGGCGCCTCTCGGGTCATGTAATGGATAGCGTCTTGGTCTCCCAGCCAATCCGAGCCTTTGACAGTATCATACATGTGCCATCGCCAGTCGTCTTCGTGCATGCTATTGTTTTCGCCGTGGTTAGCCACGTCGCATGTCAAAATCATCAATACAGGGTCGACTCACTTTCCCAGAGCGGCATTGATGCCGCCCTGCGCAGCGACAGTGTGCGATCGAGTAGGGAAGAGCTTTGATATGCAGGCGGTGTTGAAGCCGGCCTCTGCCAGACCGAAGGCAGCTCGAAGACCGGAGCCGCCCGCTCCTACGACAATGGCATCTACAAAACGTCAGGAGAGCTTCTATCAAGATTGCGGTTGAAGCTGCACACCGTATTCATGATCGATGACCGGATACGAATGCGAGCCGGACGTTTGGGCCTCTTTGGCTCGTAGCGGTTGACTGGTTATGATCTTTGCCAGGCGGTGGCTCTGAGTGAACTGTCGCGATGGTGTCCGCACAGCTCTCGAAAGCTGCACCAGTCATCAGTAAATGATCAGCAAGGCGTCGCCAACCACAATTGGACGGCAGAAGACGTCGAGAAACAATGGACTTCCGGGAGCTGCGGGCGGCCACGGTCAGGAAAGAAGCGCCACCATTGCGAGAAGCACCGGGCGGCCATTGCGGAGAAGGAGAGACTCACCTGGCGTGAAGGGAGAGCTATCCGGCGCAAGCCCACAGAAGCCATCTTCGCGGGGGCTGCACAGGACAGAAACAAAGGTGAGGTGTGGTGTAGATGGGCGGAATTATGAGGAAAGGTTGGTGTTCAGAGCAGAAGTATCGCTAGCGTCAATAATTGGCAGGCCAGACGACACACACTTTGCTTTGCACAACGGGTAGTCCGAATCCGCCGATGGCCCTCGGGTGATGGCTGCAGCAACTCGCCTGCCCACGCCAGCCCAGCAAACCCCGTCCCAAGCGCCCCTCTGTTCGAGCAGCCTACATCCTCCTGCCAGGTGCCCGTGCCTGGCAATGCATTTGGCAACGGTGCATCGGCTGCGTGCACCTTGGGTTTTTTCTACTGTTCTCTGAATTTCTACCGGGCGCGCAGCCTTGAAGCTGGATGCACGACGCCGTCGAGGACTGGCCGGATGAACAATTCGCGCGCTCTGATTCGCCCTCGGCATTTTTCCACCTGGATGTCGGCGACACGCTCATCGTTCATGACGATCGCGAAGAGCCGCCTAAATCATTTTGCTCGCACGCGAGCCGATCAGCAGAACCTCCTGTTTCTGTCATCTGCTGGGCATTCATGCCTTCCCATTGGCTTTGCGGCATCTGCGTATCGTTCAATGACGCCTGCTCTGCTCTTTCGGTCTCGTGTACAAGCGCGGCTCCACTCGAAGAAGACGACATGGGACTGGCCAAAGGGCCCACATTAAAATACGGATCATGTGACACGATGTGGAGAGACGTAGACAGAGCGTACGATTGGATTTACATGTTCAGCATCAAGCACATAGCCAGCTGCATGTCAGTTTTGTGACTCTCGCTATGCTGCCCCTATCTCGAGCATTGGGTGATGATGAGGATGATAAACGCCATGCAAAGAAGACGACCCCGGATATTCCCATCTTGCGAATCACATTTTCCCACGTAAGAAAAGACGAAGAAGAGTGCTTTCCCTTGTCTATGCTGCAACCAAGTCCTTCTTGAGTGTGCCCATGAACTGCTTCTTCTCTGCCGGGGTTTGGTATGCACCATGACCGAACTTGGACGATGTGTCGATCCACTTGAGTTCGATCTTCTCCAGGGCGCTTCTCTTGGTGTGTGTGAACATCGACTTACGCAAAGTCAAGACCCGCTTCTTAACGCCCGGTACTGAGCCCTTGATCAGGAGGAAGTCGTTCTTGACTTCACCATATCGCACGAAGCCACCCATGCTTGTGCACGTTAGCGTGTGTCTGAAACAGATTAAATGAAAGAGAAGTACGACTTACGGTGTAATTGTCTTCTTGGACACATCAAACTCGGTCGAGGCATTGCCCTCGTCATCGCCCTTGCCAATGCGGTAGATCTTGTGGTTGACCGAGGTACGGTGGTGGTAGCCCATTTGACCAGCACGAGCGACGGTCCACTGGACGTGGGACGGATGCCATGCACCGATACAAGCGACCTTGCGGAGACCCTTGTGCGTCTTGCGAGGCAGCTTCTTGGTGCCCCAACGAGCAGTGACACCATTGAAACCGTGGCCCTTGGTGACGGCGATGACATCAATCATCTCATCCTGTTCGAAGATCGAGCCAATCTCGACTGGCTTCTCGAAAAGGCCGTAGGCGAAGTCAACCTTAGCCGGAACTTCACCGCCGTTGACCTGGATCTCCATAAGGTGTGCCTTCTTCTGCTTCACTGTATGGTCATCAGCACAAAATCAATCTTCATGAGACATTCATAGACATACAAGGAGTCTTGCTAATTTGAGTGTGGGCAAGAACACGGACGACAGTGCAGTACTTCTTGATGCGTTCGAGTTCACGGGTGATCGATGTACCCTTGCTCTCGGCATGCTTCTTGGCGTAGCGGGTGAAGGCCTTCTTCTTGCTCTTGTACCAGTTCTTGTAGAAGCGACGCTTGAGCTCATCGCTCAGGTGCTCAGCCCAGACAGTAGTCAGCGATCGCAGGCCACGAGGAGTCTCTGCTGGACATTAGTCTCCCAATCATTGAGCCACAAAGATTATCCACACTGACCGATGTAGCCAACAAGGCCGACAACAATCATTGGTGGAGTGTCAACGACAGTCACAGCCTCAACAATCTCCTTCTTGTGCAGCTTGGCGCCTGGTCGGTCGAGGTCACGCACAATGGTGGTCATTCCAGCCTTGTAACCTGTGCTAAGGTCAGGCGCTGTGTCTGTATGTATTGTGCGAATTATTCCATACCCATAGCAGCTGTGAGGTGAGGAGGCTTCTTCTTATCATCCTTGGGGAAGCTAAAGAATGTGTTAATCTCATGGCCCGGCTTTCAACACAACACGCTCTCTCATACCTCTTGACCTTTCCTCGATGTCTGGCAGCTGTAATTCCCGTCAATCTCTTGTACTCGGATACCACCATGTTTCTTCTTTCTTACCTCGCTTCCTAGGCAAGAAGGCGAGCGAGCCATGGCGCTACATTGGGCGTTAGTACTCTTGTCGTCAAGCTCGCATGCACGGGTAGAGTTTGGCAGCTGTCTTGAAATTTCGCGACAAATTTCAAGAAGAAACCAATGGCTGGGATGGTCAACGTACTGGAGCCTCGAACTTGCGGTGCGACATTTTGAATTGTAGGCGTGTCGCTGTGCAAAGTGTGGTGATCAAGCAGCACTAGAAATTTCGTGAGGTTTGTGGATTTTCGGTGTAGTGCGCACGAAAAATGGCAGCCTGAGATGCTGTGGGTTTGACACCTGAGGCATCCTCGACGTCAACTGCAAGCAGCGACTGACCAAGAGTGAAAGCGTCACAAATCGCGGCTGCACTCTGCCCAGCCCACGTCCAAAGAGCCGAGTGAAAGTCATCTCGAGCCGTCACATCCCATAGGTATTACCTCGTCATTGCACCCGCCGCACGCCGTTCTTTCGCTCGAGACCGACGATCACGAGAGCTCCAACCACCTTGTACTCCCAGTGCATTACATACTCGGCCGGTCGTGGCACCAAAGTCCGTCTCCAAATTGCGCACCTGTTAACAGCTCGAACAACTCCTAATCTTGCGTAAGATTGTTACTCTTAGCTGTCATAAAGCATCTTAAGTCCATTTGGAAGCTCTTATAGTGCGAAATTGATCGCAACATGTCGGACATGGTTGAGCCCAGCCCGACCACTTGGAAATTTACCCAGTATGCCTGACCCTCCATGCACCTTTGGCTGTCGCGTGACAAATGCACTGGCTACTCTCTTCGCAAGCCAAAGTTCTTCCTGTCTTCAGATCGTGACGACTGACAGCAAATGGCCCACGCACACTTCAAAATCTAAACTATGGCTGACTATGGACCAGGTGCTTCGGTGACAAAGGCGACGTCGAGGACATAACAGAGGGTCTGCAAGAGTGTATATCCCCCATTTTGTACCTCAGCTAACTGGGTTGGCAGCCGACATAATATCCACTGTAGAGTTTGATCAGACCGGTAATTACCTCGCCACTGGTGACAAAGGCGGTAGGGTTGTTCTCTTCGAAAGAAATGAAACGGTAGGTACAACAAAAAGCACCGATTCCGCCGTGTACTCAACAATAGAACAGAAAAAAACTTGCGAATACAAGTTCCATACCGAGTTTCAGTCCCACGAGCCAGAATTTGATTACCTCAAGTCTCTGGAAATAGAAGAGAAGATAAACAAGATCAAATGGTGTCGACGGCAAAATGCATCGCACTATCTCCTTTCGACAAATGACAAGACAATCAAACTGTGGAAGGTCTTTGAGAAGTCCTTGAAGGTTGTGGCGGAAAACAACTTATCACATGAGTTGACTCCAGCAGGCGTTCCAGGCGGTGGTGGACCCGTTCGAAACCCAAACGTGAATTTCCGATCCGCTGCTGACCTGAAGCTGCCTCGAATGACGCACCATGACACCGTTGTAGCAGCAGTGCCAAAAAAGACATATGCTAACGCCCATGCGTACCACATCAATAGCATCTCTGTCAACAGTGATGGCGAGACCTTTATTAGTAGCGACGATCTTCGGATTAACCTCTGGAATCTCAACATTCAGGACCAGAGCTTCAATATTGTTGACATAAAGCCCGCGAACATGGAAGAGCTGACGGAAGTCATAACTGCCGCAGAGTTCCATCCATTGAGCTGCAACTGGTTTATGTACGCAAGCTCTAAGGGTACAATTAAGCTTGCAGACATGAGAGAAAGCGCTCTCTGCGATCAGCATGCAAAACGTACGTCATGTCTCGTTTCACAAGCACTTCTTTCAAGTGTTAATTACTCGCGCAGAATTCGAGCAGGAGGAAGACCCGCAATCTCGATCTTTCTTCTCCGAAATCATTTCCTCAATTTCTGACGTCCGATTCTCCCACGATGGTCGTTATATCCTTTCCCGAGACTACCTGACAGTTAAGATCTGGGATGTCAATATGGAACGGCAGCCTATCAAGACAATACCCATCCATGAGCATCTGAGACCTAGACTGTGCGACACATATGAGAATGACAGCATTTTCGACAAGTTTGAGGTTGTGTTCTCTGGCGATGCTAAGAACGTCATGACAGGCTCATACAACAACAATTTTATGATCTATCCATCGGATCCAGAAAAGGACACTGAAGTGGTTCTACAGGCAGACAAATCAGCCTTCAAGGCAAAGAAGGTTGGCATACCGACACCGATGAACTCTGCATCGAGCCCAACTGGATCAACTGGCAAGAAGGCGAATTCAAGAGCAGGAAGTCCCGCCTCAGTCGGACCAGGCCAACGAATGCGCAAGGAAACTGACGCAGATCAGATTGATTTCAATAAGAAGATACTACATATGAGCTGGCATCCGTTCGAGGATAGTATAGCGATAGCCGCAACTAATAACGTAAGGATAATTCCGCAGTAATGTCAACTGACAAGGTACTGATTATTTTCCAGCTTTTCGTCTTCTCTGCACTATAGACTGCACGGCACTTTGCATTGTTCCTGGCAAGACAAACCAATCCCATGGAGAGGCGTTTTCTTTACTTCTCATCGACGGCAGCACATCGCGTATTGACCTTCGCAGCACAAAGTGGCGAACAGACAACCGTATCGTAGTGATAGACCGAGGTTAGGATGACTATCTGGCTATCTGATGAGCAAGCGGCAGAGTGTGGGGCGTGGAGTTAACGCGCAAATCCGTCGACGTGTAGCAAACGAAGGGAAGGATGTAGAATAGCGGAGCTTAATCTTGGTTTTGAGGATTTGCCTCCTCTCTGTAGCCGAATGCAGTACGGCATGCGTCCAAGAGGGCCATGTCTTTGTGCTCAAAAATTCCGTGTATTCGCTTGATTTTAGCTCGGGATAAGTATTTTGTGAATTTTAGCGTTGACAGCCATATCGAGTTTCTGCGGTATATATAGCCTTTGAGCCACGAACTGCATGCACCTGCCCAACATGGAACAGGGGCTAGTCTCCTGCACATCAATCTAATCGGCCACATCAGCCATTGTAATAACAAGCATCACATCAACGCGCATGGCCCTTGGTGGCGCATAAATACAGTCCATATCAATGTTGTTGTTGTTCTAGTAGTAGCATTGTAAAATATTCCTCTTGATTCGTAAGTCAATGCCCATCTATTTTTGGACCAGATTGCGTCCTACGCACCACCCACCCCTAGCAGCAGCTTCGATCGACTGATGTCGGCGGCGTTAGATCGATTTCCGATGTGTGTACATGTAAAACTCAGCTTTCAATCCTGATAGAGAACCAAGCAAGATGCTAGACGCGCTGGTGCCGGTAGGCATAACCGCTTTGATTTTTGGAGGCTGCTGCTCGAATGTAGGCCTGGACCTTTGATCCGCAAAGCACCATCCCGCTGAACATCATTCTAGGTTTACGCGCTTGAAGCTGTCCTAAAGCATGAGCCGGACAGTGGTACGTAGGAACCAGATTTCTGAAGGATGCAGAGTCTGATCATCGATTCCCAGGTCTTCTCATCACGCTCATGCAGTTCATTCTGGTCACTCTTTTCACTTACAACAGCCAGCGTTCACTCAATCTGCCATCCTTTTTGAAGCCTACCAAGATTCCACTCCGCAAGCTTTTCTCCAGCGCCGCCATGTTCTTCACCGTCAACATGCTCAACAATTGGGCTTTTGCCTTCAACATTGGCGTGCCTGTACACATCATCCTACGAAGTTTCGGAAGCGTGACTACCATGGCAGCCGGCTGGTTGCGCGGGAAACGATATTCGCAGCTGCAGATTGTTTCTGTCGTTTTGCTTACCCTGGGCGTCATGATCAGCGCCTGGGCGGATGTAGAGTCAAAGGTGAATTCCCATGATCGCTCCCTACAAAGTTTTTGCTGATCGAATCTTTAGGGAAAGCCTTTGAAAACGGAAGGCGTCGATACTGGTATTTGGTTTGGACTTGGGCTCCTGATCCTACTCGTCGCACAGCTGCTTTCTTCCTATATGGGAGTCTACGTTCAAGACGTGTATGCAGAGCACGGCAAGCACTGGGATGAGAATCTCTTCTATAGCCATTTTATCAGCTTGCCGCTTTTTTTGCCGTTATCTGCTACGCTTCGGTCGCAATTCGTGCGTTTACAGAATTCGCCGCCCATGCTCGTCCCGCCTGTCTTCGCGTCGTCCGTACCTCTTGTACTGCAGTCCTGGCTAGCAAAGGTACCGCGCTCCATATTCATGTTGGCAGTCAACTCAATCACGCAACTTCTCTGCATCACAGGCGTTAATCTTCTTGGGGCGAAGTCATCCGCTGTTACAGTGACTATTGTCCTCAATGTCAGAAAGCTTGTCAGCTTCATGCTGAGCGTCTGGCTATTTGGAAACCCAATGAGTGCTAAGATGATAACAGGTGCTGCGCTTGTGTTTGGTTCGGGCGCCTTGTATGGCTGGGAGACCACTGTGGGCATCAAGCGCCGGCAGAAAGTGCAGACGATATATCAACAGAATGGCAATGCAAATGGAGACAAGAAAAAGAGCTAGATTGTCAAGAGAGCCAAACAATCCCACCGTTAACTCGGGTTTGGACTTGCCATTTGGGCCTTTCACCAAGATCATGAGGAAAACTATGAGGTGGAGATCGGGTAAAGACAAGTTCTGATATCGAGCTCCAACAGAAATATTACCACAGTCAAGAGTCGTGTCATCTGGTTATTTTGAATTCGTGATTCAAATGTATAATAGGACAGGTCAATATCCCCTGCTCATTGATAAGCAAAACTTGCACAATCGATGAAGAAATCGATAATTAACTATCCGTGGTCAATTGGTTGTACTCTGAGAGGCATGCCCAGTGACTTCTACGATTATACAGACCAATTTCTACATTTGAAGCAAGAGAATTTGAGTTATCAAGGGCTTTGATATCCTTGTGACCAGCAAGCTTGTCTTCTGGAAGCAAGAATGATCTTTTTTGGACAAAACGTCTTTGGAATCGATTTGATGGAATAATCAGACGACCTGAAATAGAAAACCGTGCCCATAGAATGGGGCTACGCAGTCATAGTTCTTTGTCACCTCAAAAAGTATACGTATCTGCGATTGCGACGAGTAAAAGAGTACACAAATTGAAAAAGGCAGAAAACCAAGGTAGATCAAAGCACGAATTTAGACCAGCAATCGATCTACAAGGCCTCAAGTTGCGAATTAAGTCAGAGTTAGCGCCTGTATTACACGAGGAAGACGAGTAAGTGCCTGTTTATAACGCCCTTAACGGAACAAGGATTTTACAAAGGCTTGAAGGTTAGCAGTGGCTAAAGGATACTCCCTAGGTAATGCTACAGGACATGATGAAATGCTATTACGGCAGCCGATCATCCTGGCATACAGGTCCATATGCTTGTGATGAGCCATAACAGTAATAAGGGGAATATCTTGCTGTCGAG
Organism: Verruconis gallopava; assembly: GCF_000836295.1. Classification (NCBI taxonomy): domain Eukaryota; kingdom Fungi; phylum Ascomycota; class Dothideomycetes; order Venturiales; family Sympoventuriaceae; genus Verruconis; species Verruconis gallopava. Next base: position 348,891 of record NW_015622140.1, on the reverse strand, counting down.
GGTATAACGGAGATGGATTAACATGGTGCGGTTCACGAGCATAGAGTAGAGAAGATGAAAAGATTAAGGGGAATTCCATTACAGTGCACAAAGGAACAGCTCGAGTTGCCGTTCTGAACGAGTTGATTTGCATCTTGGGCGCAGCTGGGGTAAGTAAGGGCAATGTTCGGATGATCCTGAAGTACAGTAAGCACTCTGCCGCAATACAGGTAGCTCTGGTCTAGTAGAATGTGGGTTGATCAGAATCAAATTTCTCGTTCAGAGAGACCGTGGCCTCTATGTCCCGTCTTGAAACATTTTTTGAAAGCGTATCATCAATGGAAAATGCGTACAGGATAAGGTTAGGATAGACATACATTGCATCAGTGAGAATATATTGATTTAAGCCATCAAGTGTGTAGCAGACGCAAACATACTGCAACAGCGATGTTTACTGATAGAGAGTTGAATTGTACTTGTGCCATTCTGCACGAGTTTGTTCTAGGAATGTTCAGGAACTAATTGGTCGGCGCAAAAAATTTGGAGCCGTGCAGAAAGTGAGATCTTCACGTGAACGTGTTTTAGCCTTGATGCCTTAGGGTTGGCGCACGGATCACCACCAACTTTTCCAAAATGCCCACCAAAAACTCTCGTATCCGTGAAAAGTGTCAGCCGTTCAGTTTGGTAAGAGCCCACTTTGCCGTCAAGATGGGTGCTCTCAAATATATCGAGGAGCTTCAGAAGCGCAAGCAGTCCGATGTGATGCGCTTCCTTCTTCGTGTCGTAAGTCAATGGCAGAACTTGAGTGTACGTGTATTTGCTAATACCTTCTGACAGCGCTGCTGGGAGTGAGTCTGATCTTGTGCCATCGAAGTGTTCACACTTGTGCAATGGCACCGCCTACACTTCGTTGAACAAAGCTGAGAAGTGCAGGTACCGTCAGCGACATGTTATTCACCGAGCGTCCCGTCCATCGCGCCCAGACAAGGCTCGCCGACTTGTAAGAGCACACGGGTCTCTAAGAGACGACAGAGATTGACACGGGACAACAGGGATACAAGGCTAAGCAGGGCTATGTCATCTATCGCATCCGCGTTCGCCGTGGTGGCCGCAAGCGACCTGCGCCAAAAGGTGCTACATACGGCAAGCCGACCAACCAGGGTATCAACCAGCTGAAATACCAGCGCTCCCTTCGTGCCACCGCCGAGGAGCGTGTCGGCCGCCGTTGTGCCAACCTTCGCGTCCTCAACTCGTACTGGATCAACCAGGACTCCACTTACAAGTACTACGAAGTCATCCTTGTTGACCCACAGCACAAGGCTATTCGTCGCGATCCACGCATTAACTGGATCGTCAACCCAGTGCACAAGCATCGCGAGGCTCGTGGGCTCACTTCTACTGGCAAGAAGTCCCGTGGTCTCAACAAAGGCCACCGCTACAACAAGACCCGCGGCGGCCGCAGAAAGGCCTGGAAGCGTCACAACACGCTCTCTCTCTGGCGCTACCGATAAATGCATATCGGGTGTGGATGGGGTTGCTAGTGCATCGGGGCTACTATGGCGTGATGGAATTGTTCTTCTCGCGGGCATAAAATTTCTTGCCTGCCTCATAGGCAGTTTCTATAGCATAAATGACATGAACATGAGACGACGGGTTCTCACAGAAATCAAATTTGTCTCGGACTCCAGTCTCCTTTCATAGCTTCTCAAATGTAGGCTTCCGCTTTTGTAGCCCTGACAACATGGCTCTCTCCACATCCGATGTTTGAATCATGCCAGCGTTCCAGATGGCCGTATACTTGAGACCGTCGTCGACGGGCCTGTCTCTGCTCCAGTTAAGAAGCTCTTTGGTGCCATAAACAGCGACAGGTGACTTTGAGGCGATCAAGCTGGCAATCTCGATTGCTTTTTTAATACCAGCCTCTTTGTTCTCAACCACGTGCGATACGAATCCGACTCTTAACGCTTCGTCGGCATAGAACTCCCTTGCCGTAAGCGCAACCTCCTTTACCCACGAAAAACTGCAACCACTCTTCGGAAGTCTCGTCAATGTGCCAATGTCAGCTGCGAGGCCGATATCGACTTCCTTGACGCTGAGCCTGACGTCCTTGGTAGCTATTCTGATGTCGCATGCAACACCCATGTCAATCCCCAAACCATAGCTGATACCATGGTAAACGATGATGACTGGCTTGCCGCAGCGCTCAATATCAGTGATGCAATCTTGAAACTCGATGATGCTCTCTCGGGTCTTTCGTGCTTTGCGAGCTACATCCGTGTCGGACTTCTTCAGAGTTCCCTGTGACGCAGCCTGGACATCAAGACCTGCGGTGAAAGCACGCGGGCCAGCGCCACTGATAATGACAGCACGACAGTCTGGGTCCAGGGAGAGCTTCTTGATAATGGCGGAGAAGTTCAACCACATCCTGTCAAAAGATCATGTGAGCACGAGGCTGAAACTCGGAAGAACTGCATGAAGACTCAAGAACAAAGTTGAGCGACAATCACGTCCATTTCGACCATGAAATGCTCGGCCTAGAGCCATATGCGCACTTACTTTTGGATGAAGGCATTGAGCTTCTCTGGCCGATTGATTTCGACCTGTGCCACGAACTCGGCCGGAAAGGTTACATTGAAGTACTCGTAATTGTATGTGTCCGGCATTTTGACTGATTTGAGAAGCAACCAAGCTGTTCGACTAAAAATAATCCAGCTGGTGGTACAGTTAATAATTGATGAAATACAAGTAAAGAAAAATGAGTATGTACGTCTAAAGGGATCTATCTGATATATTTTGTTAGAATTTCAAGTCCCCGGCTGTCAGTGGACTCCAAGTCAGATATGTGGAGACGAGACCCCTTGCGGTCGGCGAGCCGAGGTTGGCAGCACGAGGAACCTCTTCTTGCAACTTTCCTGCACTCTGAGGAGAACCGAGTTTGTTTCTATTTTGGTTTTTGAATGTGATTGAATGCCTTTCAAACTTAGCGATATTTGTAAACTCTAGTTACTCTATCAGTCTCGTGCAAGTCAAATGCCTGAGGACACCCCACTATCGCAACTCATGTCATCTCCAAGGCGTCGTCTGCCTTCATCAACACTTCAGCCATCCGAATGGTACAGTCTGCGTATCATCGGCATTCTGGAACCCGGTTCCATATCAAATACTAACCACTGGTCCCATCGTCGAGATCTTTGAAACAGTTGTCAATGCGATCACAATGTTTGCCTTGCGATTTGGCCAAGCATCTGGCTGAAGCTTCAGGCCTCTTTATGGTGCTTAAACGCGGGAAAGTCGATAAATTCTTACAGCGTAGTGTAGATCCATACAGATGTACCAATCCTGTGTTGTACCGCAGAGCCTCATCAAAGGAAAATGCCGCCATGCTAAGGTTATCGTTTCACAAAGATCGCCCCGCTTTGTGGCGTGGGACATGCAGACACTGTCCTTGATACACAATAAGCTAGCCTATAGAACGCTCAGGTTCTTCCGGGATGTCCTGCACGCAAGCGAAAATGCGAGGAACATAGGAACGAACGCGCGCATTTAGGGAGCAGCTGAGCTCAGCTGTATTTCATGCATGAGCGCACAGGTGTTGTGGCCAAAGTGCTTCGACAGCCGTTCTTTTCACATATTTTGCCCACACATCATCCTGTATACGATAATGAACGTGTCTGGCCAAGTACGACATGGCTCGGACATGTATAAGGCATATCAGTACTCCACACTAGACCCACCAACTACTTTGCGCCTAATCAAGTTATGGCCCGCGATGGATCATAATGCTACCCTCCAATGCAATATCGTTGAACTTCGCGAACCATATGAGAGTGAAGACTACGATGCGCTGTCGTGGTGCTGGGGCTCACAGGACAAGAAGGAGTGGAGTAAGGAGCTTATCATCCATGTGAATGATGACCAAACTATAGTTCCTAAAGTGTTCTACATTTCTGAAAACCTCGACGGAGCCTTACGAGCATTTCGCCGCAAGAAGGATAAGATCACTCTGTGGATTGATGCCATCAGTATCAATCAGGACAATCTGGACGAAAAAAGCTACCAGATTCCATTAATGGCGGTCATTTACCCCAAGGCAAAGCGCGTCCATGTTTGGCTTGGGCCTGAAGATTTTCATAGCACTCTGGCCCTTGAGTTTATCAAGAACAGTGTGTTGAAACTTTGGAATTTCGACAAACTTTGCCAAACCGATGACGAGAACAACAAATCAAAGGAATGGGAGGCTTTCTCTAAACTACTGAACCGTGACTGGTTTGGACGACGCTGGGTAGTTCAAGAGATATCGCTTGCAACAGAGGCAATTGTACACTGCGGAAGCAAACATATTACATGGCAAGAGTTTAGCGATGCTGTGTCTCTCTTTGTGGAAGCGGAAAACAAATCAAGGCTGTCCGAAGTAATGCGGAATTCTAAAGATCATAGTCGATATCAAGATTATTTTGGAGAGATACCAGCATCAGCAGCGTCTTTACTCGTGGACACAACTCGAAATCTGTTTCGGCGATCTAATGATGGCGGTCGGGAACCAATATCCAGCCTAGAATACTTGGTGTGTTCACTATCTATTTTCAAGGCAAGCAACGAAAGAGATTCCATCTACGCGCTGCTTGCCATTGCGAAAGACGCGCTGCCACAAGCTGGCGTTACGAAGAACATCGATGAGGGTCTGAATGACCTAGAATCACCAGAGGTCAGACGGCAGATCAGAGCTTGGGCAAGAATTCGCGGTAGAAAATTTGCGGTACACGCCTATCACGTAGACTACAAACAAGAGATCGTGGATGTCTACAAGGACTTCGTACTTTTTGCCATTCGAAAAGCTGAAAAATCTCGGGCGCTCGATATCATTTGTCGACCATGGGCGCAAGAAGTTTCAGACGAAGACGGTGGCTCTGATAAGATGCCTCTCCCAAGCTGGATTTGCACTCTTCGCAATGCCCCGTACGATGTTTCGCAGAGACCCAACCTGGGAGAAAGGATGGCGAGGAAAAATGCAGATCCATTAGTTGGTATGCCGGACATTGCAGGGAGAAACTACACCGCAGCTGGGTCGAAATCAATAACCGCTTCTGAGTTCAAATTCAAGAAGGGGGACGGATATTACAGCATGTTTGTACAGGGCTTCGTGCTCGACGAGATCACTAGAGGTGAGAGCAATGTTGGGACATCAGATTCCGGATCTATACCAAGAACCTGGAGGAGCTTTATGCACTCAGGAACACAAAATAGAGTAGAAGAGGACTTCTGGCGGACTCTAGTGGCTGATCGCGGTCCGGATGGGAAAAGTCCACCCGCATACTATCGTCGCGCGTGCGAAGAAGTGTTCAAGACTGGGCACAAGGACGGACCGATCCAAACCAACGAACTAATCTACGAGAGCGGCTGCACCATCGTCGAGAAGTTTTTGCGTCGCGTCCAAGCGGTTGTCTGGAACCGTCGTCTGATGAAGACTAAGCACCTTGGGAAGATTGGTTTGTTCCCAGCGGAAACGCGAACTGGAGACTACGTCTGTATTCTATACGGTTGCAGCGTCCCTGTTGTGCTGCGCAAGGTTGAGAAAGATGAGGAAGAGATCGAAGCGGACATTAAGCTTGCTCTAAGAGAACAGGTAGCCGCAGCAGTGATGATACAACGCAGGTTTCGTGAGAGCCGGACCATTCGATTGGCTAGGGCGAGACGAAGAAAGGCTATAGCCAAGGCTCTAGTTTGGAAGCTTGTGAAGCCTTATATCTATGGTTCAAAGGCGCTGGATCTTGCTTGTTCAATCGGGTTTGTGGTCTGCGTTTCTCTTTGCATGTCTTTGGACCCGCTCGCTTGGTTACGTACAGTGCTTAGCTCTATAAGGATCGGATTTCTGCAAGCTTTCGCCCTACTCACAGCGCAGGAAGAGGACCGTCGACTTAGTTCTATTGTCGTGCTTTCTCTTGCATTCGGACCTTTGATCTCTGTGACCTGCAAAAGGATCTGGAGGTCCGGGAGAACGATCGCACGCTCATTCCGGCTCTTTTCCAACGAGAATATTAGAATGCCCAAGCCGAACCCAGAGTACTTCGTGTTGATTGGCGAATGCTATCTTCATGGTATGATGAATGGTGAAGCAATTACAGAGCAGCGCCGAGCTCAAAGCAAATCTACAGTCGCTTCAACCTCGAACGGGCACGCTGTGGGGCAAAATCCTGCATTCGAGGAACCCATTGCCGCACGTGCAAAGTCGAAGAAGGCACAAAAGGCCGCAAATCGCAAGCTCAGAGCTCGCAGGAAAAAGGAGGAAGAGTTGAGAGGGATTCATCCATCTTCGACACTCGAGAGATTCCAGAACATGACATTCGAAATTCGATGATCGAGAGCGTCTCTTCTTATGAACGCAAAAGTTAAAAGCGGAGAGAAGATTTTGTTATCTCTTCGGCATTTCAGGTATTATCCTCGACATTTGAAAGCCTTCTTCTTCGGTTTAGACTCGAGTCCGGAGCTGATTATTGAAGTTTTTGAGTAATTGCTGTTATCAGGCCCGGTTTAAATAAACAGAGGTCTATTGATCCAAGGCCACAATCAAATCAATTTCCACAAATGGACTTAGGAACGTATCTAGCTTGCGGAAGGCGCAGCGGCTCAGCTTATCCAATCTCTGTTGGTTAAACTTCCCGGCTGGACATCGACGAAATGTCGTGATTCTATGCAACTTGTTTTTCAAACGAAATAACCTCATCACGTAATATATTCGATCAATTAGCTCGCTGATAAGTCGGCTCGTCGAGACAACTCTCCTAATAGTTCCGTTGGACGCTTTCTAGGCTGTGCTGAGATGTATAAGATATATCTGCTCGGAAGCCACCTTACGTGATGATTCTCGTCCTAAAACATCCGGAATACTTACTGTCATAACTTGACCAAAGCCATAGGTCATGACATGGAAATATCTCATCGTACAATGTTGATTAGAGCATTGGTCCGGTGCGACAACTTTTTTCAGATCAGCCCTTTGTTCCTGGAAGCTAAGCGATGTCATTCTTATTCAGGCATGTACCAGGAAAGATTTCCAGTTCATGAGCGAGATCTCCTGTTACGCCACTGTGTTGCTTGCGCTCTCTGCCCTGGCTCCCAGATTTGTACATTCGTGATTTGCAGGGATTCAGCAAGGAGGACGAAGCATCCAGATCAGACCTCGAGCAGGCCTATTTCGTGGCGAATTGCTTTTGTATCTTGATCCTGTGCATCATTAAACGCATGAACTTATATAGAAATACATAATCTAGTAAGCCTTCTCTCTTGTACTCGAGCATGATGACTTTGCGCGCTGTTGCTCTTTCATCGCCCGCTCCAGTTCTCGTCACATCAACTGCTTTCATTGCAGAAGCGGCACCAAGATCTATGGATGTAGAGACTCGGGACGATGCATAGACGACAGCATTGCGCCGGAGATGTTGATGCCAATAATTCTAGAATGATTCTGAGTGGCTTCGCTGGTACGGAACGAAAAAGGAAGGAGCCCAAACATGTTGAGTAATTGGATTGCATTAATTTCTATTCTTCAGTAAGTCCAACGCTCATTTTGCAAAGCCCACTTCACCGCTGCATACACGTCGTCCACGACAACTCTTGGCTTCCACTTGGGTTCCCCACCTTGATGCACACCTGTCCTGACAAGTATGGACCACCAATCCGTGCCGACCGGACTTTTGAAGTCATTACCGCCTTTGATATCACTCTCGGGGTTATCTCCGACCATGTACACTCTCTTCAGCGGTTCAGGTGGCCCATCAACCTTGCCTTTGATCATCTGCTCGCGGTGCCTCGTCATTAGCCCCTCAGCGTATGCGTAAGTCATCGCGTAGGGCTTGCCAATGACCTGCTTAACGAGCCGCACCCCCGCCTTCTCGCCTCCCGTCGTCGCCGCCCACAGGCCTTCCAGCGCCTCACGGAAACCGCCCTGTCCCAGCCGCGGAAGGTGATACTTTGCGGCCCAGAACAAGTCAGGATTGGAGAAGTACAGCGGCGGTTGCCCATCTTGCTGGTAGCCTCTGTTGGGAAGGGAGGCGTCGCCGTTTTTTGCACTGATGGTCCCGAGCACGCCGCCCTTGGACAGCAGGAGGTCCAGTACGATCGTCGCGTCAAGGCCCCAGTCTCTAGGATCGTTGTAGACGAACACGGCGTCAATCTTCAATGAGGAGGATGGGTCCGCGCCGGGCGTGTAGAGCGGCTTCGGCAGCGGGCGTGCGAAGCGCCTGTAGAAGTCCAGAAACTGGCGCGAGAACGGCCACAGGCTCGGCTCCGCCACGAACAGATCTCCGGGCACGATCACGCGTCCGAAGCCGTAGTTCTCGGCGACGGAGCGGCACTTGTCCTCATCGCCGCCGAGCACCAAGATCGTCTTGTCCTTGTACTGGGCCAGGTCAGCGAACGGAGTGTGCGACTGCATGAAGTTCGACGTCGAAATCTGCACGCCCAGCTTCGAGTTGATCTCGTCCACGCGTTCCTGCTCCGTCTTCCCGCCGCCGTTGGTGAGGAGTATGAAGGGGATCTGCTCGGACTGGAGGAGCGACAGCGCTTCGTGCGCGCCAGGTATGGGCTTGGACGCCCGCAGGAGAACGCCGTCGATGCTAAAAGCAAGAAAACCATTCTGTCAGAACATTTCGTCGCCGAAACTGCGTAAGGGCTTGTGCGTACTCGAAAGCGAAGCCAAATTCAGGAACAGAAGACGGCGCGGGGCGCGCAGGTTGTGAATAGTAACGCTGCCATCTTTGTGGCTTTGCACTGCAGATGCGTAGTAGTGCAGGCGGTTCGGAAAATCCTACGGCACACCTGGATATAGACCTGAGCGGCAGCACCGCCGTTCGCAAAACAGCCATAGAAGGAACTGCAAAGTCGAGGATCTCAGTTTTATATACGCGGAGTCATCGGAGGTGCTAGCTCCGACCTTGGCTCTTTCCTATCTCGGCAATCATTGAACGAAAATGGACCCGAGCACTTGAACACAATATTCAACGACAAATTTTACACGGTCACAGTACGATTTTTATTGGCCTCGAGCATATCTCTAGTTCGCTCAAACTGTATGCATGATTTTTAATTTCCAATTGCTCTTCGCTCGACTGAAGTACAGATATGCATCATCTCCAAAGGAGGTATGCGCGAACCATTTCGATTGTGAATCCACCCCGAAAATGTACGTTTGACCTCTACAAAGGCTTGCCGCCGATGAACTCGCTCCACCTGCGGACTTCGCTTGGAATGCCTTCCTTCTTGGGCAGCTTCTCGCTCATGCATCGAGCAAAGAGCATGGCCGTCTGTGACTGACGTTAGTATGTTATGTATTTGCATCTTTTTGGTAAATGATACGTACCTGGGGCTCCATGAACAAGGGAACGCCGAAATCAACAGCATTCCTACGCATTACGTAGTCTTCGTCAACCAAGCTCGAGGCCCGGACCTTGGCAAGGTTGAACACGCCACGGATGTCATACTTCTCGAAGACTTGTCGCAGGGCACGCTTGTCCTCCTTGGGGAATTCGATGGATTCGACAGAAGCGCCTGGGACCTTGCTCTCGAGGAATTTCTTACACTCGTCATTGGCAGCATACAGCTTGTAGCCGAGTGGCTGCACGTACTTTACAATGGTTGGCAGGTTGTCATTGGACAAGTCGCCGCCGAAGAGAAGGCCTTCACCTGGAAGGGGGAGACGGAAATTCATAGTCGACTGCACCGCTGTCCAGTAAGCCTCGATGAGGTCCTTGCCGAAACATGCCATTTCGCCGGTCGAGGCCATTTCAACACCGAGGAAGGGGTCAGCGCCCGCCAGACGCGTCCATGAGAACTGAGGCACCTTGACGGCAAGGTAATCTCTCTTTTCCTTCATGGGGTCAACAGGCTCTGGGACGTCCTTGCCGACCAAAGCTTTGGTGGCAACCTCAATAAAGTTTGTTCCAAGGACCTTGGAGCTGAATGGGAATGATCGAGAGGCACGAAGGTTACATTCGATAACTTTGAGGGCGGGTTCGGATTGACCCTCGACATCAGCCTTTATAATCTGCATGTTGAATGGACCGGTAATTTTCCATGCTTCAGCAACCTTGACAGCAATTTCCTTGACACGTTCTTGCACTTCCGCAGAGAGGGTGTGCGGAGGAAGAACCAGAGAGGCATCGCCAGAATGGACGCCAGCTTGCTCGATGTGCTCACTAATTGCGTGGATGAGGAGCTTGCCGTTCGAAGCGACAGCATCAACATCAATTTCCTGGGCGCCCTCGATGTATTGGGTAATGACAACAGGATGATCTGGTGAGACGTCAGCAGCAGCGGTAAGCTTCTCGGCAAGTTCCTCCTTCGAGCGGACGACAGTCATGGCAGCACCAGAGAGCACGTAGGACGGACGGACAAGAACAGGATATCCCACAGAGTCGGCGAATTCCTCCGCATCCTTGAGTGACGTAAGCTCTTTCCAGGCGGGCTGGTCGACACCAATGCTGTCAAGGATTTGAGAGAACTTGTGTCTGTCCTCGGCCTTGTCGATGTCCTTTGGATCCGTACCCAAAATCTTGGCTTTGCCATCTTCCTGGAGCTTCAGAGCAATGTTTTGTGGCAATTGACCACCGACAGACACAACGACACCGCTAGCAGCCTCAAGCTCGTAGATGTCCATCACACGCTCGTAACTGAGCTCCTCGAAGTAAAGTCTGTCCGGAACGTCGAAATCAGTGCTGTAGGTCTCAGGATTGTCTGGGAACGAAATTAGCATGCGATTAAAATTGGCACTGTTAGGATATGAATGGCGGCCAAAATGCATTGCCAATCAGTTGAAGGCGCATTCTTTCCCAGCTTGTGTGATATGTAGAGATGAAAGGCATGCACTCACAATTGATCGTGATGGTCTTCTTGCCTAGTTTGCCAAGGGATTGCGTAGCGTTTACAGCGCACCAGTCAAACTCGACTGAGCTGCCAATACGGTACACACCGCTTCCGAGCACGATGACACCATGATCAGTGAACTCCACGTCGTGAGTGGTGGCATTGTATGTAGTGTACAGGTAGTTTGTCTCCGCTGGGAATTCAGCGGCAAGGGTGTCGATGCGCTTAACGAAGGGTCTGATGTCGAAGCTCAGCCTGCGAGCACGCACCTCATTCTCGGTGCTATTGACAGCCTTCGCGATCTGCTTGTCGGAGAAGCCCTGCTTCTTTGCCTTCATCAGCAGCTCTTTCTTCAGGCCATACAGACTGCCGATTTCCTCGAGCTCGCGAGTCGTATCCACAATATTCTGCAACTTGTGCAAGAACCATCGGTCGATCTTGGTCAGCTCGTGGAGCTTCTCAACGCTGTAGCCGTGCTCGAACATGGCGGTTCCGACCGCGAGCCAGCGACGGTCGGTTGGGTTGCGCAGCACCTCATCAAGGTCTTCAAACTTGTCTCCTTGGAAACCATGGAATCTGGGATCGACCATACGGCAGGCCTTCTGGAAGGACTCCTCGAACGTTCGACCGATGGCCATGACCTCGCCGACAGATTTCATGGAGCTGCCAATGTCACGCTTGACATTCTGGAACTTGCTCAGATCCCAACGAGGCATCTTTGTGACGATGTAGTCCAAGCTAGGCTCGAAGTTGGCCGTTGTAGTCTTGGTCACAGCGTTGGGCAATTCGGGTAGCGTGTGGCCGAGACCGATCTTGGCGGCAGTGTATGCCAGTGGGTAACCGGTAGCCTTGGAAGCCAGGGCGGACGAGCGAGACAGACGGGCGTTGACCTCAATGACTCTGTAATCAAGGCCATCGGGTTGCAGAGCGTACTGGACGTTGCACTCTCCAACGACACCAAGATGACGGACGATCTTGATGGCGGCAGATCGAAGCATGTGGTACTCCTCATCACTGAACGTCTGACTCGGGGAGACGACAATGCTATCACCGGTATGCACTCCGAGAGGATCGAAGTTCTCCATGTTGCAGACAGTGATGCAGTTGTCACTGGCATCACGGACCACTTCGTACTCAGCCTCTTTCCAGCCCTTGAGCGACTTCTCGACAAGAATTTGGGGAGAGAGCGTCAAAGAGCGGGCAGACAGGTTTCTGAGTTCCTCCGGATTGTTTGCAAAACCGGACCCGAGACCACCAAGAGCATACGCGGCGCGGACAATGATTGGGTAGCCGACCTTTTCGGCGGCGTCAAGAGCATCCTCGACCGTGCTCACGGCGATAGACTCAGCAATAGGGATGTTTATTTCCTTGAGCGCCTGGGCGAACAGGTCTCGGTCCTCGGAAACCTCAAGCGTGCGGATGCTGGTGCCCAAAACCTTGACGCCGTACCTTTCGAAGATACCCATGCGCTGCATCTGAACGCCAAGGTTCAGAGCAGTCTGACCACCAAAGCTGAGGAAGATGCCATCGGGACGCTCGCGCTCGATGACATATGTAACGTACTCTGGAGTGACGGGTAAATAGTAGATTTCGTCCGCGAGGACGTGGGAAGTCTGAATAGTTGCAATATTAGGGTTAACGAGCACGGAGGCAACGCCGGCCTCCTTGAGCGCTTTTAGAGCCTGAGAACCTGTGCAAATGCCTTTTGTTAGTCCACAATATTCTTTTGTCGTTTATTTTATTTTGTTTTTGCTCCTCCGTAATTTGAGCGTTTCTATCACTGAACAGCGCGATGGCGCGATGGTGCGTACGTTCTGTGCGTGTTCATGTGGTTCATGTGAGGGTGAGTGGTTCATTGTTCAGCACTGACTCACCAGAATAATCGAATTCACCCGCCTGACCAATTGCCAACCCGCCGCTACCGATAACAAGCACCTTCTTAACGTCGACAAGATCCCTCGCACCAGCAATGGCACCGGAGTTGAGGTACGCCTGGGCGTTGGGAGCCTCTTCGGACGCGTTCCTTTTGATGGGCTTTTGGGAGTAACAGCGCAATTGGCGGTGTACGCTCGGTTTCGAGTTGTTCTCGAACCCGCTACGGTTCGCGTGTCTCTGGTAGTACGGCACGAGCCGCGAGGTTGTGAAGCTCCTCAGCGCCGTTTGAGGAACACGGCCAGGTGTGCCGTGGCATTGCTGATGTAGCACATGGCGTGTAGGGCGGATGAGTCGAAGGGCGGCCGACGCCATGGTTGTGAGCGGGCCGGTACGTTTCGAATGTCTTGGTTGGATATCTAGAGAGCGGTCGAAGCGCTCAATTGGGGTGCTCACTGGACGGAGCGAGAGATTTGGAGAGCAATTGACTCTCTTTGGGGTGTAGGGAGAAGAAAGGGTTGGAAGGACTGGGGGATTGCGAGATTGAGTCTTATTTTTTTTTTTTTCCTTTTGGCTCCCCGCAAACAGGAAAAGGCGATGGATGACTGGAAGTTCTGACCAGGGGCGATCTCTGCGAGTCCGGCGCCGTCCCAAGCTCCAGCCGATCGCGCTAGAGCGGGAAAAGATAAAAGCCCAGCTGGCAGATAACGGTAGCGGCCTTTGCCTTTTGGCCTTCGCCCTCGAATGACGATAATGTTAATGATAATACGGTCAGATTCGCTCGAGACGCGTATGACGAGTCGGCTTGTGAAAAAGGACTACGCCGCCTGCTCACCGCCAGGTGAGCACAGAGCAGTGCCAACTACTCGATTAGAGCCTCACTGTGCACGACCTCTCGCGAATCCAGGGCCTGTGTCGGGCCCTCTTCACACACGCAGAGCCGACTTCTTGAAAAGAAAGGCAACAGGAGAGCGGGTGGGCGGCGGAAAAAACTTTCGATTGACAAACAGGCTTTCGCTCTGCGGTCAATGATGAGCCCCACGACCGAAAGCTTCAGCGCCCGCCTCTCCAGCGATATCGCTCTGACGCAAAATGCCCGAGCCGCCGCAAGGTCCCCTGGTACATCACAAGCCAGAAAAAACTTCGATCTCATGCAAAAAGGCCCTCAGGGATCCCTTTTTTTTTTTTTTTTTTTTTACATCCCCTTCTTTTCCCGTCGGTAGCATTGCAGATGCTGAAAGGCGTTGAATGTGGGGATCATCGCGCAAGGGCTCACCACCAGTACCAAAAAGACTCCGTGCGCACACACACACACATGCGGACGCCCCAACGCATTGGCTCGGCTTCCGAGATCACAGGTGCCTGATGCCGACGACCCACCGCTGGAAGCCAGGAAGCAGTGGTCCGTTTGCCGTTGGCCGGTCACGTGCACCATGGGGCACTCAAAAGACCTCCGACATGAGCTCCACGATGAACGGTGAGGGGAATGGCTCGTAGAGGTCACGTCTACGATGTGTACGTGTAGATTATGTTGATTAGGTTATTTTCGTACTCTCAGCAGAGCTCCCGGGGTATCTAGACGCTATCAGTGCGTAAACAGCTTGAACAAACGGTCCTCTGAGCATGGCCTTTTGACCTTACTTCGCTCTCTCCTGTGGCTGCGCCTGCGCTTGCGCTTGTGTCTGCTCCAGCTCTCTCATGCGTGTCTTGTACTCCCTTGGGCTCTCGCTGCCTGGCTTCTTCGCGCCCAGCAGCCGCTGCCACACGCTCGGTTCTTTCCACATGCCCACGCCCTTGAGCCTGGCCTTTCTTTCCGCCGCGCGGTACAGCTCCTCCCTGCCGCCAAACTCGCTGCCAAACTTGGCCTCGTACACCGTCGCCAGGCCCCTCTTGAGCATCTCCAGCCCGACATCGCGTCGGAGCCCCCAGCGGCGCACCCACACCGTGCCCACCACGCGCCCGTACTGGTCCTTTCGATGCAAGTACGCTCTCACGCGGCGGTGCAGGATGTACCCCGTCAGAAAGTCCAGCGCCTCCTGCCCGTACGGCTGCGCGGGCCGCCCAAAGTGCGCCAGCTCCGGCGCGTCGATGCCCGCGATACGGACGTGCAACGTCTTGTCCTTCAGCCCAGCCTTGTCCGCCGGCACTCTGCGCCAGGGAAGCCAGCCCCAGCCGGCAAGTCGCCCGCCGGGCGTGTGGAAAAGTCGAAAGTTGTCGCCGTCGCCGACGGAGGTGACCTTGCCGAACACGCTGCTCTTTCGCAGCGCCTCCGGCCGAATGTGCTGCACGCTGGGTATCTGCCGCAGATGCCGCTTGTAGATGCGGATGCTCAGGAGCACCGCGCTCGTGAGCACGACCGAGGAGATGATCGTTGTGGGCTGCGCAAAGTCGCTCCAGGATGAGGATTTAATATCGTGTTCGATGCTTTCCACAACATGTCTCGACGCATCCTTCAAACTATCCAGATTTTGGTTGGCATCGCTGGCATTTTCATCTTCGGCCTTTGCTCTGAATGGCCAGATGTTTGGCCATGGCATTGTAGGTTCCGTGACGACCAACAATGCCTGTAGCAATAGCTGCGGAGCTTGAAAATGAGAAGAAGAAGAGGATGAAGAGGTGGGGGTTTATTTATGAAGGGTGGGCGTGCACATCACCCGCAAAAGGCGGCTTCGGAGGTCCGCACGCTGTCACCTTGTTGCCTGACAGCCAGGGGTAGCAAGTTCAGGCCCATCTGCACAAACTCTCACGACAACCTTTCAAAGTTCCAGCTGTCAACATTCAAGATTGCATATCGTACCCATTGGCTTCATCTTACGCTCCAAAGACCCACCCCACAGCCGTTCCGCAATTTCAAACAATCCTTAGTCTCTTTCCAAGAGACACGCATATAATCAACGCACAAGCTTCGTCCTGGTCATCACCATCAAGTATCTGTCAGCTTCTCAACTAGCCACTCCACTCATTCGGAAATGGCACTGTTTTTGCCCACCTTCGGCTTTGGCAGCCTTTTCTATGGTACTGAACATTACCCGGCCCTCGTCAAGGGTACATGAGACAAAACCTTCGCTGACATTTCCCACCCAACATAGCCAGCGTCTTGACCATCAATGCGATCGCCATCCTGTCCGAGGACCGCTTCCTTGCCCGCATCGGCTTTGGAAATGCAGGCCAGGAGCTCGCCTTTGGCCAGCCCCGCGACGACACGAGCATTAAGGCCAAGACCATCTCACTGGTGAACAGCATCCGCATGGTCGCGAGAGGTGAGCACGTCGCGCCGGCCACCCGCGCGCAGAGCGATGGCCCGAAGCAAGACGAGCGAACGAGATGCTGACCATGTTCTCATTTACACAGTGCCGCTCATCTTCGTCAACCTCCTCGTCATCATCTACCTGCTACTGCTTGGCTGAAGAACAACATAATGCACAGAAACCACGAGAGGGAGCAAAAGCCGCTGCCCTTCCCGGCCTCCTATCGAAGTAGGGTGACCTCGCGACAATGCCTGAGTCGCTTCACTTGGCTAGTTTCTCTTCTTCGCTACACTGGACCTGCGCCGAGGTGACTGCACCGGACCTGGATATCTTTAACAAATGAATCAACCTGTCCAACATCTCATGCGTAGGGAAGCAGCTTTCGATGACGACTAGCGATTTCTGTGGCAGGAGGCATGCGGCGGTTTTGAAAACGGACGGAAGGAAAAGGAAACGGTGATGGGTAGTGGAAGGAGGGACAGCTGTTGCCTGGCAGCTTGACTTCAGATAGTCTTGCCGCTGTTCAAAGTGGGGGTCTCAAAAAAAGATTAACAAGACAGAGATTCAAGAAAAAAAAAATAAGGCAAGGATCGAGGAAAAATGGACTGGAGACCAGAGCCAAGGAAGAGGAAAGGAAACGTGTTGCTTACATTTCAATGGCGCAGAGATTGCACGATGAAGAAACACCCATAGGGCACGCCGCCACCGCGCCATGAGCGACGCAGCCGTCGCGAACACAGCCTTTGTGTATGTTATAATACAATGAAGTTGCCCTGGTGGGCTGCCACCAGGGCCGAACAAAGCGGGGTAGAGGAAAAGAAAACCTCACATCCTCACTATGCCCATCTGAGCCCCTGAAAAAGAAAAAAAAAATTTTTCCCTTTTTTTTTTTTTTTTTAAATTCGCCCTGTTGCCTGGCTTCTTCCTCTTGTTCGCAAACATGGAGAAGGAGGCGGAGAAGGAAAGGGGAGGGAGTCCAAAGCAGGGGCCCTCAACCCCCCCCCCCAGAAAAGGATGAAATATGCACGGTAGCAGCGCTCCGCTACTTTCGATCTGTATCCCGTTACGTTCCTTCATCATCATCATCTTCTTCTTCCTCTATTTTTCTCCCTGCTCTTGGTTTTTGTGCGCATCCGAACCGTGTACCATCTGAGGCCCCCTTGCTAAGGTCTCCAACAGGGGGGGGGGCGCCAAGCACGAGGGCAGCAGGGGTGGGCAGCGATGCCAAACCTGTCTCCCCTCCTTTTGCCGGGCGGCGAAGACGTTTCGGAATCAGTGGTGACTCCTCGACAGCATGCTGACGCTCTTCTTCCTTCCCAGGCCGAAGCCGATGCCGCTCTTCTTCGCCTTCCTGTCCTCGGGCTTCAGCTCCGGGCTTCCCACGCCGGCAGGCCCGGCCGTGCCGCCCAACAAGCCCTCCCTCAGCTGCTCGTCCGACTTGGTGGGCTCGCGCAGGGGCAGGTCCTGGCTCTTGCGCGACTTGTCCTTGTCCTTGCCGGATGACCACCAGTGCGACTTCTTGTTGATGCTCATCGACGTGTTGCGGAAGCGGTTGAGCATGTTGCCTCCCGGGCTGGGAGCCATCGCCCCGTTCTCCTTCGGATGAACGTCCGTCGAGAACCGAAGCTGGTTTTCTTCGCTCTGGAGACCTAGACCCGTGGGTGCGCTTGTAGGTGGCAGAGCCGTAACAGGCGGCGCAGCCGGTTCCTCGACCGCCGTCGAAGACGCGTTGCTGCTTCCCGCGGGCGTAGCATTCTGCGTCTTGACCGCCGGTTTGCTCTCCTTTTCCTTTCTTGCTGCCTCGGCCTCCTTCTTCCTGAGCTTGGCCAACCTCTCTTGCTCCTTCTCCTCTGCCTTCTTGCGCTCCTTCTCCTCCTTTTCCAGGCGTTTCTGCTCCTCCTTAGCCATGATCTCGCCCTTGCTCTTCCTACGTTTGAGGAATGGCAGGTTTGGAGACGATGGCGTCGGCTCCAGCGGGCTCGCGAAGGGAACGGACGCTGGAAGGGGTGACGTCGTGCCAATGACTGGGGCCGTGACCGCGTGATCCAAATTTGCGAACTCCTCCACGTCCGGTACGATCGGTGTAGTGGGCGCAGCGTGACCGTTGGTGTATCCGTTAAGCTTCGAAGCGATGGGATCCTTCTGCGTTTCAGCAGATATCGCGGCTTGCGCGACGCCCTCCGAATCGAGCTCGCGCTGCATGGCTTCAACCGTGGTCTCTTGGTAGAACAGCACGTACGCGCATGCCAAGTTCTTGGGGTGCCCGTTGGTGTCCAACCCCTCACCAAAGAACTTGGTGACGAACCGTTTGTCGACCGGCTCGACCATCTCGTCATCAAAAAGCAGCCATCCTCGGTCCTGGGTTTTGATGATCGAGACGTAGTGTCCGTGGTACGGCCCGCCTCCGATGTGAACAACGACGGCGTACAGCTCGTACAGACGGTCGGGATCGTCTGCGTCGTCCGTCGTGTTGAAGAGCCGTAGATAGTATGGATATACGACCCTGTGAAACAGCTTTTGCAATCGCTGCATGTCTTCCGTGTATTTGAACCGCTTCAGGTGCAACGCAAGTATTCGGGGCAGCCGCTTGATCTTCATCCGCTTCTCCGCTTCTTGAAGACCGCTGCATTTGTCGCAGTGAAATTTGTTGCGCTCGCACAGCATCTCCTCCTCCGAGAACCGCCGTAGACACGAAGTGACCGAGTTGTGGTTCTCCAGGTCGACGGACAGATCCAAGAACACCTCGTCGCGCTGCGACACGTTCTCGCACGTCAGGCACCGTGTCTCCGACGTCAAAGTGCCCTCAAACAGCTCGTGCACCCACCGGCTGCTCTGCTTCGTTCCTACTACCTGCGCGCTTGGAGGCGGAGTCGAACTGCCCGCAGGCGCCACGGCGTCCTTGAGGTCCTTGGCAGCCTGGGCTTCTCCTTCCCCAACGACTTTGCCGTTGGCCTCGCTGGCCTTTGCATACTCTTCCACATTCTCCACGACCGAGTTGAGCAGCAGGATCAAAAACTCGTGAGCATCCTGGTGCATGGGTGCGCGGAACATCTCGTTGTCGCGCTTCAAGATGTCGAGGAACTTGTGCGGGCTGACGACGCCCATGCGCGAGTCGTGCGCGATGACGGCCTCGAATATGTCCTTCAGACTTGTGAACAGGGACTCCGTCATTCCGTACGCATTTGCGTTCTCAAAGTCCATGGTCAGGATGGGCCCCGTCTGCAGCGCAACCTTCTTCTTGTATTCGGGAGAGTCCTTGTTGTCTTCCGGCTTGGGCGGTCCGTTCTGCGCGTTCGACGACGGCGGCCCTTTCGTCCGCGGCGACGAGGACTGCTGCGCCGTGGCAGGCGCAGATTTCTGCTGCAGGGAACCGCGGCCCGGCTGTAGGGTGCCATCAGCAGCGAGATGGTTGGAGGTGAGCTTTCCCTTGAGCGAGTCTTTGGGCGTACGGATGGGAAAGTTTATGACCTGTTCTCGGAAGGGAACGGAATAGTATAGACATTGTATTATCGAGTTGCAATAGCTGTAGGTATGGCCTTGCGTCAGCCGACATGCACAAAGCGCACGCGTACGTGTATGGGGCAGCAGCGCGTTTCTTTCCGGGCTGATGACCGTTCCCTGGCGGAAGATGTGTCGAGAGACTGGTAGGTCACTTACCAAGTACTTCCAAACTACGCACCGGAAAGCGGATTAGCCCTTTGCTCCACAAGTGAACGGCGCCAGCGGCACCGGATCGTCATCGTCTTACATTCTCAAAGCCAAAGAATTTGTCGCTACCGTCTAACCGCAGCGGGCCGGTGTAATCCGCCAGCAGCTTCTCCAGCGGCGTCGGCAGCGGTGCGTTCGGATCTTTCTTGGTCGGCGCGGCGCCAGATATGTTGTTCGTGCCCTGCTCAGATTGCCGAAATCAGCAATGCTCTTTCTGGTAGCCTTTGTGTGGCTTCCTCCGCCAGGCTCTCCCAGCCCATTTCTCCTCCGGTCCACCTCGTCGGCTGGAAAAGCCGTGTGTGCGCGAGGACGTGCAAGCGAGGGGGACATAAAAAATAGGGCGCCCTTACCGCCGCGGACTTCAACCTGCCGAAGAACGAGCCCTTCGACGTTGTCGCCATTGGAAACGAAGTATTATCGAGCCCGCGGCCGCGATGCCGACCGGGGTTGCGGTGTGTATTGTATATATGCCGTGCGCGTCGTCGTCGTCGTCCTCCTCCTCTTCACGTTTTGTTCGGGTAACGAACCGACCATGGGACGAGATATGTTTTCGAGCGCGAGATGACGTCGCGGGGACGGAGAGAAAGCGACGAAAGGTGAAAGCGCACACACCGAGAGAGAGAGAGATGCACGCACGCTGTCACCAAGGGGGGTTTTTTTGAGGTGCGCCAGATGGCGGTGGTGCAATTGTCAGACGGCGAGAAGACCAAGAATAATGGCTCACTCCTTTGTTCTGCCGCGCGCGGGGCGGAAGGACACTGGCTGCGTGCGAACAGCGGGTTTATTGGGGAGGGAACACGCTAGCGGCGATGCGGCCGGGGCGTCTCGGTAGCGCAGCGAGGCCAGAGGGGGGGGGGGACGAGGAACCGAGAGCGAAGTTCGTAGGGCAAATGGAGGCCACTGGGGACACAGGGAGAGAGGGGGCTGAGAGGGAGGGAGAGTGCGAGGACAAGAGCCGGGGGCGAAAGCAACGTCAAGACATTGTCAAGCGGCGCGCGAGAAAAGTGACGGCGCTCAGAGCGGCGGGCGTGAGCAGAGGCAAACGCAAGCAAAGCGACGGAGACGCGAGGGCGGGCTCGGCGGAGTTAGCGAGGGTCGGCCGACGACTTGGGGGCCCAGCGCCCGAGCCGGTTAGCGGGCCCCCCTGGCTAGGCACCCGCGTGGATGATTCGCAGGCCGCGCCAGCTGCTGCACGCACAACCCGCCCGCTCGCACCGCCCGTTCGCGAGGTTACATGCATGCGCTCTCTGGACCTTCGCCCCCTCGCGGCGCTGGGCTTTCGCGCCCTCGCTGCGACCGCGTCCGTCGATCCTTCTCGCTGCACCCCTCCACCGTGTTCCTCTGCACCTCGCCCGCCGCTTGCCCTACGCTCCGGCATCGTGCCCATCACGCTGTTTGTTCTTGGACTCCGCCACCGATCCCTCGGTCCCCGCCCGCGGTGCTCGCCGTCTTTGCGCTTGCCTCCCTGCGGCGAACCCTCCTCCACGCCGGCCCAAGTCCTCAGGATCGCTGTCCGTCCTTGCCGCCTTGCCCTTTCCCTTCTCCCGTGCCATCCCGCCTTTGGGCCCCAAGCTCTCCGTACTCTTCATCCCCTCTCGTGCTGCAGCGCTCCCGCCTTTCACAGCACGCGCCGGCAGCTTGGTCCTGCATCGCTTCTAGGATGAAAGTGGTTTGGCCAACTGAACTGCCTCCATGGTTGACCTTCCCCGCCACCGTGGGTGCCCGGCATGGATGAGCTCAACGTGACAGGTTTCTAGAACACCTCATGCGCGCCAATGACGATGGAATCTCGTAGCCATGTTTCTTTGATCTTCTGTCTGCTTATCTGATGCGGCCTGGTCCCTCGAGCGCCAACGTCCGCGGCGTTCTAAGCAAGGTACAGGTTCTGCTCGTAAACGTACACAGTGCCCCCGTCTCGGCTTGTCTGATGCCCTTTCTCTTTCTCCCCCTTCGCCGTTGTCCAACCATGCAGGGCGGCCGACCTGAACAAGCTCAACAAACTGAGGGGTCACTTCGAACGAAAACCCCCGAGCCCCCCCGGCTCGGAGGAAGCTTAGCAGACGCTTGATCAACTTTACTTACTTCGATACCACGTGAGGCGGCAGCAGGCTAGAACAGATGCAGATGTAACTCCACGTCGCGACCTGCTTGGCCGTCTGTTATTCATTCGTCCTCGTCATCGCTCACGATCCTCCTCCGTTTACCCGTCTTCTTTCCACGCTGCTTAGACTCCTTCTCCACCTCGCTTTTCTCCTCTGCCTCCTCGAGAACTACGCTAACCTGTCTCGCCTGTTGCATGTTGACCGCGGTACAGTTGAGCAGCGCGCCGAGCTCGGGTAGCTCTTGGCTGCTTGCAGCCAGACTCACACGACTGGGCCGCCTTGTTTTTTGTCGTTGCCTCTGCAACATCTTCGACGGTGATGGGAGGGACGAGTCGACTTGGCTCAGCGGTTGATCGTCATCCACAACAAAATCTTCAAGGTCTGAGTCTACGTAGCCATCTTCGACCTCTGACTCTTCCGTATCTGCTGAGCCAAGCGTGATCGCCTGAGAGCGCACCTGCATGACTGGAGACGTATGTAGTCCGCTGCTGGGCTCGCCTTCCGTGTCAGAAATATCGTCCCCGACTACTTTGTTTTTCTTCCCCTTCCGTGCTAGCCCCCCTCCCCGGACGGCCTTGTTCTTGCTCCCTGGTGGGCGACCGCGACGTGGAGCTGATTCGTCGGGAGGAATATTGTCTTTAATCTTGACGAGCCTTTCCTCCACAAGAGTGCTTCCCACATCCTCTGGCTCAAGATAGGCTGCGTCAACATTCCGTTCCTGCTCTTCCACAGTGTTTGCATCAATCTTCGCAATGCGTGACATCGCCAGCACGAATTCTTTGCAACGAGTGCTGTGCTTGACCGTGTTCGTTCTTCTCAGTTGACGCTGCGCCACTGGGTGCTTGTTCAGTGCTGGAGGAGTGATGATCACGTCGTCATCCCCCCCAGCGACGGACTGGTATAGGCGCTCGAGGTCACCTACCTGCTGGGCGGAAAGGAACACGTCGTGCAACAAGGGTATACTCTCTGCTTCGTCGACAAGAATCCCAGTTGCCTGTCCTAACCTAGACACATTGGTGAATCCAGTGACAACGCCATCGGGCATGTGAAATTTTTTGGGAGGTCGTTTCGGCAGCTTGCCCCGACCTTTCTTTGTTGGCACGGGCAGGAAGTCGGACGCCGTGCGCTGCGTGTTCTCGACAGGGATCTCAACCGCCCGCTTGTCAACAACCGGCTGTATGTCTTTCGGTACGATGCGCCTAGAGCGGTCGTGATGGAAGTTGAACCGATCACCGCTCGCAATCAACTCTTGCATTTTCTCGTAATTGTCCATAGCTTTGATCGCGTCGTCCTGCTCTTTGCCTTCCATCTGAAGCCACACGACCCTCCCCTCTCGCTTGCGACCTGTCCTACCCATTCTTTGCAGCAGCCGAATTGGCGACGACTTGGAGTCGTAGCAGATGATCAAATCCAGTTCACCGATGTCAAGGCCCTCCTCACCCACTTGCGTTGAAATGAGCACGTTGAACTCACCCGTCTTGAACTTTTGAGTGACTTCCAATTGCTTCTTCTGCGTCATGCCCTCGGACTTCTCACTTGAGGACTGACCGACAAAGACGTGAGGGCGAACGATAGGCGCATCTTTCTTTAGGACGCGGCAGATCTCTTCCACCGATTCACGGTATTGCGAAAAGATCTCAATTCGAGTGCTCGTCCTTTCGCCTCCGTTCGCGCCTTCGCCCGCATCGATAAGATGCTGAAGGACTTCGGCTCGCACTTGCTCAAGTTTGGGGTGGCCTACAAACTCTGGGTCGCTGTGCCACGCTTTGAGTCTTACCATCATTCTTTCCATGGCCTCGCTTTCATCGATTTGCTTCCTGTACTTGGACTTCGAGGCGCGTGCCTCTTTTCGCATCTTGAGGAGTTGGTCATAAAATGCCTTGATACTGTAGTACTTGAGCAGCTCAAGGGCGAATGCCAAACTCTGGAGCACCGAGAATGCCGACGCAAGCATGCCCTTAACCGCCATTCCCGCATGTCTCCCGGCATTGGATTTGCTCCACTCGCGTTGTGCCAATAGAAGGCCGTAACGGCTGATTTTCAAAGGGTCCTTGACGTAGTATGCGTTCTGCGCATTCACGACGTCAAGCATAGGCTGTGCTACTTTCGAGAACCATTCGAAAAGTAGCTCCATCTCCTCGTTAGGCTGAAAAACTTGCTTCGTGATCTCCTTTTGGTGCACATACTCGCGAATATCAAAGGACTTCTCTGTTCGGATTTCACATCGAGCTATGTCTAGGCCGTCAATAACTTTCTGCACGGACTCCACTTCACTGCCCGGTGTAGCTGTAAGGGCAAGGATGCGGAAGCTCTCGTTAAATCGACGTATGAACTTGACCACTTCAACGTATGCATAATTCCCCGTGGCTCGATGGGCCTCGTCTATCACAAGTAGAACGACACGCTTGGGATCGCAGATGCCGGTTTTTAGGTCGTTGATGAGAGTCTGCGGCGTCATGAAGAAAACTCGCTTCTTCTCCCATTCCTCAGCTCGAAGCCCAGCATTTACCTCTCCCGTCAGCATGGTTGTCTGTGAGCGCGGAATGCCAGCTATATTAAAACATGCTTCAACCTGTTGAGCGACTAATGGCTTTGTAGGAGCTACGAAGATGATCTGTGCGCTCCGCGTCCAACGGTAGAAGTTGAGCATAATCGTTGCAGCTATAAAAGTCTTCCCAAGTCCAGTCGGCAGGGCAACTAGGAGATTGTGGAAAAGACCGCGATGAACGATATTAAATTGGTAGTCACGTATCTTGCCGAGATTCGTTGGATAAATCCATGTTTTCATTGCCTCGCGATCGACCTCATGGTGTGTAGGGGGCTCATCCTGATTGGCAAGTGGCCAGTTGCGTCGTTTGTTGACTTGAGATAATGGAGCGTCTGCATTGCTGCCTCCAAAGAGTGTTGTTTGACGCAAGCCATTCATCGGCGCGCGTACCCCAACCGCTGTACCGCTCCTGCTCTCTGGAGAAGAAGCAAACGCATCAGAAGGCAAATTTGTCAAATCGAATGCGGAGCTGTAGTCAACGCTGCTGCTGTAAGCCTACATTAGCAGTTTCATTATAAATGCGTACATGAGACATACTTTGTTCGCGAAACATTGCTATTTGAAGTCGCTATGATCTGGGCTAGATTCTTTGTGTGTCCTTGCCGCGGAATAGACTCTGGCTTTTGCTCGTTTGTGAAGTACGACGCAATGCTACATCTCTTCTCTGGCGTCATGTCCTTTGGCTTTTTCCAAACAGGTCCTCTGATCTGCCATGGCTGTGAAGGCGGTACGACTTGAGTTTGAGATATAATCACGTGCTCCAGGTTAGCTTGGATCCGGGGCGCGTGAAATAATCGTTGTCGCCTATTCGGACTCTCTGCTTGTACATCGCCAGACTCTAGCAGCTCGTCATCGCTGAGCAAGCCATCCTCTGGAATGTTGCCCTCCGATGATCGGTCATCGAAACGATCTTGGGTACATTGGCGCTTCCGCGGCCGTGGCGACGTCACGAAGTCAACTTCGGCGGCTTGACTCTCTACCTGTTGAGTTGCGGCAATCAAAAGCGCATCATCGTCTGATAGGCCGTATAATTCGCTATCTGACATGTCGTGGTAGGCATCGAATCGTAGTCCACGCGCATTTCGAGTAAATGCTCAATGTCGTGGGCTGGACGCGTCGACCGAAACGCCAGATCACGCCGCCGCTTAGTCAGCATCGACAGCCCCTTTGCCAAGCGTGAGAGCAATTCAACCGTAGTGAATGCATGCAGGACGCTGGTGAGTAGCTGAAAACTCCCGACGCTAGGAGTCGTGCGCGTTGCAGAATTATTTGGTTCATATACATGATATTTATAGTGTCTATTTCTCTCCAGAAGCTTGGTTCAGATCCAAGTCGGAATGGAAGCTCGTCGGACGTTTGCGACCATTAGTATTTGCAGTAGATGTTAGTTGTAAGTCCTCTGATTGGTGCGCTGACTGAATCATCCCCATGAAATGGACGTAGGTATATCAAGGTCGTTCAAAGTTGCTCCTCCTTTTCGCTCATTCACCGAAAGTAGCGCTGTACTTCGGACGTTTCCTCCCTGAAAGGCTGGATGTCCTACTGTTCGTCAAGGAGAAACCAGCCCGTTCCCTACGCGTGAGCGGCGGCAAGCACAAATTTGCTCCCTTACGTTGACGACGCTGAGGTTTTTTTCAAGATTTGACGCTGTACTTCGCATATCTTCTTGTGGGCATTGGTGTTCGTCCTTCAGAGTCAGTGGTGTCAGAGCTCATTGCATCGTTGAGATCACGAGACAGGATCGCTAACCCCACCTGGCTAGCAACGGCCCAACTTAAGCCCTTCCGCCTTTATATATGATTAGCAGTTGCAAGGGTTAGCAGGACACGAATGAAGCGAATGTCTATGAAACCGATGAGCTGTGGTGTGTATTGCTGATCTCCAATCATCCGTTGAAAAGCCTGCATACATCCGGTCTTACCAATAACGCTTCTGGTGGTAAGAGAATAAATTCCGAACATGTGACTCTATTCTGGAACATATTCAAACGTCATCACAGCTTTCTCCGCACCGTTGAACACACCTAAATTCACACCAGATCATTAGGATAAATCGGGCCAAGATCGAAAGATACGGAAACCATCAACTTTTGGGGGCCTCGAAACCGACGTGAAGGAGCTAAGCGTTGCTCTTGAAGCCACTTTATCACATCGCTATTTTTGCCATCGAGTCCTCAGTAAAAAGATGTTTCAGTTACCAAAGCTACCCTTTTCCAACCCATTTTCCTACTTCAACTCTCGTTCAATCAAATTGCCTTCAGTCAAAATCGACGACATTGAGACGTCTTCGGATCGCCGGGCTCGTACTCTGAAACACCTTTTGAAAGCTAATCACGCCAACCATTCCATCATCTATCACAACTTGAGGTTTCACAATCATTGCCCGCATATTCTCGGTTCGGCATATCTCCTCGGAAGCACAAGTGAGCATTTGAACGACATCTATGATAAAGAATCGAAGCAATTGGAAGGCTGGAAAGACGCCCCTGGCGAGGTCACTGGTGGCGACTGGCGAGAATATCTTGGGAAAAGGGAATACCAACGAGCCTTCGTCGATCTCTTTGAGGATGAACTAGTAAGACACAACTACGATTGGAAGTCTCTTCTGAACACCTACCTATTCGACGGTGAAGAACCAGTTTTTAACAGCCTCATTGAGGGTCTGGCGCATCCACTTATTCACCTCGGCTACGGCTACGAGCTCAACTCGCAAACTGTCGCGATAGAGGCCCTTGCCATGGCCTGTTGCTTCTATGGCGACATGCACAAGTATATCGACGATCCAGCTTACAGCAAGCCACCAGCTCCAGAGGTCGTCAGTGCTTCGCCACTAGAGCTTCTGCAAAAGATCCAAGGTGACAGGCGCTTTGATTCACTGAACCTCACACACCCTGGCTCCGAAAATGCTGAGAAAATTCTAGCAGAATGTGAAGATGTCGTGCTGGAATACTGGAATGCGTGGACGCTACCCAATCCGAAGGACCAGTTCCAACAATCTCAAGAGGCCGCAGTAGCGTTACTCGTTGGGACCCATGATGAGAGGCAAAAGTATGACTTCTTTCTTTTACATCTCTTGACTAGCTCGCACGCCATTCGGATTCTGCTGCCGCTCATTCCTGCCAAATTCGAAATCTCACTTGTTCGACAATGGTGGCTATTCGCAATTATCACGTATGTGTGCCAGTTGCGGCCCCAGATCGAGATGTCACGCATCCATGACGTGAAGCTGGACGGCAGAGACTGGAAGTTTATTGATCATGCAGCCTTGGCTGGAAAGTACAGTTTGGACCCGCACTATGTGAAGGCTTTGAGGGCTTTGAAAGAAGCAAATAACACGTGGGGTGAGCATGAGCATTTCTGGCTCAAGGCAGCTGTTAAATTCGCGGAAGATTTTAGTGATTGGTTTGGATTTGGTCTAGATGAGGAGATGGAGAAGAACGCAAACACAAGAGACTGAGTGCTTCAATGTATAGTATGTAAAAGTTATCTTGTTTCTGGTAAGGTCTTTCGTTCGCAATACTCTATTTATCACGTCATCTTCTTACTCGCAACATCTTTGCATCCCGGCGCAACGCTGCAATCCGTAGATTCTAAATCTGCCATGCATCACGAAGAATCTGTATATCAATGAGCAAACCTAAAATCCAATCGCTTGTTCCCTTCGTCCTTTGTTGTTGCTAAATAATGCTCCTTCTCCTCCTGCGACATGGCGTCCCACTTCGCAGCCCTCGTCTTATTGACATGCACGTAGAAAAGCTTCGCGCCAATGAAGAGGATGAAATTGTAGGCGCAAATTGAAATGAGGACCTTGTTACCAGTACGATACATTGGCTTGTCTTTGTCACGATAGATCTTTGACGTACTTCAGCACTTGTCTCAACAAAGCAGCTTTGGCGCACTTACGTTGGAAGCAATGATAGAGCTCGCTTGGACACACATATTGTAGAATGCCGATGCCACGGTCCTAGTCCTCACCGAACCAGCATTGCGTGAAGTAATTGCGACGAGAATAGCATGCACGTACGGGTGACCCACCAGAAGGGTGCTGAGAGCCCACTTTACCCATGGGCTAGTCGAGCTCGGTATAAGCTCTAATGCAATTAGAAGAGGCAAATTCCAGATCTGGCTAACCAGTCCGACGAGGAATCGTTGGTTGATCTTTTCGCTGAGCCACGTCCAGAACAACAGTTGGAGGATGAATAAAACGTAGGCTGGAATGGTGAGCAGATTGGTCTTGAAGGTATCGAATCCAATAGCCCGGAGATTAAGCGTGAGGTATGCCGCCACTGGGTTGTTCGGGATGAGCCAGCTGAGGCCGATAAGATAGATGGGCCACATGTGCCAATCTGTGACGCAGGCATAGAATTGGCGAAACCCAAGACCTTGCCGGTTGTGCATATCTCCCTTCGACGGGTCATCGCGCAAGATTCGGTTCACCATAATCTTTTCCTCGGTCTCATTGAACCATCCGTCCTTGCCACGAAAGAAGCTGGCAGTCTGTGTAGGGGATGGTGGAAGATAGAAAAAGGACGCAACGCCAATGAGACCAGTGAGCAGTCCTTCGAGCGCGAAAAGCCACGCCCATCCTGGCTTCCCATTGTGCCCTCGCAAACGCAAAATACCGTAAGCCAGAAATGCGGACACAATCTGAGTGCTTTGGTAGGAGACCCAGAACCAGGACAGCCTCCTGGGAAGTTCCTTCGACGTGTAGAAGTAAGACAGATAAAGAATGCAGTCTGGAATGAAACCGCCCTCCAACAGACCAAGAAGCGCCCTGCACGCCCAAAAGCCGCTTCTGGTTGTTATGAAAGCCTGGAGGCTTGCCACGAGACTCCAGGAAACCATCTGTATAGGGATCCAGTTGTCTGGCCCGATTTTCTTCGAGACAAGTTGCGATGGAACCTCTGCAAACATGAAGCACAGAAAGAAGATTGTCATGCCCGTGTTGTAGTCGTTGGTGTTTAGATGGAGATCATTTAGCATGTTGTCTGAAAGAGCCTGGGAAATGTTCCCTCTGTCGAGTTGAAGCGCAAAAAACATCAGACACACCCACGAGCAGATACGCTTGTCAATCTAAGCAGGAAGCGTTAGTATCCTTCATGATTGTTGCACTATATGGACAAACATACCTTTTTGACCACCTTTCGCTCATCTTCTTCTTTCCATTGAAATGAAGGGTCGTATCGGTGAATCCCTTCATAATTCGGGATTGGTTTATAAAGATCTTCCAAGCCCAAATTCTCAAATACTTCCCCGTTATTGCGTTGCTCCGCACTCTCCAGAGAATTCTCATCTTTAGAGCTGTACGATGAGACACCTGTGACTCGCTCCTCGATTTCTTTCTTTCCGGTCATCGCGCAGAACCGAAGAGGCTTGATGCCCTAAGTAAGAGCAAGAGAGGAGAGATTTGAGGGACGTGATAGTTCCGAATCCTTGGAAGACTTCACGACAACCCTACTTGACCACAGTTTGTAATACTCAGGTGCTTGGTATTGTCGTCCGGAGGCGAGGTACTGCTTCTCAAATACCACGATGTGGCAGAGACGCAAGATGTTGCGTTCTTCGCTCCATATATACGCAAAAGAACTACCTAGAAACGTGAACCATGGACTAAAAACTTTCGTTCGCTTAATATTGTCCCTAAACAAGTATACTTCCTGAGATATTCCACTTTTTTCGGCTAATTACTGCCCATGCAGAAATATTTCGCATTATCAGCGTACATTCAATAGCCATCGTGTCTTGCTCATTCGGAGGCTCATACATTTTTGGAAGAGAATTAAGACGCCATATTGCGCATTCACCTTGCCAATGTCCCATTCTGCAAGACTAGCTCTGTCAATCGCTCCGCTTTAGGTCCTTGGTCAGTCCTTGGATAAAGCGAGGGGAGTGGAGCATTCGGTTAAGCGTGATACAAGTCATGTCATGTGTGAGACGACACCGTCGTCGTGAACGCGGCTAAGAGCCAATGAAATTACTTTCAAGTAAGAGCACGTAAAGAAATGTGCGTATGGCGACACCGATAAGAAAGGGCGCAGAAGATATATTTAAAAAAAGGGCATGGTTGAAGAAAGTCGATGCTGTGGTGTGGTGCGCATCGCGGATCACGTCACCCAGGGGTAGAAATCACGAATGTTTTCGCGAAATGTCAACGAAATTCGCTTCGGCAACTGCAAAGTATCATCTACTTAGATCAGAATGCGTTGATACGCCAGGGAAAGGAAAAAGTTGGATTACCGGCCACTGGGGAAATTCGAGCGTTGGCTGTCAGCACATCTTGCTAAGGAAACTGGCCGTCATTCCGTTTCTCGCTACTCGACGTTAATAGATCGAAGTATAGGTTGCCTTCGGATGGAGTACCAGCTCCGCTGAATGATCCACGTAAGTCTAGCTGACAATCGTACATACGCCGAATAGCGGAGACATTCACAAGCTTGTAACATTGCGCAATACCGGTACCGGTTTAAATGCCTGAGCATTTATGGTTATAAGAATGCGTGTAGAGAAGCTGATAACGATTCGTGACATTGACTTGTCTCATCTTTCATGAGGTCTCCGAGATTTTCGAAATGGCTTCAGCTTTAGTTGAAAACTCTTTTTCGTCGTCACTCAACCCTGCGTTCAGGGAAGTTTCTGGAGTGGGAAACTATAAGGAGGCCTATATTGGCGGCCCTCGTGCATTCAAAAAGGATGTTGAGGAGAAGGGCAGCGAGACACAGCCAGCAGCCCGTTACCCACACTACCTTCCGGTGTGGGATCCAGAAAAACGTCAGTTGATATGCGATTTTGTATGAGCTGAATTTAATTACTGATGCATGGGGCTCAGACTACCCACCTCTCGTGCCCTTTGAACACTATGACCATGGCAAAGACGCCGACCCGAGGTTCCCTAATCTCCTGAGTAAGGACGTTAAGGTCATCGAGTTGACCGCAAATATCGGGGCCGAAGTGCACGGCGTACAGCTTTCCAAACTTACAAAGGAAGGCAAGGACGAGCTCGCCCGGTTTGTTGCAGAACGCAAGGTAGTTGCCTTCCGTGACCAAGACCTAGCAGATTTGGATATCCAGGAAGCACTGGACTTCGGTTCGTACTTCGGCAGACACCATATCCATCCAACTTCAGGTGCACCAAAGGGCTTTCCGGAGATCCATCTTGTTCACCGCGGCGCAGATGACACTACTGCAAAGGACTTTTTCGAGGAGAGAACAAACAGCGTGACGTGGCACTCTGATGTGACTTACGAAGAGCAGCCGCCCGGAACCACCTTCCTGTATTTGCTAGACGGACCAGTTGCAGGAGGTGATACTCTTTTTGCCAATCAGGCTGAGGCCTACCGCCGTCTGAGCCCAGAGTTCCGGAAACGCCTACATGGACTGAAAGCCGTGCACTCCGGCTTCGAGCAGGCCGAAAACGCATCAAGGAGAGGAGGAATTGTGCGTAGAGACCCCGTTGCGAATGTTCACCCAATTGTGCGAACACACCCTGTGACAGGGGAGAAGGCTCTATTCGTGAATCCGCAGTTCACTCGCAAGATCGTGGGTTACAAAAAGGAGGAAAGCGACTACCTGCTGAATTTCCTCTACGATCACATTGCGAAGGGCCAGGACTTCCAGGCACGCGTCAAGTGGGAGCCAGGTACCGTTGTCGTTTGGGTATGTTGCTTTGTCTTTTTTAGCCGCAGAATGAGTTGAGTGGGACTTCCCAGCTGACAGATATTCCCCAGGATAACCGTGTGACCGCGCATTCTGCATTGCTTGATTGGGAGGATGGTCAACGCAGGCACTTAGCTAGGATCACACCGCAGGCTGAGAAGCCGTATGAGACTCCATTTGAAGGCTGATACCGCGTGCTCCTTTGCAAGAAATAAGAATGAAATACCTCGTTTGCATGTAATGCTTCAAATTGCCCAAACCACTACCAATAAAATTATCGTTCATTCAATGCACGTGGTGGAAAATGTCACCCGTTTCACTCGTGCCCCCGAATGTCGGGAGATCCTTGCTTAAACAATTTTGAGCAAGTTGGACTATACGTGATATTGTGCGGGCTACATACCGGTTTCCCGCGTCTGCGAATTAGCCAGAGTGATGTAGTAAAATGCCCGCTCGCGCCTTGCGCGTGGCCTCTGCCGCTCGATGCTCTCTCCTCGAGAACCACTCATTACTGCCCTCGAGATGAAGCTTGTTGTCCTGCAGTGTTTTGCTCCGTATCCATATTTCTCGCAGACTCGATCATTGATTTCTGAAGCCGCCCTGTCCACCAGGTTTGCCATCGTCTATTCTATCCAGAGCTTCCATCATGACCACTGAGTTCCCGCGAATGACAACCATGCCAATGCGAACCTTCTCTCCTGACTGCTTCTCTTCAACCGCCTCATCCAGCACAATATTCAGGAAGACCTGTAGAGCATATCGACTCAGCTTGTTACCAAAATTGTGGTAAGAATATGCTTACATCGTAGCCTCTTAGCGTTCCCATAACCTTTCTGCTTCCATTGAGGGCGACAAACACGCGCTTGTCTAGATACTTCAACAGGTCAGAACCATGCTGCTCAAATATACATGACAGAAGCAGTTGTAGATAGCGGGACTTACCTTCTTAAGCTCCGGTTGTGCTTGAGGCATTGTGGAGAGCGCTCAACAGTCGTTCTTTGCAGAAGATTGGGCAGTCCAGCGGCCGTAACAGATGGTAAGCTCGGTAGAATAAAAAGACCCGCGTTGCGTACGAAATGGTGAACGCGCAGTGGATACCGACTTGACTGCAGATGAGAATTGTTGCTGCGGTCGGTTTTTTGGCCGCAAATGCGAAATGTGGTCTGTGCTGGACTTCCATGCAGGTCAGCGTGTTAAGGCAGGCGGACATCACGTATTGCCGCTGTCACTTGGCCAGACCAGCACCGTTCCTGGTCATTCCATCCTTTCCCATCCATACCACATCGACCAACAACTAGCTACATCTTCACGACCCCATCACTACGGCGACCTGCTGCCTAAACTTCTCTTGCAGCTTACTCAAAGAGCATTCGTGTTTTTGTCGAGCCTTGCGAACCCAGCAACTTACCGTACTTAGCGGCGCCATCCTCAAGGCCGCGTCGCAGTCATGCCTAGCGCTACAGGGCAGAACTGGGAGAAGTACCAGAAGAACTTCGCCGACGATGAGATCGAAGAGAAGAAGATTACACCTTTGTCC
Source organism: Verruconis gallopava (assembly GCF_000836295.1). Lineage (NCBI taxonomy): Eukaryota > Fungi > Ascomycota > Dothideomycetes > Venturiales > Sympoventuriaceae > Verruconis > Verruconis gallopava. Next base: position 315,388 of record NW_015622140.1, on the reverse strand, counting down.
GACGAGTACGTGTAGCGACAGTCTGGTAACTTTGAAGGGCAGCGCATTTAACGGCAACAACAGGGATATCCAAGTGCTAAAGACATACGGCGCCGCACCTTATGCATCGGAGCTTAAGAAACTCGAGAAAGAGATCAAAGACAAGCAAAGCGCTATCAACGAGAAGATTGGTATATAGACCGGAGTGGACGATAGCTTATGGGCGCAGCCTGCTGACAAACATGTACTACAGGCGTCAAAGAGTCAGACACGGGTCTCGCACCACCACATCTTTGGGACATTGCAGCCGACAGACAACGGATGCAAGAAGAGCAGCCGCTGCAGGTCGCAAGATGTACGAAAATCATCGCCGACGAAAACCCAGAGAAGAACAAATATGTCATCAACGTCAAGCAGATAGCGAAGTTCGTCGTCAACTTGGGCGAGCGTGTCAGTCCTACAGATATCGAGGAGGGCATGAGGGTCGGGTGCGTATTTATTCCTCTCGACCGTCTACGTTTAGGTGAACGTACTGACGTAGGTGAAGTGTCGACCGCAACAAGTATCAGATCCTTCTACCACTGCCACCTAAAATCGACCCGTCGGTGACGATGATGACTGTTGAAGACAAGCCAGACGTGACCTACGGCGACGTTGGCGGTTGCAAAGAACAAATTGAAAAGCTAAGAGAAGTTGTTGAGATGCCTCTCCTTTCTCCCGAACGGTTTGTCAATCTGGGTATCGATCCACCAAAAGGCGCACTTTTGTACGGGCCGCCTGGCACCGGCAAGACACTGTGCGCCCGTGCCGTTGCAAACAGGACGGATGCTACCTTCATCCGCGTCATCGGATCTGAGCTTGTGCAGAAGTACGTAGGTGAAGGAGCCCGCATGGTGCGCGAGCTGTTCGAAATGGCCCGAACCAAGAAAGCATGTATCATCTTCTTCGACGAAGTCGATGCTATCGGTGGTGCACGTTTCGATGATGGCGCGGGTGGCGATAATGAAGTCCAGCGTACCATGTTGGAGCTGATCACACAGTTGGATGGTTTCGACGCTCGCGGCAATATCAAAGTCATGTTTGCCACGAACAGACCGTCGACACTTGATCCGGCGCTCATGCGCCCCGGCCGTATTGATCGTAAGATTGAATTTTCGCTGCCGGACATGGAAGGTCGCGCAAACATTCTGCGCATCCACGCGAAGAGCATGAGCGTCGAGCGCGATATCAGATGGGAGCTGATTTCACGGTTGTGTCCCAACAGTACGGGTGCGGAGTTGAGGTCTGTGGCGACTGAGGCGGGTATGTTCGCCATTCGGGCAAGAAGGAAGGTTGCTACCGAGAAAGACTTCCTTGCTGCAGTGGATAAGGTTATCAAGGGTAATTTGAAGTTCAACTCGACGGCTACATACATGCAGTACAATTAAGCGGCGTGAACATGCGCTATATTTTGTGACTTTGCATTAGCGGGCGCTTTACAAGAGTCGGGCACATGGAACTTTTGCCTAAGGGTTGTACGTATCGTTTTGATGCTATAGTCAAGCATCATAGGCTCAACATGCAATCAACTACATCAAGCATCACGATTAGAAACTTTACATCCCCGTGCGTTGGAACTATAAATTCAACGGTTCAGCGGCTATTCTCTGGTTGGGGAGATTGTGCGGTTTTGATTTTCAGTCTCTACCCAGCTTCCCGTGGACAAAAACGAGGCCCTAGCTACAGTACATTGTTCTCAAAGCTTACTCGGCTGCTTGAGCTGCGCTTCGTACGACTGGATGAGCAACCACGCGACCTCAGCAAACGGTTTCATCTGCGCACCGTACTCCGACGCCCTCGCGCTGCTCGCCTGCCTAGCGGCATATCTGGCCGCGATGCCTTGCATGATGATGCAGGCCCTGTACACGCCGAAGGCGTCTGCCCACTTGATCTCGGGCCTGGGATCCCACCCGGCGGCAGCCTGGTACCAGTCCAGACATTGATCCTTGGTTGGCAGACCAGGCAAAGGGTTCACAAACGAGTTGTTGACGCGGCCGGCCTTTCGCGCGAGCGGGATCTCGGCCATGGTCCAAGGGTTCAACAGGTTCGCAAGGTCGGACAGCGGGTGGCCGATCGTAGCCATCTCCCAGTCCAGGATGCCGATGACGCGCGGCTCGGTCTTGTGGAAGACGACGTTGTCGATCTTGTAGTCGCCGTGAACGAAGGTGCCTCGGTCCTTGGGCTGCAGCGCCGCGTTGCTGAAGAACTTCACCATCTCCTCGTAGTGGGGGATCTTCCCCACGGGCACGCCGGTGTCCTTGTCTCGCGTGGCAGCCTGGGCCTCCTGGATCGTGGCGAAGGTCTTGAGCTGTCGGTTGTAGAAGCCCGTGGGTTTGCCGAACGAGGCGAGGCCGACGCTCGCCGGCTTGACGCTGTGGAACTTGGCGAGGGTCTCGACGGCGCTCTTCCACCTGCGGACGTCTCGTTAGCACCTCGCTGCATTCACGAAGCCTTGACTTGAACACTCGTACATGGCGGTGCGCTCCTCGGGCGAAACGCCGGGTAATGCCGGGTCCTCGATGATTCTGCCGTCCAAGAACTCCATGATGTAGAAGGGCGTGCCGATGATGCTGCTGTCTTCGCAAAGCACGTATGCCTTCGGCACGTTGACGTCCGTGTTCTCGAGCGCGTGAATGATCCTGTACTCTCTCTCGACCTTGTGCGCCGTGGCAGAGAGCAGCTTTCCTGGAGGCTTCTTTCGCATCACGAAGCGCGTGCCCGTCTTGTCGGTGATCTGGTACGTAGGATTGGACTGTCCATAGCCGAACTAAGCAACCGAATACAAAGGTCAGCATCATCGTCCCCAAGACCGATCGATTGCATGTACACAAAGGCGTGCACGAGAGCGCACGCGACCCCACGAACCTGCTTGACGGTGATCGGTACTTGGATCTCCTTGACATTGTCGGCGATGTAGCGCTCTAGCGCAGCAATGTCTATCGGCTGCCGTATCTCGCCAGCCATGTTTGTGACGGGCTAGCTAAGTGTGAGCATGAGGATTGCGAGTGGCCATCTTTTTCCAATTGATGTACGTCTCCACGGCATTGGTATCCTTGCCGATGAGGGCCCAACTCTGCCGAGGTAGCGCAACTCACTTATGCGGGCGGTTGGACGTGCTCCAGGCTGGGCAAGGCTGCGCTGGAGCCCCCGCCTTGGCCAGGAACACCGTCTCTCTTCGCTTCGGCCAAACTTCCCCAGCGTTGGACCATCAACCAAAGTCAGATAGCCAGTTCCCGAAGCACAGTCAGATCGACAAGGGAACTGGAGCTCGTCACGTGAGAGCACGTTCCTGGGAGATCGTCCCACGAACGTCGTATACTTTGTAAGTTCTGAGAAAATGGCCGCTGCGAAGGGGGGCAGTGTGCCCACAAGAGCCTGGAATGGTGAACATGGTTCAAGCGAAAATTGAACGTAAATATGTAAAGTGCCTCTGTGCGATACATCGCTGCAAGTCCTTTCCAGTTTTCCAGCCGTTAACGCCGCCATTCTTCCTTGCTTTCCAAATTCGCTCTCGTCTTTGTCGTTCGAATGTGAACCTCCCCATGGAGAATTCCGATAGCTTGAACCACGTGCTCGAACGCTTTGCTACTCATAAGTTAGGGTGCCTCGTTGCGAATGCGGCGTCTAGGCACCTACTTTGGAGTCGCAACGACTGGTTCCATCTCTAATAACTGCTGCAACCTGAGGCGAACTGATCATGACTCTCGAAAACAGCCAGGGCCGGACAGATTTTAGGTACAGTTCGCTACCAAGCGCGGAGCACACGAGAATACTTGTACTTTCGCCAGGGAGTGGAGGGAATAAGCTGGCTTGCAAGCTGGAAGTTGTTGAGTTGGGTAAAATTGAGAACGACTACACTGCCCTTTCGTATGTTTGGGGCGATCCTACCCTTACAACTGATATCTTTTGCGATGGGAAGCCATTGCAGATAACCCTCAGCCTTGCCGAGGCGCTGCTAGAGTTGCAAGACCCCACGACCGAGGTGCGGCTGTGGGCTGATGCAATTTGCATCAATCAGGGTGATAAGGAAGAGAAGAATCAGCAGGTCACGAATATGTGGACCATATACGCGCTTGCAAAGCATGTCATAGTCTGGCTCGGGCGGGATAATGAAGGTATTGCCAGCGATTGCTTTGACCTGATCATCAGCACGAACGCCTACTTGGATGGGGAGCTTTCTCTATACGAGGAGTGGTCGAAAATACCAATCCTTGCTAAGCCGTACCCCATCTGCGATAGCCAATCGCGGTGGAATAACGTCCGCAAAATGCTTTCGCTTCCTTGGTTCCAGCGTGTGTGGGTGATCCAAGAAGCCAGTTTAGCAAAGAGCTGCACTGTGCGCTGGGGTAAATCCGAGCTGGACTTTGCTCACATCATGGAGCTGGCTCTTTGGCAGCTGCATCGTGAAGACGTGACCGAAGTTACGGGCGCTCTTGGTCTCTTTCGGCTTATGAACCAATTCAGAAGCATCTACTCCACCTACGTAAATTCGATCACATGGAGAAGCAACCTTCCGCTTATAAGAAATGATGACCATTCTGGCGAGCTGTTTGCCGATCTGCTGTATGCGACGAGTGGCATGTCTGCGACGGACAAAAGAGATCATGTCTTTGCGTTTCTTGGTAGCCCACTTGCCTTTCGAGACGATGGGCGACTTCTCCTGAAACCAGATTATAACAAGGACCTGTGTGATGTGTATTTTGATCTGGCCTGCTCCCTCCTGCAACATCCAAGAGAATCGCCCTTTGTGCTCTCGCGTGTGAAGCACTTTTCTCAAGACAGTTTGGTTCAGCCGGGCTTCCCCAGCTGGGTTCCCCGCTGGGACTGCATCCCTGAGTTTACCATCTCACGACATTACTTCTGGTTTCGTGCTGGAGGCGAACGTTCTGGCTTCAAACCTGTCGTACAGGACGACAGGTCTCTGGCAGTGCAGGGAATATTCATCGGATCGATCACGTACACCTCCCCTGTTATACAAAAGCATAACATTGGGACCGACTTTGAATCCTGGGACGAAGAGTATCACTCAGCTCAAATTCCTTTCATCGATAGATTGTCTGAGGAGGCCTTCAACGCGACGAAGGCCTCGTTACCGAAAAATGAGTTTGAGAAAGAACTTGCATGGACTCTAGTTCGCGAGTTCCCACATCTGCCCGGAAAGGCTTGCGATGCCGAATATATGTGCGAGTTCGACGCCTATCGGAAGCTGGTAAGAGCCGTAGCGGCCTCTTCTGGCAGTGACGTCCCACCTTCCAGTGCAATAGACCAGGAGAGGTACCCGCGGAATTTCACAGGCCGCTTCTACAACTACTGCAACGATTTGCGTTTTGGGATTTTGAACTCGGGCCGATTTAGTCTCGTTCCATCGGTTGCCAAACCAGGCGACTTGTTATGCGTTATCCTGGGCGTTCCTGTGCCCATGACGTTGAGACTCACGAAAGAAGGGAAATACAATCTCGTGGGAGAGTCGTATGTTCGCGGCATCATGGCCGGCGAAGTTTTCGTGCCTGGCGCAGTCGAAGCAATGACGGTGGAGCATGAAACGGTCATTCTGATTTAATCGTGGGCCTAAGGATCTGGGGAAGGCATTTCATTTATATGGGCTGGATACAGCCATCTCCGAGATTGGCTTTGATCGCTCATAATTCACGATCTAACGAGAGCCAACTACCCATGCTTACGGCAGTTGCGCTAGTAAATAAAGTGTAATACAATTAACACAATCGCCTCAAGCTGTCTAGTTGACAACCCCATCCACTGAGCCGAGCTGGTTAACGCGACAGTCATGCCCTTCTCTCCAACCCCATTTTGTGCTCATGATCGTCGTTGTTGCGAAGCGGAACCGTCAGAGCCAAAAACACATACCATTTACAGTGGTGCAGACAGTATTCTGGCCGTGTGATATGCTCTTTAGAGGGAGTGACAGGGCCATATCTTAGGAAACAAAGCAAGGAGCGAGTTTGACGCATAGGACGCAGTGGAGAGATGACACCACACATGGACTCCAATAGCCGAATTTGATGCCGTCATGTTCCAGGAGCTGAACGCACGCATATTGTACACCTTGAGAATGCAGGGAAACCCTCGGCAAGGCTGTATTCGAGGCTGTATCACGTGACCTCGGGAAAAGCGTAAGTCGAGTTAGGCCGTAAGCGTTCTCAGCTTCTGCTCCTCGTCCGCTGGGATCAGCCCATGCGTAAGAGTCGACGAATGTGACGAGGCCGTTGACAGCACCACCAAGCGTAGTGTGCACGGTGTTGGCTGGCCCTTGTGCGACGGCTGCCGCGGAGAGAGACATGCACTGTCTGACACGGCTTGGGTGCTGCTGCGATGGTAGGTAGCACAGCGGTCCCTTCGTAACGCTGCGGCACGTACAGTGTCAAACAGGGGGATTCTCAACGCCAGTGGGAGCCCCAGGGCGCTAAGTAGCGGGCAGCGCCAGCGGCCGCGCGCATCGAGCGGATGGCTTGGCTGGACAGGTAAACACGGCAGGCCGGAGCAGCCCCGTCGCCGTCCTGCTCAGCTGAAGAAGCACGCATCCTGGCCAGGCTAGAGGACGAAGCTGTACGTTAGCAGCGAGCGGTCGACGGTGCGCGAGGCTTGATTCGCAAATAAGCAACTCTGGTCCACCGGCTCCCAATTCGCCAGCGTCTTGGCGGCGATCAAATCAAGGCCAAAACCCGGCCTCCTGTGCGCGCACACAATCGACGCCCTTCCCCCTGGCCGAGCACGCTGCGTGAACTGGCATGATCCTCTTCGTCGAGCCGCGACAACCACACGAATCCCTCCACAGCAGCACAACGTCCGATTGCCAGCTCGCGTGTTGAGGCCTCTTCCTTCCATGGCACCACCATGAACGCGGCCGGGAGTAACCTGCAGACGCCGCGTCGTCTGGGCGCTCCGCGTCCGTCGCTCGTCGGCGGCATAAACACAGCGAGCTCGCCAAACCTTTCCGCGGCCGCTGCGGTTGCGAGGAAAGCCTCCTTACAAGCTTTAACCGGAGGTTCTGCATCCGCCAAGATGGGAGGCGGAGACGGTCACGACATTCAAATCGGCGACACCGTCGACGTGCCCGGCGGCATGCACGGCACCGCCAAATTCATAGGCCCCATTGCTGGCAAGAACGGCGTTTTTTTGGGCGTCGAGCTTGCCAAACAATACGCTCACAAGGGCAAGAATGACGGCGACGTCGACGGGTATGTGGTGCCAGTCAGGCCTTGCCTTGCACTCCGTGATTCTTCGAGAAAATGCTGACGTATCATACCAAAAAATAGTGTACGCTATTTTGCTACTTCTGTGCCCAACTCCGGTATTTTTCTGCCTCTACACAGAGCAACCAAGCGCGAATCGATATACGACGAATTTCCGCCGACACCCACCACACCGTCTTACAGTTCCTTCGACCTCGCATCGCCAAATGGAATGCCCAAGTTCTCTCAGTCAGTGGGCCCAGGGGCACGGCCACCTAGTCCCTCCTTCAAACCGAAGCAGGGACGACCGTCTCTGCCACGTCCGGAATCTCCTTTGCGAAAGGTGCCAACATTGGCACCGACTCCAGGCAAATTGCCGTCTCTGTCAAAGAGCCAGATAGGGACGCCACGACCTGCCGCGAGTCCAGCGCCAGGACGTAGCGTACCGAAGTCACGAACGCCAGGACCTTACTCGAGAAATAATTCGCGCCTAGGCGTGCGAGGCGACGAAAGTACGGAGACGACCCCCACGCCCGCTGTTCCCCCAACGCGGAGTAGCGATGGCTCCGCAGCAGGATCGGGCGCGAGCGTGAATTCGACCTTCACTCCCCTCACCAGACGGTCTACGGATAATGCTGAAGACGAGATCAAGAGGCTGAAGAAGCAGCTGCAGGAAAGGGACAAGCAGCTAAAGGAGCAAGCAGCCAGCCTAGCTGAAATGGAAGCCAGCTTGGCCGAACTCGAGAACCTGAAAGGACTCGACGATCTTGGTGGCCATGCTCGCAACAATAGTGGCGCTAGTGGTTTAAAGGATGCAGACGCTGCTCAGCTCCGAGCTATCATCAGGGAGAAGAACGAAAGAATCGCCATGCTGACTGCGGAATTTGACGCCCACCGAGCGGACTTCCGTAGCACGATCGATACCCTGGAGATGGCCAGCACCGAAACGGAGCGTGTGTACGAAAAGAAGGTGGAGGAGCTGCTGGCGGAAATCCGCGAACTGCAGGCGAATCAAGAAGAAGTCTCTAGCATGACCCAGCAGATCAAGCAGGTCGAAGAAATTGTAGCTGAGCTCGAAGAGGGCGTCGAAGATGCGCGTCGGAGCGAAGCCGAAGCTCGAGCTGAAGTCGAGTTCCTTAGGGGAGAAATTGAGAGGACTCGTGCCGAACTGAAGCAGGAGCGCGAAAAGGCTGCAGAAGCTTTGAAGAGCGCCGAGGCTGCGGTAGGCTTGGGAAGCCAGGATTCTCGTGACAAGGAACAAATGCAGGATGAGATCCGGGGTCTTCGAGCCATCATCCACTCTCTAAGCTCAGGAGGTGGTAGCCCTGCGGTTGAACGCCCAGCTCTGAATCGTTCCGTATCAGAGGGTATGTCACTTGAAGAACAGACCATGATGAAGGCTACCATTGAACGTCTTGAACGGGAAAAGAAAGAGCTACAAGGCCTCATTGAGAGAAAGAATTTTCATGAGGAAGAACTCGAGCGGGAGGTGGAAAGATTGAAGGGAATCGAGCAACGCGCTAGCGTCATCAGCAACGGCCTCTCCGACCGCACTGCCGTCCAAGACAAGAGGTCGTCTGCTCGTGACTCGAAAGGCACCGTTGTGAATTGGCGAGGGTCAAGCGGACGCATCGAGGCCATGGCTCCACATGCAGAGGCAGACACACAGAGTGTGAGTACGGGTAGCGGTATTCTCTGGTGCGAGATCTGCGAGACCAGCGGACACGATATCCTCACATGTACCAGCATTGACAAGGTTTCAACGAATGGCGGCAACGAGCATGACATGGACGCGTTGTCAAGGCATATGCAGAAGGCGTCCATCTCCTCACTTGACCCGGACAAACCAAAGCCCCTGGCTACGTCCTTGCACAAGAAGCCCTCAATTGGTAACCTGCCAGCAGCCAGTAGCACTCCTCCAACGGCCCCGCTGCCCAACCCTTACAAGCTGGGCGACAGCGTCGCTGCTGGGAAGGACGGCACAAAAGACCCGAGCAAGTGGTGTGCCCTCTGTGAGAGAGACGGACACGACAGCATCAACTGCTCATTCGAAGACCAGTTCGGTTAAGACTGCTTATCGGCACCTGGATGGAAAGCGAGAGACACGCAGCATTTGGGTTGCGATGATGGGATGGAGTCACAGAGCATATTTTTGCGCCGCTATGATCGATATCCATGTACCACTACGTGACGACATCTTGATTTCTTTTTTCTTCGAACGTATTTCCCCGTCGCCAAGTTGGCTTGAGTCTCGAATACCTGGCGGTTTGGTTGGCATGGCGGTGCGTGCGGACATTCTCATGCATCCGGTTAGCGTTCTAGATGCACAAAGTACTTCTGCCTAATAGATTCTTTTATGTGCCCTCCTAACAACCGTGTACAACGAACCTGTGCAATATTCTTGCTCAGTCGAATGTGGCATCTTGTTCGCAATTTTCGTTTGGGAAAGTTTTCAAAAGGAACTAAGCGAGCAGCATATGCAACGCTCTTCTGGCTCTCCTTTCGTCGCACCAAAGCTCATTTGCTTAGCCTTACGACGACAGGGATCAGGCTCCAATAAAACGCGATGATCCAACTGCGGAGACGGAGCATGTACTGCCCCGTCTCGATTCACGAATACGAATATGTGCGGAACCATTTGGATTTCTGCTGCCTGGCGCTATCTTGCATTCATACAAAAGCTGGGAGTAATGATTGCTCGCCCGTCAGCAAAGCCGCATCGCACTCGTTCAATGAAGGCTTTATCATCCAATTCTGCCAAAAGGAATGGTCTAGCGGTTCACCAAAAATCATGGGAGCAGCTTTGACGTATACTCTGTTCACATTTGTGGCATATGTTGTCTATGGGTTCGTCCTATCTTGGTATACGGAGTATCGATTCCGGCAGTTTGCGCGCCTCAATGGCTGCGAAGACCCAGTCCGCAATCTTAACAAGCTACCGTGGGGGATAGACGGTCTGTATCGCGTCATCACAGCTGTTTCGCACGGGGAAGACATCTTGGACGATCTCGTCATCCCGGCATTCAGGGCGTTGAATGCTTACACAACGGAAGGCACTGGTCTATTTGGCCAGAAGATGACGACCACGATCGAGCCGCGGAATATACAGGCATTGCTGGCCACCAACTTCAAGGACTTTGGTACTGGGGAGCGGCGGAGCAAGCAGTTTGGAGCTCTGTTGGGCTACAACATATTCACCTCGGACGGCGAGTTCTGGGCGCACAGCCGAGCGATGTTCAGACCGCTGTTCAATCGCGAGCAGATCAACGACTTAGAAGAAACGGATCGAGCTTCGAAAATATTGATCGACGTGCTTCCAAAGGGCTCGGACGGATGGACGGATGCTTTCGACCTCATGCCATATTTCTATCGTTTCACACTCGACACCGCAACCGCGTTCCTGGTCGGGCACACGACCGATTCACAACTCGCAGCCGCGGGCAGACCGACCGGCGAGCGCCAGCAAAGCGGCATCACGGAGATGGCGGCCGACCAAGAGTTCATGGACTCGTTCACCGTCGCACAGGAATGGCTCAGCTGGAGGATCCGGCTGCAGGGACTGTACTGGGTTGTCCAGTCGCCGCGGTGGTGGAAAGCAACTGCGAACGTGAGGAAGTACGTCAACCACTACGTGAAAATGGCCTTGGACCAGAAGGCGCGAGAGGAGCGCTCGGGCAAGAGGGTGGAAGATGGACGCAGATACAATTTGCTGAGGGAGCTCGCGGAGGAATGCAGGGATCCCATTGAGTTAAGAGATCAGTTGCTCGGTACGGCAGTTGAAGGATCTGCCCTTTTCATCAGCTGACCGATGGCGTTTCTTTAGGCATCTTGGCTGCTGGTCGAGACACCACAGCGGCACTGCTGTCATGGGTGTTCGTCGAGCTCGCGCGCAATCCGAAAGTCTACACGAAGCTGCGGCGCGTCATTCTCGAAGAGTTTGGAGACGGATCGTCGGATCTGAACAAGCCAAGCTTCTCCAAGCTTAAGGCCTGCGGTTATCTTCAGCACGTCATCTCGGAAACCTTGCGCTTACATCCTCCCGTGCCCTTCAACAACCGGCAGGCAATCAGAAACACAACGTTGCCGACGGGTGGTGGTCCTGACCAGGACAAGCCGATTGCTATTCGTAAGGGTCAGATTGTCAACTTTACCGTCTATGGGATGCAAAGGCGGAACGACTTGTGGGGGGAGGACGCAGACACCTTCATCCCCGAACGCTGGGAGGGAAGAAAGATGGACTGGAGTTTTTTGCCCTTCTCGGGCGGTCCTAGGATCTGTCTTGGCCGTACGTGCCTTCCTCTGCATAGAAACTTTGCACCGCAAGCTAACATATCTACCGAAGAACAATACGCCATCACAGAAGCGAGCTTTCTCATCGTGCGCCTGCTTCAAAGGTTTGACGCTGTAGAATGGCTGGGCGAAACGGGCCGAATCACGAAGGCTTATGGTTTGATCATGTATCCTGCCAAGGGGGTCCCAGTGCGATTCCATAAGGCTTAAGGCTATTCTAGGCACTGAATGTCAAAAGGGACTAGTATCCTTGGTAGGATTATGGATTTCATGATGAGAACAGCAAAGGAAACACCTGTGGATGACGTATCAGAGATGCACTCTTGTTCTCAACTCGTGACTTTCAGATATCTACGTTCTTTCATCTATTGCTGTGTATTATGGAAGTTTATAAATCAAGTCCATACTCTTTGGTGATGCGCTCCGCGGCCGACTCGCCAATATAATAGCCAGTACTCACTGTATGGCAATTAGGAAGGAATGGAGTGACCGACAAGTCCGCCACTCTCAGCCCTTCCAAACCCTTGACCCTGAAGTCTGTGGTCACAACAGCAGTCGGATCATCAAGTTTACCCATCATTGCAGTGCATGAAGGGTGAAACGTCGTGCTGCCGTAATTTTTAACATATTCTTCGAGGTCTTCATCACTATCTGACGGTGGCACGTGAAACGGACCAATGATGTCGGGAGAATGAGTTGGGTTATATAGCCAATGATAGACTTTGCGCATGCCATCCAGTAAAGCCACGCGGTCAAAAGGATGCGACAAAAACTTGGGATCAAGAACAGGTGGGTCGGCTGGATCGGCAGACTTTAAGCTTACCGTCCCACGAGATTGGGGTACCATACCAAAAGTCATTGCCGAGTTGTATGTCTTTGACGGATCAAAGCCAGGAAGCGGGAATGTTGGAACGCAGCCAGCAAATTCGTACGTTGGGATCGTCGGCTTCATGAGATACGCTTGGACGTCCTCCGGTAGCTCTTTGAATTCTTTGGACTCATACACCGATGTGCTGCCTTTGTCGAAGCCGACGACAGCAGAATTGCACAAGATGCTGAGAGGTCCTGTGCCATCAAGTTCGAATTGTCTACGAGCAGCTTCCATGGCTGCTGGCGCCAACCATGCAGGACGTTCATCAAATCCTGGCTTCTGTTCAACGATCATCGGCATGAATAGGTGATCTTGCAGGCCGATGCCTACTGGTAGATCTGCGAGGATTGGAATACCGTGCCTATTGAGCTCAGCCGCAGGACCGACGCCGCTTAGCATCAGAAGTTTCGGGGAGTCAAGGGCGCCGGCACTCAGAATCACATCCTTTTCCGCGTAATAGTCATTTCCTCCAGCTCGGATACCGACTGCTCTCTTTCCCTCAAACAGGATTTTAGTTGCGAAAGCATTTGTGACAATTTCTAGATTTTTTGGAGGTTTCTCAAGATATGCGGTTTTCGCAGTCGTTCGCCGTGAATGTGACCCAGTGGTGGCTCCAACTGCAATACCGATGGGGTCCCCACTGTTTCCGTCCATATTTTTCTTCCATCCCATCTCATATCCAGACAAGAGAGTTCTCTCCTGGATATTTTCCCATCGTAGTGGGTCCGTAATCTTGACAGGTCCATCGGTTCCGTGGTTTTCAGGTCTCCAGTCGGCATACTTCTTGTGCATTTCTGTTTGTATGGGGGCGAAACCTTCAAGCTTTTTGAAACGTCGTTCAGCATTTTCCCAATTATAGAAGTCGTCGCCAACGCGACGAGCCCATTCATCAAAGTCGTCTTTCGGGCCTCTTGTATAGAAGCAGTAGTTGATAGCCGAGGAGCCACCTAGGCCTTTTCCGCGAGGACAGGCAAGTTTGCGGTTACCTAGGTGCTCTTGTGGCTCCGTCTGATACTGCCAGTCATATTCGGGAAAAAGTTTAGATGTCATGAACCTATTGATTGATATCAGCAAGCTTATGTCCTTATTAGTGAGTTCACGCTTGCCTGTCTGCAATTAGAGTGGCATTGGCATCATCATTTTTGCCTCCTGCTTCAAGAATGAGAACTCTGGGCGCAGAGCTTGTAGTGGCAAGGCGATAGGCAAGCGATGCCCCAGCAGGTCCGGCTATACACTTTCTTAACGATCAAGCGGATTAATTCGAGTGAAAGACGTACCTCCAACGATAATGAAGTCGTATTTCATCTTAACCTAAAGGAGTCTTGGGAAGCGATGTCACGTTGCTTTCCTTGACCAATGTCACTAGAATATAATTTTTGGCTTATTGTAACAGGTGATACGCCACTTGGAAGAAGAGACCTAATTTATAGTCGTCGAACACTTCGGCAACTCAGGAGGAAAATTTCACCGTAGTAAGACATTCTAGAAACGAGAAATGTTCCTAATCCTCTAAGCGCGTCGTTTGTGTTTTGATCTTATGTTCAAAGCACCTTGTGATGGCTCAAGGTGTCAGACTACAGGCGGTAAGCGCTGATTTGCCAAGACACCCCAACGGCCAACGTAGTCTTCCGTTCCATCTTTGGATGGCGTTCGATGCACCAAAGGAGCATGAAATACCTCATGACGCAAGCACTGTCATATCATTTCGCTGAAGAGTAACCCTGATTCTCCGCGGCATATACAAATCGGCGAAGCTTCTTAGGTTTCGTATCCTCACAGAAGATCTGACATCAGACGAGCTTAATGCCGAGATGACTGATGCAAATTGTACAGTCATAAAAGGGTATAGCTTCTTCGTCTGGACTGACGAATGTCAGTCGGTCTTAATTCAAGAAGATGTTCCAACACTTCCAGTCTCTATTGCAACGAGCAATCGCGCGGAAAGCGTGTTCCAGCTGACAAAGTGAGATACGTTAGGTTGTCATCTTGGCATAGTGTAAAGCTTCAACTCCGGTGTGCGTTGGCCATTTTAGCAAATCTAAAAATGGTAAACATTTTCTGGAAGTTTTGTAGTAGAAGACGTGATTACCCAATGAAGCAGCCTTGGAAGTTGAGTGATTGAGCTAGCAGCACCAACAGGATGGAGAGGCAAAAATGGGCAACTCACTCCAATGGAAGTTGTAAGTTAGCCAACTCATGGCCACGGAGATACACGTGACTGGCAATGGATCAGGCCTTAAGGCGTGAAAATCCGAATACGTCTGAGACGCCCAGAACCTTTTCTAGTGATGACATATCAGTCAGAGCAAAAACCAAATTACAACCATAGCCCAATACGCATCTCCGCTGCGTTGAAGATGCTGACTGTGCATCTAATAAGCTATTGAATTTAAATCGAGCCACAGTCTCTTCCTGTCACAAGTAGTCGTGCGCGCATCTAGTGGCGACAAGTCGCAAAGACGCCAACGACCAGCTAGGCGACGACATTATTTTTTTTTTGCCTTTCCTTCTCTTGGTCTATCGTACTAGGCTCGCGACACGCTCTTGTCGTCATGGGAGTCCCTGCATTCTTTAGATGGCTCTCTGCCAAATATCCAAAGATCATCGCGCCCGTTGTGGAGGAATTACCTACAACTGTAGACGGCGTGGAGATACCCGCCGACACTACTCGTCCGAACCCAAATGGCGAGGAGTTTGACAACTTGTACTTGGATATGAATGGTATTGTGCATCCTTGTTCGCATCCAGAGGATAGAGAGCCCCCTAAAAACGAGGAGGAAATGATGGCTGCAGTGTTTGAATACACCAACCGTGTCGTCAACATGGTGCGGCCGAGGAAGCTGTTATATATGGCTGTTGGTATGTTTTATCACGAAGCACTATGTCAAAACCAGAATTCGTGCTCGTTCCGTATCATAATTTTGGGAAGTCTCGATCGTAGATCGTTTTGCTAACAGGACCGCAGATGGCGTAGCACCTCGCGCAAAAATGAACCAACAACGAGCTCGTCGCTTCCGAGCCGCACAAGAGAAACAGGAGGCCGATGAGAAAAAGGAGGAATTTCGCCAACTGATGCTAGGTTCGCAGAGAGCAGAAGCAACCGACGGCGAAGAAACAGACGAGCCTAAGAAAACTTGGGACAGTAATGTCATTACTCCAGGCACCCCATTTATGCGTCTTCTAGCTCAAAGCCTTCGTTATTGGGTTGCTTATAAGCTCAACACAGATCCCATGTGGGCTAATTTGAAGGTCATAATTTCAGATGCAACCGTTCCTGGCGAAGGCGAGCACAAGATTATGGAATTCATTCGTTCGCAAAGACGTTCGCAAGAGTTTGACCCAAATACACGCCACGTCATATATGGTCTCGATGCCGATCTGATTATGTTGGCTCTTTCTACGCATGAACCTCATTTTCGTGTTTTGCGAGAAGACGTCTTCTTCCAAGGGGGTCAGCAAAGACCTTGCAAAATCTGTGGCCAGAATGGTCACCGTGAGCAACATTGCCGTGGTGAAGCGAAGAAGAAGGACGGTGAGGTTGATGAGAAAGCTCGAGCACCTGTGCTGAAGCCTTTCCTTTGGCTTAAGGTCAATGTTCTGCGAGAGTATCTTGCCGAGGAGCTGACCGTTCCTCATCAACCCTTCCGTTTTGACCTTGAACGTGCGATTGACGATTGGGTTGCGCTTTGCTTTTTCGTCGGGAACGATTTCCTTCCTCACCTTCCAAGTCTCGCCATTCGCGAAGAAGGCATTGATATTCTTGTTGCTGCCTGGCGTGACAATCTACCGCTAATGGGAGGGTACATGACTAAAGATGGTACTGTCGAACTTTCCCGACTGCAGTTGATTTTACAGGCCTTGGCTAAACAAGAGGATGCTATTTTCAAGAAACGAAAGCAAATTGAAGACAAGCGAGAGGCAAATGCCAAACGGCGAAAATTGCAGGAAGAGCAGCGTAATGCAAATGGCTCTAACGACAGTACACCGACGAACCAGCATCGTGTTCGCCGCGGTGTTCAAGAAGACCACAGCAGCTATCCTACATTCGATCCCGCAGGAGCTGGCTGGAGTGTGCGCCAAATCACTCATGACATGATGGTTAACAAGAAAGCATCTTTTCAAGCACAAATCGCAGACACTGCAACTGCGAATAAAAGTGCCGCTGCCGTGCTTAAGGAAAGGCTGAAGCGGACTGCATCACAAGCGTCATTGTCTAGTACAAACGGTGAACAGGACAAGGACAGTCAAGATAACACGGACAACGGCAGTGTCATTGGATCTCCGACCGTCCTAGGAAAGCGGAAGGCCGATGTGTTAGATGAGAGTGAAGGCACTCCGGGACGTTCCACTCCACTCGCCCCATCTACTCCCAAGGGTTTGATAGAAAACCCACCTCCGGATACGGTTCGATTGTGGGAGGAGGGCTATCAAGATCGCTATTACGAACAAAAGTTTAAGGTAGATCCAAGGGATCTCGAATTTCGCCGCAAAGTTGCCAACGCGTACGTCGAAGGTGTTTGCTGGGTGCTGCTTTACTATATGCAAGGATGTGCTTCATGGGGCTGGTATTACCCTTATCACTACGCCCCTTTCGCTCAAGACTTCGTGGACATTGCAAACCTGAACATCAAATTTGAAAAGGGAACGCCATTCCGTCCGTACGAACAGCTCATGTCTGTCCTTCCCGCAGCATCAAGACATGCAATACCTGAGTTATTCCATCCGTTAATGACGGAGGAAGATAGCCCGATATATGACTTTTATCCGACTGACTTCGAGTTGGACCTAAATGGAAAGAAATTCGCCCATCAAGGAGTCGTACTCCTTCCCTTTATTGATGAGCAACGTCTGCTAAAGCACATGCACGAGCTATACCCCCAACTGACGGAGGATGAGAAAGTCCGAAACGACGTTGGCAAGGAACATCTATACTTCTCCACGAAGCACCCAATGTACAAGGAGTTGGCGCTCAACTGGTATACCAAGAAGCAAGGTGCAGCTAAGATCAACCTAAAGCCGAGGACGAGCCTAGGATTACTAGGAAAGGTTGAAAAAGACGAAAATTATATCCCTGACAGTGGATTATATTTCCCTTTGTCCAGCGCAAGCATGCCGAACCTGGAGGTTGATAATTCAATGAGGTATGTCATCATATCCTTTTCTTTATGATTTAAACAGTGTTGACTAGGGAATAGTGTAATCTACGAGATGCCAAAATCCACCCATATACATAAGTCTATGCTGCTTCGTGGGGTTATACTACCACCAGCTGAGCTTACGAGGGAGGACCTGCAAACTGTTCACAACAAGGCCGGAATGACGGGCCGTAATTTTGGTGGCGCACCTCTACGTGACAGCAGTGGAGGACGCATCAACTACGCTAATCCAATTTCTCAACATCTGAACCCAAACTTCGATCCGAGCCAGTTTACTCGTGCACCTCCACCGCCCCACATCGCAGCTCAGATGGGCTTCGTTCCTCCACCGCCTCCCAATTGGACCGGTCCCCCTGTGGGAGGACATGGTGGCAATCCTTATTCAAGCAGGAGCTATCAAAATAATCAGGGCTACCAAGGAGGACAGAACTACAACAGTGGATACCGTGGCGGTAGTAATCAAGGATACGATGGATACTGGGGCAATGGTAATCAGGCTTACGATAACCGGTACCAAAACCAATACCCTCCTCCCCCAATACCTCCACAACAAGGATACAATGGCTATGGGATGGGGAACAGGGATCGTAGGGATGGCTATAACGATGGGTACCGCGGCGCCCGAGGTGGCAGAGGCGGTCCACCACGGTACTAGCGTTTCAATTGTGTATATAGTGTCCACACAAATGTATCATAGCGCTCCTCGTTCTACGGGGGCATTTGCACGACATTGTTTACCTCCTGGCTTTGCTGATAACATTGCCGTGCAAGCTGCAGGCGATTCAAAATGTCAGGCATGAGATTGTACACATCAAGTACGTACCTTTTGACGACCGTCATCATCCAGTCAGTGACTGTATAAAAATCTACACCAGTACCATGTAGACAAACAGCAGAGGCTCATCCAAAATGGTGTTCCTCCAGGAATTTCCCCGCAAGAAATGCCAGGACGCTACTTCGCAAGCCTGGCGCGAAAGCCAGGTCAGGGAGCGAAATCAAGAGGCTAACTTGGAGCCCGGTTTAGAACAGCCGAACGATGACTCGCCGAGTAGTAGTAGTAGTAGCAGTAGTAGTTTAGCTTGCAACAGCGAAGAGCTAACCCCCGCGCTTGCAACGGCGATCGCGAGGCCGGCGGTAGTTTAGTGCTATCTTTCTTCGAACGTTTACGTGACGCCGATCAGTGTCCTCGACGCTGCTCCTGATGACGGCGTGCGGATGGATACAAGAATCCGCGAGACCGCTCCGATCGGATCCGGGAAACGTTCAGCGTGAAAAAAAAAAAATAAAAAAAATAAAAAAAAATAAAAAAAATAAAAAAAATAAAAAAAATAAAAAAAATAAAAAAAATAAAAAAAATAAAAAAAATAAAAAAAATAAAAAAA